>NC_138108.1:65530702-66163202 GCF_964146895.1 Miniopterus schreibersii | reverse complement strand
AGAAAGTGTGCATGGGATACTGCTAGAAGAAAGTGTAGAAGTCCAGAAGGATAGGCATGAAATTCAGTCTTAGGAACAGTGAAATGGTCTGAGAAAACATGTTAAGGTAAAGTGATGTGAGCGAAGTGTCCATCTTAAAGTATATGTGGAAATAATGGCTGCAGACTAGCTGGAAGTATATTGCAATAGCACAACTGACCGACGATAGCATAGTTCATACCATGGTGATACTTAAGCTAGAGAAAATTAAAATGAAGTAGTTTAAGTAACATATTCACTAAATCTCAATTAATTGTATTCAAGGGGACATATTCTTTATTTTTATTTTTTCTTTATTTTTATTGTTGACAGTATTACAGATAATTAGACATATTCTTAGTTAACCCATACAATAACAAATGATCAAGTTAAAATCAGGCTCTGGATTTCTAGTATTTATTAGAAAATAGTATGGTATATTATGGAAATTCAATCATGAAATGGGGAATATAATATAAGTATACATTCAGAAGTCTAATAATAACTGATAATCAGAAGTAAGCTCAAAAACTATAAATCTGCTATGTTTCCCCTGATCTATGTAGGCTCTTTGAGTTAGGAAGGCTTTGAGTGCCCAGCAAAAGAAACAACAAAATTAAGACCTATGGAATGGTAAAAAATATTTGGAAACCATATATTAGATAAGGGGCTAATATTTATGGTATATAAAAAATTAATACAACTCAATAGCACATAAAGCAAATGATCTGATTAAAAATTGGAAAAAAAACCTGAATAGACAGTTTTCCAAAGTAGACATACAAATGACCAACAGGTATATGAAAAAGTGCTGCACATCACTTATCATCAGGGAAATGCAAATACAAGCCACCAAGAAATATCACAAAACACCTGTTAGACTGACTAATATAGAAAAAAAGAGAGAGAGATAACAAGTGTTGGTAAAGATGAGAGGAAATGGGAACGCTTGTGCACTATTGGTGGAGATGTACATTGGTAAGCTGCTATAGAAAACATTATAAAGGTTTCCCAAAAAATTAAAAATAGAACTACCATATAATACACAATGCCTCTTTTGGATATATATTCAAATAAAATGAAATCACTACCTCAAAGAGATAACTTTACCCCAATGTCTATAGCAGCATTATTCACAATACGTAAGACATGGAAACAACCTAAGTGTCTACTGACAGAAGAATGGATAAAAAATTGTGATACATACACACACACAGACACACTGGAATATATTATTCAGCCATAAGAAATAAGGAAACTTGCAATTTGTAACAACATGGATGGACCTTGAGGGCAGTATACGAAGTGAAAATAAGCTAGACAGAGAAAAGCAAATACTGTATGATCTCATTCAGGTGTAGATTCAGAAAGAGTCAAACTCATAGAAATAAAGAGTAAGCGGTAGTTGTTAAGGACTGAAGAATTGAGGGAAATGAGATATTGTTGAAAGGGTACAGACTTCCAGATATAAGATTAATAATTTCTTAGAACCTAATATACAATATGGTGACTATAGTTAATACTTAAAAGGCACAAAGAGTAAATGATAAATGTCCCCACTCCAAAAAAAAGGTAGTTATGTAAAGTGACTGATGTCTTAGGAAATTTTACTGTGGTAATCATTTTGCAGTATATACATGTATCAAATCATCATGTTTATACCTTAAACTTACAGAATATTATATATCAATTATATTCAATAAAGTTGGTAAAAAAAGATTTTGGAACTAAATAGAGGTGATAGTTTCAGAACATTGAGAAAGTACTAAGTACCAGTAAATTGTATAGTTTTAAATGTTCTATTTTGGTTATGTTAATTTCATCTCAATAAAAAAATATGTCACCAAAAAAATTGTAAATGTAACCCTTCCTCTCCCCAAAAGTTTGTGGGACACAGTTAAGCAATATTTTATTAATAGTAAAAGACTGGATGTTTCTCTCCTAAAATAAGGAACATGGCTAAGATGTCTGGTCTTATTCAACTACTCTTAATAAACACAGGACTGAAAATTCTAGTCAGTGTAATAAGATAAAAAATAAAATAAAATAAAAGGCTTACCTGTTGGAAAGGAAGAAAAAAAATGCTATTTGCAGTTGAAATGTTTGTCTACGTAAAAATCTCACAAAATCTAACAAAAAACTCTTAGAGCTAATAAGTGATTTTTGGAGAATCATAGGATAAAAGATAAACAACACAAATTTATTTGAATTTCTATATATCAGCAATAAACACAGAGACATTGAAATGAAAACACCACTTACAGTTGCTCAAGCAAATAAAATAGGTGCAAATCTAACAAATCAAGCATAGGACTTGTATGTGGAAAACTACACAAAACTATCAAAAGAAATAAAAAAACCTATATCTGTGTAGAGGCATACCATGTTCATTGATTAGAAGACTCACCACAGCAAAGATGTCAATTTGCTCCAAAATAATACAGAGGTTTTTGCTTTGTAATTTTTTTCACAATTCCACCAAAATTTTTTGTTGATATAGAGAAGATAATTCTAATATTTAAGTGGAAAGGCAAAGGAGCTAAATAGCTAAAACAATTTTGAAAAAGAAGAATAAAGTGGGAGGAATCAGTTTACCCAATTTCAACAGAGCATTTTTGAAATGGCAATATTGTGGAAATGAAGAAAAGCTCAGTCACAGGCAGGGGTAAGTAAATGGTGGAGTGGGAGGGAAGTAGGTGTGATTCTAAAAGGGGTACATCCAATGATCCTTGTGGTGCTGAAATTATTCCATATCTCAACTGTATCAATGTCATTATCCTGGTTATGATATTGGGCTATAATCTTTCATGATGTCACTATTGGGGAAATAGGGTGAGGGTACACTGGCTCTATCTGTATTATTTCTTAACATTGTAATGTATAATTTTCTCAAAATTGAAAACTTAATTTAAAAACAAACAAACATGATTGATGATAAAAATAGGACAGAGACACAGAACTCAAAATCTTGGTTAATGGCCCTGGCCAGTGTGGCTCAGTGGGTTGGGTGTCATCCTGTGCACTGAAAGGTTACTGGCTCAATTGCAGGTCAGGGCACATGTCTGGGTTGCAGGAAAGATGTTTCAATCTCAAATCCATGTTTCTCTCTCTCTCCCAGTCCCTTTCTCTCCCTCCAAAACAAAATCAATTAAAAAATCTTTAAAAAATCTTGGTTAAATACCCATACGAAGGTGTAATAATTAAAATACTAGCACTGTTTTACACATGTTAAGTGGTTAAAAATACCTAAATACTACAATAACTATGATACTTTATCTTGAAAAAGAAAACCCTCAAAGCCTAAAGAATTTTATGTTTAATCAACCACTGGGAAAGGTTAGTATGGTAATTCATATGGTTTTTATATTTTCAAAAATATTACAAAGTTCTGATGAGCTTTTATGAGAAGAAAAATGAAAATCAGATTTTTCTCTGAGAATTGCAGCAACTATGATTTTTTATAGGTTATAGAAAAAATCAACAGCATAACAGAAAGCTACACTAGGGAGAAATTTCAGAGCAGAGATTATCTTGTCATTTATTCAAGGGCCTTGGTTGGTCATCATGTAAAGATAAATTACTTATTTAGTACTAGGTTGTCATGCATTAGGAATGAAAATAATATGGGTTAGAAAACATTTTTTTTCTACAAACTAACTCTGAAGAGGCTTGGCAAAAAGTGGAAATCTAAGTATCTTAACTTCATTTTAAGCTGATCTTTGTAAAATGGAATTCTTCCAAAGTAAGCATTTATAGTGACATTTTGAGGAAAATGTAATATTGAAATCTGTACGAATGTGCATTAACTTAATCCATGTGTGCCTATGTTTAGCAACTAACTAGAGAATTAATATACATCCTTTCTATAGTGATAAAGACTCAAATTATTCACATTATAAACCCTTCTTAACTAAACCATGGTTATAATAATAAATTCAGATCTTGAAGGGCTTAAACACAAGAGAATAAAGAACTTAATAATAAAAGTTAATGAATTACAACCCATTTAAACTGTATAGTCAGAAAGACTATGTTTCATTGGAAGCTTTCGCTAACTTAATAAGTGAGAATTTTCTGTCCTGCATGTAAGAAATAAGCCTGGTTAACCACATAAGCAAGGTCAGCTCACTGATCAAACAATTACTAGGAAGGACAGAAGGTGTTTGAAGGGTGCTTTATCTTCAGACCTGGACCACGACCTTGACACAAAGGCATTGTTTTATTAGAAAATAACCATTGCAATGATTTTTTTTTTTAATGAATCATTTGAGAAAAGAAGTAACTTCTCACACTGTAAGATGAAAAATATCTATTAGACAAACCACAAATTATTTCTCAACTACTTGTTTATGGGTTTCAGAGACAGAAATCACCTTGATGAAGAAATTAAAATAGTTCATGAAGCACAGGATTTGATGACTTTGGAGTTAGGTTTTTGGAATTAGGTCATATAAACCCAGAGAGATCCATTTTGTTCCATAAGCAAATCCATTACTTAAGTGTTTTAGAATGTACTGAATGTGTATTAACTAATCTAAACAAACTAACCAGCCACTCTGAAACTGGTGCCCATCTCTGCCCATGGTGTGTGTCTAAAGATGCACATGGGAGAAAATTAGAATGGATGTTGTGAGTCAGAAATATGTGAAGTGGGCAAATGGACTAGGTTTTGCTCAAGAAATGGAACTGGAGGGAAAGAACATGACTCTTCTGAAAGAAAATTGCTGTGAGTGAAGTGGAAATCTGGGGTACGGACTACACATCAGGCCTTGCAGGCAGAGAGAGCAATGGGTCACGGTAAGATGTGAGACTGTGTCTGGACATCAGGACATTCAAGAATACACACACATGCACATGTGGGGCCCTGCATGCACGCTTGCACTCACACACACACACACCCTTTTCCCAGTTCTCTTCTTGAATATGTGTACTTAGGAAAGAGGAAACCATGGCTTACAAGAAAGAACTATGCCACTGTGATCCAGTTTTGTAATGGAACACCCTTTAGAAAGAACTGGTTGTAAAACTAGAGGAGGAGAAATATCAGTACTTAGGAAAACTGTGATGACAGAGGTAGTGGTAATAGCAAAGAAGACAGCAAACATCTGTTTATATGTTTAGATGGGGCATATCACAAAGTTCAAGTATATTAAGAACTGTAACTCACTTTCTATTCAATTTGATTTTTTAAATAGTCTCATTTAGCTGGAATAGAAAAAAACTGAAATAAAAATGTGTTAGGGAACTTCTCTATCCATAAATCTGTGTCCAAGTTGTAGGAGCCTAACAAAATGCCAAAGAGTGGGAGAGCACTCTTGTCATTGTTTTACTCAGGTAAGATGCTCATCATTCCGTCTGGTCACTGGCAAACAAGACTTGCTGATAAATGTTCAGTTTTTCCCTCAGCCCTTTTGTTCCCACTGATCTAAGTGACATATCTGTGATGTATTGGGCATCCTGAGAATTATCTTGCCATGCTCTGCTTCCCTGGGGACCAGAAATCTAAAGTGGGTCTAGATAGCCTGATTAGTCAAGACCCGCTCTTGGGGCTGCAGTGTGTCCTGACATGCTCCCGGAGGACTTACTCCTTCCCAAGTTCCTTCCAAGAATTCCCAATGAAGGATCCCGCTTTGCAAGATCCATTAGCATCTTAATCTTATTTTCCTTCCTCCTCCTTTTTTCTGCTTCAATATGCTGCGAACTTTTCTACTTGGACCACTTTAGCAAAAGGAAATAGATTGAGCTGGGTCTTTTGGGACCATTACACTGCCAGAGATAATAGAAGTCTAGCCAATAATAACTGAATTTTTTCTAATTTATATACCTGGTGCCTTCTCAGCTTACTTTAAGGACCAAAGCTTGTGGAGATAAAATCTTAGAATATAATAATTCTTTTTTTCTTTTTCGGAGATAATCTGTCGAATATCTCTCTAAGGGCAAAGAGCCTATAAAGGCCTCAATGCTTTAATTTAGGGAAAACGCGTAGAGAAACAAAAGGAGAAATTATAGAAGAAAAATAGATATAAAGTCTTTGAGAATCTTCTATAGCAGGGGCATTAAAATCTCTTATTTAACACTAGACCAAGTGGTAAGAAATCCTAAAATGTGAGAGGCACATAAATTCCTTATTAAGAACATTGTTAAATAAAATTACTTCAAACTTCTCAAAAGTCTATGGAACATGAACCACATGTGGATCAAAGGCACATAGAGATTTCACTGATGTCCGATTTTCCTTTTTAGGTAATATTTCAAATAAACATAAGACAATCAATAGTTAAGATAGTTATTTACTGAAATTAAATCTAACAGTTGTATACTATATTAGTATGGGCCTTCAATTTAGATTGATAAAGCTTGTGCATTTGACACCAATCAAAGCTAAATACTCAATAGTTATTGAAAGCAGGTAGTTAGGTGTTACTTTCTTACTAACTTGTTCAGGTATACCAGGTAGTGTTAGGGAAACAATTCAATCCCTATAGGAAATTCAATGTTTTCCACTACATCCATCTAGATGAGAGCAAAATTGGTAGAAAACAAGGTAAAATACTATAATATCACATTTGTATCAAATCATTATCATGTGTCAAATTTATTCAACACATAACCCATTTAATCCTTATGACTGTCCTAGGAAGGATATACTATTATTATCATTTACAATTAAGGCAACTGAGGACCTAGAGGTTGCATAGCTTTCTCAAGTAAGTGGCTTGTTTGCTCTGTGACTTTGGGAAAGTTATTTACACCTAGGTAGACTTGCTATAGAGTTCGTGAATTTGCCTCTCTCCCTCTACATCCCAGAATTTCCATTTTCCTTAGACCTCATAGAGCAAGAGACAATTAGCACTAGCAAAGAGGCTGTAGGGCTTCAAAATGGTGTTTCAATTTAAGGACAGTCAAAGGCAATATTGTTGTTTTGACCCAAATTATTGAAGATTTTTGATAAGTTCTTGTCAGTTTATTGGGACTGATGAAAATGTAAATTTGTTCCATTGATTAAAGTCTTCACATGTGAGGATATATTACTTAGGTGTATATGTTAGCTTAAGATTTCTCTAAGGCCCTGTCTAAAGGTTTTCTCTTTTCTTAGTTATTAGCTGTGGTCAATCTGTATATGAGTACTTGAGATCATAGGGAAATGTAAAGTGCAAAGGGAAGCTTTAGGGAAAAACAAAATTATAAGTTTAACCTTCCTAAAGAAACTCTCAGGTCATATCATACAATAACACAAAATTCTCAGAAAAGGTAATGTGTAGAGAAGAAAATTTGGAGTCAGGAAGACTGAAATGTGTACTTGTTTGCACTGTGACTTTGGGAAAGTTACTTGACTTCTCTGATCTTTAGTTTCATAACTGTAAAACACAAATAGAAATGGCTATGCAGGCTGCTGTGAAGATTAAATGATATAGCACATTAAGCCACCTTGAACAATGGTGGTAGTTACTTAATATTAGCAATTGTTCCTGTTTGAGTAGCATCATTGTAATGGTCCTATGAAAACAGAATTTTTGCCACCAAACCTCTGATGTTGGTCAATAAGATTACCTGTTGAACATGAATCATTCTTGTCTTGACTCTCAAGAGTCATAGAACAGGATGCACTAAGTTACTTACTAGTAAGGCTGGTGATTCTAGGCAAGATGCTTAATGTCTTTATGTCTTAGCTTACTCATATGCAAAATAAGCATACTAGTAGTATCCCCACTGGTTATTATAAAGATGAAGTAAGTTATTACTTATAAATTTTTTAGAGCAGTGACTTACACATAATTAACACTACGTAGATGTTTAATGAATACCTTCACAATGTATTTCTGATTTAAACTCTAATAATGGGTTAGATGGAATGATTTTTTTAAAATTACATACATTTCTCATATTCTTTGATTTATAATTCAAAAGGACAGGCATTTGTTCCATATCTTGTAGAGGTAATCGGAGATGTAAGCTTTTGGATATCTAACAAATATTATTTTAGAAGGCTGATTAGTTCACTGACAGCCTGAAGCTACCTTTTTTATGGGGCCACAATATATGTGAGTATTTTTTTCATTGAAATTGTGGTATAGTTTGTGTACTTAAAGTGAAATAAAATAAGTAAAAATTTAAATTTATTGTATATTCCCCAACATGTCTGACTTTATATATCTTCCTCATAAGAGGTTGAGTTTATGCAAGAAGAAAGGAAGACGCCAGAATGAAAGTGAGTGCCATTATCTTGATGTCAAGGATTATGATTATTAAGAGCAAAATAACAGAGTATTATGGAAATAGGTGATCTGGAGTCCAAGTCAGTAATTTCTTCCCATCTTCAAGAGTTCTGTTGCATTAATCTGCAATCTGTTGCCAATCAATCAAATTGCTTCCATATATGAGCTCCATTCTCCACACTGGATTCTAAGTGTCCCAGACTTATTTCTGATCCCAGTGTATTATTAGATGCTGACTGAATGAGTCTCTCAGACAAGTGATGAGACACTTTGTCAAGGTTATACATAGTCAGTAACTCAGACACTCTATCTATACAATTTAGAGTTGGAAGGTGGTGGCTGCATTTATTTCTGTTAAGTGAGCATTGGAGATAAATGGCAGGGTTCATTTTCCAGCTTAACACTTTTGTTAGGATGAATAATGGATAGCTAAAAGCAATGGAGATATCTTAACAAAAGAAGAATGGGACCTGAGATTTAGCTTGCTCCATCTGTCTAAAAAAGCATCTCCTATTTTTACCTATTATTGCCATCTCAATGGTCCCCATTCATTAAGCTTATTTTTGGCAAAACCTAAGCATGTGAGAACCAACAAAGGGATTATTAAGTATGAGTTCTTTGGAGTATAACAATGCTATATCACCTCCTAATATATTTTGTAAGAAGGTACCATCCAGTTTGAAAGTGAAATTTAAAAATAAATCTTTTAAAAATACAGTTATGATTGGAAGCTTAATAGGAGCTCTGTCCAGATGAAACTGGAGGCTGGAGTCCAAAAAAATATAAAGCGATGGAAATATAGTTAAGCTTCAAAAAACATAGACTCTGCTTGCTTTCTGTGTAGGAAGCAAGCATCACAATAACCAATTCAGAGGGCAGATGTTTCCTACACAATGACTACTATTGACTTTCAAAACATCAATGAAATGTAAAACCTTTTATCTCTGCCTGCTCTTCAGCGGTGAGAGAAGAGCATGGCGGTTGAATGGGACTAACCCAACGACTTCAGAACTCAACAAAATATGAGTTTTTAAACTTCTTGTTCCCCTTAGCCATTTCTGTCTCGGTTTAGCTATTAATCTCATTATCGAAGTCAAGTTAAATTCCCTACCTCCTAAAGCTTGTTAGAAACACCAGCAAGGGAAAGGTTAGTGGTGCCTGTTCCTTGATTACTGAATGCCTGGGGTTTTTCTATCTGGCAAGATGATGCATTGTTCCCTGTGCTTTCCTCACCACAGTCCTACTGTTCTACAGCCTAGTACAGAATTTTACAATCCTTCTGATTATTAACACATTTCAATAAAGTTCAAATTTGTATAGCCTCAAAGCCATTAACATTTTGTAACATATTCTGAGTGGCACATTTCTCATTCAATAAAATGTCTGCAGAGGAATGCTCTTCTGATATATTACACTCCTTGGTTCATCTTTTAAAACTTGAGACATCCACCAGCATATACATCTTATTTAAAGTGTCAAAAGAGGGCAAAAAAATCACACTGACTTAACAAGCCTTGTTACTTAAACTTCAGGGATCACTGCATCCATTTTCCCCTTTTCGGTGTTAACCGTTTTTACCGCTGTTTTTCTTCTCATTCTTTTATTTATTTATATTTTTATTTTTTTAAAACGAGTCTCATATGCAGGAAGAGAATGGGTAATCACCTTTAAAGAACGGTATTGAACCCAAATTTGGGGGGGAAAAAAATCAAAATGATTATTTGTCCATGTGTAAACAAGGCAACATAAAAATATTTATATATTGCTGAGAATTCTTTGCGGATTAGTATCTTTGCAAAATTATCAATATGTCTTTATGTAGATGAAACTAAAAAATTGAAATTGCTCACCTATGTAGGAGACTGACTAAAACTGTTAAAGTATGGAGAAAGGGTCTTAGAGTTTGAAAATTAGAGTGTTTATGTCTTTTGCCACTCTTTAGGAATTCATTATAGGATAAATCACAAAAGAGCATCACTATCCTTATGCTGGGTGGAGGCTAAATATCACTGTTTACATGCACTTGAGGGTGGTTGGGATAGAATGGATGGTCAGCTCCAAATTGTGATGGGAAGGACTCTTCTGATTGACTTTGTTGGGTTTTTTTTGGTAGTGTAAATGCCATCACCTGAAATATAACTTTTCAGTGGTTCTCAAATTTTGCTGGATTCTAATTCACTTGGGTTGCTTGTTAAAAACAACAAAGATGCCCAATGCCCACATGAAGGAAAGCCTGTTTGCAAGTGGTCTGGAATTGAGCCTTGACTTCTGAATTTTATATGCTGCTTATGTGATTCTGACAGACATTTAGTTTGGAAAACCCTGAGTTCTTCAAGAATTCATGTTAAATACAAATACTCCGAAGAAGTAAGATATTATCATACATTTATGTGCTAGATTGAAGTAATTTTTCTAATTTATTTCTGCCTCATAGATTGACTCTCAGAGAGCAAGACCAGTGTGGTGCAAATAAAAGGGCTGAAAATGGGCATGGGCCATAGGTTTCTGGATTGACTGGAGGAAGCCTTAATTTATAACATTTGGCAATTCCTGAGGTATAAATTCTCTTACCACGGCAAATTTCAAGCTACTAGTAGACTAACAACCATCTTATAAAATTTCTGATTATTTAGCAATCACCTCCTGTGAGCTCCTAAGGTCTGGCTCCTGTACAACACCAAGACTACAAGAAACTACTTCTGAGAAAGAAGAAAGGCAGGCTCTGAATTTATGGCCCAGGGAAGTAAAGTGAGGCTGGGGTGTGTCATACTCTAGTCCAGGGAAGGATTACGGTCAAAAGCAAACAAACAAAAGGATATAAGAAGAGAGATTCTGTTTTGGAGTCCAATATGATTTTATTTGGGACACAGTTTTTTGGACCTGGTAAAGAGTGTATAGAACTCCAGGAGGAACACTCCAGAAGGAAAATCTCCAGGAGGGTGGTTGAGTTCAGGTTTCAAGTTAATGATTATGTGTAGGCAGCCCCCAAAATAGGCATCTCAAGGAAGAGTTGATGAGCCACTGACCAAAAATCTAGCAGGTCCACACAAAATCAAGAAGTAGATCCACTGAGATGCTAACACTAGATGACGCTCAGAGATAAAATCCCCAGAGAAGGGAGAGGCAAGCAGAGAGAAGACAACTTGCAGGTAAAAGTAAAGAACAATTCAGGGCAAATATCAGGAGACCAGGTACTGGTTGCCTTGCTTCATTTGTGCAGCATTGGGAGCAAAGAAGGGCAGCTGTACAGACAATTAACACCACTGAAATATAGAGACTGAAAAAGGAACCGCAAATTATTCCAGCTCCAGCGAAGACTTCCTGAACCATCTCTGTCATGTCAGATAGTGCCGTGGGTGTTAACTTCCTAACATACGCCATGGGAAACTTGTCATTTCTAGTGTCCTCAACTTGGAGGCTACTTTCCAATGTAAGGTTTTCGATGTAGTTTAACATTCGAGGTTACTTTTCCAAAGGCAACCGTATAAAAATGGCTACCAGCTTCCAGAAATGTCATCAAGTTATAATTTCTCTGGCAAAAGGCCAGGATCTTCAATTCAGATCATAACCTCATGCTGGGGAAGTGGCAGAACCTTCGAGTGCTAAGAAGCTTTTGCTCTGTCATCAGAGAATCACTTGGAGGACAGGAAGGCTTATTACTTTACATTCCAGCTGCCTCAGAATGGAAGAGTGATCTCTCTTATCTCAAGCAGAAAAATAGTCAATGATTCAGTGACATTTTAAGAGTCCTTTAGAGGTTCATAAACATATTGAAGGATTGAAGGACAACCTGTTTGCTTTTTCTCAAATAATATTTGATATAACTGTATACAAACTAATACACTATGTTAAGATAAAGGTAATATTTCAGGAAATAATTTGCCTCTCTGTTAAAATGACAAGAACTTTATATAGTGAATTATAAGGAAAGGGAAATAGAGCTGATTTATACTCACAGAAATAAATGCTGAATGAATAACCTTATTATAAATATATATTCATTTTCTTATTGGATTTAGTCCAAATGATTCCTCACCTTGACACTCCTTTTGCAATACTATCAAGCATAAAGATTTAGAGAAAGATAGCATTGTCTCTTATTGGTTTTGTATGTGAGTTGTATCCCCCAAACCTAATTGTTTCAAGTAAGGTGATAAAGAGAATTGATATATTATACAATGAAGAGGAATATGCCATTTACAACTGCCAGCCTGAGGGTCTCAGATCAAAAGCCTATTTTAAAGAAAAACTTCCTGGAGATATTAAGGCAGATCATTTTACTTCATATATTCCAAGAACATAATTTCTTTTCCACAGCTCTCTTCTACCCTTTAAGTTGGGACCCTACCAAATTTAAATTGTATAATTTAAACCCTTGTATAATTAAATAGAACTTTAATATACGTAAATATATTAGTGGGTTGCACTATAATGCAATCATTATTGTACAACAGTTTAAGAATAATCAGAGACAGCATAGTGCAAAAGTGCTTTTATTTGCCTGATCACTGATAATTAATAATAAAATATGAAAAGACAAAATCTGTGATTCCTGAAAAGAGTACTTATCATACCCTTTTATCATAAAGATCAAGATTATTTGACCCAGATCTTCCTAGCAACCAGAGAAAATAGAAAACATTACTGATTTTATGATTATCATCAGAAAAAGGAAAACAAACCATGACATTCAGAAAGTAAAAATATCACTTCCTCCTTGGATTCTACATTAATTCCCACAGGGCTACTGAGCGATGTTGCACCCACCGTCCTCAGTGACTTACAGTAAGTGTTGTAGGCACTTATCATGGTGACTAAACAAGAGATGAGTCAAGTGTAGTTGACACATTGACCCCTTGTATCGATCAGTGGATCTTAGTACTCTGCAGAAGTCACATTTCATAGAATCAAACTTATGTTGAAAAACAATCTCCTAATTTCTTCATCTTTTTTGAGTTTTCCCATTTAAAAAATATTTTTCTTGAGATTTTAGGTATATAAGTACCCATGTATGTAAGAATATCTTTTGACAATGTTGTGTGATAGGAGCAATGAAAGAGCTTGAACTTCTCCTTATATTGTCCTACAGGAAAATTTACCTACTTTTCTAGAAAAGTTGAGAAAGAGTTTTCCAAAGCCATTGGAATTGACATTTAAAAGCACCAGTAGATTTTAAGCAGGTTAAAGGAAATAATTCTTTAATCATGTTATTTTACAGTAAAAGCTTTCCATTAAATGTAGATAAGAGACTTATATAATATTATTTGTGTTTTTCCCAGAAATACATTAAAGAGGTAATTTTTGTGTTCAGAACAGCATAATTGTCATGTAAAAGAATTTCTTTAAGAACGGAGTAAAAACAGGTACAAAGAATGAGGCAGATTCAGTTGTTCTGCAAATAGCGTTTGCCGTTGTTTAAAACACTGGACTTCTCTGAAAAAAATTACATGAAGAAAAAGCAATTACAGATATTGGCTCTAGTGTTCATATAGTTCCTAAATACTAGGTTTTAAAGCTGTTGCTCAGTTGCAGTTAATTATTTGAAATGTAAAGACAGAATTCCCAATCCTAAAACAAAAAATTACAATTTTTACAAAATTTTAAACTTTCTTAGAGACAAATCTCCAAATCTCGGAGCTGAGAGAGCAAAGCTGAGCTTCCATAATTTTGGGAGCCTTTTTCTAAAAATCTCTTTGGTTCTGTGCCAAATACAGGAAACAATACGCGTAGCCCAACCTTGGGGTGATAAATAACTGTTGATATTTTTAAAAGATTGAATAGTTTAAATCCAAGTCATTCATAAATGAAGGCCACTGCCAAATAATAACAACATTACAATAAATGAGTTCTTTTGGGAGGAAATAATTCTGTGAGCAGACACTAAATCAACAATGATTATTATGTTTCAAGAGTATATCAACACCTCTTTTCAAGTGACTCTAACATCCTGGGCAATAACATTATGTGTCAAAATGCAAAGAGTAAAGCTAAAGATAATTTTTAAACCAAAAAATTCCCAAATCCTGAATTCCAATTCTCTTAATGAAAAATAATTCAACGGAGTAAAACTGAATCATACTTTATTATTATTCTATAAGTGTGCATTTGAAATCAAAGATGCATATTCATATATGGATGTAAAGACTAACCCTCTGACAGCCAATCGGGAGACTTGCGATTGGAATGTTTGCCTTCAAAATTACCAGTAACATTGTTGTGACTTATATTTGCACGTATCACAATCTTGGGATTTGTCAGCCTCCTTGTGGTAAACATTGGGCTTTGTTTTTATGAATGACCTGGTTTTGGGGTTCTGGTGCCTCTGATAGAGGAGCATGAGGGGCCGGTGAAGAGCAATTAGGTGCTGTTGGGTTCCTCCCCTTACAGGTATCACTGGCATGTGTTTTTGCCTCTGAACTGGGATTTCTAGCCAAGAGATAATAGGTTTAGTGGGTTGTTACTTAATTTTGCCCTACAGACTCAAAACCGTTGGGCTGAGTTCAGTGAAAATTAAAACAATACTAACAAAAAAGCATTTGACATTGAACAGTTGTCTTGTTTTTGTCTGAGCACGTATATGAGTTTCAAAAGTATATTAAACATTTCAGCTCTTAAGCAGTTTTGAGAGATACATAACCTAAAACACTGCTCTGTGCTGAAAGTCAGGTATAGTGACATGCTTATGAAGTTTAAAACTATAGATCTTATATTTTTTTGGTTAAATGATAGAAATACCACTTGTCCTCAGAATTAATTTTATGAATTTAAAATTGGTTTGTTCACTCTCTTTATGTTTTGCTTCTCAGCTTTACATATTATAGCATATTCCATCAATACTCTCTCCATTATCAACTGTGGCTGAGTTAGAAGTAAGAGACATGATACAGAAATTGAAAAATAATGTTAAAAGTAGCAATGGATCTTCTATGATATATCTTGAGATTATACTTTTACTGTTTCATTGCCATTGATTCTCTTTGTCATTTTTTATTTGTATGTTTGGTTGCCCCACAGTTTCTGGTACTTTTCTGAACCTTCCCCGTCCAAAGCTAATTCCTTCTGCTCACATACATATACATACATGCAATGCACAGTATAGGAAATTGAAAGAAATGAGAGATATGTAGGGTACTTGTGTATTATCCCAATTATCTGCTATCTAACAAACTACCGTTAAATTTAGTTGCTTAAAAGTTATCTATTTTGCTACAGATTTTCAGCTTGTATAGGTTTCTGCGGAGATGTTCATTTCAGCTAAATCAGTCATAAGTTTGGGTTTCTCGGCTGTGACTGGAGGATCCATTTCCAAGGTGCCTTAATCACAAGGCTGGCAAGTTGTCCCTGCCTGTCAGATGGGAGGTCAGTCAGGGCTACTGGCTTGGGGCAATTCCCTGTCCACACGGCTTCTTCATGGTACGGCCTTTACTTTCTCAGCACATAGGTTCCAAAAGTGTGTTCCATGAGGCAATGAGTGGAAGCTGCCAGCCTCTTCTAGACTTGGAAACTGGCACATGCCAACTTTCACTATATTCTTATTGGTCAAGTAGTTGGAGCCCACTCATATCTAAAGCAAAGAACACTCATCCTAGCTTTCGATGGGAAAAGTTTTCATGTTTGTTTGTTTTAAATCGTGGCCTTCTTACAGCTACCACAGATGCGCCACAAACCTACCACTTGGGTATTTCAGCATATACTAGTATGCTTCCGCCCATATGCAGAGTTCCAGTGGGTAGCCATCGACACAGTGGGATTTTTCTTATATTTGAACACATTCTTCCAACAGCCTGCCACATTGCCTAAAATTTAGTCCCTGAATTTTAGCATTAAAACTTACCTCTTTCTGATTCCTTCATTTTAACAATGAGAGGGAAGAAGGGAAAAAGAAAACTTGAGAGTTACATGCAAAATTAGTCAATAGCAAAATTCAGGTGGAACCCAGACTCCTAAGAGTTCCTTCTCCAGTTTTTGGATTACGTATTGTCTTCAGAAAGTTTTCATGAACACATACACAGAAAGCCAGGGTAGTCTCCGCACCATCACAAGGTACATTTACTAGAGTGACTAGCTGTTCCCAGGGAATAAAGGGCTTGAGGAAATGCAGTGTGTACATTTGGAAGGTGGAAGAAATCTCAGAAAGATTGAAGACACATGAAAATGCTTTATGGATAGTGAGTGGACATAAATGGAGTATAGTATCAATGAAGTAGAAATAGAAACATACAGACACTGGGTGATTTAACTGGGTAGAAGAGAAACATAGAAAATGAATTTTTGGGAAAATTCTTAGGTTTCACTGTAAGGACAAAAAGAAAGGATTAATTTAGGATTTAGTTTAATTCAATCACTAACTAGAGTAAAAATATAATAGGATATTTGACCTGTAAATATATTAAAATGACAGCTGCTTTGCATATGAAAGTATAAAACTGATCTACGTTATGCTTTGCTGAAGAATATAAGGGATGTCTTAAATATCACCCAAGTCCATCTTAATGGCTTTTATGCAGCATCTTCCTTTATTCAATTCTCGAAGATTTTAAAAGCTGCTTGAAATTGATTAGGCCACCTTTGGTTCCCTAACATAATAAAGCTTAGAGAATAGCTTTCACTGTGCTGCGGTATATTGTAATTTAAATCGAGTGATTTTCTAGCCTAGTCAGGTAAACCACATTATGAGCCAAACCACATTATGGCCCTAGGTAAACCTATTCTAAGGACAAGCAACTTAAGTATTAACTTGTTTTAGCAGATAAAGCATAAGAGAGACTGTTTATTAACCTGGTCCCCTGCAGGTAGAGGTTTTGTTTGTTGAGGTGCAAATGCATGGTTGACTGAATTTACCAATCTGGACAAATTGACCAGTCACCTCATAGCTAGGGATGCACAATCAAGCTTAATTATAATTCAGATGTATATATCAGCTTTATCTCCCTAGGAAAGAAGTGGTTTGTCACGATGTTACATTAAAACAGGGAAAGAGTTCAATAAAGCATTGAACTATTTTTTTGATAGAACAAAAGTAAATTACATTAAGCACCCTATATCTAAAAGTTATTATATAAGCACGACAACTAATTATAATATTTAAAAATAGCTACTTATATATGTCAGAAGAGTTAGCTTAAAATAATAGACGCTAATTCTGGCTGATGTAAGCAAAAGTTGAATATTCGAAGTTCTGAAAATGCCAGAAATCCAGGTTCAGAGCATTTGTGGGCAGAGATGAAGCCTCCAAATCTTGCCATGGAGTTGGCCCAGTGATGATGCCAGTGGGCCACCAATGGGTACAATCTCCACAGCTTGCACCACTGACGCCCTGGCATGGAACCCTGATATGGTTTGCTGCATCTGGTCCAAATGAATTCTCATGGTTCCCAGCTTTTGTCTGAACGGTACAACTCATGGGTGGACACAAAATGTCTTAGTCTAGGCTGCCATAAAAAATGGGTGTTTTAAAAACTAATATTTATTTTTTCACAATTCTGGAGGCTGGAAAGTTCAAGATCAAGGTCTGGAAGCAGTTGATTTCTAGTGAGAGCCTTCTTCCTGGCTTATAGATGGCCACCTTCTTGCTGTGTTCTCACATGGGAGAGAGAGAGATGGTTGCTTTTCATCTGTTTTCAGTTTTATTAGAATTGTAATTTTTTTACTCTGAATAGAATATATTGTGTATATACAGACTAGGGCAAAAGTAAGTTTGTAGTTATTTGTATGAAAAATAATACAATAATTAATAAATAATAATACAAAAAAACTCTGTGTTTTATGTACTTACAACTATAAACCTATTTTTGTCCCACCTTTTATGTATATGCTCTCCATACAGACTATCATCTATCTATATCTATCTATCTATCTATCTATCTATCTATCTATCTATCTATCTATCTATCATCTATCATCTATCTATCTATCATCTATCATCTATCTATCATCTATCTATCTATCTATCTATCTATCTATATCATCTATCTATCTAATCTATCTATCATCTATCATCTATCTATCTATCATCATCTATCTATCATCTATCTATCATCTATCTATCTATCTATCTATCATCTATCTATCTATATCTATCTATCATCTATCATCTATCTATCATCTATCATCTATCTATCTATCTATCTATCTATCTATCATCTATCTATCTATCTATATCATCTATCTATCTAATCTATCTATCATCTATCATCTATCTATCTATCATCATCTATCTATCATCTATCTATCATCTATCTATCTATCTATCTATCTATCTATCTATCATCTATCTATCTATATCTATCTATCTATCATCTATCATCTATCTATCATCTATCTATCTATCTATCTATCTATCTATCTATCTATCATCTATCTATCATCTATCATCATCTATCTATCTATCATCTATCTATCATCTATCATCTATCTCATCTATCTATCTATCTATCTATCTATCTATCTATCTATCTATCTATCATCTATCTATCTATCATCTATCTATCTATATCATCTATCATCTATCTATCTATCATCTATCTATCTATCATCTATCTATCTATATCTATCTATCATCTATCATCTATCTCTATCTATCTATCATCTATCTATCTATATCTATCTATCTATCTATCTATCTATCTATCATCTATCTATCTATCTATCTATCTATCTATCTATCTATCTATATCTATCTATCTATCTATCATCTATCATCTATCTATCTATCTATCTATCTATCTATCTATCTATCTATCTATCTATCTATCATCTATCTATCTATCAATCATCTATCTATCATCTATCTATCTATCTATCTATCTATCTATCTATCTATCTATCTATCTATCATCTATCTATCTATCTATCTATCTATCTATCTATCTATCATCATCTATCTATCTATCTATCATCTATCTATCTATCTATCTATCTATCTATCTATCTATCTATCTATCATCTATCTATCTATCTATCTATCTATCTATCTATCATCTATCTATCATCTATCATCTATCTATCTATCATCTATCTATCATTATCTATCTATCTATCTATCTATCTATCTATCTATCTATCTATCTATCTATCATCTATCATCTATCATCTATCATCTATCATCTATCTATCGTCTATATCTATCTATCATCTGTATCTATCATCTATCATCTTTGGGTGGCAGGTAGAATTTCCCAAAGAAAGCAACACTTGAACTGAGGGAATAACCTCACCATTATGAGCTGAGTCACGTTTTTAAGAAGCAAAGAAACATTCAAATTTCTTGACAATCTGTGTTTGGGAGTGTTAAGAGTGAAGCTTGGAGAGTCCTCTGTGGAGACAGTACTTGATGCCTCATGAGGACAGAGTCCTTTCCGTGAGTGGTTTCCAAACAAGTATTTACAGCACTCAGAGTCCAGCTCAGAGGTAAAAAGACCGACGGGAACCAATATTATCTTTTAGGTTTCCTGTCCCATTGGCTTGTTTTAGGGCTGTCACTTCAGCCAGAAAGTAATGGCAAAGAATCCAGTGCTCTTGCTTGTGTGCAATAAAACAAATCCTTGGCTTGTTAATGTGCCATTATAATTCCACTTGAAATTGTAGCAAGTTTGTGAGATATATGAGCAGAACCTAGAATTTTATACTTGGCCATACTAGCGTTCTAATATGAGGGATAGCTGAGGTATTTCCAAAAAGATATACACCACAGAAAAGTGAAAAATACATGAAAAAAAATTATGAGCTACAAAAACAATGTGTAATCAAGCAATTTAGTAAAAGTTAAATTTAACTCTAAACAATCATTTTTCTCTGTATTGAAAAATATTGATGGCAGTCTTGTGCCAAAATCTAAGCATACTCAAAGTAAGGCTCAACAATGAAAGCATCCTTAAATTCTAGTTTGTATAGATATTTATTAGGTTTTGTTTCATAAATGTGCTAAAAATAAGACAGTAGTCATCACATTACAATTCTATATATACATTTAAACTATTAGAGACAAATATTGGAATCAAGGAAATATAATCAATAAAGGAAAAGGCAGAAAAGTAACAAAAAAAAGAACAAGAAAGAAAGCTGAACAAAAATGTAAAATGTAATGGCAGGAACAAAGCCCTAAATGCTCAATGATCATAGCCATATAGAAAGCTACATTTTTATTAAGATGTAAATTATCATTTAAATTTTTTGAAACAGTAAATACTGTATAAAAAAGACAAAGGTTAAAAATGACACAAACAAGTGCAATGTCAAAAGATTTACCAAGCAGATGAAAACTAAAATTACAGATATGTAGCAATACTAATATTAGACTGAATATTCTTCAGTATACTAACTTTTAATGGGATTTAAAAAGAGATAAAAAGAAATATTTAATAATAATAATTATACAGTAGAAACACAGTCACAAATAATTAAATGCTTAATAAAATTGTATAAGCTATATTAATAGTTTCAAATTTAATTTAAACCACATAACAAAATATGAGAATATCTGACAAATCACATTTGTTGGGGAAGACTTCAACAAACCTCCCTCAAAAATGTTAAGATCAAGGAATTATACTGGAAATTCGCTGACAGAGGTATAAAGTCTGATATGATATATGGTTTCCTTCAGTGAATGAGAATTTCAAAAGACGGAGCAATATAGGAAAGGTGAAAACAGATATTTTACAAGAGATATACAAATCAAATGCTTAGTAAACATTTATAGAGATGTACAAAAGCGTTCATAATCAGAGAAATGCATAAACAGTTTTTAAACTCATTATCGGACTTTAAAGAATGTGACAATACCCAGTGTTGCTGAAGACATGGAGGAACAACCTCAGTAGCATGGGGTCATAACTGGTAAATCCTTTTAGAAACAATTTGTTAGTATATACCAAAACCTAAAACACTCAGCCTTTGATACAACTTCAGACTCATGACTCTAGCCAATGAAATATCTGTGTTTGGAAAGTATTATCATGGAATTTTATCTTCAGAAGTATTATTATGGAGTTTTATTGATATAATTCGTTCATTCTCCCGTTGATGAACATTGAGGCTGCTTCTAAATTTTCACTGTTGACAAACTCTTAGCAGACATACATTTATAGTGTCGTGCATGTGCACACTTCCTCTAGAAGTGAAATTTCACATAGTCAGCTTTACTGGATATTGTCAAATTGTTCTCCCAAATTTTTCTTTTCCCTGGCCTGGATTTTCTGCCTTAGTAATAGAATGCACACCTAGACAGATGGGAATGATTAGGGATATGTCTCATGATTGGAAAAAGATTAGTTTTATCAAAGTTTTATGTTAATAAGTGTTATAACCCAAGTTATATACATATATATATAACTATGTATATAGTTGCATATACATATAGTATTATACACAAGTGTAATGTGTATATATTAATATATATAAATCTAGAAAATGGAGCCTTTATGTCAGAATATTTTTTATCTCATTCAATATAAAAATATGATCTGTAGTAATATTTTTTATTCACTTGAGAAATTGAATTGCTATAAAAAGTTATACTTATGGTGTACAGTTCTTGATATCATCCTGGGAAATATTTTTGTTTTTATCTGTGACTCGGATGAGAAAAATGCATTAACTAGGTATAGGTGATATTAAATATTAAAGATTAATCTCAATTTCTTTACTACCATAGAATTATCAGAGAGTTCTGTTGCTTGATGTTTACTTGAATACTGAGATGGTTGGAAAAGATTTAGTTAAATATGATTTGTGGGTTTTTCTTTTGTGTTTTAGCTAATAATAAAACAGTTCTAGAATGTTTACTTATATTCATTTTTAACTGGGAAAATTAGGTGAATTGATGATTTCATTACATTTTTATTTCTAAAATGAAAATGGCTTTAAAAAAGCCAGTCAGCAAAAGTGGTATATTGTATGATTCCTTTTTAATGAAATGTCTGGAATGGGAAAATCTGTAGAGACAGAAAGTTGATTAGGGGTTGTCTAGAGTGGGGGTGGGAGGTAGGGCGGTGGTAGGGAAAGATGGAGAGTGACTGCTAATGGTTGTGGGATAAAAATGTTCTAAAATTGATTGTGGTGATGCTTGCACAACTCTGTATATATTAAAAACCTCGAATTGTATAAAAATGATGTTACTGTAATAACTCCATCAATAGGAGAATATTTTAAAACTTTAAATATTATGGTATAATGATAAAGAATTAGCTAAACCCACAGGTATTGGCATGAATATATTGCTAAAATATATGCTTAAGTAAGAAAATAAAGTTCTATAAAAATGCGTAGAGCATTTACAAAAAAATAATATTTTTATGTAAATACCTAGAAAAATTACAGAATAGCTGGACATCAATTTCTTATATTTAGATATTTATGAAGAGGGGGTAGGAAAGCAAATAAGAAGACCATTATAATTATTGTTCATGTCTTTCTCTGTATAATTATTTGAATGTTTTTCAGAAAGGATACATTAGTGTTCTATTTGTGAAATTAAAAATATCAAAAGCAGGCAAGATAGATGTTTACTGTATATCACAATTAAGATAATTAACTTATCAGGGCAGTTATTTATCAAATTAGTAAGTGGAATGGCGATGATATGAATTCAGGAAGGTTTATTCCAAGATCAATCTTTTGGGGTTTTTTTTGGGGGGTCGTTCTTTGTTTTAATCATTGAAAGTCTTAAAGATGTAAGGATTTAGTAATTTATATGTTTTCACACACTCTTTTTCATTAACTAGAAACCTGTGCTTCATCAGATTCTCCATGTTCAGTTCAGTATGGTAGCAAGTTGTCTTCTGCTGTATGGCTCACATCATCTGCATATGGGAAAAATATACTTATTCCTGGTGAGCATAAGTTGAAAAAACATTGAAATATTTTCAACTCATTTTTTTAAAGATGCTACATGTTACAAAGATGTCAATCATATGCATTAAATTTGTAAAAATTTTACAAATGTTACATACTCTGAACATTATATTTTGCCAATAGTTTAAAACAGTGAGGCTTTTATTATATATTAGTTGAAATAAATCAGGTTTACAAGGAACCTGATAAAAATGTGTACATTGTAAAAGAAAATAATCTAGTCATGTAACTTTAAAACCTAAAGGCTGTTTTGTGTGCAGAATTATTTGGAAATAGGTTTATTATTACTGTATAAAAGTCAGGAGATATTCATGATTAATGGAGGGGAAATACAATCTTTGTTAAGAATATATACACAGACCTGATCTGACAGATTCTAAATATTATTCATGGCATAAAGCCTAATCTGTTTCCTGCTGGCTTTATAGCTTGGGCTTCATTGGTTTCCTATGGTTGAACTATATCATTTGCTAAATATAACATTAAAATTGGGAGTACTTAGCAATCTAGCAAATCCTAGGCTGATTGCTCAGGTCCAATTCTAGATTGGATCATCACAAATAATTATTCATCATTTTAATCATCTAAACAAATTCTACTCTTTTTGGTAACTTGAGATGCTATATTGGGGTCACAAAGCTCATTATAATGTTTCCTACTGAGGTTTTGTTACTAGATATTTGATTGTGTGTGTGTGTGTGTGTATACACAATAGTATATAAGGGTGCTTATGGGAAGAAAGAGATCACAAAAGGGAAGAACATTTTTAGAACTGTTTCTTGCCTTCAAGATGGAAAATATTTGGGAAGACAGTCAGAATTACCATAGGGCATCAGTTTTATTCTCTGCACTTTTCTCTTTGATTTTTATTTGTGCAATACTTTGCCTCAGTTGCCTCAGTTTCAAGACAAATCTGGACAGATCCAATGACAACAACATGGTAGTTTTCAGAGATAAAATTACTGGGAAATTTCAAAAGATAATGATGGAAATAGAAAGGCAAGAACTACCATTCTTGGGCGACCTCCAAAACAGGTTGCACCTATAATGTTTCTCCTGGTTTTACTAAGACTTATATCTAATAATTTCTACCTAAGGCTATTGTGGTTTTATCGGTAATGGTACAGCTAAGTACTCCCCCAACCCCAATCAGAAGCAGTGCTCCATGCCCTGAAGTTGTGGGAATATGCCTATTCATATCTGAAGCGAGACTAAAACAGGAAGTCATCTAAATGGCCAATAATAGCTATTTCAACTAGGAAACTAAAAATACACCCATATGAGGAATAGAGTGACATGAAAAATATTATAGAAGTAAATTTATTGACATTCGTGCTGTATAGTGGAATACAAAATACTTGCTACCGAGCTATCTATGAAATTAACCATAGTCTGCTTTTTGTAAAAGTTATGTAGGACTGATTTTTGTACAGTAAACAAGTGAATCTGAAAGTAACTTTATCACTGTTGGTTGTTAGGTAGGAAGTTCTACAGATGCCAGGGAATCCTTGTTGTAACTATTGTTTCTCAAACATCTTCTGTACTCTCTGGCATATAAAATATATTCAATGCATATTCTGATTATTAAATAATGTTTATAAAGCAAATAGTTCAATACCTACCAAGTAATATTTGGTTAATAAAAGGAAGACATTATTACTCTTAATGTATATCAAGAAACAGAACTAGAATAACAACTTGCAGTTATCAGAATAGTTGTTCACTCAATACCTTGCACATATGACAACTTACGGCAATTATACGAGGTGAAATAATTAAAACTTCCCATGAGATTCTATATAAGGCTTTAATAAAGGTGAATGATACAATACAGTAACAGGGGAAAAAAGCACAGGAAAATATCAGAGGGGTCTAAGACCTCCAGGCACAGCACTAGGGAACTTTCTCACTAACACAAGAAAAAGCTTTCTTTTCAGATCATTAACCTGCAAAAAACATGCAAATACCCTAGTCTCATGGGAGCCAAAGCACTGGTAAACAGTTCATTCCAGTCTGTGTAACCGTACAAGTCATTTTCAGGAAGCAACATAAACTGGTACAGGGTACCTTCCACTGGGTTTTAGTCTTGAAAAATCATATTATAAATCACTCACTAATAACTTTTATTCCTATTTTGGCCAAGGGTCAGTACTGTGGTTCTGAGCTTTGATGGGGATATGCACAGAGCTACCCAAGCTCCCTGCACATAGCCTATCCTTACTCAGCAACTTCTTGAAAAGACACGGTCCTGGTGTAATCTGAAGGGCCAGAGAAAGCATTCTTCTCTTGGAAACACCGTACATAGCTTGAGCCATGGATGTGGGCTGCCCACTTGTTTCCTAAAGGTAGTTGCTTCTGCTTAGGGCACGTACTGTGTGTTAGTTTACAGCAAACATAAGGCAAGGGAGATACGTGGAAGAACCATAATCTTGACACTTGACATTTCACGGGTATGACCCATGCACTTGCAGACAGATTTGGCTGTGGGCGATGGACAGAGGCTCAGACTAGCAGACACGCTTGTTAAATTGGTGACATCTATTCTTGAATATCCTGAACAGTTCACATCAAAAAGGTCTAAACTATGCCAGTAATAAGGTAGAGCCTGAGAAGAAGAAATGTAGGCATATTAGTGTGTGGAGAACAGGGTAAGCAGGGAACATCTAAATGGTAAAACATTACAAAATATTTAGTGTGTGGATAAACAAAAAATTATTGCAAGTCCCACCAGCTTCTCCATGTTCACAGACAGGACATATGATTTTGGAAGGCTAGTGAGGAAGAGGCTAGGTCTTCACTTTGTGACAACTTGAAGCCAGGCAGGCTCAAAACGGTGGTCTGAATGCAGAAGAGAGTGGGTTCTCAGTACTAGAACTGTGGTTTAAAGTGAGCGTGTGGCCCCAGCCATGAGGCAAATATCAAGATATTACACCAAGTGGGACAGGATGTAAGCCTAGGAATACGAAACATAACATTTCAATGCTTGCTTCCTTGCTGTGCCAAATGATCTTTTAAAAATCCAGCCTAATTAAAATGACATTGAGAAGCTAAAGAGCATAGTAATTAAAACCAAATTCCGGTGCTGGAAAGTCGAATTCAAATTCTGGCTCTGTGACTTACCGCCTGTGTGACCTTAGGCATGTCGTTAGTTCTTTGAGTCATCAGTTTCTCCATCTGTAGAATGGGGATGATAAGAGCACCTCTTGAAAGGAGTGCTTTGACAATCAAATGACAATAAATGTAAGGTTCTTAGAATAGTGTAGGGCACAATAAAGTATAAGCTCTATGTGTGAGCCCCTGTTCTTCCCCACGGAGGCTAGAGTGGAGTTGGGCCGCAGTGGCAGTGTGGGGGCTGCTCCCCTGCTTTTACCTGGGCCAGCTGCCCCTGCTCTAATGTGGCTGGGACTTGGTCAGGGCAAACCTTTCTCTTCTCATTAATTCCTTTGCCCTGCTGAACAATTTGTATCAACAACTACCATTCAATACTTTACTTCCTGCCCCCTTGCTGACCTTCCTGTCTCCTAAGGACTAAACTGTTTCCATTTTTGTGGACTTTACGCCGTAAATTGATCTTTTGCGACTTGAGCTGACTTCCTTGACAATATCAACTACACTTTTAAGCTCCATACAGGCAGAAGTCACATCTATTTTATTTACCAGAGGATAGTTAATATCTAGCAGGGTGCCTGGAACACACAACCGATGCTCTGGTTAAAGAAGGAAGGATTTACCCTTACCACATGGACTTCACATTGATTCTGCTCCTTTGGCAATGAACTCTGCTTACCTTTTTTGACACTGTTCATGGTTTTTTGTTGACTCTATTTTTACTCCTATGCATTAATATCTTACTCCCTCCAATTCAGTCCCTAGAATTCAACCTGGCAGCATTTCCCAGTTTGGAACCTGCAAGTGGAACCTGCACATGAGGTGTTTTCAGATGTCAGTTAGAGAATCAAGTAAAGTTATTGCAGCAATAACTTCAGAATGCACTGCATATTCAATAATAAAATAAAATATATCACCTCATCTCAGGGCACAGGCTTTGTGCATTGTGCTTATGTCATCCTGCATGCACGAGAAATTTAAGGATGACAGAGGCTGTTATTGTGGAAAACAATCATGTCCCTCAGTAATGTGATATGTAATATATTATACACTCAAAATATATCTAAATGACTTAAAGACTTAATCTCTCAGTCTTGCTAACCTCCCAAAAGTCATCTTAGCAATTACAGGCTTAAGGACAGGGGATCACTGTCTCATGAAAGCATGGAACTGACAAGAGGTCTTGCTGTTTACTGGGTAGATGTGGAAACTGGCCTGAGGAAGATGGTCCTGTTTTCCAAGTATATTAGAATACAGAGGCACAGTGTGTTCCCTTCACTATATTAGCGGACTTCCTTTGACCTTGTCGTAATAAAGAGAAATGATTAGTCCCTTCCCTATAGAATATATAATGTATATCTCCATCAGAATCCATTCTACCTTATATAGTACTAACTGGCCACACAACTCTTCAGCAAGGCTTTGTCTTTTTCCATGGGTGTGTCTTCATGCTTGGTGCTTCAGACACCACCGATTCATATTTAGCCCATCTTTTTAAAAACAAGGACACACAATTATTGGCCCTGGCATTGTATGGTGTTACATTAGTTGTGCATTTGAATAAAGAAATTGCTTTTCACGTGGGATGGGTCGTTTACTTACTTCATCAGGTACTTGTAGCAGTGAAGACTGAGAAGGGCTTTAATGACTTGGACTTTTTATAATGCTATCAAACAAATTACAGAACTAATGAGATTTATACTAAATGGAAAATCTCTAAATCACCTGCTGTTTTATGGGTCTTAGGAAAAAATTATGGATAACATTTCTCTTTCAATGATTAGACATAGTTTTGTTTTTAAACAATATTTTCTCTGAATGTAAAATGTAAAATGTAAGCTCACATTACTTCTTCATGGCACATAAGTTTGATCTGGTAAATGAAACAAATAGTTCACATCAAGCACCTCCTTGCACATATAACTATTTAATCAAAATAATATAGTGTGAAAGACTAGGTTTGACATCAGAAAACATGAGTTCAAATCCCAGCTCTGCTTATTTTAGTTTTTAAATTGGGCAAGTTGTTTATTATCTCAGCTTCAATTTCCTCAGATAAAAAATGTTTATATTTCTGTGAACTGTGTGCCAGGGTAAATATGTGAAAGCAACTAGACTGATGCCTAAAACATTATAAAAACTCAGTAAATAGCAGTGATGTTGAAGTTGTCACTGAAGTTGAAAACCATGTCCTTAACTATATATTCTATATAGCAAATTTTAAAAGTTGCTGTAGGTGAGATGAACAATTCTACACTATTGTAAGAAAATATACTCACCTACCTTTCTTTAAACCTTCTTTAGAGGCTATTAAAAGACATGAAGGTTTAAGAAAGAAAAAAAAATAAGATTAGAAGGAAAGTAGATTTGATGAGAATAGCAAATCAGAAATCATTATTTTGATAGCTCAATGCTTTCCTGTGGACTTAATAAATAAGAAAAGAACCTCTCTAAATTTGATTGGATAATAGTTTGTGGCAAAGGAAAAAAGGAGATTAAGATAACAGATGTACAATTCACATGGAGAAATTATTTTATTTGAAAGTTTATGTATTTTTTTCTGCCCCCTCATTCTTATCCAAGCCTTTTTAAAAATTGTTGACACTATTACAGATGTCCCATGTTCCCTCCCTTTACCTGCCTCCGCCCAGCCTCCGCCCCCACCTCCCTGCCTCTGGCCATCACCATTTGCTCCATGTCTCTAAAGTATCATGTGGCTCTGAAAGAAACTTACACCAGATAAACAGGCTCAGAAATCCAAATCAGATCTCAAAAAGATGGCTTTCCCTCTTAGAAGATAACCTTAGGCATAGATTTTTTTTTTTTTTTTTAGTTTCTAAACAATAAAGAAAACTACTTTCTTATTGTCTTGATATATATTTTTGTGGAGCTATATGAGGGCACCCGGGTTGCCACTGAAATCGAGATAAATGATTCAATAAAGAAACACAAGAATATAATAGAGGTTCATGTGATCTGAAAAAGATAAGACACACTACATTAACCCTCTCCATGAGAAATAACACATACTTACACATCTATCTGAATACCTCTGGAATTGTGAGCTCAATGCATTTATATCATTTGCTGAAAAATACGTTGCTGTCATAATATCTCCCTTGCTGAGACTTTTCTGTTCAAAGCGAACTGCCCCTTGTAAGCAATCCTTGGCCAAGCAGCCATAAAGCAGCAGAGGAAAATAAGTTTGTGAGTTTAAAACCTGCTGTTTGGTACAGAAAATAAAATACAGCATATTCTAAAGTAGTTGTGGTTTTATCCCATGAAGTGCCTCTCAGCGCCAGAGATGGGCAGCAATTCATCAAAATGAGTATCACTGGGACACAGCCATGCCTGAGATTGTTCCTCGGAATGGGTCCTGCTGAGCCCATCCCTCCCCATGCATTTTCCTACCCTGCTTGTCAGTGGTTTAAATACCTTTATAGAAGTAAAGTCTTGATTTGAAGACTTAAAAATGTTTAACACACAAATAACCCTAAGGAAGATGTTTGAAAGATCTTTCCAGGATTTACTCAATAATTACGTATTACCTGTTGGCCAGGTACCTTACCAAGTCCTGGCCGTAAGGATTAACAAGAGAAGTAGCTCAGGGGCACCTGGGGACTAGTGGGTAGACATAAAGAAGAAACGGGCAGATGCAGAAAGACGGGGCTCCTTTCCCAACAGAAGTAAGAGAAGGGTGTTCTGGGACTGTCAGGAAGGGGAACGTATTCGATATGGGGATGTCAAGGGAAGTTTCTTGAAAAAAGTGGCTTCTGACCTGAAACCTGGAAGGGGAGAACAATTGAAAATGAGAGGGGACGAATTGCAAGGGTAGCTCATACAGGGCAGGGCCACCGGGAGAAGGCAGGATCAGACTTGCATGCAAAAAATAAAAATAACATGTACTTTGAGTAAGTCGGTCTGGCTGGGGCTTGGGACACACCTGGGAGGAGGGCAGGGTGGCACAGATGACGCAGGAGAAGGAAGCAAGGTTTGTCCCACAGAGCTGTACAAAGCAGAGCTTCTCAAAGTTTAATCAGCAGACTGGCACTTTCAGAGAACTTGAGAGCTGAGGAGAAATGAGGAATCCGACTCAGAGGGTCTTAGGAGGGCTTCTGCAATTCTAGCAGACTCCCACACACCCACATTAGTAGCCAGTTCTACCTATTAGCGTTTGTTCTTAATCTGGTGGACAGCCAGTGGATGGATAGGATCTGCATTTTAGAAAAAGTCCCATGGTTGCGTTGAAGAGGTTATATTCCTAGGCACAGCTATTTGTTCATATAAGCTGAATGAATTCATGAATAAATTAATAGGTAACAGTTTTTGCTTTCTTATGACCTCCAGTGTTCAGATTCTAAATCTGTGTGCGTGTTTTAACTGAAACACTTCTAGCTATGAAGACAGAGGTGTTGCAATGTGCAAATTGTAGAAAATATATGATGTTAGATTTATAAAATGTGGACTAAATATTATGAACTGTTTTCTACCGTAAAACCCCAATGCAAGATATATCAAGGATTGCATTTTATTGAGTACTGCTCCTAGTTACTGTGGATTTTTTATATGCTTCTGATGAAACACAAATTGGAGTTTGGACTGTGGTTGGAGAGTCATGGGGGGGCCATTGAATAATCGCCAACCTACTGCTTGAAAAAGCTGACCATTTGAGAGAGAGAGGAGAGTATTAGTGCTCAGCTGCATTTGGAAGTTCTAGTTGGTAGACTGTGGCCCCACATCTTTTATTTGCTTTGAGCCAGGGTTGTCATGAAAAGTGGGTATTTTAAATTATTTTTTACAGAGCGAAAAAGAAAATGAGAATAAGAGCACACAGCTGCCTGTTTCTCAAGAATATTGCTCAGCTCATAGCGTCTGAATCAAAGAATTCCTCCCAGGCTGTTGTTGATTATGACTTATGAAAGGGCACCTGTCGGACCTGACAAGTGTACACAGTGCTATAGGCTTCAACTTTCCATTAGTAACAAGAGCCCCAAAAGGTTAATTTGTTTTGGCACTTCCTGATTACTTTCTGTGTTCATCTCATTCTGAGACTTCACATTCACCACCTGATTTAGGGGCTCTGCTTAGCAACATATTGTCATTTCCCCCGACTTATTACTAGCTCTGGACCTGTGATCTCTAAATGCAGCTAAATAGCTGAAATCAATTTTCTGTTTAGAGGGGTTGATGACACCTACAGGAATTTGCAGATTTCTCTTCTTGGATGTGCTTGGGAGTCACCATGAAGTGTCATCTCAAGCGGATGGAATTTGGAGGCCTTATCACATTCATGACCAGGTGCAGGCCCCCTTAGTTTAGGTTCATTTTGATTCCTTATAACTATCCTCTCAATGATCCCATCAGCTATGAAGTTTTTGAGAAACACTGATATTTTAGTCCAGTTTTTGTTAACAGTTGTGGATAAAAACATTCCACTCTGCTCTCTCACAAATAGGGCCTCTAAAATAAACCAAGCCTCTTATCAAACACGATCCTCTGTAAAAGTCCCCCAGGCGGGTTGGTCTGGCAGAGCAAATCACATCTACAGCCTGTCTCTCACTTGGCTTTTAAGCGTTTCATTTGCTTAGGACCTTGATTTCCACAACCTATAAATGGGTGATTTATCCTGTATCTTTTTCTTTAAGTCATTCCTTTAGGTTTCCGCCTAACCCAGATTTTATTGGCCCAGGCAGGAGTTTGAAACACATACTTGGAATCTAAGAACTATCTTCTTGAAAATTTTCCCATCAAACTGTTGCTCCATGTTTATGCCTCCCCATCAGCCTCCAGCAATTCCATGTGAGACACGTGCGCAAGCTCACACATGCACCCACGTACCTATAGTTTCCACAACGCCACTGATTGTTCCACTTCATTGTTCACATATTTATCTCATATCCTTTCCTGTTCCAAAAGGAACTGTCATTCATAGTATGAATATGTTGTTATTGTAAATAATGATAGCAATTTGTGGTTATTTTTACCCAGGCAGCCTCAATTTTTTCATCTGTAAATTTAAATATTAGAAAGAAATTATAATTCTTTTGTTGTTGTTAATCCCTACCCAGGGATATTTTTTCCATTGGTTTTTTAGAGAGTGTGGAAGGGAGGGAGAGAGAGAGAGAGAGAGAGAGAGAGAGAAATATCGATGTGAGAGAGATGCACCGATTGGTTGCCTCCAGCACATGCCCTGGGGCCAGGGATGGAAGCTGCAACCCAGGTATGTGCCCTCGACTGGGAACAGAACCCGCAACCCTTCGGTGTGCAGGCCAATACTCTAACAGCTGTGTGCACCGGCCAGGGCAGAAATTATAATTCTTTATGCTTAGATGCTAATGAAACTCCTAACACTTTGTGTTCTTTTCACACTGTTAGTGTCAAGGAATATATCATCATCTAGAGTCTTTGTTCTACAGTTGACTGGGCAACTCTGTTGTAATCCACAGGGCTGATGAACTTTATATTGGTGGCAGCTTGACTACTAGCATCACCTCATTGGTTGCTCAGTTTAACTTAAGGTCTATGATTAGTTAGCTAAATGGTGTCTAACAAAGTTCACTGTATTTCAAGATTCACCCAGCTCTGACAGCACTCAAGGGACTCCTTGAATTAATGATCATTCTGTTACAAATTCAGAACCCACAGACTTAAATCAATAATGGCCTAACTCAATCACACCCTCATCTGGCTTGTTCAGGTTCACTAAACCCCAAACCTTAGTATTTGTTCTGCTTTTCCTTCATTTCCATGCAGGCTTGACCTTTCCTTCCTATTGAAGTTGCCTTTTCTCCTGACTGAACCTTTGTTCTGTTTTACTCTTTGAGAGCATTCATTAATAACTTTTAGAGAAATACCCATCCAATCTTGACCTGACTCCCACAAATTTTCTTTTCCTATGTTCTCCTGAATATTAGTGCTTTATTTCTCCTGTATGAAACTAATAACCATTTAGTAAACAAAATATAAAGATATATTCTAGTCACATTGGAAACCAAACATAAAATTTTAGACGTAAATATTAAAAGAAAAATAGATAATCTACTTATCTCCACTCATATTGGTAAATGTTAAAATGATAATTTTTCATATATATGTTTCATCATAGCGATTATGTCAAAACATGGCAGTTTAAAACAACTCCCTATTTTTTCTCATGTTTCTTTACTTTAGGAATTTGAGCAGGGATTAGTTAATTCACTCCAAGCGGCATTGGCTGGGCTCGCTCACACTGCTGAATTAAGCTGAGTAGCTGGGCTGAACTGAAATGTCTAAAAAGTTTTACAACTGGTTTATCAAGATCCTTCTTGTGGCCTTTCCTTTAACTTTGAGGTATCTCAGAATTTATTTGCCCATTTTGAGTTTATTTCCGGCATCATGTCTGGCTTTCCCAAACAAAAGTGGAAGGGGCTAAACATATTAGGGTGCTTGGCCCTGATCCATCCCAGTGCTACCTCAGCTACCTTCCACTGGTTAAAGACGGTTATAATCAGTAGAGAATCAAAGGGAGGGAATTACACTACCCTCTCGACAAGTGGAACAGTGTACATGGAGGTGGACAAGAGGAATTGTTAGAGGACCTTTTTGAAGATGGTCGTAATGGGTATACACACTTGTGGAGGATAGAAGGAAATAGGTAGTCTCATAAACTCTCTGTAGAAATGATTGAGAGAATAGAATATTAGAAAGGTACTTGAAATTATATCCAAATCTATTTAACTTAACAATATCCATACTACTTGACCTAGAGATGTATATTCTAGGAATGTATCCTACAGAAAGCTTGAAATTTATAAAAATATATGAAAAAATTACTCATTGAAATGTTTTTTGGTAAAAAAAAAAAATATAGAGGAAAAAGTACAAATGCTTATCTTTGGAAGATAAGTTAGATAAAATATGGATTGACCACATAATGAAATAATGTGAAACTTTTTTAAATGTCTGGGGTTTTCACTAAAATGCAAAGGTGTCCAAATTGGAATTCATTCTCATTTATGCAATGGCTCACTCAAGAAGTAGTTAGAGAGTATATACTGTGCTAAAAATCACTAGAAGAGAGTTTAATATCTGTAAGAATGAACTTCTGATCAGTTTTTAAGACCTAGAGTTACTACTGTTCTATTGTAAGTCTTAATTCTGAATCCAGGACATGTTTAACTTAGGACTGTTTTCAAATAAAACCTAAAAAATTTGTAACTCTTTCCTACACTCTGAAGCTTAATTTCTTTTGAAACAAAATTAGTAGATGTCTACACCACTTGACTATGACAAGACCATATCTAAAGTACAATGATTTTTTACTGTAAGTTTATAGTTATACACTGGCTGTTGCATATTTACCATGTATAACTTTAACAAAGAAGAAAGACTGAAAACTTTATTTTCTGATTTATAAAATATAATTGTCCAATTTTTCTAATATAAGTTTCAAACTCAGCATTTAATTAATCTATGATCAATATTATTATGTAATTAGTATCTTTCAGGGGCTATCATGAAGTATTAGCTATGGTTTCTGAAGAATAAATACATCTGTATTTAGTAGTAACCAAGTTCTCTACTGCTTTGCTGCCCATCTTTAGCCAGTGAAGTTCTCATAGCACTTGACCCTGCAGCCTGATTTCAATTCTTGCTGCATTTGAGGATTTAAGGAAAGACTAAGAAAATACTCTTGTTTTAAATCAGGTTCATCTGGCATCTTGGCCAACAAAACTGCATAAAATTGAGACCTTGTACAAATGTTTACTCTAGCACTTGACTCCCTGGATTCTTGTCTTCCTGATTATTACTAATAACATGCAATATTTATCTAACGATGTGATTTACATATATCTTCTATCTTATTTCTAACTAATCCTATAAAGTAGTTGCTTGTCATAGGTTGAGATTTTTAGCAGCAGAACCTTGGGCGAGGGTTCTTGAGATCCTGACTTATTGAGATATTTGCTCTCAATGAAGGTAAAGGAGAGCAGGAGGACAGAATGGGCACAAAAACCTCAGCAAAACATGGTCCTTGTTGTTGTTTAGTATCAGCGTAATTCCACAGGAAGCTCTAGACTCCTAGAGCATGGAAAGCACCACGGAGTTGTTTCCAACTTGAGGCGAGGGGACCGGTGCCTTGCATCCCTTATTGGTCAGCCATTGGCAGCCTATGGGGTAGGCTGAGGGGCAGTGAACTGTTAGTAACCCTCACTCATAGCAGCTGGGCCTGGGAGTGTGGCCCAGCACAGTGAATCAGAGCAGCCACCAAAGCATCATCTATACTTCTGTCATTTGCCCAGAATGATATATTTGTAACAAAGCATCTATCCTCCAGGTAAACCTGATGTGTTCTCTTTGGGGTGTAAAGGATATGCCATCCCCACCCCGTTTGAGGATCTAGGTCAATGGTTCTCAATTGTGGCTGCATCTTAAAGTCACCTGGGATGCTTTACCACTTGCTGATACCACTGTCCCATCCCCTGTGATTCTGATTTCCTTTGTCTGGTGTGGAGTCCAGGCACTGGGATTTGTAAAGCTCCCTTAGATGAGTCTAAGGGGTGTCAAAGCTGAGAACTATAGATTTAAAGAAAATGCTGAGTGCTATCTAAAACCAACTGTGAAAGCAGGAAATCAGGTTCCCAAGATCTCTTCACTGCTTCATACCCCTGGAAAGAGAACAGTTTACAAAAAGCACGTTTATAACCATCACCCTCACAACCGCCTCACACACAATAGAAGGGCCTTCGGTCACCATATTTATTCTTGTTAGTGATTATTCCTCAGCAACAAAGCTTCTCTGAATAGATGGAAAGAATGTCCTGGAATCATGAGGCTCTGTCCTTCACCAGCAGAGCTCTGCTTGGAAGGTCCCTAAAAAGATGTATTTAAAATTAATTTAGTTTTTAGTTGAGTTATGCTGTAGTGAAATAACACAAAGTTTTCCTTTGTAAAACAAAAAGACCTGTATTAAAGTCCCAGCTATATGACCTTAAGCAGTGGAGTCGGTTTCTTCATCAAGAAAACAGAGTAAATAATGCTTGCATCACAAGGCGGAGGATTCATACATGTTAGTTGACCTAGAAGCACTTCATGAACTGTGCTGTGCTATACAAATAGGTACTTTCTCAGCTATGGTCATACTTTGGGATTAACTGTGTTAATGATAATTTCCTAGTGAGATTTTGCTTTGGTCTGAATTGTCTATAAATCACTTCTTGTTCAAAAATTTTGGAGTACTTACTGTGTGCTGGACATTATAATGAGAAAAAAGAACTGCATCAATATCCTCTTTAATCCTAAATTTAACTTTATTGTTTTCTAGCCCTAGGGTTTATTCTGATCCCTGATAACTTGGCAAGCTTTGAAACTGCCTGGCTCTCCTGATGCTAGCACAAATTCAAGCGAAGGGTCTGCTTTGTAGTAGCCCAAGCATAGGTTAAGGCTGAGGGCTGAGCAGCTTATTTCCTCCCATTTATATCTCTTTCCTGAATAGCTTATACATTCATGCCAGGAGTGACTTCATGGACAACCGGAATGGCCCTTGACACGAGGGAGTGACCTTGGCCCATGGCCATTCAGCCTTTATCTTCCTTACTACGATGGCTCCCATTAGGACTGGGATGGCCAGAAGTTTGCAGAGTCTCTGGGATGGTGGGAGGCAGAAAGGAAATTTCAACTATCTCAAGAAAGATCTGACTGGCCTTTGTTATTTTCTCTAGGAAGTATGAATTAAACTAGTACTCACCCTGAGACACTGGGAACAAAACGGAGTTCTGAAACAGTTTTTCTCTTTCCTGCAAAAGAAAGATTAGGAGTAAGACCTTCAAGATCTCAGCAAGCCCCAGGAGACTCCAGGGATTCCTAAATTTTGAAGGGTTCTGGGTGGATTGTTACTGGGCAAGGAATCATAGAATGGGGCATGTGGTGTCCATAATCTCTAGAGGTACTGCATTGCCACTGACACCACACCACACGATGACTGGAAATGGCAGACTTGCTATTTGAGCATTTCCATCTGATTCTGTTTGCTGTATCACACTGCATACCAGTGACCAGGTAACAGCATCAATCTATTTTAGCTCATTTCATTTGACACATCACTGAATTATAATGAGAGATAATTTTAAACTGTCTAGCAATATGCCTTTGCATAAAATATGTCCATTCCAAGGATATTTTCATTGTGCACTGAAAAATTTGCTACTCCTGAGCGTGCGACTAATTTGATAAAAAAATTATTATGATTTAATTTAACCTGTATATGTGACTAGAAGAGACCTAACCTTTTTTAATGTTAATTCTGAGACTCCCTTCCTGAAAGGGGGATGGGTGCCTTACAATAACTGGAGACATATTGGGGAAGCTCTAAGACATATTTTGTCTTGAGGCAATTCAGAGTGACCATGTAATTTGGCAGGAATCAGTCTAAGATGAGTGACTCAGGTGAAGTTGCTGTAATTTATTTTTTAACCTCAATCACTCAGTGTCACTTTGGCAGTTCTCCGTTGGTAAATATCTCTTTAGCTCTGAGTCATTTCGCAACAACAAATCTGAGTGAACCTGTCAGAACTGAGTTGTCAGGGCTAATCACCGCAGTTAGATTTGGTAATACTCCCAACTGTGGTAGCTGGAATGTAAGAGCTCAACTGGCTCAGAACCATCAAGCCTAGTGCACCCCATACTTACGATGCACGACATGGCTGATTGACTTAAGAACTACTCTTCCCTTCTTCTTCATTCCACTCTCACATCCTCCCCCCCACATGCCTATTCATCTATATGTTATTTAGAAGAAATCTATATTTCCTTAGTCACTGCCTCACTAGGGGTATTTAGGGAGAAGGGGGAGAACAAAAAAGAAAAGGAACATGCTTTTGCTTCTAAATTCAGGACCTGTGCCCAGACCTCTTTCTTCTTACAGGCAACAAACAATTTGCTTAACTACATATCTTCCTGGCTACTTCTTCAGCTTAACTTTTTTAAAAGGAGACTAATATTTTCCACCACTTTCTCACCTCCTCTTTTTTAAAAAATTTATCTTGATTGTTCAAAATATTACAGATGTCCCCTTTTTCCCCCATTGACTCCTTCTACCCCGCACCCACTCCCCATCCCAGCCTCCACCACATTATTGTCTGTGTTCTGCATAAATGCATATAAATTATTTGGTTAATCCCCCCCCCCTCCCTCTGAGATTTGTCAATCTGATCCATGCTTCTATGTCACTGGATCTATTTTGTTCATCAGTTTATTTTGTTCTTTAGATTCCACGTATAAGCGAGATCATGTGATATTTGTCTTCTTCTGCCTGGCTTATTTGGCTTAGCATAATATTCTCCAGGTCCATCCATGCTGTCCCAAAGGGTATGAGATCCTTCTTCTTTACAGCTGCATAGTATTCCATTCACCTCTTTATCTCAGTGTAACTCTAGTACCAATTTTATAACTTCCTGGAAGTTACTCTTGTCCATATGAATAATGTCTTTATAGATGCTAAATCTAAGGAACTCCAGTAATTCTCTTGATAATTTTGTCTCTTCCTTTATTTCACAATGCTGTTCATTCCATCTGTTGAAACAGACCAACCGAACTGACCATAAAAACAATTAAATTTCTAACTACCTGTCTCGGATGTGGCTTCTTGGTATCAGCTAAGGCATTTCTTCTTGACACTACATCTTAAATATTGATGTTTCTAAGAGTTCCATGCTTATTCTTTCCCTTTTTCCATTCCATAAAACTCCCTGTGTGATCTACTAAAAACAGGGCTTGATGGCTTCAAGTTTCGCTGATGTGAACTTTTCCCCAAGCCATCAATATTTATTTACAACATTTATTTTTCTGTTTATAATATGTAAATGGTTCAGAGCATCACTGACCAGTGAAAGGCACTCAATTTATAATCCATTTGTATAAAAAAACTGATGCATTTGCAGTCCTAGATGCACCCTTTTTACTAAATGTGATTTAAGAAGAGTCGATTCCTTTTGGATATTTACCTTCTTAATAATCCTGCCCGCAATTTAGCCCAAGTTTCCAATGTCTGGCATAAAGTCTGTAGCACTGAGCACAGCTTAGGCACATAGTAAGGTGCCAGTAAATGTGTGTTGAATGAACTGAAAAGGATATGTAACAGGATATAACAAAATGCTAAGCCAAGTAAAAGGAGAGCAGTGATGGCAGTTTGGTGTCCTGGGTGAATTGATCAGAGAGACAAAAGGGCTGCTATTAAGATGCCGCATAACCTTGAAGAAGGTTCTTAACCTGAGTCTCACTTTCTTCATCCATAATATGGGGATTGGAGAACATGTTTTCTATTGTCTCTTCTAACACTAAATATTGCTATCTTATCCTGTCTCGGGGAGGGCCTCATTTCAGACTGTCCTTGAGTTGGTGGCAGCATGGCATTAAGAATCCTGTGTAAGATATAAGCCCAATATTTTCTTCTCTAATACCTCAGTAGAAGGTGTACCACAGAGATGAGCTTGTCAGAAACTGATATTCCCCTCTTGATAAAATGTTTTCATTATTTCACTCTCTAACTGAGTGGTCCCCAAAGAGTTTGGGTGTTTTTTGCACAAACTGCACAGATGCGGAGACACATAGGAAGCTGTATCTGTCTGCTTTCCTGTGGAGCAGCTGAGTGAAAAGTAAATGATGTGTCTAAACAACAAACCAGTTCTTTCTAAATTTAGGAACTTAATTACTTCTCTCTTCATAATACATGGGGGGGGGGGGGAAGACTGTCTCTAGGTATTGAAACCCAAGCTAAGGTTTTGAATTAGACAAGTATTTCCTAATTTAGCCAACTTTAAATATAGTCACAACTTTCTTTTTGTGTTAAAATGCTTGAAATCAAAATGAAGAGATTGTGTTTATATATATTATTATGTGACAATGGGGTATTTTTAAACATTGCCTCACATGAGCAACAACATGAAGTAACTAAGTATATGTGTCTGTATACTATGAGAACAAATATCTTGCAGTTGTTGCCTTTTTTAAAAAAAATTAAACAACTTAAAGTGTTCAGTTTTGGATATATGCCCTGCTAATCTTACTTTACCTATAGCTTCAGCTTTTAGTAGTAAGAGCACAGGCTTTAGCACTGAACAGAAACACAGGAAGAAAGGAGTTTGAACTTGCTGTAATCAATGGCATAAAAAAGCAAAACCCAACCCAAAGCATTTAACACTTCCATTTCCTACCTCCACTTCCCTGATATGTTTTCATTTGGAATCAATCATCAAAGCTAACCACCCCACTCCTGCCAAAAACAGAAAGAACAAAGGAAAGAAAAGAAAAAGCCATTGCATCAGCTTGCAATTAATAATTTTAAGAAAAATGTAATTGTTACAAATTTCCCATATTTTTCTCAAATTGAGGAGTAAATTTAACATAATAACCTGAAACTTAAATTTTCACTGATTTTTATTGTAAATATACATGTTTATTATAAAAACAAATACAGGTAAAAAACAAACAAAAAAATTCACCTGTTCTGTCAGTCTAAGTCCTAGGGGGAAAGCAGATGACATACTCACAGGGTTGATTTAATGGAAGAGTTTAACAATGGGACTGTTTACAGGAGTGTGGGCAGGGTTAAGAAAACCCAAAAAGGATAACAAAGAAGTTAAGAGTCTAATACCAGTGGGAAATTGTCACCATCCCTCTGCTTAGAGGAGCACAGGGAGGAAAAAGTGTTACTGAAACTTGAATAGAATTGTAACCTAGGAAGAGTGATCATCCAACAGGAAATTGATTTTTACATAGAACTAAAATACACAGCAAGGAAAGGGGGCAGAAGAAGAAATCACCCAACTTTCCTTTTCTTCACTGTTCATCTCTGGGATTGTTTCTCATTGGCTAAAACCAGAGAACAAGAGAAGGCATGAGATGGAATCCATAGAAAGGAACACCAAGTACCAGCTGGGGCAGGAAGGGTGGAGATGTATGTAGAACAGAAAATTACCAGTGCACAGGTGATCCTGTCACCTAGAAATGCCCATTGTTAAGATCTGGTATAAATTTTTCCAAACTTACCTGCTATGATGGTTATAGCTGTTTTATTTCTCATTGCTGAGAATTCTATCCAATTATGGATTTGTGTGTATATGTCAGTCTTTCAAGGGAAGACAAAATCTGTAAGAAGAATCAGAAGAATCTTCTTATCTTCTTGTAAGTAGAAACAAAGTTGCTTTCACAAACATTCTCTTTGGAGTATTAACCTCTGCCTGTTGAGTGGGGTTCACTGAATTACATCTTATAGATCAAGGAAAAAAACATGGTCCTGGAATCCAGTTACCCTCAATTCAACTTATTTTGCCTTTTCAATAATGATTTAATAAAAATGTGGTTTATATGTACTATCTTGTACAGTTCTAAATTTTCATGGCTACTAATTGTCAAAATGAAAAAAACACAAAGTTTATAGTTTATATATTTTAAGTAGGGAGTACAGTTTTGCTTTTTGTATCTAACCATGACATTTATGGTGATAATTGCACCCTACTTGTTTGGTTTTTTTTGCTTTTTGTTTTTAAATATGTCTTTATTGATTTCAGAGAGAGGAAGGGAGAGGGAGAGAGAAAGAAACATCAATGATGAGAGAGTTGTCATTGAATGGCTGCCTCCTGCACGCCCCCAACTGGGGACCGAGCCCACAACCTGGGCATGTGCCCTGACCAGGAATCAAACCGCCATCTCCTGGATCCTAGGTGGATGCTCAACCGCTGAGCGACACCCAGCAGAGCATCATCCTGCTTGTTTTTTATAGTCACGTGCTACTATGTGGCCCCTAGGATTTGGGGAGTGTAATACCACATTGCTCTCAGGGAACCCAGTCTTTTGGCAGCATCTCTGGTCTATAGAGACAGCTTTGCTGAGTTTATTAACAATGTTGGTGCCCATCTTGGCAACAAATCTCTCAGCACTTCTATAAATAGTGTCCTCTGGGCCTCACACTGTAGTCAGCTCATTAGTTTTCTGACTTTAGATAGTACATCCTCTCTAGAATGTTCAGAGACATTTGATCCCTTCCTCCACTCTTTTTCATGATAGATCTGGTATCTCTATTCTCTTAGTGTGGGCTATCCCCTTGTCCAAGCATCCAAAAACCAAATCAGGGTATAGAGTACTGTCTCCCAGGGAACTTGTTATACTTTAAAATCTTTTATTATATATGCATGTTCCCGTATTGATATTCTCTCTCATTTTACTCTACATCCTGCCAACATTCTCAGCATCCAGTTCCACAAACACTCTCCATGTACTTGTCCCTACATATTTACTGGATCCTGCAGCCATTTATGCACATTGTTTAATTTTTGTCCTTGGCAAGCCTGGAGCTCCTTGACATGGCAGGGTTATGATGTGATTTGACCCATTTATTGGCCTGATATACAGGAAGGTAGGCAGGGATAGATCCTAAGGGGAAGATGCATTATCTGACAAATAAAACCCTGCATCCTATTTAAGCAAGGGGAGAAAGCTAAAGCTTTGATGAAAGAGGCATAAGCAAGCGTAGGCCTAAAGCATTCAAAGATATATGAGGATTTGACTTTGAACTTCATCAACCCGAATATAACCACTCAAAGTCTCCAGGTCATAGCAGATCTGCTAAGGTTGATAGTTCATTTTTCTCTGGAGTTCTGCTAATTTTGTCATTGAGTCCTGGGATGGAACATCAACCTTTTTATGTCTCCTTTCTGATGAGGTGATACCCTTGTGGTATTCTGGTTCACCTTATATTGATGATAAACCAATGCATTGATGGCTCCCATTCATCTGGTCCCATAATTGTTACACGTACAATTTCCCTTGGACCTTTCAAATGCCTGCAATATTTCACCTCCTAGTGCATTCCCTTCTGCTGGATTCCAATACCAGTTCCACCACTGGTGAATGCTTTATCAATTGCCCTGAGACTATACCAAGGACTCTCAGCTTTCCACCTACCACTAGAAATAGGGTCTTTGCTCTCAAGCTGTAAGTGGGCCATTTCTAGTTCCACTTTTAGTACCAATTTCAGTACCTCAGATTCTTCGGGAAGTAATTTCTAGAATACATGTGCAAAAAAGTTTACTGGGGAGAATCTTCAGGAATGAGGCTTGTGAAGGGTGAAGAAAGCAGGGCTGAGCAGAAGGAGCTGTGGATGTGTAACACAGCTTCATCAGAGGACTCAGTTGATCCTAAGGGGAGTTCTGGAGTTGGGTTGATGTTTTAGAGTAGTCTTAAATTGAGGTCTTTGTATTCCCTTCATCAACCAGTCACTGGGTGTGGGATTCCCTTTGGAAGGGGCAAGCTTTCTTTGACAGAGAGTGATTCCTGGAAAATGTCTCTGTTCTATTCAATCAGCAACTAACCCTCTTGGTGGCTAAAGAAGTCCACAGCTTTCACTATAGGCATTTCTTACACAGGTGGAGAAAGAGCAATGATGTTAAAGGCTATTGCAGCTGGATTTTCTTAACTTTGGACAGAATAAGTGTTTGAATAATATAATAGGCCGTAGTTTAATGGGCACAGTTTCTTACAGGCATATATTTAATATAAATAACAAATAAGGCTAGTGAAAGGATTTTTAAAAATTATAAATTCTACATCATTTTCTGGACAACATTTCTACCATTATGAGACCTATAATATAAACTTTTTAAAAAATCAGTCACAGAACTTTCATATTTTATGCTTCATAATTTAGTTGTCACATATCAATTGTTCTTACATATCTATCTATTATCACATATCTATTAAACAGAACTCTTCCACACTCACAGAGTCAAATCAATATTCTCAATGTTCATAGTAGTATAGGTACAGCTTTGACATTGTTTCTAAAACCATTAACAATTGAAAACTTTTGAATTAAAATAACCTAAAATATTCAAAATTTAAAATAAATATTTTAAAACATAAAATGATTCAAATAAAGCAGAAGAGTAGTAAAGAATACCTTTGGAGAAACCTCCACCAATCCAGTATTCAGTAAGAAACAATTGGAAAAACTGGACATATTGATAATATCTGTAAAAGTAGCAAATGGAAGAAATAACCATTATACAAAGGAGGCAGAACTGGTTTTAACAGGGCACCACTAGTGCCTTTCTGCAAATTTAATTAAAAAAATCAGTATCCTTTCTAGGGAGGTTTTCTTTCAGGTATACACTGCTTGGCAAACAGCTAGTTTCTTTGTAGCAGTTAAGAAAAGATCCCTATATTTTATAGAATAATGTATCCCATGCTGGGGAGTATACTTGGCAAGGAGAATGAAGGATCAATTCTAATTCACACTTGCTCTCTCTTTTTGATGCAATCATGCAGTGAACAATCCATACAACTGTATGTGCTAGCTCTGGGTCCTTTAATCGCTACTGAAGGCAATCATTTAAATGTTGTGTTTGGAGAGATCTTGAAGTGTATAAGCCAGCCTGTATTTTTCAAGACTGAATCAATATTAAATTTATTAAGACTCACATTAGTATTTATTTTGTTATCAATAAATGTTTTTGATAACTTTTTAGCTATTATCACTTTAATTGTAATTATAATTTTAATTGGCTGAATAAATGATGCTTACAAAAGGCTAATGTTAACTATGGGGGAAGAAAGTTCTGGTGCAGAAAACAATGCCTGGAGCAGCCAGAGCAGCTGCTCAGGAATACATGAGAAAGAGGGGCCTAGCAGAGGGTAGCCTTAGAATATTTTGGTGCAATGAAAAAGCAACAGAAGCAACAGCCTAAATATCTAGCCTGAGGCTGCAAGGACTAGAAAGCAAAATCCACACTTTAACTTCCTGAAATAAAATCCCTCTTTTGTTTGAATGGTTGGGATGATATAGCTATGTCAATCATGTTTGATATGTGAAGGAAAGCAAAACTTGTTTATGTAAAGATGCAGCTCAGGTATACTTTGTAAACCAAAATTAATTGTACACTGTAATAAACAATTAAAAGCACTTATTTGAGCAAAAAGAGCTGCAACCTGGGAGACAAAGTGGAGGCCACCTTTTATAGCAAAATTCTCAACCAAGTTTTCAAGTAGATACATTTTATGTAAATGAGGTGTCCAAACTGTGCAGTTCTGATTGGTTGGTGTAGATGCAAATGAGAACACAATTTGTGCAGTTCTGATCGAATAGAAGGTCTCAGCCTGTTGGTAGAAAGACAAAAACCAGGGCTTCCCTGCAGTGGTTGACTCAGTTGGCATAAAGGGCACAGTGCAAGAAGCTGAGAGTTTAGGAGGAACCCCTGTCATCAAATGGCTGCTAGAGTCTTATTATTTATAAAATTGGGGCCCTTGACTGACCATAAGGAATCCACTAGGGCAGATAAATTCTTTCTTGGGGTTCACATAAAATGAATTATTCTTCTTCGGGTCCAGAACCTCAAAAGATGTTAGAGGAAGAGTGAAACATTTCCTCTCTAAATTAGCATTCTGCCACTTTACTCTAAACATTTCTAATCAAATCATAGTACTTATTTTAAAAACATTGATCTCACTTATCATTGATTTGAAGTACATTTTCTTTGCAATGTCAAAATTTTTTCAACAAAACAAACATTTTATACATTAGTAATCAAGTGGTATCTGGTTTGGAGTTTATAGGGGCTATTTTTAAACTTTATAATTAATGCCTAATTTTAAATTATGCATCAATAAAATAAAAGTAAATTAAACTAAATGAATAAGTAAATGAAGCTACCTAAATGTATGCTCAGTAAAATTATAAGGGGTTTGAAACAGATCAGCCAAAGACACAGTTCATATTAGCAAATTACTCAAACTCTCATTCTTAGGATCCCTAAATTCAGTACTGAAATGTGTCTGGGTGACATCCTTTAACTTGTCACATATTCCTAACAAGAAAATGCTTTGCAATAATCAAAGAAGGAAGGATTCCACACAATATGGATGCATCCTTCTTAAACTTGATTTGAAAAGAACTGATTGTTTGGGTCTTGAAATCTTTTTATTTTATTTATTTATTTTTAATTCTCACCTGAGGATATTTTTCCCATTGCTTTTCAGAGAGAGTGGAAGGGAGAGAGAAAGAAACATTGATGTGAGAGAGACATGTTGGTTGCTTGCCTCTTGCACGTGGCCCAGGGGCGGGAGAGTCAAACCCGGGACCCTGCAGTCTGTAGGCCAACACTCTAACCACTGAGCCAAAATGGCTTGTGCGGGTCTTGAAATCTTTTAAATGTGACTGAAATCATCCTTTTTTGTCTTCAGTGTGTTAATTTCACCAAGATTCCCAAGATTGAAATAAAACATTTAGAAGCTTGAATCAAGAGATCTTTGTAAAATGCTTAATCTAGTTTCAGTTGGGCTATTCATTAGACTACTTGCTAACATTTCTACGTGCCTCCTTCATGCTGAAACATGGAGAGGAAAAGCAAAAGCACTCAGTCCAAACAAGGTGGGAATAAGAGAAAAGTTTATGGGCAAAGTTCAGGATCTATATCAGATCAAACAGAAATGTGTATGGCCTGAAGGAGAAAATCAAGACTCAGGCAATGGTCTGGAAATCAAGAGATCAAAATGCCTAATGAGTTCCAGACCCTTGTTAGCAGCAGCAGGAAAGAAGTCTGAGAACTGGGAAGAGAAGTATAGGCCAGGGAGTCCGAAGTTTGTTAAAGTGAGCACAGGAGAAAGCACAGATAATGTTTAAGGCCTAGACTAGTGTTCCCATTATCTATCAGAAGTATGATCTAAGATTTGTCATTTTAAGATTATCTTTTAACATAAGATTAATATTTTATATTTTATTTTCATGGCAAAAATCTCCTTGCATAAAAGCCGTACAGTGAAAAATGAAACCTATAATTCAACAAATGTAAAGTAGATTCTAGTACAGAATTCAACATGGCCTCTGTGAATTAAATGTCCAAATTTTCTTATTTTTTGCAAAATAAATAAATACTACAACAACTAAACAAACAAAAGCACCATGAAGACCTGTGCATCTTCCTTAATAAACTCCTTTTCAGCTCTGGTCACGAGGCCCAGTTGGTTGAGCATCAACCCAGGGACCAAAGGCCATTGGTTTGATTCCTGGTCAGGGCACATACCCAGGTTATGGATTCGATCCCAGTCAGGCTGCATACAGGAGACAACCAAATGGACATTTCTCTCTCACATCAGTTTCTCTCTCTCTCTTTTTCTCTCTCTCACCCCATTTTCCCTTTCCCTTCCCTTCACTCTAAAATAATTAAATAATGAAAACATTTTTAAAAAATCTCCTTTACAAATAAAAATAAACTGCTTTTCAATATAGGATTGATTACATATGTAATGTTATGAAATGAGTCATTCATGTCACTTTGTCTTATGGGTTTTCCACAAAGAATTGATAAATGTCATTAATATTCTTGACAAATTTCTCTTCAAACTTAAAAGGAGTAATTTTCTAGCTTTCTTTTTTTTTTTTTTTAAATTCCAACTTTTCCCAAATAAATAAACAAAAGTCATTTGGGAGCATACATTTTTCCATAAGTTTTCTTTGAAAAAGTAACAGGAAAATATTGGCATATATGTAATTTAGTCAGTTATAAACTAGTTGATTTTGAAATATAGTCTATTTGCCAGCACATGCAATACATCAGCACATGTTTTCTTTAAATATTTTAATAAAATCATCATTAATGATGAGCAAACCTATTTGATCCAATAGATTCTCTTATGAGAGTCAGGGCATCAGTCTATTATGCATCCGCTTCTCTTATACGCATCAAGTCTTTTTAAGGACAGAAGTCACTTTTGTTTTTAACTCCAAATTTGATCAAATGCTTTAAGTCTTACTGTTTTTTCACTAACTGGCTTCACCAATTATACCACAGAAGTAGAGGTAAAAAATTATTCACAAGCAGAAAAAATTACCCTGATGTCAGGAATCTGCAACTTATTTATTAGCCCAGTGCTATCATTGTACAAACATAACAGCTCATTCAAAGCTCAAGAAAAGATCTTAGAGGTAGAGAGAGGAACCTATAAAAGCATCACTGCACATGAGTTATATTCTCTCCATTATAGCTAAAACTTGCTCTCTTATGCTGTGAGTGCTCTCTTCCCTCCAAAATTCAAATGCATACTCTGAATTTGAAAGCAGATTAATGAACCATTAACAGGCTCTGCAAGTGTATGCTCTCCAACAGCAATCAACGGCTCCTTCTCTCCCCCATTGTATATACCTCGTCCATGTTCTCAGTGATAGTTATTTGATTAATTAATCATTACTGCCATGCTGAATAATATGCATTTATGAAGAAACAGCTGAAGCCTTAGCTTTTAAGACAGTAACAAATTATTACCTATAATGGAAATTGCATTCAGGCAATAGCATGACAAACAAGTTGTTCTGTGTGCCATTTTATTTATTTATTTATTTAAGATTTGTTCCTGCCTCAATATTGTATCTTTTCTAGATGCACTAATTAGCTCATGATGTAGTGAAAATAAGTCTTCACAGTTGGTTCCCAGGAAGACAGCAATCTGACTCAAGCTCGAATCCAGGGCTATAAAAGGTATATGTGGCCTTTGATATCTTTGCACCAAAAGGCTCCTGCATCACCTCGAAACTCTCAAAAATGACTTAAAATTGTTGCCATGTTAGGAGTCTGGCATTACTATGAAATGGGCATGTATTATACGAGACTACCAAGAGCTGGTATGATTAAGTCTATATTCTTTAACCAGTTATAGTCAACAAATTGACTGGTTTTGATCCAACATTCAGATTTGAAAGGAAAAGAATGTCAGGCTTGAGGGTAGGCAAATGCAAGTGTGTGAAAAAATAATCTGGACTTTAATACTCGAAGGGCAGACATTGTGCACAATTCTATTGGGAGAACATTCTTGGTGATGGTGGGGAGGGTTGAATAAGGTTTACCAGGGGAGCCAGGGAGCATTTCGGAAATAGAATGTAAATTTAGAATGTAAAATTAGAATAGGCACTGGAATTAAGGCAGGCTTTAACAAATGATGAAATGTGAAAAAGTATTTTTTTATCTCTTGTCTTCCCATTTGGAACGCATAGGTAATTTTTGTGTTCTTATTGCCTCAGCTTAAGAATGCAAAGAAAAAAGAAATCTCTTCCTTGTATCTAGGTATCCAAAGACTAGGGCCTTGGGGAAAAGTTGAGGACTCAAGCCATAGAAAAAGATTTCTTGAAAACTTCATCTGTATGAGCAAGATTTTTGCCACTCCTTCAACTTGAAGAAGAGCAGCAATGAAAATCCCTCACTGAAATGAAGAAAGTCAGAGAAGGGGGTTTGAATGGAGGGTGGATGTGATGGTTCCCGGAAGCTGACATGGGCTCAGAACATGGCCCAGGACCTGGGAGGGAGATCCACACAGGAGGACCACCACAGAAGCCTGCGGTGGGCGGGAAGCCCCGTTAGGGCAGATGGAACTGTGTGGGTGACAGTGGAGGAATATGGACCAGGTCGAATCAAGGGAGAAACAGAATTATGATGCCATAAGCATCTAAACGCCCAAACTTACCTGAACTCAGCCACAACTTCACCCATTGTCTCCTTAAATATGGATGTCAATTTGTTTACTCTTAATGGAAATTGGACGTAAAACTTAACCCAGTCTCTTGGACATGACAATGAAATATTTAAGAAACATCTGAGTTTCCTAGAATTGTATTTTTATTGCTATGAAGGATTGTAGAATCCACAAGGAAAAATAATAGAGTACCTCAAAAGCTGCTGGGCAAGAGGTAAGGATGTGAAAAGTGGATTAATTCATGAGTAAGAAACTCAGTGTAGGAAGCTTTGATATCTGACAATTAAAATTTTACCCCTTTTTTGTATTTAATTCAATAAATTATCTCAATATATGGGCATATGTTCAAATAAGCTTTTAAGCATTTCTCATAAGTCACAATTACTTGCTAATAGAGAAATGATCATAAAACACTCCTCCTTTTGTCAGAGTTGCCTCCGGTCATTTTCTGGTTTCCATCCATGCTGATCTCTCCAACCCCGAAAGGTTCTTGTCTCCCGTAGCTCATTTCAGAAGACAGGAAAGTCAGGGCTTGGATGAGAGGGGAGAAGCCAATGGAAGTCTAAATGGCCTACTGCTAATATTCCCTGGGCTTATGTGCTCAGCCGCAGCTCATTCAATTGTTGGCACTGGTCGTATAAGTTGCAACTCAAACATGGTGGACACAGAAAAGGATTTTTAAAAGAATATATTTACTGAGAAATGTGTGAACTAAATTGCATTATGAGATTTCAGCTGTTGAACAAAAACTTGTTAATTAATGCAAAGGCGCATGTGTTCACGATTAATTGACTGTGACCTGCTAATACCACTAGATAAGTTTAGCCCTCCGATTCACAAGCTTAATAAAACCTCTGACGGCTACCTGGCTGGCCCCTGGGTAACTGATAGGCACCTTTTCATGAAATGGATTTGCATTTATTTTTGCTGTTCTTTCCTTTTTAAACTCCAGCCTTTATTCCTTGGAGGACTGTTTATTTCTCATTTTGCAACGATATCAGGTTTTTTTCCTGGGCAGGTGTTCTTTATTTGGTTTCGTTCTTCAGATAATTTTTGAAGCAGCCTCCTTCCTTTTCCGAGCCTCTTGTTCCGCCTCTGTTGTTTCGCTCCAGCTTCGTGGGGACAGTTACACATAGGAGAGGATTCTGGGGCTGCTGTCCTAGTCCCGGGGGCGGGAGATGGGGGGGAAACTTGACTTAGGAAAGAGCTCGTGTTTACGGCTATGGCACTTGCTTGGGAAAAATTGAAGTTGACATTTCAGTTTCTGCTTTGCCCGCCTCCTCACTGGGTGCCAATTAGTTCAAAGGACACTTACTGTAGCGCTGTTTATAAGGCCTCAGGGAAACGATGCGAGCTCTCTGCCAGCAGCAACTGTGTTTAAAAACAGGTGTAGCCAGAATGAGCCACTTTCGACCTCAGAAAAAGGCTTTTTTTTTTGCATGAGCTCCGCTACTACGTCCTTAGGGCTGTCATAAGGTCTCTTAGTATTGTATCATGCCTCTTTACGTTGTAATTTCAAAAAAGTTTCTGTTGAGAAATTCACCAATGGCTTCACTATTAGTGTATCAGTTCTTTCAATTACACTTCCATCATATGATGCATTTAAAGGACTTTTTGATTTTTTACTATGCAGGCATGTTCTACATAACGAAGCTTTGGTCAACAACAGACTACACACACACACACACACACACACACACACACACACAAGAGTAGTCCCATGAGATTATAATGGAGCTAAAAAAAATATATCACTGCCTGGCCAGTGTGGCTCTCAGGTGGTTGAGCGTTATGCCATGCACCAGGAGGTCACTGGTTCGATTCCTGGTCAGGGCACATGTCCAGATTTCAGGCTCAATGCCAAGCCCAAGCAAGGTTCTTTTTTAAAAAATGTTTTTATTGATTTTTAGAGAAAGAGAAAGGGAGAGGGATAGAGAGACAGAAACATCGGTGAGAGAGAAATGAAACATTTGTTGGCTGCCTCCTGAACACCCCCTACAGGGAAATGAACTTATAACCTGGCGAGGTCACCAAGAAGTGTATGAATGGCACCTGAAAGAAGACACTCAAGAGGCATGTCATGACGTCAAATGATTGGCCAACCTGAGGAGGTTGCAAATATCAACAAGGCTGTGGTTGAGATGGCAAACAACTGAAACCTGGGCGAGGCTGAGAATGACCTTGAGGAGCTCCTCAAGGCGGTTCCTGAGGAACTGGCTAATGAGGAGGTGATGGAGCTGGAACAGGAATGTATAGCTGAAGAAGAGACAAGAGAAAAGGAAACTGTAGGTAAAGATAAAGAACCCCAAGAAAATTTACAGTGAAGGGTTACCAGAAGCTTATGCAGACCTCAATAAGCTCCTTAAAATGTTTGAAAGCATGGATCCCAACACCAAAAGGTTTTCATTAATAGAGGAATGTTCATGGTGTCTTATCTACTTACAAGAAAATCTGTAGTAAAAATCAAAACCAAGCAAAGCATCGTGAACATATTTCTGAAAGGGTGACACCTCCTCAAGAAGAGCCTCAGGCAGGTCCTTCAGGTGTTTCAGAAGAAGACATTAGTATCTGAGAAGATGACAGCTCCATGCATGTTATTGTCCCTGATGACCTTCCAGCGGGACAGGATGTGGAGTGGAAGACAGTGATATTGATGACCCTGACCCTGTGTAGGCCTAGGCTACTGTGTGCTTGTGTCCTAGTTTTTAATAAAATTTTAAAATGTTAGAAAAATTAAAAATTTAAAAATAGAAAAAGCTTACAGAATAAGGATTTAAAGAAAACTGTTTTTGTACAGTTGTACACTATTTGTTTTAAGCTAAGCATTATTACAAAAGACTTAAGAGGGGTTATGTCTCAAGAGTAAAGGCGGATGCTACTCAATTTGTTTATCTTGATTCTGCCTACGCTGAAAAAGCCAAAGGACCAAAGACTTCTTCATTAGCCTTCATTGAACCATAACATTCTGCTAAGGAAAGAGTGTACCGCCCGGCCGGGCGTGGCTCAGCGGTTGAGCGTCGACCTAGGATCCAGGCGATCAGGGTTCGATTCCCGGTCAGGGCACATGCCCGGGTTGCGGGCTCGATCAGTGACTCTCTCATCATTGATGTTTCTGTCTCTGTCTCTCCCTCTCTTTTCCTCTCCCTGAAATCAATAAAGATATATTTAAAAAAAAAAAAAAAGGAAAGAGTGTACCGGAGTGGCTAACTCTGGAATCTAAAAACAAAGCACCTCCTCCTATTAATGCTGGGAGCTTAGGCAAATGCTTTTATTTTTTAACCTCAATTTCTGCTGCTATGTAGATGTTATGAGGATTAAAAAATATTTTTTAAAGTTCACAATGCATAGTTTATACTCATTAAAAGGAAATTATTTTAATTCTTCTTCTAATTGTTGTCATGTGGTTTATTATTATTATCATATGCATGATATAATAGCTGTGCGCCTTCTTTTATTTGCCCCAGTATTGGTGAAAATAAATAGGGCAGGCACTTGTCGAAATTATAAAATAAACATAAAATGTTTATCATATTATATTTTATCTCTTTGTACATCTTTTATTTTCACCCTCTCCTACCCCTACATTCAATACTATTTTTAAAAAATTTATAGAAGTTTACTTTGTCGAAGGGAAAAGATAAGACTTCCCAGTCTCACACATACACACACACACGCACATACACACAAATTTCTCTGTCCTGTTACCTAGATTTAGTTTTCCCTTAATAGCAAAAGCAACCGTTAATTACTAATTTAAAAGGTAGTTTAAAAAGTAAGTTTGGGGACCTTCTGTTCAAAGCGGCCTGGTGATTCGAGATCCTGATTTATTTTAAGAAGACAGAGTTAAAGGAACACATGGAAAAGGCTAAGTATTCCCTCACAAATTCTCCACTCTGCAGTGCCCTAATTCTTTTTGCTCACTACATTAAGAGTGGAAGAAATGGTGATAGTATTTCCTAAATTTAATATCATGGCTCTCTGCTGTCTAGATTAAAGCTAAAACTAGTCCAGGAGTAGCCAAGACAGGATTGTGACATAGATCACTTTTTATGGTTCTTCTTTTCTCCTATGAGCTCCCTGTCTTGCCATTTACTGCACAACTACAATCCTGGCGCTCTCACAGGGCTCCCTGGATGCTTGGGCCCTGTCTCGGATAAGTCATTCACTTCTCATGATACCTAAAGCCCTAAAGTTGCCTTTTATTTTCCTTCTATGTCCAATGGCATCCAAGCAGGATACAGTCCTTCATGGGTGTGTTTTAATTTATTTCAAGGTGTTCATAGGTCAACAGCAACATCACATTCTTTTTTTTTTAAAAGGTATCTTTATTGATTTCAGAGAGAGGAAGGGAGAGGGAGAGAGAGAGAAACATCAATGATGAAAGTCATTGATCAGCTGCCTCCTGCACGCCCCTGACTGGGGATGGAGCCTGCAACCCCGGGCATGTGCCCTGACTGGGAATCGAACCCCGATCTCCTGGATCCTAGGTTGACACTCAGCCTCTGAGCCACGCCCGGCCAGGCTAACATCCATTCTAAGACACATTTCTCATGTTAGCTTTGCCTCTCAGTGAGGATTTCAAATACCTGGCGGAAGAATGGAGGAGAATTTGAGACAGACGTTTTTTAGAAGCATTTATTTACCTGCGTATTTATTTTAAAAATACATTGTTATTGAGCATCTAAGGTTTGGCATTATCAGAACTGCAATGTAGAATCAACAAACCTAAGCTCTTACCTGTAATGCAGTGAGCCAACACTAAAGTGGAAATAGGACCTTGATATGTGGATGAAAGGGAATGATAAGGGGACATTAAATCAAGTAAAAACATCTAGCCCATGAAAAGAATCACCAAAATCTTGATACTTTAGATATGCAAATATATAAATATAAATTAACTAAATATATATACAGTGTGGGTTTTTATTACCCATTCAGGAAAAAAATCTGAAAGACACTCGCTTTAAAATCCCTTTAGGAATGTATTTAGACTACAAGAGCAGGAAAGTATATTCTTAAACATTTGCCCATTGAATGAATATCTTCATAACTCTTTATGAAATAGTTATCTTTTCATTTGGTCAAATGCTTTGTGGATATCTTTAAGGTCTTATTAAAACCAGGTTTAAAAGGAATGCACACACAGTGCACAAATTAAGCAAAAAAGCTCGGAGCCACTCATTCTACGTTAGAATATCATTGTCACACTTTGTAAGTATCAAGAACAGTTTATCTCCATGAACCTTTCAGAAGTGCCCATACTCCTTAGGCAATGACATTTTAAAGAGGATTTTGTTGAGAATAAAAGACTTTTGATGACAGAAGTTAATTTATATCAGGATTGCACCAATCTAAAAAGTAGCCATCTGGAATTTACATTGCTTTATCATGAATTTTAGCCCTGCCTCAAATAGAAGTCTGCCCTTGGGGCCTTTAACCCCTAGTATTCTAGGCCTATATAAAAGCACAGGATATTTAAAATATTTAATAGATGTTTAAAACAGAAAATACTTTAGTCATCACCTAGCCTAATACCTCACTTTACAAACTAAGACCAATAAAGATGAATGGCTTATTGCTGTCAGAGCCGTGACCGACACTCTTAGTAGGCTCTGTCTGCCATCCATGCTTTGAAGCTCATTGGGTTTCATTCATCTCTTATTACCATGTTAGTGTCACAGCAAAACGAATGTAGATATTTTTAGAAAATGAAAGGGTTTTTATGAAAAATAATGATGTTAATGTCTAAAGAAAGATCAGATAAAAAGGAATTTATGGTCAAGGGTTATAGTCTTTATTTTATTTTAACGTTTTACCAGTCTATTGTTTTTTAATCTGCAGCAAACTGAGAAACGATCATTACTAAAATTCTGTGTACTATATTCTGTATATATATATTCTGTTTCTCTGGCTAACCCTGGTTACTATATATATTCTGGTTCTCTGGCTAACCCTGATTACAATATATATATATAAATATTGTCCCCCCCAAAATGTACACACACACTTTGAATAATTATAAAGGCAGTGCTTATTAAAATACATTTCATTTTCAAACTAGAGCTATCAGCTGTTAAAGTATGTATACACCTTTTTCAGCAATATCCTGTATATATATATATATATATATATATATATATATATATACATGCACACATACACACATATATATGTAAATGTATATATATGTATGTATACCTATGTATATATAAAATGAGCATTTCTGACTAATAAAATGAGCATTTCTAAGTCAGATATAGATATTGATAGATATTCTATTGGCTCTGTTTCTCTGAATACACATATGTATAATTTATCAGATAATGAATTAATTAGTTAATATTATCTTTAGGAAATTACAGAGGGGTTAATTGCTTGTGAATGAGAATAACCTAACTCCTACAAAAGACTAATAACTTGTTTCCAACAAATGCTCCAAAGTAAAGAGCTTTTGGTGGTAAAGTCCGATTCTGTTCCCTTACTTAGACCTATATGCTTCAACAGCTCTGAGAGAACTGATTCTAACTTTTCTAAGAAGAGTTACACAAGATAGCATATCATATTGACTGCTCAATATGAAATGCTACATGATTCTAAGGAATATTTCAAACTCCTCAAAGGCAGGGAGTGTGCAGGGAATAGAGGGGTAAACAAGCCAGGCAAGGCCCCTACTTTGGTTTGGCTTACATTCTGCTGAGTAAACATAGACAAGAAGCATGTGGATAGATAAATTAATAAATTTAGGGGAAAAAAAGTTGTCAAACACAAAGATAGAGTCAGAGGCAAAAGTCCCCTCCTTCTACTGCTCCAATCTATGGTTACATAAAGAATGAGAGCTAAATTCTCTAATCTTTTTTCTTTCTAGACACCTGGTGTAGCAGGTATAAGAAAAGAAGTCCAATTATTGAGCTATGGCCTGATTGTGGTCTTCATTCCCACCCCTCAACGCACATTCCTAAGTTGAAACCTTCATGGCCAACACGATAGTGTTAGGAAATGTGGCCTTTGGGATGAGACTGTGTCATGAATGGGATCAGTGCTCTTATAAAAGAGACCCTGAAGAGATCCTTGCTTCTTCCACCGTATGAGGACAGAGTGTGAAGCACTGTTTATGACTCAGGAAGAGAATCCTCACCAGAACTAGACCTTGTTGGCACCTTGATGTTGGATGCTCGGCCTCCAAAACCATGAGAAAGAAATTTCTGTTCTTTATAACCCATCCAGTTAGGTATATTGTTATAGCAGCATGAGCCACACTAATGGTGAGGTTTCATGGTATTAACCCACATATGTTTCTATGTGTAGTTTTCCTAATACAGGACTCATTTTGAGTCCCAAATCTATTTTTTGGTGGGAAGTTTTGCTTTCCACCAGAAAAAAGTTTACAGGCTGCTTCCTATTATGAAGAAAATACATGTGGAGATATCACAGAAAATCCCCAGAAAGAATCAGAGGGCTGCAATGCTATTCAAATAAGGAGACAACATGCCTAATGAAGAATAATTAGTAACAGGTGTTTGAAGACTCTTCCCTGAACAAAATTTCTGATTAGACTGATATTGTTTCAAGTGTAAGCTGGTAGTACATGTAAACCAAAGTCTAAAATTTTCTACACTTATTGATAAGGGTCCTACACCAAGTAAAAATCATTTCAATGAAAATTGACTTGGGGAAAAAAGATGGTTTTGGACAAGAAAAACTTTGATACAATTTGCTAATGCATAACTTTTTTAAAACTAAAAGCTTTTCTCTTATTTTCATTTGCAGAATGACATGGGATGTGATTGTGGGTGCCCAAAGACTCAGAATGTTTGAATGACATTTCAAGAAATCATTGTTAGTATCTACTATATTGAAACCACGTGCTCAGTAATAATCCTCCCAATGAGCGTTGCCCACTTCTCCTGAGTGTTGCCATGCACTCTTGACTCAGAGCTCTGCAAAACAGCAGCAGCAGCAGCAATAGCAACAGCAAAAACCAGCCATTTCTGAGTCACTTTTCTGCCAATAAACAAATGAATGACATTATTCAGGATGGAGATAATTAATAGCAAATTCTTAAATCCTCTGCATAAAGATATGTTATTTCAAAGTTAAAAATGTCCATGCTTGCCCGGCAGGGCGTTTGGGCATTGACTTAGGATCCAGGAGGTCACAGTTCGACTCCCTATAGAGGCACTGCCCAGGTTGTTGGCTGGATCCCCAGTTGGGGGCGTGCAGGAGGCAGCCAGTCACTGACTCTCTCTCATCATTGATGTTTCTCTCTCTCTCTCTCTCCCCCTTTCTCTCTCTGAAGTCAATGAAGATATATTATATACATATATGTCTCCATGCTTTTTGGTGTTGGATTATTTTTCTTAATCTCTTGTCTGAAAGTAAAATTCTTAAGAAAATAAATTCCACTTAATTTTCTATCATCAGGTGTATGGTTTCAGCATGGTGGTCACTGCATCTGGCTTTCAGTGTTTCCCTGGGACAGTAGTTATCTTCTTGCTTTACACTATATATTTAGTTTCATCATAATAATAGTCTATCACCCATCACATCCAGACTGCTATAGAAATTTTCATTTGAAATTGCCAGTTATATTGAGGTAAAATTCAGATGGGATATTACTACTAAATTTTGGCTAGATAATAGCATCAATTTCCATGGACTTTATGTTTAACAAAATCATAACATTGATGAAGGCTTCAAACTCTTAGTAATTGATATAACTACCACTTCATTGTCTTTTTGTTAGTCTTGCTGTTGTTTTCATTTGCTGTTGTCCTTGGTGCTGTGCGCGCGCGCGTGTGTGTGTGTGTGTGTGTGTGTGTGTGTGTGTGCAGGTTTGTATCAGCTAGATTTGCCAGTCAATCTAGTTAACAAGGTAAAATTAGTTATCTGTTTATTCTCAGTCAAAAACTCAATTACCTTTAAGGACATAAAACAAAACATCAAATGAGAAGCATGAAAAATACATAAATAAATTTGACAAGTTGGCCAAAGACCATTAATAACCTTGAGAAATAGAGAATTCACATGATTTATAATGAAGCAGGCATTTTCAGAATATGACATTCAGTTGTCTTAATAGGGGGGAAAAGTGCTAATCCAAAGAACTGCAATTGAAAAAAAATGCTTATTACTATCATTTTACTAAAACTTCAGGCACTCTTCAAACATTGCGCTTCATTAGATAGCATATAAATGTTGACTTCTTGAGAGATAAATGACCTAGCATTTCCAATTAGGAACAAAGGACTTAGTACATGACACTAGATAACCAATTAATTTTATTTTTTAGAATGTCACATATTTGCAAATCAAATCTCCTCTGAAGAGGAAAATTAACTCTATTCACCCCAGCTCTCTTGTTCTTTGTTTCTCTTAGAGCCTTAACATGTTAGATGTTTCATGCTAATAGCTATAAACATCAGTAGTGCTAATGAATAAAAGTGTGTATGAGTGGGTTTAACTTGACAGGTGCGACCCCCTGTAACCTTGGCTGACCTTATCTGAAAGGAAATGCTGGAAATGCATGCACAATCTAGCTGAGAAATAAAGGGGGTGGGCCAAAAGATCTGCTTCTCTCTTATGCAAGTGGGTAGACCTATGGAGTAATGAGACTGGGGGGCATCTGAAGAGGCCATCACTAATTTCTCTGCTTGCAGGTGATAGAGAAATAAAACCTGAAGAGGAAAAGCTATTTTTGCTTTTCCATTTTGGTCCAAATTATTAAGAGCAACTTTAATTCATTGCTCCCTTCATTTTCCATTTCATCCCAGTGTCTGGTAGAGACAAAAATGATGAATCCTCCTACATCAGCATGTTTTCCCTTAAGGGTAATGTCACAACCCATAATGTGAGAAAGCAGGCTCCCTTTGTATTATTAGGTAACTAAAAATGACCACTTAAAAGATATGGCAGAGCCATCAGGGGTGAACCTGGAGTTTGCAATCAGTTGTCATCTTTGCAAATGTCAGTCTAATCTTCTGTTTATTTTTATTTATTGATTTTTTTTTTTAGAGAGAGAGGGGGAGGGAGAGAGAGAGAGAGAGAAACATCGATTTGTTGTTCCCCTTCTTTATGCATTCTTTGGTTGATTCTGGTATGTGCCCTGATGGGAGGTCGAACCTGCAACCTTGGTGTATCGGGATGATGCTCCAACCAACTGAGCTACCCAGCCAGGGCCGTAATTCTTTTTTATTATACTGATAGAATGAAGAACACAGGCTTAAAACAAGATACAACTTAGAGAGATTATAGGTCCAAGTATCACCAGCACTTTTAATAAAATTTTTCTGGGTCTCATTCTTTACCATTAGAGCATAGCTGTCAGTTTTCTTTAAAGCCAAGCATTTCCATGGAGTCCTGGAATATCCCAAAAAATAAAAAAAATAGCAAGAATGCTCATTGTGAGGCAAAGCCCTGTCTAAGTAAGTAGAAAATATTGCAAACAATAGATCGTGATTCAATTATTAGAAATTGAAATGTGTCTCCTATTAGCCATCTATTGTCATAACTGTGTGCTTTCAGTTAAAGCTTCTTGATTGTATATAGAAACAGATTTTCTAAATTTTGTTTTCTCATGTAATATGCAACCCCAGCAACACCGTGAAATCTGAATACACATTAATTATCTTGATGGATCTATTCAAAGCAGAAACTCTCAGTTTAACAAATGGGCATTTTAACCTTCATTAAGCAGGAACAGTATTTTTTACTTGAACACTTTCTCTCCTGTTGATATTAACCATTATGTTGGCACTTGTAGTAATCTGCTGGGCTGTCAGTCAATCCATTCTTAGCATATTCATGACTGAATTTTGGCTGACCTAAAAATATAATGGTGACATATCCTGATGATGGCATTGTTTGAGACCTTTTAGTTTTTATAGTTCCTAAAGACATGGGGGCTGATCTTTACCTACATGTCCTGCTATCACCTCAAATTTAAAAACTTAAAAAAGAAGACTTCACCATGATAGCCTCCAAAACGAATTATTTCTTCACCAGTGTTTCTGTCATAAATTTGTACCTCTCAATAAATAAACACTAAGCAATTATTGTATATTATAAATATTTTTATCCTGTTAGCAAGTTATACGTGTTTTCAAAATTAAATTTTCTTTAAGAAAGCTAATAATAATGCACAGTAGCAAGAGATAAGAATTTTTAAATGATCTGATGAAAATTATGCTTGTATTTCAGAGTTTGCTAGTATTGAAGTGCGAATGTCACTTCAATACTATTGCTATTTTATTCAGTGAGTTCCTTTTTGTAAGGTATGTAGGACTGTAGTTGGCACTTAGAAAATAGCTGGCTACATGAATGTTTGTTAAATAAATAAAAATAAAGCCTCAAAAATGAAAGAATGAAAGTTGATAAGAGTCTGTAACTCTTGATTTATAAGACTATCATTTTAGGACTATCTTTTTATTTATTTACAGATCCTCTGCTTATAAAGAGGACACAGCTTATAAAAACAGTCCAAGTGTAGGCATAGTGTATCTAGACTCTATAAGAAAGACAGAAGAACAAGGAGCTGGCCTCTGGGAAAACTCAGACAAATGTTACAAAGTTCATGAAATAAAAAAAGTTTAGACATGGCCTTTTTTAATCTATAGCTATATATAAACTATGATTAATGACTAAATTGTAGCAAGTATACATAGCAAGTAAGATGCATAATAAAAAATTCATGAATCCCCCCCTTAGTTAATGATAAATAACCTTCATTTAAAAATGAGTGTTTATAACTTTTGGTTAATTAAGTTGTCTTAGTTATAAAAGTTAAGTTTGATTGAGTATTAAGTAGACTAAAGAGTAGTGAAACTCATGCATAGGTCTTACCTTAATGGGGAAATAACTAGCCTCAAGAATGCAAGTGCACATGGAGGTAGATGCCCAACATTATTTCAATATTAAATAATGTGTGATTCCTCCTATGCACGGACCCTCATTCTAAGATTTATGGTACATTGGATTTGTAAGAAAATCCCATCCCTTTACCATAATCTATAAGGTCTTAGAAAATCTGGCCTTGTCCTGTCTTCTTGACTTCAGCTCTTAATACTCTCTCACTTGCTTCCCATACCCCAACCTCACCAGGCTTCTTTCAGATGCTTGAACATTTTCAAATTAGGCCACTGCGCTTCCCCATATCTCTACTTAGTTTGCTGTTGTGCTTACTTGCTCAAAAATTCTTTCCCTGATCATCCTGCATGCACACTGCCACTTTCCCCAAACACAAAACTCTTTAAAAAAAAACAAAAAAAAACAACCTTTTTTATTGATTTTTAGAGTGACAGGAAGGGAAAGGGAGAGAGAGAGAGAGAGAAAAAAACATTGATGTGAGGCTGCCTCCTGCATACCCCCTATGGGGGATGGAGGCCACAACCTGGGCCTGGGCCCTGCACAGGAATCGAATTGGCACCATTCAGTGCACAGGATGACACCCAACCAACTGAGCCACGCTGGCCAGGGCAAGGATTCTTTTTATCATATGACCTTATTTAATGTTCTTCAGAGTACATATCACTATCTAAACAAAAAATTATCTGCTAATTCTCAGCAGAATCACCCTCACCAGAATCTAACATTCATGAGAACAAAAACTTGTCTATTTTGTGTTCCACTCTATTTCTGGAACCTAAAATAATATCTGACTTCTAAAGGGTGCCCAATTAATATTCATTAAATTCAAAGAGGAATAAGACACAGCTTTTGTGATTAAGGAACCTGGCAATTACTTCTGCCCCTTTGCTAAATATTTTCTGTTGCCCACACAGAGACCCTAAAGCTCTCAAATGCATAAAAAGCCAGATCAATCCAAATTAGATAAGGTCTATGATCAGTTTTATAAGGGCAAGCAGCTTGAAGAATTGAGCAAACAGCTTTCTCTGGGAGGTCATTTTTTTTCTTCCCCTTAACCTACATATTCACTGCATTTTAATCCATTTAGGAATTCAGACAATGCGTCTCTTCAAAACACAGATGAGTAAATATTCCTTTGGGATCTTCCATTTTCCGCTGACATCAGCCTCACTTGGTGGTGGTATTTTGAAATCAGGTAAGTGCCTCTCCTTTCCAGCTTATATCTGTTAGAGGCCTTCAGATGGGAAGAAAATAAAAATGTCTTTTTTTTTTCTCCATGAAAAATAATTTTCCACATAGCACTCACTTTGTTTTATGCTCCTTGTCTGTGCTTTTAGAGGATAATGAAGCTGAGGAGAGTTTACCCCTAGACACACGAATGCACGGGAATGTAGAATTACTCTTGGGAGCTGGGTAATTCTCCATGGTTCATCTTTATTTATCTTAACATCTCCAGAGATATCCTTCACAGGCATGACTCATGTTCAAATTTCTGCACAATGTTGTCCTCCTGGGCTCCTGAGATTTTTCAGAAATAATATGTATCTTCTTTGGATGGGTAGGTAGGAATGACTTTATTTGTTTGAAGGAGGGCAAATACATTTAAAACAAAATATGTGGCTGCTTTAGCATTATAGAAATGTCACGGGACTGTAAGTCACATAAGTAATTAGTAAATGACCACTCTCTTGTCTGTATTAAGTTCTCAAATTGGTTTTTATATTACATCCTTCTATATGGAAAGGTATAAAGAATTAGTATCCCGTGGCTTACTTCTAAAGCAATTTCCTGGGTTATTAATTGCCTGTGTGTCCCCCTGAGGAAACATTTAATTGCATGTTAAAGTTACTATGGATATACGTAAACACACACACACACAAACACACACATATATGCTATATTTATTTAATATGTTTGTTTTTTTTTTAAATAGGGAAAGTGTAGACAAACACTATTTGTATTTGAAATGAACTGAAAAAGACGGAGACGAATATTTTATGGAATTTATGCAGGTAGAAGAGATAACACTTGGAAGTCAGAATAACATCTGACTTTTAAGAAATCTTCTTAAAGACAGTTTTGAAGACAATCTAGAGAATTTTTATTAACATTAATTATGTTGCTGGCAAGAATATAAATATAAATGATGAACTGTTGATGTTTATATTCCTCATTTTGGATACATAATATCCCTAAGACATGATAAGTAACAGGAAAACAGAGCTTTGGATCTAAACAATAAAAAAGTTTGAGAATATTTTTTCCCCATGGTAGTCAGGTAGCAATGATTTTAATTGAAAGATGAGTCAGTGAGTTAGAGATATATTTCACAATGATGAACACATTCCATGCCTTGAAAATTAGAGTTATATTTTGGAGAAATTTTATTAATTCTATCAATTATTCTGCCAAGGGCTATTACCATAAGGCCAAAATCATTTTTTGAATAAATATGAAATAAAAATATTGGTGCTAATGTAATGTTTTTCAGATCACCTGTATTAGGAACAAATTATGAGAAGAAATGTAAACTATTGATGGATTTGTTCATTTGTTTATTTTCAGGACTGAGCAAAATTATTGACATATAGTAAATAGTTAAGACTTGGGAATCTGGCTGAAATACTAAGAAAAACAATGGAGTTAAATTCTTGATTAAAAATCCTGAGGCTCATTTTAATTACTTATAAGGAACCATTCTTTAGTCATCAAACTCACAATGGAAAGAGAAGTTTTGAGAGGGAATGCTCAACATTTAGTTATGTCCAATTATATTTGAATGATACTCTTAGGAAAGTCATAGAAAATACTCAAGCTATAAGACACTAATTTCCCAAAAGATAGGATTGGTAACTGTTTTTCATTTTATTGCCTTTTTTTTATGTTTAAGAGAAAGAAAAAAACAAAGCTAGCCTGAGTTGTTGAAACATTTCCATGAGACCACAGGACACTAGGAGCAGGGTGGTTGTTTTCCACTCCAGTTACTGTACCTAACAATGTGTTACCTTGGACAAATTGGGGTCTTAACTCTTTGGGGGTCCTAATTTTTTTAACCTGTGTAATAACATTAGATCTGTTTGTTAAATAAGGTTGTTGTGTGATTCAAGTAGCATATTAGATGTTAGAGAACTTTGGAAAGTTAGACATTTCTATTCATATACATAGTTAGGTAACTGTTGGCATTGAAAGTTGCTTTTCTCCATTTGCTATATATAAATGCAAATGTATATTATTATAAAAACTCTGTGTGTTAAGAAGGAGAGATAGTAGTGTTGTGAGTGTAGGATAAGAGAGACCGTATCAATGCATTTAAAAAATAATACTTGGAGATGACAAATATTTGAATTTTCATTTTTTAAGTTTCTAAAGCATTTAAATCTACTATGAAAAATATATTAAAATACTTGCTTAACAAAAATAAACTAATAATATAATTTTTAGAGTTTACTACATGCAAGTTACTTTGATATGTTTTTATTGATTTTAGAGAGTGATTAAGGGATAGGGAAAGAGAGAAACATCCATCGGCTGTCTTTGCATATCCGCCACCAGGTATCAAGCCCATAACCTGGGAATGTTCCCTGACAAGGAATCAAACTGGCAACCTTTCGGTACCCTGGAGGATGCTCAACCAACTGAGCCACACTGGCCAGGCACTGTGTTCCATTTTGAGGAGAGGAATATCTCTTTTCTCCATAATTACCATCATAGCCTGCTTTCAAATGGACGTGACTAAAGTTCTGAAGGAGCTGTTTCCCGAAAAGAAAAAAATAAACATGGAAAGGAAGGAAGAACCAAGTCCAGGTTGCCAGTTTTGGACCGACCATGGATATAGATGCACCCAAATCTGAGGACCTCTGCATGAATGTGACTAGTATCTAGGCTCTTTGTGAACTCATATGGAAGGACCAGAAGAAGCTGGGTGAGTGAGTAATGAGGAAAATTGAAGACAATATCATCATGGGTCATTTCTTATGTAATGGAGACAGCACTGACATGCACAGTCCAGTCTTTGGAGATTTACCTTGACTCAATTAGAAGTACGAAGATCTGACTAGAAAATAGCCTAAGGCAGATGAAGGACATATATGACATCTTATTAGGCTTCTGTGACACCCAAAGGCAGAGCTTACAATATTATCTCCTACAACTCCATGAAATCCATCTAGAAAACAACCACTTTAAGGATCATAGATGGCAACAGGGTGACTGAGACAAATGCCACAGGTTCTGAGGTATGAGATGCATACTATAAACTGAATGGTTCTATGAGAACAGAAGTCTAATAAAATGACTGGTCATTAAACACAAATAAATTAAATAGTGAAATTCTACAAATATTTATTATGACAGGTACAGTTGTAGGTGCTTAGTATATATCAGTAAACACATCAGATAATAAACCTTGTCCTCTTTCTAACAAGAGGGCCATTGCTTTATGTCACTCTTCTAACTGGATGTTCAAGGCACTTAAACTAATAAAGACACTCCAGAGGAAGAGAAAGTATAAAGCTAGGTATGTTCAATTTCCTCCCAAAATAGAGGTAAGACCAAAGAATCCACAGTAACGTTTAAGTGCTCCACTGCCCAAGACAAACACTTGAACTTTTCTATGCGGTGCTAAGAATTCTAAGAACAACCTTCTGCCTGACAATATTTCCCCATTTCTTGCCAGATTTACTAAAATTCCACTATTAGACAAATCATTCCTCTGTGCTTTGTTTTATCCTAGAAGTATATCAATCTAATTATATTACACTATGCTGGCAAGATTAATTAATTGGTGATCACTTAATCTTTTTAAGTCTACCTGTATATTTAAGTCTATCTAGGAGAAAATTTCTATGCTTGAGAGCCTGAACTCCTGTCCCATATTCTCTTGCGTGCATGCCAGATGACCTCAACCTTTTGGTAGATAAGTCAGGAAGCTATAGCAATCATCAGTATGGCTGCTGTATCAGTCAGCTTTTGCTGCCCAGTGTTATTTATTGATTTAGCTCACAATCTACAGGCCAGCTGGGATCTACTTAGGTGTCCCAGTATTAACTATTACCCCCCCCTGTTCTTCCAATGTACTTGACTTGCTGCTGTGTCTTTGTGTTATGCTTCAACACTTTGTCCGGGATCAAGTGATACATCGGGTGACACCTATCTCAGGAGAAGGAAGGTAGGGTACTATCCTGAACGAGAATCATGTACCTTTGAGCTGCTGTGCCTTTTAAGGGACTATATAACTGCCAATGGGGCCAATGAGCAGGTAAGAGTAAGAACTCAGTACAGGCTAGCAATTTGAAGTTAAACTTTAGACAGGTGACCTTTCTTCATTGAGGTCTTATGTTTAAAAATGTTGAAAATATGTAATTGTGCATTAATTAATGTAACACAAATTATCAGTGAAATTGCATTTGTGTGGCTTTGTCTACATTTTAGTGTAGAGCCCTCTTTAATTCTCAAAAATTCTAAAGAAAGCAGTATGACACAATAATCTAACATGCATTATAAATTGCTCTGAGCACATCCCAGGATATTTACTTGAAAGATGCTCTAATCGTGCGAAAGAAACTACCTACTTAGTACTGATAGCTCACATTCAAATCTATTTAGCAGCACTTTCAAGCATACAGATAACATATGAGCAAAATGAGAAATAATACTATGATTTTAAGCTTCACCGAACTAGCGTACAGAAATTCTGAACAATTGTTAAAATGCTTGCCAGATAAATGGCTGTGAATGAATTGTTTTATCTCTCTTCTTAGAAGCAACTACGACAATAACAACAAAAATCCACGTACATTTCTGTATGATGTAGTCACTATATTTTAACTAGTATGATACTTGCTTTAGACACCCACTATCTTAGAAACAAGAAAATTAATAGGTTTACTCTTTCGCCATGCTCCATTTAGACAGGAAATGAGTTTTCTAGTCACCTGGATTCTACCTGGTTCTTAGGTGAGTAAAATCAAGATGGTGACACCAAAGAAAGAGGTTGAACCAGACATGTCCAACAATAACCATTTCAATTGCTTTTTTGTTGTTGTAAATCCTATTTTAGGATTCAAATTCATTATGACTCAACTACATTCAATATAAGTATTGAGGTAAGGAAACCTGAGAGACAAAAAAAATCCCAAGAACTAAATAATTGATGCCTATATACCAATATATAGAATATATAATTTGAGCATTTTTTTTTGTTTGTTTTATAAGGATATTGTGATTCCCAAACACTTGTAATGAAGATTGAATGATTACAGATATATGAGACAATAATGAATAAAAGATTAAAGGGTCGTTACAATGGGAAGGATAGTTGCAATGACCTGTAGAGACAGAAAATGGCAATAACAATTATGACTTTGCTTAACCTATTAATGTTATAAATTATAAGCTGTACATTTGGAGCCAGCTTCCTGGGGATAACTTTTGGGGACTTGATTTCTCCCTTGATTCCAGTGCTTGTGCTGTACTGATTGTCTCCAGCACCAGGTTGTCTGAAAGTTGCACGATGAATGAACTAGAAGCAGGCGTGTGTGATGCATATTAGACTATTATGAGGGTTTCAGGATTATGGTGACTAAAATAGTGAGGCACCGTAGCACACCCCTCCTACCCCACTGTACTCTTAGGTGCTTAGGTCCTTGCAAACCACCCAGAGGACACAGCACCAGTGGAAGGAATTCCCTTGTAAGATCCTACCAACGTCCCCATTTCCTCCAGCATGCTGTTATCAACACCCAGTCATTTAGGGGGAAAGAGAGAGAGGAGAGAGAGAAGCGATTTGCCAGAGGTGTTTTTATCTATTACTTTTATATGGTCCAATTGATTTAATAGGTAACTTTTCTTTGGCTTTCCTCTGTTATCCTAGTACACTGTTGCTGACACTGATAAATGTCAAAAGGAAGTGAATCAATTAAAATAGTGAGCAAATTGATCTCTTTCTATACTTATTCTGACGTCCTTTGTACTGAAGTCTGTATCTTTGAAATGGAAGGCACCGTGTCATTTATCAATAATATGCTGAGGTTTCCTTTGATCTTTTACCAGAATATCTACACTTATAGTCCTCAGGAATTTGCTTTGACTTGACTTAAAATTATATAAATGTCTTTTTTTTTCTAAGCTGTTTTTAAAATACCAGAGTGCAAGTGCATTTATTTGAGAGATACTTAGGTACTTTAAATTGTGAATAATAAGAATAAATTTATGTACTTTGTGTATCTGACTACCCCTAGGAACTATTGAATGAACTTTGTCAAGCCACCACTAAAATCCACACATTTAGAGGATCAAACGGAGGCAGCTTTAAAACTTAAGTATTTAATGCACTTGATTTGATCTGTTAGGCCCAGGAGGGTGCTAGCTAAGTGCCTGAGATGTTCAAACTTACCTTGATAATAGCGAAGTCCCTTTCTCCCTTCCCTAGGGAGCTGGTATGAGCTCAGTCTTTGGAAAGGGCTTTTTAATCTTTTTTTTATTACCTTTCAGGAATCTCTTACCTGATGATAGGGTAGGATGTCCCTTTTCCCAACTTCAGAAATCTGACTTCTCTATTTCTTGCCTTTTCTCATTTAATGTGACACCTCCCCCCCAACCCCTGGCACACTTCAGCTTGATCCCTTTTTTGTTTTCTAATGTAGAGATTCAGAGTGTTTAAAACCTCATTTCCAATATAAGTGTTTTTCAAGGCATTGTTAGATCTAAACTATACAGATAGCACCTCATTTGCTAACCACCTCTGCCCCTTAATCTCATAGAACATCTTGGAATTGATTAGGTCTTTTCTTGCATGGCTGCTGAGTCATGAGACACTCTGAATGGTGTTTACTGAGTATTTACATTGCATTTATTAACGGAACCAGTGAATCTTAGATTGGAAACAACTTGCATGTCATTTGGTCAGTGCCCTCTCATGATCCCTTCACCTGTGATTCCACAGATGTGCTTTGTCTTTGTTTAAAGCCTTTCTGAGATTTTGGAGCTCATTCCTATCTATGTTGTTGGATAATTGTAATTTTATACAAGTCCTCTCATATTGAGCACAAATCTTCTGAACTAGACTTTCCCATTCCTGTATTCAAGCAATTTAAATTTTTTTTATATGTTTTTATTGATTTCAGAGAGAGGAGGGAGAGGGAGAGAGAGATAGAAACATCAATGATGAGAGAGTCATTGATCAGCTGCCTCCTGCATGCCCCCCACTGGGGATCTAGCCTGTGCCCTGACCGGGAATCGAACCGTGACCTCCTGGTTCATAGGTCGACGCTCTACCACTGAGCAGCGCTGACCAGGCTGTATTCAGGCAATTTTAAAAACAAATCTAAATGCCTCTGTACAGCATGACTTAAAAACTGTCCTCACATAACATTGCATTAACTTATGTATTTATATAATTTAATAAAAAAGCATTTTGTAGTGTAGATTAGGTATCTGTCTATAGACTAGTTCTTAATTCACTTGTAAATGGAGAGCAGGAAAGAGAAATACTCTACTAGCAAACATGAAGGGGAGAAAATCCTGAAGGAAAAAGTAAGAAATTAATGTAAAACAAAATAACAATATTATTTTATTTTAAAATCTAGATTGTTTCTGAAGCTTTCATAACTTATACAAATGGAACTGAACACAAAGATTGTTACAGCTTATGGTTTTGGTTTAATTTCATTTAATATAAGTACTGTGATGTTGAATTTTAAAAGCTTGCTAAGGGTGAAGTGTGCTTTGTTGTTATTATTTAATCACCTCCAAATGTTATTTATTGAGTCCCTGAAAGTACTTTCTTTCAGTATCTAGATTTTCCTTGGAGATCTCATTTGTGCATAACCCCTGCTTGGCTCATTTTATGAGATATGATATGATTTCATCTGAAAGTAATACTGTAGGGAGCCACTTGCTTTACAGAAATAAGCAATATCATCATAGAATATTGTGGGGTATAGAATGTGATTTTAGGGGGGAAAGCATTCTTCTTGTATAGAGTAAAAGAATGAAATATATTGTACACATAAAACATCAAATGTAAAAACAGTCACATTGTGAAAATTAAACCAAATGATGTTTCAATGAATGTAGAATTTCATTTTTTCACAAGTATACTCATCCCATTTTTCACAGTTCATTTTTCAATAATTTTCTTTCTATTTCTACTGCAACTTAAATTTGATTTTCATAGAAAAGTTCAGATCTTGAGAAAAAAAATCTTTAGAAACACATTATAGCATCTTTGTTATAAACTTCTGAGTTAAGCAGATCAGCATCCAAATCCCAGAACCACCTGTTACCAATTATATAATCTTGCCTGGGTATTACAGTTGTGTAATACACAAATGCATGAAAATGGAATACTGCCATTTTAACAGCTATTAGTGCAGCTTACCAAATATTTCCAATCTCTGCTTTCTAAGCAAGGGTAGACTGCATTTCCTTACTGCCTCATTTGAGTGGGAACAAATGGTTAGTTCTGGCAATTGCTTATAAACAATAATGACAGGTTTCAGGCCAGAGCATTTAATTGTCAGAGGACACACACTCCAGTGTACACTTCCCCCCTCGAGGTAAATTCAGATGGTGGCTTTTCTGCGGGCCTTGGTCCAGAAGTGAAGACACCTGGTGCATCACCTCCACTTGATCCATGGAGGACCTGTTGCATAAGAAGAAATGGCCCTCTGGTGGGTTATACCATTTAGATTTGGGAACTGTCTCTTCCTGAAGTATAATCTAGCCTACCTACCAATTGTGTTTCATGCATAGCAAGAGCCTACTCAGTATAATATTAAAGAAATTTCTCTAAGAAGTATTATTTTCATGGATTTTTAACATTTATATAACACATGGAAAAAGCTTGCAGGACCACCACTGCCTTGGGTAAGATCTATTGCACATATCGAATCTTCACAAATTATCAACATTATGCAGCATTAAAAAGAGTCTTAATATCTTTCAATAGGTCTACTAGAATAGGGCATTTAAAGTTTGTTCATGCCACCCTCAGGAGATGTTATGAAGTTCTAAAACAAAATTTTTTGAGTCAAAATGACAACTAGGCAGTTAAAATTTTTTTCACATATAGTTTTGGTTTCTCAAAAAGTACCACTTATTAATTTTAAATTTATATTTCAATATTTTTCTGTTTACCCAAAGATCCAGCTTAATGTTGTAATAATAGTGTGAGAGAGTACATCTGTACTAGTTTCCAAAGGATGCCATAAAAAAGTACCACAAACTAGATGTCTTAAACAACAGATGTATATAGTCTCACAGTTCTATAGATAATGTTAGATGTCAGAAGGGTTAGTTTCTTCCAAAGGTTGTGAGGGACTCTGTCTCTCACCAGAGTCTGAGGGTTTCCTGCAATCTTTGGTTTTCCTTTGCTTATAGATGCATCACTCCATTCTCTCTCTATCTTTACATGGAAATCTCCTTACGTGTCTTCACATGGTCTTCTCTCTATGAATGTCTGTCTCTGTGTCCAAACTTTTCCTTTTTTCAGGAAAGTAATCATATTGAATTAAAGCCCAGCCTAATGAACTCACTTTAACTTGTTTACCTCTAAAGACCCTATTTCCAAATATCACATTCTGAGGTACTGGGTTAGGACTTCAACCTATATCTTTTGGGGGACACAATTTAACCCATAATTTAACCCATAACAGCATTGTTAATTTAAAGCAATTAGCATTTCTAGTAAAAGTAACTGAATCGCTCATTATGTTCATGCTAACATACAGTGAATGCATGAATTTTTTAAAACTGCATTATTATTATAGCTAACTCTAGACTATGCACCTTGTATGGATTGTCACTCACGGCACACTCTCCCCTTCTCTTTCTCACTTAACAAAACACCTGATAGGTACAAAGATGGGGAAAATTAAGTAGGTGACCAGGATTTTCACAATTCTCAATATAAAGTCTATGTGTGTACAGGATTGCATTTCCTGGGCACTTTAGGTTTAAATGGAGACAAGTGACTATTTCATTATCTATTTTCTCTTCATTTTCAAATAAGAATGCAGAAATATGTGTACTGTTTGAGAGACTCACGTCAAATTATTTTTTTTTTACTTAACAAAAACTGTTTCCTCTTTAGAATGACCAAAGCTAAAGTTTTTTTTCTGTCCTAAAATTAGTTTTCTGACCAATAGCAATCTTTCCATAAAAAGATAATGCTGGCCTATAATTTCACTATCACTTTCATAAGTAAAATTTTCATATCTCCTCCTCAATGCTCAATAAACTGTTGATCAAGGAAGTTTACAGTAGAGAAAATTGGGGAGTAATAAGTATCATTCCTTCTGCTGGTATAAGCAGATGGTAACAGAGAAGAAAATGTTAACGGCCTGCAAGGTCAAAAGGCCATCTTTCCAGTTGGCTACTAGACAATTCCTAATAAGGACGGCATCCACATGCAACTGTCCTGTTTGGGTACTTAGAGGATTTTCTAAAAGTTACAATTATATAAATAATGATTGAGCATCTTGATTGGATTTACTTTTTATTTGGTAATTAGTCACCACTCAGTTTTACTACCAGGTTGAGGCTCACTTTCCAATACAGTCAACATACTAATAATAAGATAGATTCTTGTTTTCTCTCCCAGCTTTATTGAGATAACATGACATAACATTGTGTAAGTCTACGGTATACAAGACAATAATTTGATATATGTGCATACTGAAGAATGGTTACCACAATTCCTTTAGTTAACATAACCATCACCTCACAAAGTTGCAATATTTTTCTTGTGATGCAAACTTTTAACATCTACTCTCTTAGCAACTTTTAAATATACAATACAGTATTGTTAACCACATTAACTGCTGTACATTACATCCCAGAACTTATTTATCTTAGAACTGGAAGTTTGTAACTTTTGACCCCCTTCATCCATTTCCCCAACTCCCTCTTATTTAGAAATAAGATGTATTTCTAAACAGGGGAGAGAAGTGGGCTCGTGGGCTATCTTTATTTACTTTAAGACACTCTTATGCATATCATCTCAAGCACTATGCTGCAAAATGGGGGTTCATATATGAAAATGGCATGCTTAAAATAATTCATGACATATAATAATACATTTGAAAATTTAGTCCTAAACAATTAAATGAGATGATAATTTACATAGAATTGGGTAAGTCCTCAGTGGATGCTTAAAATAAGACCGTGCACTTAGTATTTTTTAACAGGGAATAGTCAAGACTTATCTTGTACTGAATATTGAAAGAATGTATTTCAGAAGTACCTGAAAAGATTTCTCTGCCAAGGATCTGGAAATGTATGCACAAAATCATCCTAAGAAATTCGGAATTGAGAAAGCATGCTAACACAGATATTTTAGGCTTATAACTGACTAATGGATAAAAATGTACTCATTTCATCAATAGCCTGAATTCATATTTTCCTAGAATATTCAATTTTATCTGCATTACTTGGAAAATGTTTCTCCTTAAAACTAATAGTGCTGTGGAGTGTTCGGCTTAAATTGTATGTGTAAATGAAAGCTGAACTTTCCACCTTTGTTCATTTTCTCAAGGAAAGGAAGAAATTGAAATCCATTCTGTGAATGCAGCCATTTAAAACAACACTGGGTTTAAAGCTAACACAAGTGATCCTAAGAATGCAGGGCTGGATTCAAACTAAGAGGTCAGGTAGTCCATTCCCTTTGCTTTTGGAGAAAATGTGCTTAGTCCACACCAGAAAGGCAAGACTCCATAAAAATAATTTCAAAATCTGGAAGTAACAAAGATTCCATAAATTTTACAAAGAGCCTCATTTCTCAATTCTTTATGCAAATACTAATAAATGACATTTCTCCAGTTAAGTCTAATTTTTTTGTATTACATCTTCAAATACAAGGGTCCTCAAATTTGGAAGTGCATGCAGATCATCTGGGGATCTCATTAAAAATGCAGTTCTGATTCAGATGGCCTGGGGGGTGGCCTCATGTTTTTCATTTGCATTGTCCTTCCCCCCCTACCTGCAAGGATAAGTTTCAAGACCCTCAGTAGATGCTTGAAAACACAGATAGTACCAAACACTATATATACTATGGTTTTTTCCTATGCATACAGGCATGGGCAAAAGTAGGTTAATAATAATAAATAATACAATAATAAAAAATAGTACAAAAATAAACTTTCACATACTCACATACTCACAACTATAGACTTACTTTTGCCAACGCCTAAACATACCTATGATAAAGTTTAACAACTGGCATAGTAAGATATTAATAGTAATAACTAATCATAAAATAGAATAATTATAATAATATACTGTAATGAAAGTTATGTAAATATTGACTTTTTCTCTGTGGTAATCCATCTGATAACTGAGGCCCAATCCATCTGATAACTCAGTGACCACTGGGCCCAATGCATATACAATACAGAATGGATACACTGGACAAAGGGATGATTTATGTCCTGGGGTGGGAGGGGGGCAGGAACAGGAACCTTTGAGGTTTCATCCCACTTCCCAGAGCTGTGTGGAATTTAAAATGATTAATTCTTCATTTCTGGAATTTTCCACTTAATATTTTTGGACTGGAGTTTACTGCAGGTAGCTGAAATCATGGAAAGTGAAATCATGGATAAAGGGGGACTACTGTACACATAACAGGTTCTCAGTGGTGCTGACGCTGATGGAATAACAATGGTCTAGAAAACAGAACTCTAGATACAGGAGTACTCTAGAGCCTACTTAATTTAACACTTTTGTTGTATTAAAAGATTTCAGCTACTTTGAATGGCAGATCGTTCCCTCTTTTTGTTTCATGTAGCCATTAAAAAAAAATTGAATAGCAAACAGGATTGTTTTATTTCCTTGCACACTGGAAAATGACCAATCAAAATGTTATAGAGCAGTGGAAGTATTTAGCCACAATGTTTGAAATTTCATATTGAACAACAATCGGGCAAAACATGCAAATTTGAATTAGCTAATGTTCCCATCTCTTGTTATTTTATTTCACAGAGTCATCACACACTTTCCGTACATTTATGTCACTTGCTTAACCATTGAAGCCATTTTAGTTTTGAACCCCTGTTGATGGTCAGAGATTAGGTTGGTAGTTGACAAGATAAGCTTGGAGTCTTTCTTCAACTTTATGATTTTAAAACAATGAGGCATGAAGGGTTTAAAGAACTTGATTAAATTCACATAACTGGCTTGATTCAAAGATAGGAACTTAAGGTCTTTGATTTTAAGGAAAGTGCTTTTTGCGGTAACTGTCCCTTCACATGCACGGTTCTTTACTTACGGAGATATCATAAACATGTTACCAAAATTGGAAATCTCATATTGGATTCTTGAAAATATTGGAAGTAGCTTCAAAACTTTGCTCTTTTGCCCTGGCCAGCAAGCCTCAGTTGGTTGGGCATAGTCCCTTCCACTGAAAGGTCACTGGCTGGATTCCCAGTCAGGGCACATAAGCAGGGTGCAGTTCCATCCAAGATCCTTGGTGTGTGCAAGAGGAACCAATCGGTGTTTCTCCCTCACATCTATGTTTCTTTCTCTCTGTCTCTTTCTCTCTCTCCCTTCCTCTCTCAAATCAATAAAAACATTTTTAAAAGATATGCTCTTTTGTATCAAGTAGATCAAACATCTTGATAAATAATTACATTTTAACCGTGTGAATGTGTTGGTATCTGAATAGGACTATTAAAAATTCATATTATGTATGCAAGTTTTGGATAATCATATTATGGAAACTTTCTCTTAATAGATAAGAAATCTAGAAGAAAATGTGTTTTTTTAAATGTAAATCTCATCTAGTGTTCTTGCATTGCCATCTGAACATTTTCCTAAAGCTTATTTTCTCTATAGCTTGAGACTTCTTACCATTCTTCACTATAAATTATTTTACACATGCATGTTATGGCAGCCCCTTCCCTTAAATAGTTATTTTTATTAGGAATACTGGATTTTTAGTCAGCTGATTTTTAAAAATTACTTGAATATGTCTTCTAGAAAGGAAGCATGGAGTGTGAATATGTTCCATGACTGCCCATGGTCTAATCCTTTCACTCATCTCATGTTTTGATGTGTCTAGAATATACAGATGCCATTTCCAGATCGTGAAACAAACTGACAAACCAAATGGCCAGTCTTTTCAAAAAGAAGTCAATGCTGAAACGGGCCTGTGTTTTGTTCTGTTAAAATATAGTTTTTTTCTTCTTCATCCTGCAGATTAAATATGAATATAAAAATAATAAAATCTGATTAACAAGCAGGTTTTTGATGACACTAAAATAATTAAAGACTTCAATATCTATCATTTTAAACATGCTTTTTTTTTGTATTTGAAAGCACCAAGCTGACTCTGTTATAGTGAAGTAATTATTCTGATAATTGTATAGTCAATGTAAATTAAATGTAAAAGAATACCAAATACTTATTAGAAGACTGAGAAAAGGTTACATACTCAGGACTCTATATTGTTTTCAAAAAATAATATTAGAGAATCAAAGAGATTGTCTATGAATGAGCTTATTTGTAATGTACTATATTCATTTAAATGCCACAATAAAGGTAGCAGGGAAAAAAACACACCCTATTTAAGGATAATATAGTGAAATGCAATGCAGTTCAATAGCAGAAAGAGCATGACTTAAAAGACTACGTCGTGCTTTTTGAAACAACTTTCTTTCGGGCTCCTTGGTTACAATGAAGAGGTGCATCTACTGCCTGTTGAGCATCTGCTTTGTGTCGGACATTGTGCTGGGCACCAGGGAGCCAGAGCACAGACGTGGCTCATTAGCTGACAGTGTAGTGAGAAGACATACAAGTAATCAGGCACACACACTTCAGTGTGTAAGAATCAAGAAAGGTGAGCACAGGGAGCACTGAGAAGGCCATCTACATCAGCCTCGAGGTGAGGGGAATCACATCCAGTAGGTAAGGGCTTGGACTCGAAGTTAAAAAGATGTTGGTTCAATTCTGGGCTCACCATTTTACTAGTTGTGTGGTCTCAGGCATGTTAACGCAGCTTTCTAATATTAGTTCCCTTATCTTTAAAATTAAGATATTAGTAATGTAGTGAGCCTGCTGGTGGCCCCCGAAAATATATGTTCTTGTCCTAATGCTCAAAACTTGTTAATATTGTCTTACATGGCCAAAGAGTAGATATTACCTTATATGGCAAAAACATGTGATTAAATTAAGTGAAAGATCTCTAGAGAAGTAGCATATCCTGGATTATCCACATGAATTCTATTTGCAATCTCTGTGAGAAGCAGCAGGGGTGATGGGAGAGACACCCAGAGAAGGCGGCAATGTAAATAGCGACCAGAGCGAGACACAGCACAAGCCAAGGAGCGCCGGCAGCTGCCAGAAGCTGGAAGAGGGAGGGAGGAATAGGTTCTCCTGCAGGGCTGCTGTAGAGAGTGTGGCCCTGCTGATACCTTGGTTTTGGATTTGTGACCTGCAGAACTGTGAGAGAAAAAAATTCTGTTATTTTAAGCCACCGAATTTGTGGTACTTTGTTATGGCAGCTTTGGGAAATTAATACAAATAGAACCTACTTTGGAAGATTAAATGAGGTGCTTTTAAATGATTGATGCATGTAACTTTGAAGCTAAGTTTTCTATTAGCTGAACTTGAAGGATGAGCAGAGGTACCTAAGAAGGGAGGGAGTGGAGGCAACGGTGTTTGCCAAGCCCTGGAAGTGAGCAGGGACAATGGTGCTTTGGAGGTAGTGAGAGAAGTTCGGTAGAGCAGATAGTGACAATTCTATAGTGAGTTTGTGGTTTTCTTCCTGACCAGCGTTCCAGAAGTTATACTTTATTCTTTACAAAGTAAACAGTATCAACAAACTATTTTTAAAAAATCACAGGAAGTTTACCACACCAACAAAAAAGCATAAAAATGCACTGGTTTGTGATGATCTTAGAGCTCAGTCTCCAGCTCTTTTCAGAAAAGAACAAAGGAGGTAGGAGGTGACAGTGAAATCAGTAGGTATTTTGGTTTCACTGAAATTGAGCAAATTAAAAGTAAACCCAACTGAGTTTTTAGATCACAACTCCTAGAAAATAATTAACTAGGTAACTCCAGCTCAGCAAAGTGCCCTTCTCTGCCAATCAGGGAAGAAAGCTTTACTGGTATTTATCACAGGTACCAAATCCAGGTGGAACACAGAAGCTCCTATCACCTACTCTTATAATATAAAGCTCAGAAACATCAAACTTTTTTCTAGGGACAGAATATCCTCATAAGTAGAGGAGATATACCAATAGCACTCATGCCTGAATACTTACATCTTATCTTCACTTGAGGGTGTTTCCAGTTGAAGCATTGCTGTCACATTTATTTTTGTCTCTTAGGGCTTATAACATTCTCCAATAATAAACAAAAAGGCGTATTTACTTTGGCACATCTAAGAGAGGGTGAATACCAAATATGATCACTTTGCAAAATAGTAAGACAGAATTAAAGTGGGTTTAAGAAGTTAATTACAACCTAGCTGATAAGGCAACCTGGATGGTTTATTACCATGAGGTTGCAAGCCTCTTAATATCCTGCTTTCTGATTTTCGGAAAAGTGAGATTGCTCTAATAGGTCGGTCATACTTCACAAGCATCTCACAGGAATTTCTTCTTCTTTAATATCCATGTTGTAAACACACATCCACTGCCTAAGATTTTATTTATCAAGAATGAGAGTAATTTCTGTTTCAAAGATAAGCATACATCCCAAATATAATCAGTAGGACTTTATTGATGAGCCCTTAGAGACACTCATTCAATTCATTCTGTCTATCAAGGCTGTGGCTTCATTCTTTAAATTCTTAATTGTTTAGTGATAGCTTAACCATGCCAATACCAATAACATCCATACAACAACAACAAAAATACACACACACAAATAATGTATCTAAATTATCTATTTTAAACCCAAACACACTGTCCTTTCTACAATATCTTTACTATCTCCTTGCTCTCATATTTTCATTTTTTAGCAATAGATGCACTCAGAATCACTAGTAATGTAATTTTAAATTGTATTAATTTTTTCCTAATCTTAAGATTTACCTTTTTCTAATTGCCACACATTGTGAAAAGAGAACTTTGAGCAAATAAGACTTGGGAAGGTCTAGTTTTAATTGAGGGAAATTGTAGGATTCCTCAAGCCTGTAATATGGGTCCTCAAGGAGCCATTACCTGGTAGAATTTTATAGCAAGCACTGGGGAATTTTATAGCAATGTGAATATACTAAAAGCTGAGAATAATGTCAAGTTGTTATGATGATGTTGACAGTTTGAAAGAAAGCAAGATAAAATTAAACCTACAAATTTACTAGGCTGATATAGCTTTCATATATGCCCAATGAATTAGGTTTTGTTTTTTTAAGTTTATCTACTCTCTCGAAAATCATAGGCTCACGCTTCTTGTTCCTAACTGAAAAGTGTGATTGGGAAACTAAGAATAGCTTAACTGAACATAAGAGAAGGGATTTACAAATTGGCACTTAGAATATATTCAATGTAATCCTACTATAACATTCTTATTGCCACCAAAAGTTGTAAGAAATGTATCCTGAGCCCATACAGTACCACACATTACATGGGTTACCATCGGTTAACTCAGTGTCACAGATGTGAATTAAAACACCAACACTGAAAGTACCCGCCCCATCACTCATCGATACCTCTCTTTCTATATCACTGATTCTGAATTGTCAAATTTCTTTTGGTTATTTTTTTTTTTTTTCACATTCCACTGAAAATATTTTTTTGGCCTTTTGGATAGATACGAGAATTTATTTGCCAAAAAGGATGATCCCATCATACTTGTGCTGGAACCAGCACATAGCCTCCTCTTTGCCGAGCCTGTGCTTGGCCCCAGTGCAGCCTGACCTACGTCTCTTGTCTGCGATGCTGAAGCCTGGCCTACCCCGCACCACATAGAAGACCAGGCCGTGGGTACCAATGTTCAGGTCGTATTTGATCCCCACATCGATGTGTTCCTGGACCCCAAAACCAAAGTTTCCAGTATCTGAGAAGTTATTCTTTCATAATTCGTACTCTCGTACCTTTAGACCTCTCTGCAAGATTGCTTCTGCCTTGGCCCCATGGACTGTGCAGCGAAAGGTAATCTTTTCATCTCTCCTGATGCCAAAGGATCTGCCGGTGCATCTGGCTTTGGAGAACACAGGGGTCTGGCCTGGGAGCTGCTCCAGGACCCTGGCTGCCGGGTCGGGCTGTCTCCACTCTCCCCCACACAGATGTTGAGGCAGAGCTTGCGGGTGTGAAGTTCCACGTGGGGTCCCCTTTTCACCTTGATCCTGCGCTGTGATGAGAAATGGAGAGAGCTCAGCCGTGTTTTTTTGGGAAGGAAAAAATACGGCAATCTGATATTTTGTCTACTGTATAAAGGTGTCACTAGGGGAAGCGGGTTCTTGCAGCGTCGTGGAGAAGCGTTTCAGGGACACTCAGGAAGGAGGATTTGAGTGACAGTGCTGAGATTTATTAGAGCACCGTGAGGCGCTTCCCTGGCGGGCCCGGCAGCAGACGCTGGCTGAGAGTCCTGTCTGCCCCCGATACACCGCAGCTGGCGTCCCCTCCACAGCCAGGTGGCTCAGCTCTGCCTGGCTACAGAAGAAGTCTCACTTTGGGGTCAGAAGGATCAGGGCCCAGACCTGTGATGCCTTTACCCCTGGCACGGGATCTCCAGTCGTCCCGCTCAGTCTCTGCTCCTGGCTGGCATTAAAATTCTTAGCTGTGTGACCTTGGGCAAATTACTTAACTTCTCTATGCCTCATTTCCATTCTGTACGTCCCTGTCTAGGCTTGACGTCTCCCGGGCCATGAGACTGCCACATGGAGACAGGCCTTTGTTAAGGTTGAATTATGTTTCCTAGGGTTTGGGAAGGGGCAGGCTTCCTTTCAAACTACCCAGGCTCTTTCCTGGCTTTTGCCAGGGCTGTGCTAGTGCCCTTCCCCTAATTCCTTTCCTGGATTTTCCGGGTTCCACGCCCTTTTCCTATCAGGTTTTTGCCCTGATTTCCCCAGGGTTGTCTCCTCCACCCTTGTGGTTGCCATTGGCTCCTACTGTGCACGGCTCATAGTTCTGCTCCGTCATCTGGCTTCCACTGTGCATGGCTTAGGAAAAGGATTCCCCGCACCATCTTCCCCGTCCTCCTTAGTTCCGCAGAATGGTGCGGTTGTTCGCTGGGTGATTGCAAAGCCTGACATTCCTTCCCACTCCGTCAGGATGTTACTCCTTTTAGGAGAACGATGCCAGCTATTCCCTGGAGTGACTGTGAAACTGCCCCTTCCTAGCTAATCAGGCTTAATCAGGTGTTTGCTCCCTTCCTTTTGTTAATAACTAACTAGCTGCCTCCTATAACAAAGGCATTCTGAGCAAAGGCTCAAAGTGGGACATGGATTGCAGGAGGCGTGCGCAGGCCAACATCTTTGCCATAGAGTTAACTTACCGTACAGTTGGCTCATGGAGATTTTGTTTGCTTGCTTGAAATCACAGTCTCAAATCTTAAATCATTTTTTGTTTTGTTTTCAGAAGCCTCGGCTTATCTTTTATAACTCCTCTCTCTGGTACCTCATCTTCAGTAAATCTCTAAGTTAAGTAATGGTTGTCTCTTAAATATTTCTTTACATCTCCTATGCAAATTTTATGCACTTCAACATCAACTTCGTTCCTGTAGCCTCCACAATTGCCTCCCAACTGTTCTCTTCACATCCATGCCAGCCAATTCTGCACAAAGCTGAAGTGATCTTTTAAAAACTTATTTCTGGTATTGCACATCTCCTGTGTATAATCCTTCAACATGTTTTTTATTGATTTTAGAGTGAGAGGAAAGGAGAGGGAGAGAGAGAGATAGGAACATCAGTGAGAGAGAGACATTGATCTACTGCCTCCTGCAAGACCCACACTGGGGATTGAGCCCACAACCCGGGCATGTGCCCTGACTCGGAATCGAACTGGGGGCCTCTTGATTCATGGGTCGGCGCTCAGCCACTGAGCCACACCACCCAGGCTCCACTGACTCTCGAAGTCGAGTCCAAAATTCCGTACACAATTTCTAAGTCCAAAATGATACAGTCCCAGCCTTACACTTTAGACACCTTTCATGCTCATAGTGACAACTGAGAAAACGACTGTGTTCGGTGATTAGGAGATGAAAATGTTATCAGAGGAATATTGAGTGTGGGATTATGAAGCCAGCACGGAAAGGGAATGGATGGGGAAGAAGCACAGGCAGTAATTACACATCACACACATTTTGTATATTTTCTTTACTGAAATATGCTCCCAAACTCTAAAACTTCACCTGGCAAGGTGAATTGGAAAGGAAGAAGCTTCATTAGGAAAAAAAATTGAAGATGACTTCTCAAATTTTAAATTAGCACATGGAAATGAAGCCTGATTTAATGTAACATGTGAGTGGTAGTTCATCTCCAGGCCAGCTTTTGGCAATTGAGGTGTGTTCTGTGCTGTGCCTCCCTCTGTGAGTCCCCTTGGGTAGTCATTCCCGCTCCCCTTGCTCGTTTATAACACTGTGGATAATAATGCTTGCTTTCACCAAGCCGCTGTGGAAAATGAATGTTTGCTGTGTGTTTGAGATAAGGAGATAAAAGGCGGCGTAGGACAGAAATGGTGCGCAGAGAGGTTATTAATGATGCCGAGGGCTAAGCGGGAGTGGCAGGCAAATTCTCCGGAGCTCAATGGCTTCGGAACCATGAAATAACAACACAATTATTTTTAGGTGTACATTTCCCTGTTCATCACCAACAGGGTTCTTAAAGAAAAACAATATTTTTGGATACAATAGGATTAAGATTTAAAGATAAGTTAGTGAAAAAAATCTTCGTTTAAAAACACCTGAAATAAACATAATCATTGAATAATAAAAAAGTTTTCCAGTCATTTAAAATGTTTTAATTAAATGTATGTAAAATGCTTTCATAGGGAATATGGATGGGTAAATTATGTATGTATAAATTATATATATATATATATATATATATATATATATATAGTGCACATATACACACACAAATACATCCATTTTGTCCATAATTATAGCAATTAAGTACTTTTACTTTTGTTCTCATTCCTGAGTTATTACAAATCATTTTTGTACATATTCCTGGCTAGAAGTCATTCTTACTGAATTCTATATAATCCAAGTGGAATTACAACCAGATAACCCATGTGGCTGCACCTGCTCCAGCCCTAGTCCATATTGCTGCATGGAAAGAACAATGAATGTGAGACGTCTCCTGGCAAACTCTCCTGGCTCCCTGTGTAAGAAGTCTCGGGACTGGGACTACAGAGAGCTAGGATACTGCGATTTCAATTGATCACTTGTCATTGCCCTGACCTTGGGGTGCTGACCCTGCCCAGTGGGCAGAGCACAGGGGCAGTGATTTGATCACAGTCCACAAGAGCAGAAAGACTACCTTGTTTCAAGTTCTCAAACACACGTGCTTGAGACCGTTGCCTTACATTTACTTTTATTTCATCTTAGGGGACCTGCTCCAGCCTTATATCAAGGCTAGTTTAACTTGAATATCACTAATAGATCATATCTCATAACAGTAGTTTTTACAATCTGGCCTCTGACCCAGAACCTACTTCTGGAACATTTAAACCTACACATAAACATAAGGAAATAGCTGATTTCTCTGAGGCCTCTGAAGGAATATGAATTGTCTCATATAAGTAATGATGATAATAACAGCAAATCTTTCTCTAGTGTTTTCTATGTACCAGTCACTATTCTAAGTACTATACAGGTATTTGTTCTTTTAATCTTTTGAAATTTAAAGTTCCTATTCTTGAGAAATGCAACATTAACTTCTGCATTGTTAAGAGGTTGCAGGAAGAGAAATTTAAATATGCTGTTGCTTCTGTTAAATATATAACTAACCTCTCAATTTAGGAATACTTGGAGGAAAAATATAAGGTTTTATAATTCGGTCATGATTTTTTAGTCAATCTAGTGGTTACACAAATAAAAGGCTTAAAAATTAAATTTACATTTCTTATAGATATATAAGCTTATCAAATGCAAAAATATTTCACACAGTATACAGTAAAATGCTTAGAGAGGAAGAGCAATGGTGCTAAAGTTGGCTGAGGAACTGATACACACCAGACACTTGTCCAAGGTCACAGAACTGAAATTCCGAAGAGCTCTCTAAATCCAAGCTATTGATGATATTCCACATCTTTTTGATACTTGCAAACACAAAGAGAAACATTTAACAAATGAACAAATTGGTTAAAAGAAAAAAAGTTGAACTTAATTGGACAATGCAATTAAAGCTGTTTTGTTTTATTTGTGGGGAATTTTGCGTTAGCCACTACCCGGTGATAAGGATTTGTTCACTGTGGGCCTGCTGCTCTGTAAGAGTTGGTTATCAAGAACAATGCAGAACTACAGGGTCCAAGAGAAATTACTATATGCACAGTTTAAACAGACTTTGGAGAGCTATCATATATTTAATTCTTACTCTGTGACAGGAACAAGGCAAGACCTTTACTTACATTTCTTAAACGTTATGCAAGTGTGTGTGTGTTTTATCTTCACCCGAGGATATTTTTTTCCAATTGATTTTTCAGAGTGGAAGGGAGAGAGAGAGAGAGAAACATATTGATTGGTTGCCCTGACCAGGGCGGGGATAAAGCCTGCTTAGTGCCCTTGGCTAGAACTGAACCCAGGACCCTTCAGTCTGCAGGCCAACATTTTACCCACTGAGCCAAACTGGCTAAGGCTTATGCAAGTATTTTTAAAACCAATGTTGTATGTCTATATTGAATAAATTCAAGTTTATTTACAAACCACCTAAACAAAGATATTTTTAACTTTATATCATAGACTAATGTAATAGCTTATAATTTATTTTAACTTTGAAATGTACTATAAACAAGGTATATTAAAGGTCCTAGAAGGTAAGTTTATGGTGTCATTTTCATGTTTATAGCATTAAAAGTCCTCAGAAACTCAAATCCAGGCTGCATTGAAGGCCTTTGCAATCTTAGCCTTCATAGCTTTCCTGGCGTTCGGGCCCAATATTCCTCACAGTTTACAAATATCCAATTGAGAGCATATTATTGTAGATTCACTAATGGGCTTTGTTACCTGTTTGCTTTTTTCCTCCCATGACTGCCTTATCTGGAAGACCCTTCCACCACTGTCCAGGTAAGGCAACTTTATTGATCAAGCTTCAACTTCGATGTAACCACTGGTATGAACACATTCCTGACCTCCTCAGGGTGCATCCTGCTCTTCTTTTTCTAAACTCCTATAGCTCTTAAGTTTTTATATTTGTATAATATTTGTCTCATACTAACTTGTAACAGTACTTTCCTGTGCATAAATTACCTTGCATATTATCATATAGCTCTTTCTGTGCAGCTTTAAGCACAATTTCTGTTACATGAAGGAAGTTCTCCATAAATATTTATGAGAGAAGACCATCAGAAGAATGGCTTAAAAAAGCACATGACACTTGGTGCACTTCCTTTTCCCGTGCTCTCTTTCCGAAAGGAAAGCGTATGCAAACAATTTGCTTTTAGCCAACAGAGCTCTCTGAAGGGATATGACAGGCCTTTGAGTAACCATCTAATGATATACTACAAATCAATAACAGTGTTGCAGCAACCAGTATATATTTATTTATTTATTCACCTAGTAGTAATTGAGCCCTGCCATGTGTGGATCTTATGCTGTTAGGAAGATGAAGAATTGGGTAAGAAATGGACCCTTGCCTTAAGGATCTTACAGTCTATTGATAAATAAATGATCTGAATATGGTGTGATAAGTTCCACAATAGATGTCTGCAGGTAGTTCTGTGGAAGCACAAAGGAACACAACACATAGGTTGGAAAGAAGACATCAAGAGAAGGAATATTTGTTCTGAATTTTAAAGGATAGAGATGAGTTTGCCAAGCAGGTAAGAAATAAAACATTTTTGACATTTGAGAAAAAGAATGTACATGTGGGTAAAATGCAGGATGTAATTTATGGAGAGACAGCAGATTGTGGAGGGAGAAAGGCAAGGAAGAAACCAGTGGCCAGATTTACTAGTTTGTGTTTTGCCTGGTGTGAGATGGAAAACCAGTGACATGCTCAGATTCACAACTGTGGATGAATAAAGATGGTAATCCAAAATTGGAAGCAGGAAGATTAGTTAGGATACCACCAGAATCTTTAGGCGAATGCTGGTGTGCTGAACCCAGGCAATAGCAATGGGATGCAGAGAAAGGAGCAATGCAGATTTCAGAAACTTAGATTGGAACAGGGTGGGAAAAGGCGGAGCCTGGCTTATATTTTTGGATAAATAGTGATGTAAAGAATCAAAACTTGGATTAAGAGGAAGATAAAATATGGGACAGATAAAGAATCAGTTCAGTGTTGGCTGGTTTTTACCGGGATCTGGAAAATCAGGAGGACCTGCCTAGCAAGCAGTTACAAATATTTTTCAAGCATGAGATGAAACTCAGAGGGAGACATACATTCAAAAGCCCATGGTATATGCATAGAGGTTACAACTATAAAGGGGTAGAAAATTGGCCAGGGAGGTTTGAAAAGAGAGTGAAGTATAGAGGAGTCAGTGAAGAAGACTGAAAATAATTGTTTGAAGACAGAGAACCATGAGAAAATTGTGTCATTAAGAAAAGGGAAGAGAGAATTTTAAAGAGAGCAGGTCTCACCCGTGATAACAATGTGAAGGATACAAGGGAGAAACAAACAAGGACTTCAAGAAGCTTATTTATGGTAATGAACCAACTGGCATTGAATTGGGGCAGTGTGGTTTTACTATTTACCACTTATTTCTGTTTTGAAAAGTCAGATTATTGCCTGTGTCCAGTCCAGGAACTCTTCATGAGACAAGGTGTACAATTATTTTTATTGTCATACAATGTATATATATATAGAAATCCAGCAAAGAATATTTATTATGTATCTACAGACTTGTGAATATTTGCAGATATCTGAAAAAGAAAATAGTCACTAACTCTACCCATGAAGAAGTTGTAACTTGGTTAGAAAACTTGTCTATTTTTCCAGGTGTCACGGTAATTTAGTTTACATCAAAGATTCCATGATACAGAGTCAATTTACTTCCTGTGGCAAGCAGTAAAGACAAAACCTAGCTCGTGTATAAAAACCGATGCTTTCTGTCCTTCACACAATTGAACTTATCTCCAACAACAGTCAATCTTTTCAAGGTGGCTCCCAGGAGATCAGAGATTGCCATACAAAGCAGAGCCTCAGAAGTCTTTATGTGCCACTTACTGATCAGATTATGTTATTTATTCCTGTCATTTTCCATTCCTTTCTCTGCTACTGACCGTATAATAAGCTGGCAGACAGTTCTGCATTTATCACCCCTCCATCTATAAGAAAAAGAACCATAATTTAGTGTAACTCATGAAACTGCTTTGATGGATGTTACAAGAGGTTTAGAGGGCTCTGTTTCACTGATTTCAACATTCACATGGATCCAACCATCGTTTCTTTTCCTAGAAGCTTCTCAGTGCATGTGGAGGATTCTCCCATTTTGTTATGCAACATGAGTCAAGTCTGCATATGAACATGAAAATATAATACATCTTCACTAAAAGGTTATTACATCCATTTGTTCTTTATTCCAATATATTATGTAAGTTTTTTTTATTTAAGGATAATTTTCTCCAACTTTTCGAAGCTGAAGAAACACCCAACTACAGCTTGTAAAACGCCATTACTTCAGTGAAATTCATTTATTCATATTATTTTTGTATTTATAATTGTGCTTCAGAGCTTTATCCAAGAGGCAAACGATCACCCACTATGTATGCCTCTCCAGTTCTAATTTTTATAGCCAACATGCACATGCACCAACTGTATGTACCAACCTGATTCCTTAACTGTGGCAATTAGACTCTCTATGTAATTACAGGTGGTAATGACATTTTAAGCTCCTTAGACAGGTGCTGGGATAGCTTCTTTTTTTATATGGGATACAGCATTAAGAAAGTCTAAGCTCTTGGAGCCATGCCAGGCTACAGAGGCACCTTTCAACAGTAAATAGTGGTTTTCATTCGTGTAGAATTAATTCCCTGGCAACCCGAACTCCTCGTCACACCAGCCACCCCAGGACAAGGAAATCCCCCAAAGAGAGCCCGTGTTTGGAGCTTTAAAAGCCAGAAAATTCAAAGTCTGTTCAATACCAAGCATTATTCACAGATTTTGGATCAGAATCTCACACACTTTGGGGCGAATGTTCCCTATTGGGTGTTATAAACAGGTGACTGCCCGCCCGCATGTGTGTGTGTGTGTGTGTGTGTGTGCGCGTGTGCACCTGTATCAGCTACTGCAGAGCCAGGTGACAGCTCTGAGGGTCATCTGAGGGTCACCCACGTTAAGGGTGCTTCTGTCTGCTGTTTTGTTCATGTGCGAAAGCAAACTCAGGAGGCCCCGGGGTTTACTGAGCAGTCGGAGGGGCCAGAACCTGCGCGGGGTCCGAAGGGGAGGTTGTAAAGGAAGAGAGACCTGACTCTGGGCCCCGGAGGCCGCTCTGCCACCTAATGTGCTCCATGGCCTCACCGAATTTCTTTATCTTCATAAAACAATGGCGAGAATGCTTATTGTGTAGGATTTTTGTAAAGGATTAATGGTAGAATAATGCATGTACAGCCCTAACACTGTGCCTAGCAAATATTAAATAGTTGATCATGACAACAGCTGTTCTTATTAAGAAAATAACGGAGTTGGAGGAGACAGGCAGATGCCGGGGTTTACGTACCAACCTAAAATAATGGGCAGAGTAAGGGAGTGAAAACGAGTGGGTGATATTGTTAGAGCGAAACATAAAAAAGTATCAACCGCATGTGTGTACATTAAGAATGGTTGAATTTGTTGTGGCTGCTCTGACAAATGTGAAACATACTCATTTAATTCATTTTTAATTTTGAATTCTAAGTGCAATTTTGGCTAGGCTCATTTCTTAACGTAATGGGAAAATACATACCCAGCTCATCCTGCCCTTTTGCCTCATTACTTATGTATCTTTTTCCGCCTGGTAAATGTCAGACAGTAAAATCGAAAATATAGTTCATTTGGTGTTTGAAACCTGGCTAGACATGATTCTTCGTGTCTGAGGGAGGCACTGCTGTTCTTTGGCTCAGCCTGTTCTCTTTCCACACATTTCCACAGGTCTGATTTCCAGTGCAGGTGATATTAGCTGTCCTTGTCCGAGGGTGGGCATTCAGTCCCTGGACACAAGTGAAATTAAGGAATATTTGACCTGCATGTCGGGAAACTGATGGCATTTCTGTCGACATACTCATCTTTCATGGGACAGCTTCAATTCCCCAATCAATGACTGTTCTTGTCTTATGCCTTTTATAACAAGAAAGGTTAGCAGAAAAGGGAGACCTGTGAGAGCCGGTCCTTCTCACAGAATGCCTCTGATACAGTGGCTATAGTAAAAGCAGATTCAAAGCAATACAGATTTTTATTGTCTGTATTTTAATAAAGGTTAAATTACAACATCGAGACGATATGTTACTTGGTTGCATCTTTTAAATGCTCCTGTCTTCTAAAAGACAGAGTCAGATTCCTGGTTCTGCTTTTTAGGGCACGTTTGAAAAGCAATTAGTCACGCCTTAGACATTGCCAGATATCGGTAGTCTGCTAGTTTACAGATGTCCTTGGTGTCCTCCACAAAAATGAGCTCTGTAAACAATAATAATTCTCTGGTTTAGCATCTGCAATACAAAAGGGACTTCTAAACCTATTGTCTTTCCCCAAGTGAAACAAGAGACCAAATAATCTATTGGCTTTGCCTCTGGTCTTTTCCTTTCTGTCGTTCCTCTAGTTATATCTGCAAGTGTTTACTTCCCCTGATTTAGTAATTATTATGGCAGCACTGAGAGAAGAAAATACAGGCTCAGGACCTGATTCTTTAGGTCTCACTATTAGGGGATTTGAACTTCTGATCCCTTTTTTGGGCTTCAGTTTTCTCTCAGCACAGGGATAACCATGGTCACCACCCAGGTACAGTAACTGGCACTGTCCAGAGCTAAAGCAGTTAAGTCTTGCTTTGCAGGTGAAACCACCAATCAGTCGTCTTTGTACATCTCTACCATGACATTTTTTTGGTCAGTTTATTATCCTGAATGATGGTATGCTCTCATCTTGAATGAGATACTAGACCCAGTCACGACTCCATCTGAGAAGCATGTATAGATGGTCCAATTAATTAACAAGTCTTTCTTCTGTGCTTAGCCCCTTGCTAGACACCCTGAGAGTAACAGAACCATAAGACATGGTTCTTGCCTCCAATGAGCTTTTAATCTCATTAAGAACACTAACCAAATGGAGTAACCACAAATAATTCTAGACTGTATAAGTAGTGGTGTATTTTGTGTTCTGGAGTTGCCTCGGGATAAAGAACTGTCAGAGTTCAAGGAGTGAGTAGTGGCTCTTAGGGCTACAGTAAAGATGTGAGGCCGACAGAGCAGAGAGTAGGTATCTGGAAGAAGCAGGAAATTAATTTTGATAGCTAGGGTAGAAATCAATTCTAGAGATCTCTGAACACTCACCTACAGGGCTTAGATTTAATATAGCAAATACTCTGAGTCTGTGAGAGTTTCTGGGCAGGAAAGTGTGATTCTGAGAATGGTGTGTAATGGCCATGAATTTAGAGTATGTCATCCAAATGAGGAAAACTTCACCTAATGTTACTTTCTAAGTCAGATAAGTCAGACTTGATCTCTGTCTACCAGAGGGGGCAAGAAATAGTATCTCAATCATATCACAATATATACTTTTGGTGGGGAGAGCATTGCCACTGTACTAAAGGGGTTCATTTGCCTGCACACAACAAAGCCCAATATGACACTAACAGGAGTTTGCAGCAAATAAGTAAGAGTGTATTTTTAGGAAGTGACCAAGGCCTGGACATAGGTTTGCTAATGCTCAAAAACTTGGTTTCCTGACGGCTTCCAGGCAATAGGTCATATAGGGGGGAAAGCCATTAATCATGGTGACTAAGAGAGTTAGGGTCACCGGTCTCTACTGATTGATTAGGGCTAGGGTCAAGGGAGTCATTAGTCATTGCAGGTGGTCCTGATGTCAGCCATGGCGTCACATCATCTGTTTTTGCCACTTTGCTGAGCCTGGAGCTAAAACACAACTGAGGCCTAGGTATTAGCTCTAGTTTTACCAAAATTCTGTCTCCAGGGTCAACTGACCTAAGGCTTTGTTCCTAAGATTATTTGATGCTGGTTGAAAGCTCATTGTCCTGAGTGCTTAACAATTAAGGAAATGGACATGCCAGGGAGAGGAGGCAGGTGAGTCAGGTGCTGGGTGAAGCCAGTTTGAATCAAAAGGAAAGAAAGGAGAAGAGGTCATGTTAAATAAATAAAGTTCCTGCACAGTTACAGTATCCCTGAGATTCATGTAAAAATTGCAGAAAGAGAAGGATGCTCCTAGTCTTTAGTCCATAGCAGCTGTTCCTGTTCCTGTTCCTGCTCGTGCCTCTGTGGTCCTTTCAAAGCCTCTTGTTCCCAGGGTGGAGACACGCGCTTTCCCTGTGCCTGCAACACCATGGTGATTGGAATTTTGTGTGTTGACACCTTGCTTATTCTATAATGGATCCTTTTGTCATTTGGAGCACAGGGTGGGAGTGGAGCACAGCTCCACGGCCCTCTAAAACCCCGTCAATTCTGACCCTTCCACCATCTTACTGAAACTCACTATAACTGCTTCATTTTTGAGCCAATTCTGCTTTCTTCCTTCACCCTAAGCATTAACCTCCCCCACTCCCATTAGCTTATTCTCATAAAAAACTGGATATGATGGAATGTGCTCAGGATTCCCTCCATGTATCTGCTTATGGCCCTGCTTCACAGAGATATATTGCTAACCTAACAGCCCAGGCTCAACACTAAAGGCTTTTGGGGTTGGACATAAAATCTACCTCTAGTTATTTCTCATCTCCAGCAGCAGAGAGAGTAAAGTCAAATTAATATCTGAATAATTGCCCTGTTACAAGTGTTAAGCAAATTAATAATAATCAGCAGGAAGCTTTGGATGAGAAACAATCTGGAAACTAGGAAGGCAGCTTAAAGGCTGTGGCAATAATTTGCAGGGGATCGCTGAGGGTCCAGCCCAGGAGAAGGGATTTCTGTAAAGTGTATTGATGAGATGCACTAATTGAGAGAGGACCATATTCCAAGGCTGTCAAAGGTGCAGGTCAGACAAATTTTTAAATTCTTCAACATTAAATGATAAGACAACACTCTTCTTAGGAGATCTTGTATGAAAAAGAGTTAGACGTCCAATCTCCTTGTTATTTCACATTCCCCCTCTTCCCAAGTGGTTCCTGCTGTGAGACTGTCAACCCCGTGAGACTCAGTGCAGGGCCTGGAGCCTGGAGCCTGGAGCCTGGAGCCTGGAGCAGCAGAAAGCAGTTTCTAACAATCTTTGTAGCTTCCATGTGAGAGTTTCAACAATTAGTTTTTTTTTCCAGAGACAAGCTGAATTTAACATAGAAAAGAAGCCACTATGTTGAAATAGCTTAGAGGAAACAACTTGGAGAATAGGGAGATAGCATTGAGCTTGGGCGATGCACAGAAGATAGAAAATGTAAAAATTATAAGGAAAACCAGCTCCAGTTGAGTTTGCAAGTGCAGGTGGGAGGGATCACGAAGAAATTGCTAACTACCTGATTACAGAGAATAATTATAAGGAGTTTGGTATATAAAAGATTCCTATAAGAGTATGCAAAGAACCTGAAAAGGGGAGTTTTTCTTCTAGTTACCATAATATCTTGAATAGGTTCTTCTATATACTTTCTCATTGCCATAAGCCTATAAGTGGGAATCAATGAGAAATTGAATTTATAAGTAATATGACACTAAACATTTACTCTTTGATTGAGCTAATATACTTAAAACTCATACTGTGCCTGTAAGTGAGTCTTACTATGTATGTTTTGTAGATATTATTGTCCTCCCTGTATGATAGGACTTGATAGGAAAAGAAACCAGGAAAGTACCCTCAGAAGTGTCTCGAGGCATCAGCCTCTAAGAGGCAGATTTGAGAGGTGAAGGGTTTGATGGGGAGTTAGGCATTAGGGATCTACAAACAATCTCCTTCTTCCACCTGTGGGCTTGAGTAGTGCTGTACTTGCCAACCCCTTTGAAGTTAGGTATGGTCTTACTTTGGCCAATGAAAGGGCAGCAGGAGTACCAGAAATGGCCTATGTTTTCCTATAAAATGTATCATTTAATTGACCCCATGAGGCAGTTTGTGCTCTGTTCCCCCTTCCCAAGTGATGGAAGTCTGTGTTGAAATGAAGCCTGTGTCAACCTGGACCTACAATGAGAAAAAATATTTTGTTTTCTTCCACTCTAAAATTCAGGGGCTGTTAAAGCATAACCTAGTCCATCTTGACATTTGCAGGTAGTCTACCAAATTCACTTTTGCATTTGGAACTGCCCAAATCTACTTTTATTTTGAAAACCTAGAAATTTGAAATTAGAGCAAATTGAAATGATATCAAAAGTAAGAGCAGGTCCAGGATGCGTGGGGCAGTTCCAGGGAGCATCCTTGGAACACAGGTCCCAATGAGAGTTATCACAGAGGAACAATGGAAAAATTTTACCAAATAATTAAGTTCACTTTTAATATCAAAAGGGTAGGAATTTATGTTAGATTTCACGTATATACATCATTTATGTTTCATCTCTCATCTGTAAATTAGAAGCATTTTAGAGAAAAATGATAATTTAATGTTCTAATAAACACATGCCTTTTCTCAAAGGGTCATAGTTTGGGTATGGCATCAGAAAGGAGAAGAGTACTATAGAAGTAGCTAGGTGGTACTGCATTCATCATGAATAATAACATCAAACTGGGTGCTGCATCCTTACGTAACAGATGTATTTTAAAGTGAACTAGACTATTTGCTGAATATGTTGTAATAAAAAATAATTTTGAAATGCATTTTTTCCCCAGAATTGCAAATCTCTGACTTTTATTAAACCAAAATATATCAAGATTAATGTAATACTTTCTGGAACTTGGAAATTTCAGAAGGAGAAATTGAGATATCAACAGCTTAGGATGAGTTGAATCTCAGGATGAAGTAAACTCACATTGGATGGATCATTTCAATTTAAAATGTGAAGCAGAGGAGAAACCCTCAAAGGCAAGAAAATTCTCCAAGATTTGGTATTGCAGCAGCTCTGCTATTAGAATAGAACAAATCACCATGGATGGTATCTGAGAGACAGAAGCTTTAAACATGAAGTCGCACAATTATTAAGTTAGATATGGATTTCCTTAGAAATATTAAGAAAATTGACAGGGTTCTCGGTGCCTAAAAAACAGGGTCAAGAAAGACCTGATATTTGGCTTCTTAGGCTCTGAAATATATACCTTTGGTTTCTTGTTTAATTCCATCTGAAATTTCTGCAGTGGGTCTCCTGGACTAAAGGTAAAAGCAAAAATGAAAGACTTGTCCACACCAGGGCCAGCTGACTGTACCTAGAGTCCAAAGACGGTGCAGAGATATGAGCAAGAGAGGGGACAAAGCCTGCTAGATCTTGAGGTGGAGCAATTAGTGAGTGTTGATTTCAATATTAATACTTAGAGTTATTGCATATACCTCTATGCAATTGGCTTGAACAGCAAACTTCAGATCTGCTACCCTTTGTTCATGTCCTCATAGGGAATGTGTAATGACTTTATAACACATCTGAACAACAAAAATCTGTAAAATATCTAATAGTGTCCTATTACTTTTTTATTAGTGAATGCTAGAAGTCATCCACTGGCAAGAGCTAGCCACACAAAGGAGGTGGCAGCTTCATAGGACAAAGGACGAAGTGTGCAAGCTTTCCTCGAAAAGTTCCCTCCTAATTCCTCATAGCTGTCGGGTCGCATTGGGAGATGCAGCATGACATTGAAGGAAGGAGTCTCAGAAAGCCACTCATTTGAACCTGCTCTAAGTTATAGAAAATCCTCTTTAAGTTTGGGCTGGGGTATTTTTTGGCTCCTATGGCATGGAGTATATCTGGTGGGCGATGAAATCTCTTAGGAATCCTCTAACTAACTGGCTTTGTTTCATTTTACTTTGCCCCAAGACACTGGGTTTCCAGTGCAGGACAGAATGGACCCTCATGCTAAAACAGGGACATGGGGACCGCCAGGGATATGAGGGCCAGAAGTAAATTGCTTTTCCTTTCCTTGGAGGGGTTATTTCTTGGGTATTATTTCTCAACAGTAGCAGTCTAGGCATGCGTGGGGAACAATCTTCTTTGTGCATAATTGTTCTGTGCATTGTGCCCCTGACCTTCACTCCACAAATTCCAGTGCCATCCCCCAAAACCAAAAGTGCTCTCACGTCATCCCAGAAGCTCCCTGGTTGGGGGTAGTATCTGACTGGCTGAAAAATCAATCTACCCAACCTATGCTTACAATAGCCAAAGCACCGATGAGCTGAAACAATTACATGAAACATTGAACATATCCAGCATTCCTAGAAAATAAAAAAATACCAAATACCAAATCAAAATTAATAGCAAATAAAGACAAACCCAAAAATAAATCTCAAACAGCCATACCCGTTCTTTCAACTTCTGGGGCTTGTCCATTCAATGAAACCATTTGACCCAAGTTCCCTGTGGCTCGTTGCCACAGACATCAGTTATGACCGCCAAGCAAGAGGAAGCAGCTTCTCCGGAAAGGGCAGCATATGTTACCCTCTCTGCTCCAGATGTGTGAGGAACACATAAGAGGAGATGAAAGGGCTGAAGGATCTTGTGTGCATGCAGAGTGTGTGTACACTTGCAATTTTGTATCTTGGCTCACGGGTTTTATTTTATATAGTTCAATAGGTAAGCACATTTGGACTAATAAAAGAAGCAAGATGCTTTAGTTTTATAGTAATTGATGCGCCGTATTTGCCCTTGTTTCCTGGGAGCCAGGGCCTCCGTAGGATGACTGCACCGTGTGACTTCCACATATAAATCACAGCCTGCCACCTGTTATTTAATAGCTAGCAGTGCTGACTCAATAACAGTAAGATTCTGTAAAATTGTTCCCTGCAGCCCTGGGTGTTCCCCATAGAGGTAATTGTCTAGAAAATAAATTTCCTGGACAAAGACACAAGATACAGGCCTAAGAACATCTTTTAATGTCTCAGAAGTTAACTTTCAACTGTGCTGTTGTGTCTAGTTCTTCATTCTTTATTGTTGTAAATTTCCTTCACACATAAATAAATTTACATAATTTGTTTTCAATTAAAGGACCCTAAAATACCCTCTGAGCATCTATAATGATTGCTGAAGATACTGGTTACTCAGACTTTCTTTTTCTTCTTTTTCCAACAGTTTTGTCAGCAGCCAAGCAATATATTTTATACAAAGAAAAACAATATTGAAAAACCAATTTGCTAAGGGGATTGTAAAATCCAGCTTAAAAAAGTTACTAAGGCATCAAAGTAGAAAAAACCAAAGAACCAGATATTTTGATCAGTTTCTCAAGGTCAAACATTTTACTAATTCATCAAATATCTGTTGCTGTCAAAGTTATCTGAAAAGCAAACAGCCTGTTCCGTGCAGATGTTGTATTTAATGACTCTAATGCTTCAAGAAATAATGGCAGCGATGGAACAAACAGAATTTTCTACTGCTGTAAAAAAATGCCTTCATTGGTCTGAAAAACACTTGCATCATTAAAAAATACTTTGAATAGTCTTAATGATAAAACCTGAGAAATTTCGACTGTAGTAGTTCTAGCTGATTATCTCTTATGTCAGTTATATCTGCTGGTTTAGAGGAAAAACCATTACATATTCTAATTATAGAGTATTGAACTTTCTAAGATATCTGATTGTCTTCTCTTAGAAATAGAAGTTGCTCAATTTATACCTTTATATAGATTAATCATGACTGATCTCACCCTTAAAATGGAAAGCAAAATCAGCTAGGGGATCTGGAAATCTATTATCACCTCTTCACTGATTAGCTTCTCAGACTTTGGCCACGGGACTGCTTCTCTCTGGCTTTGTAAAATGAAGCCTTAGAAATTGATAACTCCACTATCTCCTTTACTTCTAAAGCTTATGTTTCTATTTCAAAATTTATTAAGAACTATTTCATAACAGTTCTAGCCCACAGAAAACTGTGGTAGGTGTTCAGTTCAAGAAATGACTTCCAAAAAGAAGGCAGCATAAATGTCTGCATAGAGTCTACCATTTTGCATACCAAGATTAAGGAAAGACCTAATCAAGTATATTGGATAATTTTACATGTGAACTTGACTGAGTCAGTGGGTACCCAGATTAAACATTATTTCTGGGTGTGTCTATGAGGGTATATGTACGTGAGATTAGCACTTGAATCAGTGGACTCTATAAAGTAGATTGCCCTTTCTAATTGGGGGGAATCTGTTGAGCAAACAGGTAGAAGAAAGAAGAGTTTGCTTCTGTTTGCTTCCTGCCTGCCTGTTGGAGCTGGGACATTGATATTCTGTCTTGGCCTGCAACTGAAGCCATCAGTGTCCCTGGTTCTCAGGCTTTTGAACTGGAATTACACCAGTGGCTTTTCTTGGTCTGCATCTACCAGACAACAGGTCATTGGACTTCTTACCTGCATAAAATCGTATATGCTAATTAGTCACAATAAGCATACATGCGTCACTGGTTCTATTCTCTGGATAACTCTAATACATCAGGGAAAGAAGCATCATGACCTGGGACAACACTGGGTCACAAGTATTAGTCCTACGCAGCTCGATCTACCCACACTGCTGTGGGCTTGCTCTACCCCTAAGGTATACAGCAAGTTATAGCTATCTAGTGAAATTGTGAAAAATCTATATGAGGACAAACGATCCGTACAGAGGCTAAAGAGAAGAGAGAAGAGGGGACAGAGAAGGAAGAAAGACTAGGAGACGCGGCAATAGTGGCAGGGGTGGTGCTTGTGTGTTTGGTCCATCCTGACACCCAGAAAGCCTGGAAAGTCACAAGCTGTAGTTGAGTAGGAATGAGAGGAGGCAAATCACTTTTTTTACTCTAAGGAGATGTTGAAACTATTAACGAAGATAGAACTGGGCTACAGCTATAAGACTTCTTGGCAGGAAAGGACATAGGGTGACTCATCGGTCATAACATGGAATGCCATTTTAGTGCAAGGTCCAACTAATACGAAGGGTGAGAGGAAATGACCGTTTCTAGAGCTGACCCTGTTGAGTTTTCTGAATTGCAAACAAAGAAAACAGTTACACTATGCCCCAGCCTTAGAGAGCGGACAGCCTGTGGGCTGATGCCTGTGTCTAAACGGCTGATTCCTAACAGGTCCTCTTAATGCCTTGGCCAGGCCTAAAACAGTTAGGGCCTACTTCTAAATCAGTTTTAGAGAGATGAGACTCTCTGCTAGAATCAAATCATGGTGTGGGGATCTGTGAAGTTGACAGCTGGGGGCCGGATGAGCGTTGGAGGAGCCTGGGTTAGATCAGGAGTCCAGCAGACATTGACCCTCGCCTGTCTTCTCTGACTCAGACCCATGGAGCTCTAATCCAGTGTGTTCTCTCTTGGGCAGGCTTTCTTTCAGGTAAAATCTCAAAAAATGCCCCAATAATTTCCTGGTCAAAGTTATTTTTAGATCATATCTAGAGTAATATTACCAAGAGTAAACTGAAAATAATTTCTGTATATATCCTTAAAACTTTGCTGAACGTTTCATTTCCTCCCCTCTCTTTACTCTCCCGAAGCTGAGACAGGCCAGTCGGGAAAAGAAGAGGGAGGGCAGACAGTGCCTGTGTGTTATAAACGAATCAAATATCAGCAAACTGCCCAGTGGAGAAATAGACCCCTCCAACTCCTGGCTTCACAAAATAGCTATTTTTTTTCACTTATATTCTGTGCAAAAGTAAATCTTATTTTAAGTGGCTTCATTAAGTTATTGTCTGTAAGTCAGTGCTTGTCTTTGTCCTTGTGCTAAAGACCCTCAAGGGCATGGATTATGGACGCCTCTTGTTGTGTATATCACCTGTCATCTTGCCACGTGAAAATAGGCGCATGCATTTTTAATGATGGTGATAATAATAAAACCACCTAGACCTTGTACTGGGAAACTTCGACCATATATTTCAAATAACAATCCGGAGAATGGTTTTCATATTGCTCTGCCTAAAGCCTTAGTGCAAAGGGTAAATATTCATAAGCACCGTGGAATTCAACAGAAAATAAATGTTTGTAATCAGTTCTGCTTCGCATCTTTGTGGATTTACTGCCTCTAATGAACCTGACAGAATCAAGAATTTGTGTGTATTGCAGACTTAATCTAATTCAGGGTTATCTTTCTTTGTGTCTGGCTAAGGCAGATATCTATTTTCAACAGACTGGAAGTATTCCCCATCATTTCTCATAGCAGATTCCATTTCCTGTTAGTGACATATTCGAATGTAACATCTAGATAGGGGCTTGCCGAGGTGTAATCCACATTATTCTAATGGCAGTCCTGAAATTGCAGGAATGGAGTGCGATGAGTGTTATATCACCGAGAGGGGAGGCAGTGAGCACTCTGAGTGATCCTGACAGGCATTCATTTCCTTAATGTTCCGTTAGACCTGGTGGAGTATTGTGTCTTGTCAAACAGACTCAACCAGAATGCCCCTGGATGAAACCGACTTTTCTGAACTAAGTAATCTTTGTTTCTCAAGTCTAGAAAAATGCAAAACTTCACCTAGAACACATAAATATATAAATTTATTTTTTTTACTGTGCCCCTGACTAGATTAGTAATTCTTAAAGTCAGGATCCTAGATCAATACCATGAACATCATCTGCCACTTGTTAGAAATGTACACTTTTGGCACCACCCAAAACTACTAAATCAGAAATTCTGAGGGTAGGCCCAGAAATCTGTGTTTTAAGAAGGCCTCCAAGTGAATTTGATGTAATACACTAACTTGGTTGTGGGTCTTTAGCTTATTTTCTTAAGCCATCTGAGCTTCTCCTTTATTCTATAAGAGATGAGCATTAAAGTCTCTCCCAGCTTTATCATGTAATGGATGCTTTTGGTTACAGCCTAAAATGCCATTTTGATGGCTCATTTTTTATGCTTTTCTTTGACATAATTGCTTCCTTAAGAAGATGCCAAATTTGAAAAAGAAACTATTTTATTCCTTTTTGTACATCCTAGCCTAGGTCTATGATAGAATGATGATTAATCTTTAAACTGTGGTTCTGCTGTCCATCAAGTTTTACGCTGGACACACCTAATGTGTCTGCTGCTTGTCGATCTTCTCCATGCCCATCACTGACCACTGAGCAGCAGAACAAGACCATGGACCACAGAATCTCAGATCTTCCTCTTGAGCTGAAGCACCACAGGGAATGGTGTCAGTAAGTGCATGAGCACCTGGTGTATTTTGAGCTAAAGATAAAAAGTGCAAGCCCAGAAATATATTGCCCCCCATCCCACCCTCCATATCCCAAATGCTTTCATGATCCAGGGAAACATAAAACCACTGCCAAGTTGTGGGGCACTGAGAAACCATTGTAGTGACAGGTCAACCGGTCCCCTACTTAGACAGCTTTAAGCACCAGTATCTGACCTTAGTCCCTACTTATCACTTCAGCCACACTTTCTCAATCCCTCTCTTCACTTGACAACACTTCATTCTGCTTCTACAGCAATTTATTTTGTTAACATTGTCCCTTCATAACGCTGTCTCATATCTATTTGGTAATTTGTTTTATCTTCGCCTTCAGTTTCAGTTAATTGAAAATTTCTTTGGAATTTTAAATGAAATATCCCAGCCTTAACTGTCACAGCAGCTTCTATATGACTTCTTGGTGTTGTTTGTTTGGTGTATTGATTCCTTGCTTTTCTGTTCTGGATGGTGGGTCACCTTTATTTTCCTGTCCCCTTTACTTGTATAATCCTGTTTACCTGTCCACTTATTTTCTGACAGATAGTTATTCTGCCTCATTTCCATTGCATGGGCCTGCCCTCCACCTTACCTGCTTCTGACTTGAGCCTTGCTTTGATCTTGGATATGTGTGTGTAGCTCAAAGTTAAACCATTCAACAGACACCAGTCTCATTAAAAGTGCCTTGTTCTACAATGCATTTTTCTGACTTTTCCCCTGAATTAGTGAAATTTTGACCTGTTAAGATTTCTATGCCCATACACAAATCATAGCTCTTCAGTTCACCCTATGCCAAGCAGAAGCTTTTTTGATTTGGGTTCAAGTTATTTTTATATGACATTGCCTTGCCGGCAACTCATTTCCTCTTTATAGATTAATGTTGAGTGATTCTCAGAAAGATTAAAACAAGTGAAACAAGTGTGGTTGTGGTTTTGGCTACAGTTTGTCCCCTCTCTGCTGGACAAATCTCAGTAGCCCAGCAGTCACAGCTGCACACAGTGTAGCCTGTATAGGATAGCAGCATACAGACTAGCCTGTGCGCAAAGCCCCACGGCTGCTGCTGTCCAGGGTCCCTGCTAGAAGCAAGGTTCCAGGCTCACCTTCTGTCGGAGAAGCAATTATTCAGAAACTGCAGGTGCTAATCAAAGATAGAATGCATCTCTACTTAGTGCTGAAAGTATAGGAATACTAATATTTTAAAAATCACATCTAGCTTATCCTCATGCAGAAAAAAAAAATGTTCTGCTTGTATTTGTCTTGAAATAAAAAAGTGGATCACGTGCCAGCTTGTTTATGAAGAGCAAGTACCGTGATTAAAGTGACGATTAGAAACCTCATAAGGGCCAAGCTGGCGTGGCTCAGCGGTTGAGCATCGACCTACGAACCAGGAGATCAAGGTTGAATTCCCAATCAGGGCACATGCCTGGGTTTCAGGCTCGATCCCCAGCAGGGGGTGTGCAGGAGGCAGCCGATCAATGATTCTTTCATCATTGATGTTTCTATCAATAAACACACATTTTAAAAAAAGCACACCCAAAACAGAACAAAAACAAAACCTCATAATGGTTAGGAGGATCTGATCGCAGGAATATTTTGGTTTCCAGCATCTCTAAACTTTAATTTTCTCCATAGAGAAATTTTGTACCAATAATAATTGAGCCCTTAATTCTCAAAGTGAGTCTTGAAAAAAAGGAAGATAATGAGAGACCAAGTTCTCTGAGCTACTAGCCATTTTGGTGAGGGGCGGGGGCAGGGTCACTATGGACCAGTGTGTCTCTGCCTCTGTTGGACAGTAGAGGTGTGGGAGAAAGACATTTGAGCGAGCACTTGCCATAAAACAAGACTTCCAGGCATATATATAGCATGATTGAATGACTTTTTGAAATTTGGTATGATCTAGACAAACACTATCCAATAGAAATATAATATGAGCCACATATGAAATTGTAAATGTTCTAGTAGCCACATTTAGATATGTAAAGAAACTAATTAAATTAATTTTAATAGTATATCTTATTTAAACAAATATAAATAAAATTATGATTTAATATATAATCAATGTAAAAAGCTTTTAATAAAGTACTTTCAATTATTTTATTTGAGCTAAGTTTTTGAAACCCAATACACATTTAAAACACACAGCACATCTCAGTTTAGAGTAACAATAATTCAATTGCTCAAGAGCATGTGAGTCTGGTGGCTCCACTTTTGGACAGTGGAGGTCTAAATGCCATAGTTTCCTCCACTGAACAAGCAAATGAAAAAAGAAGCCCAATTATAGCTCAAGAAGAGCATCCAGTGCTTGTTGTATCTGTTCTAATAATAAATAAACAGAAAATTCAACTATTACAATTTGGGGAAAAGACAGATAATGCTATATCCTTGTTTTATAATCAACTCAACAAATAAATATTTTCCTAGCCTTATATATCTAGGTATTACAAATTTTCTATTTTCTTGAACATGTGGTTAAGTTAGAACAGGAACAAACAGTGCCTCCAAAGCTAATTCTTTCAGCCAATATTAATTGAAAATATATTATATATCTTGACAGTCCAAATGGGCTTTGCTTGCATGTGATACAATGTGAAGTGACAACATCAAATGTAAAGCCCGCCAATGGAATAATTTAATCCAATTCAAGTCTAATCAGTTCAATTAAACCATCTATTTAGTGGTAAAACTTTCAGTCACATTAGTTATTTTATTATCTAACCAGGGAATTCAACCAATAACTTTTATATGATAAGCTTTTCAATTATGGTTTATAGCTACAAGATTCCCATATAACCAGGACTTTAGATCTACCCATGTCAAAATATTTGTTTTGACAGATTATTTCCCCCTGGTTTGAATAAATGCCTTGAAAATAATGTTTCATGCATTCAGAGACAGAATTGTAAAATTTTAGAATACTTAGAAGTGATATTGTTCCTGAAGATGTCATCATTCAGAGGTCCTGGGGATAGGGGTGCATGGGGAAATGCTCAAACACTGGAAGGTAGTAAAAGATTTTCTAGGGCACAGTTTTAAGAAATTTAATTTGCAATTCTTCATACCAGGCATATTCAACTAAAAAAAAAATTTATCTGGTAAATTGTTTGATTTTTTTTTTATAACCAGTTTTTTTGTTGTTGTTGTTGTTTTCCAGAAAGAAATATATTATGGCATTGGTTGTTAATCTTACAATGGTGCATTGCTCTAGTGCATATCCAGGGCACTAAACAGCAACCAAGATTTTGTAATGTTATAGGACTTCTATTTTTCTATTTTAGAGCATAGATTATTTTAAGAATGAAAAAAGGTACTAGAATTGTAAAGATGGAATGACTTGGGTATATTTGGTATATGGAATTTCAGCTCCCATCATCTTTGTCCCCTGATGTAAAGCATGTGTATATTACATGGCAAAACAGAGCCTTGCAAGTGGATTTATGGATAAGAACCTCAGAATAGGAAGATTATCCTGAATTATGCACATAGAAACAATGTAAGCTCAAGGGCCCTTAAAAGGGGAAGAGGAAGGTGGAAGAGTCAGTCAGAAATGCAAAGACTAGGAAAGCAGTAAGAGAGCTTCAGAGTGGGGGAATTCAACCTGTCCATAAAGATTCTGAGATGAGGGAGCCACAGCCCAGTGATTCCAGAAGCAAGTGGCCTCTAGAAGCAGAGAACAACCCCAGCTGACAGCCAACAGTCTTTAGTCCTACAACTGCATAAAAACAAATTCTACCGACAATCTGAATAAGGAAGGAAATAGGCTCTCCACTAGAATCTCCAGAAAAGAACTTAGCTCTGTTGAAACCTTAACTTTGGCCTTGGAAGATTCCAAGCAGAGACACAGCAGAGCTTGCTGGGTGTCTGGCCTGTAGAAACTGTGAGGAAATAAATGGGTATTGTTTAAAGTCATTAGGTTTGTGATACTTGTTACAGCAGCAGTAGAATGATAAAATTATTATTTTTATCCTAATACAAGATAAAAACAATAATTTAAAAATTGCCAATTCTATCTCTAGACTTTTGTTAAAGAATGAACTGCTTTTGAGGGATAGCCTTGTGAAAACAAAGCAAAGAAATGTTCTTAGGAAATGATGTTCACTAAAGTTTTTCACATATATATAATAAGTTATTTTCAACTATTTTTAATAAGAATCATTAGAAAGGCTCTGACCAGTGTGGCTCAGTTGGTTGGGCATGGTTGCATGCACCAAAATGTTGCAGGTTTGATTCCTGGTAAGGGCACATGCCGGGTTGCAGGCTCAATCCTTGGTAGGGGTGTGTGCAGGAGGCAGACGTCAATGTTTCTCTCTCCTCCCTTTCTCTTTCTCTAAAAATCAATATAATTTTTTTTTTAAATAAATCATTAAAGAGGGTCAGTAATTGGAAAGAAAAGCAACTTTGAGGAACTGAATGAGTCAGCAACACAGAATCTTTTAAACATTACTGGAATATATTCTAAGACCACCAACATTTCAAGTTATATTAGACAAAAACCCATGGAGAAAACTTTCCTTTGATTTTTTTCCAGATATGTTGTGTTTTTTAAATTAAAATAGTTAAAACTTATTTTATTAAATTTTAATTCCAATTAGATCAGTATTTATTTCAATATTTACAATGTTTAATACTTTTGAAACTCATGTTAAGAATGCCAGCTAGTTGCCCAGCCAGGCATGGCTCAGCGGTTGAGCGTCCACCTAGGATCCAGGCGATCGGGGTTCGATTCCCGGTCAGGGCACATGCCCGGGTTGTGGGCTGGATCAATGACTCTCTCATCATTGATGTTTCTATCTCTCTCTCTCCCTCTCCTTCCCTCTCTCTGAAATCAATAAAGGTATATTTAAAAAAAAAAAAAAAAAGAATGCCAGCTAGCTCTCCAGACAATTAAATTTTAGCAGCATATATATTTACAGTATCTTACATTAAATGTATAGGCAATGCCTGATTATATTTTATCTTATTAGAGTATGCATTTCTAATAAAATTTTAATTTTATTTCTTATGATTGGGCATAATTTATGATTTAGTTGTATTATTTTTATTAATTATAAGCTAAAAATGATATGATAAATTAGAAAAACAAAATAGCACTCAGACCCTTTGGTCACAGACATGAAACAAAATTTAAAATTTTAATCTGTATGTATATAAATCCATATATATACACACACTATCATCAATCTATAAAATAAGCAAATGTAATAAGATAATCAACAAATGACCTTAAAGGATAAAGGTATTTTATTTAAGTTACAGCAAAATTTCTTGGGCAATATACCAGAAATACATCTTTTCAACTATTGTACTTACAATGAAAATATTTAGATGTCAATTTAACAATGTGTGAAGGATAAATATCTTTAACTTTTTTAAAGATGCATGGAGCAAACAAGTCTGAAAACCACTGATTTCACACACTGTCTTGGCCTTGGTAACCTAGAAAGTAGAGCCTTTGGGAGCACTTTTTAGGGAATGCAATCCCAAGGAGCAGAGTGGAGGGCAAGGGAAGGGAGGCAGGATGAGGCGAAGCTGATACCAGAATGCCTTATGCAACAGACTGCTCAGTTCTCTGAGGTCATTCTCCATGAAGTGATCAAAACATCTGCCTGAAGGGGGGAACAGAACAAAGTCATCTTCAGGATCCTTTCTACGCGGAGTTGTTCTAAGGAGTCACCCCAAAGGATGCTAAATCCTTGTATTCTCTTGTGTGTGAATGATAGATGGGGGTGCTTGGACATATCATCTCTGGGAGGCAACAGGCAAGCAGAGCTGAGAACCTAACAGGTGGCCTGGGTGACATCACAGTCCATTCAGAGCTCCGTAACCAACAAAGAGTTCAGGTGCGAGTGTCTGATGATGTCTAACAAGTTTCTGTACAGACTCCCTTGGGCACCAGTTGGATGCGCTCATGTCCTCTGCTATATACATCTCCCATGCTTCACCATAAGGCCTCTACTTATGTGAGAATAAAATATCCTCACTTCTTCCCTGAAAAGGGAGATCTAAGAACAACCAGCTCGAGCTCCCTTCAACATAACCTCTAAAAATACTGAAGACAAGAAGTGAGTGAATCAAGCTGTAGTCCGCTCTGCTGCAACTGATCACAAGGCATAATAATTATAATGTGTGACAACGACAACCAGCCTAGGTTTTCCTACCCAGTCAGCACTGCAGCTGGTTCCAGAGGGGTCACTCAGAGTTTCCTTTCTAAGGGGCCTGAGCCTTTAGTTGCTTTGCCTTTATTGGGCCATGACTGCTGCGCATGCAGCCATTTCCCCCCTAGTGAAGGAGGGGCTAAGTGATGCCTGATGAATTCTCTGGGCTCTACTTTTGATCTTCCCTTCCCCATTGTGTAGCTGCAATTCTAGCTCCTCACAGTAGTCAAGGCCAATTACCCCGGCCTGTTCATTACTCTATGCTTTGTTTCTCTGCTGGAACGTAGAATCCAAAGGCACTGGAAGGAGTTACAAATTAAAGCTCAACTTCAAAATGCTCCATAGCTTCTTAACAGAAAATAAACTTTGAACTTGCCAGAGCCTAAGGTTCTGGAGTCCAAAAGCAAATTTGGATCATTGGTTTTAATAGTAGAAAGTTGAACTTTATTTCCCCGCTTGATTCCTGGATCCATTTACTCCAGAACCCTCTATCAGTAGTGTGCTTAGTATATCTTTTGGGCAGCATTCCAATGCTGCAGGCTGTTGTCCCAGAAATAGTGCCATAGCTGAGCCTCTAATAGACCATTTCACATTTTGAACATGACAGCTTTTTATGGATTGTAGTGGGGTGGGATTCACATGGCATGATCAATGAATCCTTTGTTCATACACCTTCTGTCACATGTCCTTTGTTATAAAATGGGTCTGTTCCTCTGAGGCAGTATTATATATGATACCAGGCATATAGATCAGAAATTCTGTAAGCCCTCTGAGTTTTGTACTCCTGGCATAGAAAAAAATATTGTAATCAGAGTAAATATTAGATTTGGTATGAAAAATAACTGCAATCTTTTTTTTAGAGTCATAATAGTTCAATGCATTATTCAACCTAATACCCAGTGGCTACTGGTCGGTCTCTTTGGAGAATGGTGACACACAGAAAGTTCACTGTTGGTCTCTACTGCTGCTGCTGCCTGAAGGTTGGATATTCAGTGGTGGCAGTAGCTATGTCAGTCTTGGTGAGAGGAAGACCATGCTATTGGGACTGTGTATATCTTCCAACCATATCACAATGGTCACTTTATTTATGAACACATGGCAGTAACAATGATATGGCCAAGAAGGAAGATTTTCTGACTTCTGCAAGATAAATCACCCTATCTTCTTGTTGTTAGGAGACTCCTCTACACTAGGTACTCTCTTAAAGGTGTTACTTTGAAATACAAAAATCTACACACTTTGTGTTCACTACCATGGGTAAATCTTCATGCCTATTTTCTAGATCACCTTATCTCTGGTCTTTGAATTTTATCCCTTCCAGGTCCCTGAGTAACCAGCCAAACTATTTGCTAATTTTCAAGAGCTCATGTGTATATGCAATTCACACCACTTTTCTCTATATATAAAACAGATGACTAAATGCATTCACAGCTCTGTCTACTGGGAGGATTTCTCTTCTCCTTTATGGTCACTCATGAGTGGGACTCAAATGTGCTAGCAATTTATTTGTGGTTGCTCCAACATTGATGGCCAGAATGAGTTTTTTCTTCCTCCAACAGCTGGGTTTTGCTAATCCCAATAAATTTATAAGTATAAATTTAAGAGAGGCAATGATACAGTAGTGGTAGACAACATGGGATTCTGAACCACTTCATGTAATTTATTCCTGTTTTTGGAACTGTATGAATCCAATTCCAAATATGTTATTCCTGAATTTTAGGGACTGCGGCTATGCCTGACTATTATGGACTATATGTATCTATCTTACCCAAATTTACATGTTGAAGCTGTAACCCCCAATGTGATGGTATTTGGAGATGGAGCTTTTGAGTGGTAATTAGGTTTAGATGAGGTCATGAGGGTAGTGCCTTTAAAGTAAGAAGTAGAGACAGGGAAACAGAAGCTCTCTTTCTCTCTGTCTCTCTCTCAGCCATGGGAACCAAGAAGAGTGCTCTTACCAGGAACTGAATCTGCCAACACATTGATTTTGGACTTCACTGCCTCCAGAACAGTAAGAAGTAAATGTATGTTGTTTAAGTGTTGACAAATGGAAGGGGTTAGAGTCATCACCCTCAGCTGAGTGTGCACCAAGGTCCAAGCTTCTCCTCCTCCCTTAGTGCCTAAAGATACATACAAAAAGGGGGCCTCTTGCAGCCGTGGTTTATTAGAGTCAGGGGAGGAGCAGCACAATCTTCAAGTCTGGCCACATGGAGCCTTACTGGAATCCTTTCAGAACCAGGCACTGGCCATGACCAACTTCAACTCTAGTCCTTCCTCTGGAAAGTGCTGTGAGAAGGATCTGATAAGAAGCAGTTGGGGCCTCCTACTGAAGAAGCTACATGTTTGAGCCTTCAGGCAAGTGTTGGGCTGAACTCTGAGCTTCTGAGCTTCCTTGTGGAGCGGCACCGTGTTCCTGAGGGTTGGGAAGCACTGAGGAGCACATCAGTGACCACTGCATACTCCTCTTACAGGTCCTGGCCTCTGGCCATGTCTCCTGTAGACTTCAGCACCTGGAGATTCCAGAACTGCTCCAGTCTATGGTAGTATTTTAACAGCCCAACTAAGACACTACTTTGCTTTATGACACAATGGAACTGATAATGCCCATCTAAATATTGGCAGCCCATTTCACCATTGCTTGATGTCCCAAGTTCAGTTCATAATTCTCACCCAGGTCCCAATTGCACACCAGAGTAGTGTGTGGTTTCTTGCCCCAGAACCTTAGGAGTTTTCGCCATGACCCTGCTACCAAGACTTGACAGAGACCAACTCCAGCAACATTAGCTTGGCTGAAATACCTAGCCTGAGTGTCAGAACAGCTTATAATACAGCCTGAAATTGCTGCACAGCTCTCACTTCCTCTGAAACGTAATCAAATCCATGTAAATCTCTGTGTCATCTATAAATGGATAAAAGCTGTGATATATACTACCTCTGAAATCTAAAAAGACCCACAGGGGCCCTGGCCGGGTAGCTCAGTTGGTTAGAGCATCATCCCAACATGCCAAGGTTGTGAGTTTGATCCCTGGTCAGGGCAGCTACAAGAAGCAACCAATGAATGCATAAATAAGTGGAACAACAAATCAATGTTTTCCCCTCTTTCTACCTCTCTCTCAAATCAATAAATAATTTTAAAAAAGGAAGTAAAAATAAATAGATAGATGATAGATAGATGATAGATATAGATAGATAGATGATGATAGATAGATAGATAGATAGATAGATAGATAGATAGATGATAGATAGATGATAGATAGATATAGATAGATAGATGATAGATAGATAGGTGATAGATAGATGATAGATGATAGATGACAGATGATAGGTAGATATAGATGATAGATAGATAGATGATAGATAGATGATAGATAGATAGATAGATAGATAGATAGATAGATAGATAGATAGATGATAGATAGATGATAGATGATGATGATAGATAGATAGATAGATGATAGATAGATAGATAGATAGATATAGATAGATAGATAGATAGATGATAGATAGATAGATAGATATAGATAAATAATAAATATAAAGACCCAGGATGGAGGCCTCTTTCTTAGTTGGAGGTGGTGTGAGAGGCAACAACTTATTCTTCCATAGCATAGAATACCTTAGGTTAATGGACTCTGTGTCTGGAAAACTGCAATCTAGAGTCTGGAGTAAGTACTTCACTTTCTATTCTGGCAGCTGACACCAGCCTTCTGCTTATCAGCATTTGATTGTTAAGGTTATTATTACTCAAGTCTAGCAATATCCAGGTTGGCTGTCTATTTCTCTCACTCTTAGAAATACAACAATCTATTATTCATGGCCACAGATCCAAGTCCATCACGGAGGCATCTTTGCAGCTAGGTTTGCTGCCCATTATGGTAATTGTGTTCACCTTAAATACAGCCATTCCCGAATCTATTACCCACAGTATTCCTAGGGAGCCCAGTTCTAAGGCAGCATCTCTCATTGTTGTGCTACGTAAAAAAGACACTCTCAAGATTTTCAAAGATGTTAAAGCATTTTCTGTTATCTAAGTAACGAGAGTATCCCTGTGCTTTCTAGGGAACATAGCCAGGTTGTGAGCTCTCAAGTCTAATGTAGTAAGCTAATCGTTAGATTGTCACCTTCTCTCAGTCTACTGACTACTTTCTCAGTATTATTTTAAGAAGTCTTAAATCACTATTGAACATCTTCAGAACTCGGCTACAAGAAGCCATTGCAAAAACAAAAAGCAAGCAAACAACAACAACAACAACAACACACGAAACAAGAAAAAATATGTCCTTTTGAGAACATTGAAACCCAAGTCATGTGTGAATAACTCATATACATAAATTTTTCCATAGCCCATGTATAGGCTAGCCCTAATTCTTAACCCACAAGATCCACTCCTACATCTGCTTCTGGCAGTACTGAGAGGCGGTATCTGTAATTCCTTCAGTGTGTGAGTGATTTCTTTTAAGAGAATTGCACTTAACTGCTTGGGCTTTGCTGAGATCTGACTTTGAATGGGAGTCTGAAGGCAGTAAGGGTGGCATGTGAAGATTCTAAGAACAAGGGCCTTTTGTGAGTTGCTGTCAAAGACCTTCTGTCTTCCATAGTTTGCCTTTAATTGTCAGATGACTTCTAGAGGGTTTGTTTGTTTGTTTGTTTGGTCTGTTTTAATTTATCTTTATTGCTGAAAGTATTACAGATACCCCGCTTTTCCCCATTGATCCCCTCCACCCCACTCCCCCCCCCCCAGGCCTTCACCACACTATTGTCTGTGTCCCTGGGTTATGCATATATGCATATAAATTCTTTGATTAATCTCTCCCCACCCACTCTCTGACACCCCCCCCCTTCCCTCTGAGATCCCTATTAGACCCATGCTCCTATGTCTCTGGATCTATTTTGTTCATCAGTTTATTTTGTTCATTTTATTCCACATATAAGTGAGATCATGTGGTACTTGTCTTTCTCTGACTGTTTTTTGTTTTTCAATTGAGACTTTCAAGGTAGCTAACAAAAACAAAAGTTTAAAAAGCCTGCTCTAAAATCCTTACACTTATCATTGCTCCTATATAGTTGAAATGCCACCTCCGCTGTTTAGCCCTTGACCCTGCTTTTTCTATATGTCCTTTATTCCAATTAATCTTAACAATGGTGATGCCACCAGCAATGGTGATTTTTGTTATTCTGCTTGTGAGCAGACATTCTCCAAAATCTCATCTGGAGGGTTTTTTTACTGCTCCTTTTCAACTGTTTTAGCTTGGGTTGTTCAGAAAGCAGGGCCTAAGTCAAAAGCTTATAAATCATGTCTTTATTAGGAAGTGCAAGCTTAGGAAATGAGAGAAAAGCAAATGAATTAGGCCCATAAAAAGAGAAAATATGGGCTTCATTATGAAGCTGGACATCACAAAGTACAATTGACTTCTCAATTCATTGCGATAGTTTTCTCACAAAATGATATAAAACTGTATCTCAGGATGGTCTACCCATAGAGAGAAAGAAGGAAGAATTTGTCTACTATATTCCATTTCCTGTTGGTCAAATTTTCCCCAAAGTTAACTCTCTCTGCCTCTTCCATATTACACATGTATGGTCTCTGAACAGGACCCACAACAACTGGAAGACTCTTGATGAAAGTGAAAGGTGAGCATCGTTGGTATGAGGCAAGGGACTATCTAGTGCACCTGCATGAAATCAACTGGTAGTTGGAAGAGACAGATCAGAAAAACAGACAGTGAGGTGGTGAGTACATTTTTTATTCTTACACTTGAGAAAATTAAAACCATAAAAATAAATGGCTGCTTGAGTTCTCACATCTAGAAAAATTAGAGAGAGCTGACCCATCATATGGACCTAACAAGAACTAACTTCTGGGCTCTTGGGCTTCATCTTCTGATCCTAGGGATTTAAAGTAACTTGTTTTTATATTTTTCAATAATCAGTCAAAAACCAATCCAATTAGATCATGACAAACAAAACCCCTGGAAATCTTACCCTAAAGGGAAATGATGAAAGAAAAAGACTGTGGACTTTGTGACTCTGTCATAAATTATGTAGATTCTTGGCTCAAGACTCTTTCAAGGGCAATAAAAATGTGTGAGTCTAAAATGAAGTTGTCAATTTTACTTTAACCTGAGAATATTAGGAGGGTTATTATCAGCTCATTTTGATGATGAATCTCATATAATAAATCAACTCAGGCCACTAGGGATAGGGATATCTGTTCTTTTTTAAGAACATCCAGAAGATATCCCATTTATTAAGGGGAAAGAAACCTAGCAACTATTGAATACTTACTATATGCTAAGCAGAGACTCCTATCGTTTAACATGTCTCAAAAACTGTTTGTTTTTTTCTACATCTAAATTCCAGTTCTATAAGGAGTGGAAAAAGTAACTAATTTGTATTAAATGACAACTTTCTCTTCATGTATTAGAGTCACTGATATAACACAGAAGTGAGTGTAGATCGGGTTGGCTTTTTTCACTCAGCATAGTTCTCTGGAAATTCATCCAGATTGCAGTGTGTATCACTAGTTCTTTCCTTTTCATTCTGAGTAGCAGTTGATGTCATGGATGTATCACAGTTTGTTGACTCATTCACTTGTTGAGAGACATCTGGGTTCTTTCCAGTTCTTGTCTATTATGAACAAAGTTGCTATAAACATTTGTGTGCAGATTTCTATGGGAGCACAAATCTTTATTTCTCTGGAATAAATGTTCAAGGATGCAAATTGCTAGGACATATGTTTAGTTTTTAAGGAAACTTTCAAACTATTTTCCAGAGTGGCTGTACCATTTCACATTCCCAATGTGTGAGTGATCCGATTTCTCTGCATCTTTGCTGGCATTTGAAGTTGCCACTATTTTACATTTTAGCCATTACTGATAGGTATGTAGAGATATATTGTTTGGGGTTTAACAGACATGTAATTTGCAAATATTTTCCCTTCTCTATAACTTATCCTTTCATCTTCTTAACGGGAATGATATTTTTCTCAGCAGAAGATTTTCAATTTTATAAAGTCCAATTTAACAATTAGTCCTTATATGGATTGTGTTTTTGGTGTGAAGTGTAAGAATTCCTTTCCTAGTTTTAATTTTCAAAAATTTTCTTCTATGATTTAAAAAAAAGTTTTACATCTTATAAGTCTATGATCCATTTTGAGTTAATTTTTGTATGAAGTGTAGAAGCAAATTCATGGTTCACTTTACGTTTTTAACCTATAGATGTCCAATTGCTGCAGCAGTATTGTTGAAAAGCCTGTCTTTCCTCCATTGAATTATTTTTGCATGGTTGTCCTATTGGTGTTGAGCACATTTGTGTTGTTCTATTTCTGATTTCCCTGTCCTGGTCAATTCATCTGCATGTCTATCTCTGTACAAATGCTACAGGGTTTCAAAGCTGGAGCTATATAACATATCTTGAAATCAGGTTGACTGATTTCTATTTTATTCTCCCCCCCCCCATTTTTTTAGCTTTTCTATTTCCTTATATTTTCATGTATTTTCAAATAATCTTGTCTGCATGTACAAAAATTCTTTCTGAGAATTTAATAGGAATTGAGTTATGATGGATTTGATAGGAAATCTGTATGTCAATTTGAAGAGAACTGACATCTTTATTATGTTTAGTCTTCCAATCTACACTATGTCTATCCATTCATTTAGATCTTTGATTTCTGTCTTCAATATTGTGTAATTTTCAGCATACAAGTTCTACATGTTTGGTAAATTTATACCTACATGTTTTCACTTTTTTGAGAATTTGTAAATGGTGTTTAATGTTTTACTTCAGTGTCCATGTATTTATTGCTAGTATATAAAAATGCAGTTGATTTATTTACAGGTAGTAGTTTAAAACATCAACAGTTCTCATAGCAATCTTTTTATACTTTTATTATCTCATTTTACAGATGCAGAAACTGATTGTCTCTTGCTGTGTCAGTTACTAACGTTACATAACAAACAGCTTCAAATTTTCAATGAGCTGAACCATTTATTATCTCCTATGCACTTACCAATCATGGGGAGTTACCTGAGAATCAGTTGGTCTAGGCTGTGCCTAACCAGGTTTCAGGCTGAATCCAGCGCTGCTCCAGAGTGTCTGCCTTTGGCCAGTGGGTTAGCAGAAACATGTCATTCTCATGGCAATGACAGAAATACAAGAGGGTAAGCCCAACCATGCAAACACATGCAAGTCTACTTATATCCCAGCTGTTAATATCTCATTGGTTACACTATCTTTATCCCACTGTATATTTTGAGGCTGGGTTGGGGAGGGGAGCAGTGGAAAGATTGAGAAAAAACTCACAGACACAGACAACTGTGTGGGGACTGCCGAGCAGGGGTAGGATGGGGGAAGCTGGAGGATGGTATGGGGGGATAAATGGTGATGGAAGGAGACTTGACTTGGGACAGGGTGAACACACAGTACAGTGTGCAGAAGGTATGTTGTGAAATTGTGCACCTGAAACATGTATAATTTTGTTAACCAGTGTCACCCCAATAAATTCAATAAAAAGGGAAAAAATATGTCTCATTGGCAAAAGCAAGACACATGCTGCAGCCTGGCAGCGGTGGAATGAAGTGATATATTCTACCTCTAGTTGGAGAAAATATAACTTGGCACAGGGTGTGGATACTGAGACATTTTAAGTATTGGGACCAATAATTTAATCTTCTACATGTGCACAAGTTCTGTGGTTTGTAAGTAACAGAGCTAAGACAGGAGCCCAGATCTGCAGAAATTCAGTCGAAGCATTCCCAATCTATAGAATAAAATGATCACAGGGTTGGTAATATTTATTAAATAAAGTATTCAGTTCTGTCTCTTGCTAAAATATACTTTAGATATATAGATATGAAGATATGTATATACAAACTTAATTTTTCAACAGTAATACAAAATTTCTCATCAGGTAAGCAGACTCCTTAATTACTTGCTTTACTTTTTAATACCTCTGATCATATTGTGTTATGGGACCTGAAAGCATAGCTTTCTCATAGTCACAGTGGAGTTGTTTTCTGACTTCCATAGCTAATGTTCTCTCTGACATTGCTCTGCCTTCTATTTCATGCGATTCTCTAGCAAACAGTGTTATCATCAAAGGTCCCATGGATTTACATTACTGCTCATCCCCCGATGTTTTCAGAAGACCTTTCCAGAAGTCTTTTCAGGAAGTTGTCTTTCATGTGTGCACTGCTTTTACAAGCCACTTGCGTGTTTTTAACAAGTTTTCTAATTGCTCTCCTATGGAGGAAATCCCTATTTAATATTCAGGGAGGGCAATTAGTACAAAAGAATGTCAAGAAGAGGGAATTGAATGACATTTCTTCAACCTATCAATTATGGACTTTTTTCAAAATGAATGTGTATTCCAGAGTTTTGTGTAGGAGGAGTTAGCAGCTTCTGAGGACAAAGCTTTGGAGAGAACGTTTGAGTGCCGTGGAACCAACCATATGGTGTGCATTTATATGCGACACAGCAGAAGGCATGCAGAACACGTTGGGTGGTAATAGGCCCTAGCATTGTCTTTAGCCTATTAGAATGAGGGCTTTCTAATAAATCATTAAGAGTTTATTTCATGCAGGAAAGTCATGAAAAGCACATACGAGATTGAGCTATGTGTCTATTTCTATCTCAATCAGCCAACAATGATGTCTTTTGCGATGTAACACCAGATGCGGTGGGAATGCAGTCCACCAGTCTGTGGCCTCATTAGGACTATTGATTGATATACCAAACAGTCACTGAGCTTATTCAAATTGATGTGGGAGAACCTACTTTTAACCTCATTTCTATCTTGCCAACATCTGATCCAATAAATTATCAGCAGCTGAGAATATAAAATTTAGTGAGTTAAATTTTCATACAAACTTATTAATAAGGAAAAAAATCCTGTGTGTAGTGTTTTAATGCTCAGAATGCACTTTTGGCCAGTTTTGCTAAGCATTTTAAACACTGTTATAACAGTATTCCAATTGCTTATTAATGGTTTTAAATGATGTGAATATCTGACAGGAAGAAAAATAAGCCCACTTCTCCTGAGTTCCTTTTAAAATCAGCAATTCTTTATTTTGAAGACTTATCTTAGGTAGCTGATGCTTCAAAGCTGTCCCTTTGGTTCTGAGTCAGTCACTGGCTCAGAAACTGGTTCTTTTATATGAACTGTTAGATCTCTATTGCCACTCAGTTGCCATCAGTATAAAAAAAATAAAACTTTTTATTTCAATCTTTGCCAGTTTACACAAGTCACTTTCAAACTTATCACCCAAGCGTTTACTTGGGCCATGAACTGGACTTTTCTCAAATTAAGGCTCCTGTCCTCTCGTAGCTTGTCATATAAAATTTGGAAGAGTATTATAGAAAAATATATTAAATTAGGGGGAAAAAGCAAATCATCAAAGCAAGTGCCATTACAGAAGAGTAACAATAACAAAGCTGGCTGACAGAAAGAAAATACAATCCTATGTTTCACTTTGTGAAAGACTTTGACTAACTGAATTATTTATACTTGTATATGGTAGGTGCCTATGTCAGTTCTGTGATAAAACACATAGCTAAAATCAGAAAATCTCATGTAAACAGCTAATGGATATTACTTTTTTGTTTGTTGTTTTTAGCCTGCACTTGGGTGGCTAGACATGGCAATAAACCAAGAGTGATACTGAATTTATAAAGCATGATAATTTCTTAGAATTTCATTTGAGGATGATTGTTTAATGGTATGTTGCTCGTGCCCGTGTTCACACCTGGAACATGGTAGGTCACTGACAAATAACTCTTGAATGAATAATAGTATCTCGTTGGAGGCAGTATAAAACCGTATGATTATGTTATAGACTCTGATGTTAGACTGATTAATTTTGAATTTGAATTTCAACTCTTTCTAGTTTTGTATCTCAGGAAATCTACTTACCTATTTTGGGCTTAACTTTTCTCACCTGAAAATGACAGTAGTAAATTTTTTTACCTCATAAATAAATTCATATACAAAAGGAATTTAGACTGATGACTGTGGCATAAAAAGTACTTGAAACTTGTTAGTTATTTTTACTTAAGAATTAATCACAAAATATATTTTTTTGCTTGCTTTGAGGGGCATTTTTCTCACCTTCTTTTCTTAATTCTAGGAGTTATAAGCTAATTTCATTAGTGAAAAGAACACTACAATAATAAATATATAATAAAAACCCAAACACTGAGTCCTAAATTTAACATAAATCACTTTGTGTATAATTTTGTTTCATATTACCTGCAACTCCATTATCACAAATTACAAAAAAAAATTTTCTTTTATCCATCGTCAGTCACATACTTCAGGTTTCTGCTGTACTGCCTTTTGGCAAAATATATCAGGCAAATTGAAACACACAGTGCATACAAATATGCAGAAAAATATAAACATAAGTAAAAATTTAAGGCCAAAATAAAAATAAAAATATAATGGCAATAAAAAATAATATAGTTTTAATAATTATCCTAATTTTTTCTCTCTGTTGACAGAGATATCTCTTTAAAAAGCAGTGATCCGTTACATAGCTGTTGTTTTAATCCTTACCCAAGGATATGTTTATTGATGAGAGAGAGAGAGAAACATCAATGTGAGAGAGAAGCATTGATCGGTTGCCTCATGTACTGGCCCTGACCTTGACTGAACCCACAAAGGAGGGATGTGCCCTGACTGAGAATAGAACCCGCAGCCTTTTGGTGTCTAGGACATTGCTACAACCAACCGAGACACCCGCCAGGGCTATAGTTATCTTATTCATTCACTTAACAAATATTTGAAGAGTACCTACTATGTATTATTTTGAAAAGTAGGGAACTAAACCATTCTCCAGGAGAAGGGCTTTTCCTAATCCTGATTTCTGAAAGTAATTTCTCACAGGAGTTATTACACAGAGGACTTGAAAAAAATGCAATCAGCAATGTCTTCAACAACATTTCTACTGTAAATGTAGTAATCAGTTTAATGTGGCGGTTTCTTGTATGACCTCTGACAAAAGCTAAAAACAGTAACTAAAATTTGATAATGTTTATATTACATTATGTTAACATTATGAGCATTGGTGTAAGTGAGTTGGGAATTTGAAAGTAAGCAAAACTAATTGATTACTTGTCAGGGTTCTGGAAGGAGGATTACAGTAGAAACAAAAATCACTTCAATGAACAATTATTGAATATTTACTGTGTTCCCAGACCTGGGATAAGTGCTGAGGATTTAGAATTAATGCATTAAAACAGCCTCATTTATTCTGCTTGGTTAGAGTACATTTCATATAGGCCAATAACTTTAAAGACGTGGTCATTTTAATTTGATCAAAACCCAATAATCTCACTTAAAAATAAAACAATTCTTGTTCTATACCATCAGTGATCATTTCCACAATGTCCATTGAATAATTAAGTATAAATTACTTACCCAGATGTAGATTATATTTAAATCCATAATCTTAAATAAACACAAACTTAAATAAAACAATAACTACAATAAAAACAAAACTTCTCTTTGAGTGCATGAATCTTAGAGTTGCTCTTGTCAATATCCTCCCTAATGCAAGAATCTAGCTTAAAATATCCTAAAGATATATTCCACCAGTACTTGCTTGAGCAGTTCCAAAGGGAAACAACCACTACTTTGGGATGTCCTTTATATTAAGTCAAAAATGGCTTTCCTGTTTGAATCAATTAGGATGAGGTCAGTCACTAGTAATGCACTAACAATGACTTAAACAGGATTGTGTGGTAGACAGTTTCAGTTGATTAATTTCATGAAAGACCTAGATTTTTTTCCATATTTCACTCTACCATTCTTAGAATGTTTGATTTTGTTCTCTAGTGGTGCTTATAGTCAAAATAGCTGCAACAACTCCAGGAATCATTCCCAAAAGAAGAAAAGTTTTATTATTATGTTATTTTCTCCATGAAAGTCATCTATATATGAAAAATACCATTTATTGTATGTATGCTAAATATATTAAATACCTTTAATCTAAAGTTGATAGACTTTCAGCCCTGGCTGGGTGGCTCAGTTGGTTGGAGCATTCCCCTTAACACCAAAAGGCTGCAGGTTCGGTTCCCAGTCAAGACACATATCCAGGTTTCAGGTTCGATCTTTGGTTGGGGCGCATGCAGGAGGCAACTGATTGATGTTTCTCTTTCACATGGATGTTTTTCTCTCTCTCTCTCTAAAATCAATAAACATATCCTTGAGTGAGGCTAAAACATTAAGTCATCAGAGAAGTGCATTAAGGAAAACAAACACTAGAGTGTCTTATGACATCAATGTTACATTCACATTCTCTTTTTTAGCAGTAACATACTGTGTAACTGATAAAAGGCAAGTGTAGTCACTGCTCAGACCCACTCCTAATGATTGCAGAGCCCCTTTCCATTATATCTAAATATTTAAAATAATAAATTAAGCTACCAAAGTGTTAAATAAAATAGCTACTCTTCTATACTTCTACCAGGCCAGGGGCCTCTCTTTTCTCTGTCACTGTTACAAGCCCCATGCTTGCTGGCCTAACGCAAGCTAGTCAACAGTTTAGTTGAACACCTTCCTCTGGTTTGTTCTTATCACTCCTGTCAGATTGCTGCCTCCACAGGACATATGGAACAGGAATTCAGAAATGAGGACAGATCGAGTTTTAATTGACTATAATTGCTAGGGCTACCTTTTAAGATCTATAATCCTTATCAGAATTCCCTGGATTCCAGAGTGGCAATACATCCATAAACTGAATTTTACGTCACATTGTCAGTAGGATGTAGATAGTAGCCTAAGATCAAACACAGTATTTCTCAAGTAAAAATCTGGATATTCACACTAAGTGGAAAAAAATTATTATAAATAACCTCACATCCTCACATCATCTGAGGGCAGGTTTGGCTGAAAAAGGAGTCTAGGTCAGGTCAGGTCTTGTCACTAAATGAGCAATTGAAAACAAAACAGCATAAACTTTTTCCAGAGCTTTTTGGATTTCAGAAGTGCATTGTAAGAGATTGTGGGTCTGTGGTATGTCAGGCACTTCACTAGGCACTTTATATTTATAATTTAAGACATTACATTTTGAAAAGAAAATTATCCTTATTTTGCATATGGAAAAGTAAGGTTGAGATTGGTTAAATAACTTGACAAGAGAGCTGTGATACGAAATCAAATTTGCCTTATTCATCCCACTAGGGCACACCAGGCTGCCAATAATATACAAAGAACTTGATGTCCATTCCTCTGTAAATTTCATGGAGGACTTTTTTAGAATTTATCATTATGATACACTTAGACAAATTCCCCTGACATCGTAGCATTGCCCATATCCCCTCTTTCTCAGAAGCCCCAGATAAGAAAAAGAGAGGTCTTAGAACATTTCTGACATAATGTACTTTATGTCAGCATCCTTTTAAAGGAATGATGGCTTACTAGATTCCAATGCAATGACACAAACTGTTGGATTAATGAGCAATTGATCAGTGACTTGAGGAATATTTGCATTTGAAGTAGGATTGCCCTTGTCTTGTGTCTTCCTCTCTCCGGAAAGCAAATATGTTTTTTTTTTTATGATCCTCATGCTTGGCTCCTTGGGTTCTGTGAGTTATTTCCATTCACATCCTTAATGATTAGTCTCAAGGAATGTGTATTACTAATGAAATGCACATCAGTAATTTTTAGTGTGACAGACTTAAAGGTTATCTTTCTCTTCCTCTAAATGAATAGCAAATCATCAGTTGCTAAAATATTATGTTTTTAATTTGTTTGTGTTGGTGGTTGTTGATTTTAATCAGTCATATTATAAGGATTCTGCAAGCACACTATAAAATAATATAATTTTCTCTTGTTTCAAATGTCCATTCACCTACATAAATCCCTAGACCTTGTCCAAGGAAAAGAGCAAATGACCTAAAATGAGGCAATGTTACAAGATCTTGGCGATATTATGGTCTTGTCTATATGAGGATCTGAGGAATTTTGTGTCCTAGTGAGGTTCCTTCCCTATATTTATTCTATAAATTAATGGGTGGGTAGGAAAAAATTAAAATTAAAAGAAGGGGTCAACGGGGAAAAAAGGGGACATGTGTAATATTTTCAACAATAAAGATAAAAAAGATTTAAAAAAGAAATCTAACACAAGTCTAATTATTTTTTTTTCTTAATTCTTCATGACTTTGTATCATTTTTCTTACATCTATCCATCTATCAAATATCTAGCCCAGTCTCATTCCCTGGGTTGTTAGTTGATTTCATGGTCTTTTGTTAGTCATGGAATATATCTACAGTTTCCTCCATATTTGTACTACTGGTAGAAATGATTTTAAAGTAAGAGCAAATGAATGACTAGCACCAAAAAGTCCAGACTTTTGGAAAAACAACTCAAATGCAATACCTGCCCATTAACTCATCTGTCAGTAGGTTGATCTTTGTAGACACATAAGAATAAATTGTCCTCCAGTTTGAATGTGTGAATAAAAAGCCAAACATATCATTTAGGATCACAAGGCACATCCTAAAATACCATTCTTAAAAACAATTTTTTGTTTATTTTTACCCAATAGTGCCTACACAAGCTAGGCACTTTGCTGTTGTAAATAAAATAATTGATATAAAAGTACTACTAAAATAAATATTATAATGTCCTTTCAAATTGTTCTTATCCATTTCTGTATTGCTGTCTCTCTAACAGTAATGACTGCTATCATCTGTATCCATGAATATCTCTTGCATCAAAACTTTCATTTTCTTGTCTGTCCATGTTTCCCTCTGTGTTGAATTTGTTCTTCTAACTTTATTTCCTTTCCAATACTTCCCTATGCTTTTAATACCAAATTAATGTCTCAAATGGCCAAAGAATTTGTCCAAAAATACTTCAACTTGTATAGGCATTTTCTTTCTCTGCATCTTGTGGTACTTACATTCTATACCTGATTTATTCATCAGTGGTTTTCTCAATAAATATTTACTAAATTTCAAACACTATACTATACTTTGGAAATATAATATCACATAAAGCTCAATCCCTGTTTTCAAAAATCTCACAATCTAATGTCATAAACTGATAAAATGTACTATGAACTTTCCAACTAGAGAGAACTTTTTTGAGTATAATTATCATTTTTTAAATTTATCATGGTATCATGATATCCACATAGCACATAACTCTGGGGAAGGCAAAGTAGGTTCTCAATAAATATTTGACAAAATAAATTTATGAAATATGAATGAATAAGGTAGTGTGACAGTTAACTGCTATATTAAAGAAGATTACAGAAAAGGGGTTCAGAGGTCAGGTAGGGGCTTAGCAAAATATCTGACAAGGAAATACTGGGCTTTGAGTTGATGCTTAAATGACAAGGATCAGTGATTAGGAGCACAAAGAAAGAAGGATATCTGAGGAAGTGACAAGAAAACAAGAGAATATGACACCTTTTGAAACAGTGAAGAATTTGACAAAATTCTCCCCAAGCTCTGGCCCAAACTACACTTCTCAAGAGAAATTCCCAGAACTCCTTAATATTGAAGGTTTTGTTGTTGTTGTTGTTTTATGTATATAAAGCAGATCAAAATTCTTTGCTTCAAACTCATGTTAATGTCACATCACAGGAAGTGAATAGAATAAACTCTGGATTAGAAATCAGATCATCACAGTGGTAGCACAATGTACCTTTAACTCAATGTATGGCCTTTGAAAGTGAACTTTTTCTCTCTATGCTGCAATTTTCTCACAAATAAAATGAAAATGTTGCAATAGATAATCTCTGAGGTCCTTTCTATCACAGAACATTCTATGATCCTTGACTCTTAACTCTTAAAATCTCCCATTTTCAACAGGCTGAACAAGAAAGAAGAGGAACATAAAGTGAAAGACATTAGAAAAATATCACAAAGATAACATATTAGGAAGGCGGCCGTATTGCTTTCTCAGGAAAACTGAAGGAAAGCAATGAGTATATGTCTGGTTATAAAGAGTACAGTCCTTTTGGGAGGCATGGGAGGTCAGACCAGAGGATGGTGAATGTTATGACACCACGTGACCATTTTCCTCCTGGGAAATGCAGGAGCAGCTAACTTTTACTCGCACAGGGTTTAAATAAAGGAAAGAAAAACTTGTGCAGTTAATGAAAAACCTAAAACTATAATTATCACGGTGCCTAAAAAGATCAAAACAAATGCACTCAGGAATTTAGCAGATGCTACATGGGTCTTTCTACTTAACTACCTTTACAGCTTTAAAAGCCCAGCACCCTCAGTGGAGGCAATGAGCCGTCTGGCCTTGGAAGAGCGAGCCCGGGACATGGAAACACTCCCTGGGTGAGGTAGGGAACTGCCACCACTGCAGGAACCAGCGCCCGTGGGTTCGGGTTCGTACAATTTGCTCAGCTTTGTCTTAGAGCTGCGGCTTCAGCAACAGACAGGGAGGAAAAAGAATAAACATTTCATAAAAGCAAATGGGGGGAAAACCCACACCTTCAGGGTGAAGCAAATGCGGTGAGCTTTGTAATGGGAAGCCTTCACGGCATGATGTTTTAGAATAAAAGTCAGTATTAGGCACAGCGCCCCCAGAGTGCTCAGCAACTCACCAGAATGACCGTGGAGCCTGGGCAGTGGGCTCCCTGCCTGGCCCACCGAGGCCTGTGCGGGAGTCCCCGCTACATGCTGATCGCTTTGTTTGGCAAGGTGGGGAATGTAGCTAAGGCACATGCTACTAAATGCCGGCTTTTAAGTAGAAAAGAAAAAGACAGCTTAGCTAATTAAAATACAAAGCCGTATGTGATAAGTAACATAGAAACCATCCAAAGATAAATTTTATTGATTTTAAAAGGAGCAAAACATTATTTCTACTGAGGACATTAGTAGAAACATCAGAGGGGATGTTGATTTGAGTCCCCGTGCTTTGAAATGCATTATAAAATTAAATTCTTTATAAAATAATGTATGTTGGAAGTCGTATATTGCCATTAAATATAATTTCAAAACTACAGAAGTAGGATGATGAAAAATTTTTTGGAGTTACCAAAATATAGTTACTGCCTAGAATATTTTTTCTTCAAAAACTAAAATGTATTCCCCGCCAGAGCGGCTCAGTTAGTTGACTGTCATCCTGTGCACCCAAGGGTTGCCTGTTCGAGTCCCAGGCAGGACACATGACTGGACTTCGTGCAGATTTGATTCTGGTCTGGGCGCCTGCAGAGGGCAACCAATGGATGTTTCTCTGTCTCTCTGTTTCCCTGTCGCTCCCTCGCTTTCTCTCTCTAAGCATGTCTTTGGGTGAGGATTTAAAAAAAAAATCTTTTCACACATAATAAAATAAAATATTTTATTTTATTTTGATTTTTTGTTTGTTTTTGTTGTGGTTAATCCTTCCTCGAGGATATTTTTTCCATTGATTTTCAGAGAGAGTGGAAGGGAGGGGAGGAAAGGAGAGAGACAGAGAGAGAGAAACCTCAATGTGACCGCAGGCACTCTGACCAGGCCGGGGATGGAGCCTGCAACCCAGGTACGTGACCTTTACCGGGAATTGAACCCAAGACCCTTCCATGCCCAAGCTGACACTCTAACCTCTGAGCCGCACTGGCCACGGCTATCCTGGTTTCTTTTCTTGTCATTCTTCTATAAGCATCTTTTCACCTTTTTTCTCAGCCTTAATTACTATGATTTGATATGAAGTCATTGTTAGTAGTTCCTGGAGTTTCTGCTCCACTAGTGGTTAAGTTCTGCCTGGAAATCCCAGGGTAATACAAAAATGGTAGGGACAAAACAGTCTTGAAGAACCTAAGGAAACTTGAATTCATAATGTTTGCTGGCATGATTGGGAGAGACAATCTGATTTCCAAAACCACAGCTAAATGGAGTAAAACATTTTTTGCTAATAATATATTGTCGGATTTCCCATCAAGACTTCATTTTTTTCATCTTTATTAATTCAACCCCATTATAAAAATCTATTTCCCACATTATTTAACAAAGACCATTAAAAGAGAAGCACAAGAGAAGATTTTAATTTTCTTTTGGTTTCTAATCTGGTGCTGTCATCGCAGTCTTGTGGCCATGAAAATACTGAATGCATTTCAGGGCTTCTAGTACACAGACACCAAGTACACTGAAGTATTGTGTCTACTGTGTCTAGATGGGAATCTTGGAGTCAGTATCTGCATGTCTAAATATTACTATGTCAACTTCTGGATTCAAGATGGTTATGTAAACATTGTGTAAAGGGTCTGCTCACCAATTCCAATGTGTGAAAGGGGGTCTTTCCCACACCACCAAGCAATTCTTAAATACCAGCTGGGTGTCCCACAATGTAACTTCTTACACTATTTGCCTGGGGATAGTTTCAGATCTCACACATTAAGGACTCAGTCCTACAGTACTGCCCTGTCTCCCATATCAGAGGCCAGTCACTAGTCCAGATTGTCACCTGGGCTTCTCACCAACTGGTTGTAGTTCAGAGGGTCCAACAACTCTCTCTTTGGGTTTGATTAATTTGCTAGAGCAGTTCACAGAACTCAGAGAAACACTTTATTTACTAGATCACTATATAGCATAAAATATTATAACTCAGGAAAAGCCTGGCAGAAGAGATGCATAAGGCAAGGTATGGGAAAGGGGCACGAAGATTCCATGCCCTCTCTATGCATGCCACTCTCTCAAATCTTCACGTGTTAACAAACCCAGAAGCTCTCCAACTCTCTCCTTTTCAGTTTTTATGGAAGGTTCACTAAACAGGCATAACTGATAAAATCACTGGCCACTGGTGATTGATTTAAGCTCCATCCCCTCTTCCCTTCCTAGGAGGCTGGGAGAATGGGACTGAAGGTTCCAACCCTCTAATCACATTAGTTGTGACAACCAGCCCTTATCTTTAGGTGCTTTCCAAAAATCATCTCATTCATATAACAAAAGACACCTTTATGCTCTTATCACTTAAAAAATTCTAAGGGTTTTAGGAACTCTGTGCCAGAGACAGGAATTAAGACAAAATACGTATTTCTTATTATGAAATCACATTATCACGCTATACCACACGTCTCCCTATATATTACAAAAAATACAAAACAGAAGTTTGACCTTTGATGAAAACAAGGAGCCCTCTGTAATTTGCACTATAGGTAGAAATTGAAAGAGAGGGGCAAATGCCTTAGCAGAGAATCTATCCTGAGTGCTTACTAGGAAAGTACCAATGAGAAGATCATTGATTTCTCTTCTGGGAGAAAAGGTATTAAAGACTCGGGAACTGCTGGTACTGCAGAGGGAGAGAATGAGACAGGAGCTTCAAAACTAAGAAATAATCAGTTGTATCAAGTAGTGATGAGCTCCTAGTCTTTGTTCCCTACCCTTCTAGACGTGACTTTATTTTCCTTTATGAAACAAAATCAGAGGGACTTCTGTCTTGGAATATCAGGCATTAGAGGAGGGAAAATTGATGGCTCCTGCTGGAAACTGAAGCTCTGAGTAAAACTCTGTCTTCTGATCAGCAAAGCCTCCCAGCACCTTTCCCCCACGCGATTCTAAAAAATCAACAGCAAGGTTGATGAATATCAAGAAGGATAGGAGGTCCTTTTCTTAAGATTTATTGATGCTATTTGAAGGCTGCTGATCAAAAAGCAACTGGCCATCCAATTGCTCTGTAATGAACTCCTGCTGCTTCCTAATATAAGCAGCACCTGATCTCACAGAGATTTTAATCCCAGCTATTTATAGTGACTTTTTTTCTTGCATATCAATGGCATCCCACATCCAGAAGGAGATAACAGTGTCCTTGTGCTCTTGGTGGACCCTTCATTTGCCAAAGGTAGTATCATGGGAGTTCTGTGTTTTAGAGACTGCAAAGTCATGCCTCAGCCTGGAAGCTTCCTGCTCGGTCTCCTGCTTTGTGAGGCCATCTTCATAAATTCCCATTTAGAAATTTACATCTCTAACTCTGTTAACATTTCTCAATCAAATGTATCATGATTCTGTTTTGACAATCTCATAACAGTATACATTTATTATTTAGAAGTATGGGTGCAGATATCTTAAATAAAATACTAAAATTATTTAATGTGGTTGCATCTGGAGAGTGAAATGAGATAGGAAGAACAACTGTATTGGCAAACATTCTTTTGGAGCTTTTTGGTTTTAAAAAAAATAATTTACTTAATATGAGAGCAGGAGAGAGAGAGAATGAACTCAAGAGAATGTAATTTAGGTTCTGTATAGAAAAGAGAACAATGATAAATAGATAGTTGTAGGTACTAATTTATAGGATCTCATGGGCTGCTCAGAGTTCCTCAGCAACAGGGTTAGCAGAATGACTTGACTTGATGGTCCTTTTAGAGAAGAAAAATGGAATTTAAAAATTAGAATTTAAAAAATAGAGTTGTATCAAACATAAAGCCTATCTAAATTGATAACAATAATCATTTTAGTTTTATATTGACTTTTTTTGGTAAATTACTTTATTACAAAGTTGCAATGAAACTTTATAAAAATATATAAATCTTTTTATTATTGGTTCTAAAGAGTTTCCTTTTCTCCTACTAAAATTAGGATTATTTTTTCTTGCTTGATTCCAAAAGAAAAAATTCTGGCCCCAAAGAATGAAATTTTGCAGATTCTTGAAACTTGTCAAATTGATTTCTGAGAGATTTATAACAATATTCAAACTAACCAGGTAACAACTGGGAGGAGAATAGGACAGCTCTATGAGTTTTAGGAACTAAAAATAGCCTATTGTGAATTATACACATAGTGGAAAATAATAGGAAAAATAATTAGAAAGTTGCATGTGGACCAATTATGGAAGATTTGGCAGACACATTTTCACATATTCTGATGGCAGTGGAAAGCCATTTTTTAAAATGAAGAATAAAAAAGAGTAAAAGAGGGGACATGATCCACATCAACAAGTACTTATGAAATTTCTGCATTATTTTATAAATCACGCAGTGTACAAGGTAAAGAAGACCTGCCCTTTGCTTTCCAAGATTCAGAGTTCAGACAGAATGACCGACATAATGATGAATAATTTTTCAACACTATTGATTTGATCAGTGCTACAGAAGTGGTGGATACCAACCGGAATACAGGGTCATGATACCTAAAAATTAATGGAGGTAACTTAGGAAAACTTACATTTATAAAATGTCTATTTGGAGTTGGTCTTGAAAATCCATTACATCACTGGATAGAGATGAAATTTAAGGACATCCAAGAAGGAAGAAGGTGCTAGTCACATTTAGAGAATGCATATATTTTTAATATAATTTAAATCATTAGATTAAATACAGAAAAGCATAAAATCACAAAAATGAAATACAAGAGAATATAGAATTTTACATTAGAAGTCTTATTTTAAAGAACATCAAATGAAGGGCCTATTCAAATATTAAAAACTTCTATTCAATTCAAATATTAACAATAAAATTTAAATAAAAACAGAAAACTGGAGCATTTTTTGCAAATTATAAAACACAACAACAAATAGCATATATCATATAATACATAATAGTATATTATATAGTATAGTGTATTATATATGCACACTATATATACATAGTGTGTGTGTGTGTGTGTGTATACACACACTACATATTTCTTTAAAAAATAAAAACAGGCCCAGTCAGCATGGGTAGGTGGTTGAACATCAACCCATGAACCAAGAGGTCACTGGTTTGATTCCCAGTCAGGGCACATGCCTGGGTTTCTTGTTCTATCCCTAGTAAGGGGGGAGTGCAGAAAGCAGCTGACAGGTATTTCTCTATTATTGATGTTTCTGTCTCTCTATCCCTCTCTCTTCCTCTCTCTCTAAAATAAATAAAAACATATTTTTAAAAATAATTTTTAAAAAATGACAGGAAGAGGAGAATACGTTAACAATGAAGAAAACTGCTGGTTTCTAATCATGAAAAAAACATCAAACTGCAATAGAGGGGTATCCCACAAAATACCTGCTAGGACTACTCAAAACTCTCAAGATTATCAAAAACAAGGAAAATATGAGAATGTTCCACAGCCAAGAAGAGCCTAAGAAAACATGAAAAGAAAATGTAGTGTGGAGTCCTGAGTAGGATGCTGGACACAAAAAGAGCATTAAGTAAAAACTTAAGAAATTTTAATAAACTATGAATTTCAGTTAATAATAACTACATATCTATATTTCTTCAATAATTGGGACAAATGTACCATAGTAATATAAGATGTTAGTAATAAGGGAAACTGAGTGTGGGTGGGAACTCTGTACTATCTTCTCAATTTTTCTCCAAACCTAAAATAATGTCTAATTTAAAAAATGCAATAAAAAGATGAATATCTTAATTGTAAAATTGATAATGGGCACGAATGAAAAAGATAACTCTAACAAAGGTAAATTATATGTGAATGAAATGTTAAATTTTACTTTTAATCATAAAAATGCAATTTAAATTTGCTTTACTTTAAATAAAACAATGGGTAACTATTAAATATACACAGGTAAGTGAGGAAATTGTGGGGAAACAGATAGTTTCTTCCTTGTGTGGTAAGACTGAATCTTGGAGAACAAACCAGCTCTCCAAAAACACATATTCAGTATCAATCATTCCATAGGAAATAATTAAGGCTGCATTTATAGACTTAGATACACACATATTCATTGATCTGCTCTGTACACTTTCAAAATATTGGAACTCATATAAAAATCCAGTAATGAAGATCTGTGTGTGAAATATTTAATTAGTGAACTTCCATCTGTGTCTAAATGTGAGAAAACTGTCATATGCATATATAAATACAAATGGGTTGATTTTGCGACCCTGAATCAATTTCCCTTTTTTTCCCTTCCCAGATTAGCCCAATTTTCTTATGGTAACTACTTTTCTCTAATTTTTGAAGCCATGGTAGAATGAGGTTTTGGTATTCTGTTCTCTCTGAGCCAAATCTTAGAAAAGATAATACTGAGCTATCCTGCTAAAAAGAATTATTTTGAGTCCCACCTGTAATCTTTTCTCAATCAAGTACCTGCAATAAAATTAGGTTTAAGTGAGTACTTTCTCAAGTCTTCTAAGCATGGGTCGTAGCTAATATCATTCTACATAGAGAGAAGTTAATTTATTACATACAGTGGATATTTTATGCTACTGGGGTCCAGTTGATAAGAACTGAATCTGTTCCTGCTACACAGACACCCTAATTTGCCAGGGTTCTTTCCTCTTTGTGATTATTTATTTATTCCTTCACTTTTCTGAGCTGCCCATAAATATCCAATAAATATATTTTCTGTTTAGGTTAGCTAGAACATGTTTCTGTGGCTTGAAAACAACAGAAATTGCACATACACACCTGCCACAATTTTCTCTGCTTAGGAAGCTCCATGTACATGGAATAGCTTTCTGTTCTTTGAATTCACCAAGTTTGTTTCTCACACGAGGTCTTTGCCCTTTCTATTCACTGTGTCAAAGATACTTTCCCCACATCTTTATAAAGAGGCTCCTTCTCATTCAGCCTTCATCCCTCAGAAGGCCTCTTCTTGCCACCCTTTCCAAATATCCTTCATCTCTCCTGCACCTCCCTGCCCATTGCCACATTATCCTGGCTAATTATGCTAACCACCTTTAACTCTATATTATCTTGATGTTTATATACCTTGACTATCATTTATTTCTCCCAATAGAAGGTAAGTTTAAGTTTTATAAACAGGGACAATTCACATTGATGAAGGTGTCAATTCTCCAAGAAGACATAACAATCCACTATAATAGCTGGAAATTTCAGTACCCCTCTATCAGTAAATGACAAATCCAACAGGCAGAAAACTGTAAGAATGTGGTTGAGTTGAATAGCCCCATCAATCAACTGAATATAATTGACATTTATAGAATATTTCATAAAATATCAGCAAAATATATGTTCTTCTTCAGCTTATCTGGAACATTCATCAAGATAGATCACATTCTTGGCCAAAGAATTCCTTAATACATTAAAAAGAATGGAAATCATAAAAAGTGTGTTCTCAGACCACAGTGGAATTAAACTAGAAATCAATAACAGAAAGATAGATGGAAATCTCCATATATTTTGAGATTAAATGACACATTCCCATATAGCATGTGCAAAGAAGCCTTAAGAGAAATTTTTAAATTATTTTGAATTAAATGAAAATGAAAACACAACTTTAACTTTTTGAGATGCAGTAAACACAGTGCTTAGAGAGAAATTTATGGTGAATGTAGTTTTATTAAATGTATACATTAGAAATTAAGAAAGATCTAAAATCAGTAATCTAAATTACCACCTTAGGAACCAGAAAGCAGAAGAAAAGAAATAATAAAAATTAGAGAAGAAATCAATAAAATTCAAAACAAAAGTCAAGAGATAAAATCGATTAAATAAAAAATTGTTTCTTTGAAAAGAAAAATAAATTGGTAAACCTTTAGTCAAGTCAATCAAGAAAAAAAGAGAAGACACAAATTACTAATAACAGAAAGAAAACAAAAAGCAAGCCCCTTTAGAGTTAGCCCATTATATGTGTGGTAAAGGAATATACCTTATCATGTAGAAAAACATGCACAGTAGCTATTCAATAATATATGCTATACTAAAATAAATCAATCCTTTTGAATATCTGAATTTACAATTTTTCTAGAGTAAAATATTTTATCAATTAAAAACACAAATATTCTGTGACTTAAAAAAATGTTTAGTCAATAGTTAACACAAGTAAGAAGCAACATTGAACCAAAGGAACGATTAAGGAAACTGACAATTAAGCACTTTTTTCTTTTCCCTTTTTGTTTTCAGAACAACAAAAAATTGAGGAAACTCTTGTCAAATTAACTTGATATGTACAAATAGAAAAATAAAGGCATCTACTTATCAATAGCTATTACGTTTAAGTGGTTGAAGGAAGTCTACATATAGAAAGTTTAAAAAAAGAATAAAAACATTTCACCTGTTTATTAGAAAATCAGAAAAGATAAACCTGGGAAGTAGAAAGAGTGATGTGTCAGATCTAGAGGATCCGTTAAGCTTAGTAGCTTGGGAGCAAAAATACATAGTATGAGTCCTCTGAGTACATAGAGTACCGTTGTCCTTGGATAAAATACTGAGCAAACTTCTAAGATGCCACTGAAGGCATCATTCCATTTTCTAAATATGGGTTCAGGCGAGGTAGAGAAGCTGGCTACCCGGGAAAATAGAGCAAGATCATAAAAGTTAGAAAGAATAATGGGGCAACATCGGATTTCTATCTTAAAACAATGTTCTACAGTAGAGGGGAAGAAAGCCCGGGTGTGTTGTCACAGGAATTTCAGTTTCTTGGCCACTTGTAAGAAGCCATGTAGACTTAGGAGGACACACGGGCTGGGAGTTCCCAGGTGAGCCGGTGAAGGCGTCCCCGAGAGGCCGCTGCAGCCTCAGAGCCAGGCAAGCTCTTCCCTCCTCGCGGGGACAAGCACACACCGCCCCGGGCCTCCTCGGGCAGCTGGCAAGAGGCGCAGGATCCTCCTTAGATACCCCAAAACCTCCGAAAGAAGTTTAAAATTGGCAGGCAGGCATATAGAAGTAGATATAAATTAAACTTTTAGTATGTCCATACTGTCCCTGGTCCCTTTACGTGGTCCTTTTGCACCATAATCACACTACTTTATGATCTGCTTTGGCAATGGAAAAATGTGGAATGGCTCAGAATTTTCGTAAATGGATTTTCCCCCGTTCTTCAAACACCATTGAAATATATTTTCTCTCAAGAACTCTAGAGAGTGGGTGGGAAAGAGATTATTTTATTTTCATTTTCATGCAATGGATTTGTAACAATTTCAAGTGCACAGTTTGATTAGCTTTTACAAATGTAAAGAACTGTCTGACCAGCATGCTCATCGAGATGTCGAACATCTCCATAACCCCAAAGTGTTCCCTTGTGCCCCTTTCCAGCTGAGCTCCCCTCTCTGCCTTTATCCCAAGGCAGCCACTGCTCTGATTTCTACCACAATGCATTAGTTCACTTCTAGGAACAAATGCCAATGAAATCATCCAAGATGTGCTCTTTCATGTAAGCCTCCTTTCACTCAGCACAATATTTTTATTTTGTTTTTAAAGACATACCCATGTTGTTTACATAATAACATTTCATTCTACTTTATTTCAGAATAATGTGTTCTATTATGGATTTAGTGCAATTTACTTTTCACTCACCTATTGATTAATGTTTATACTCTTTCCTGTGTGGGCCCATCATAAATAAGAATTTTATAAACATTTTTAAATAAAACTCTTTATAAAAATATATGCTTTTATTTCTGTTGAGAAAATATTTAGGAGTAATATTGCTTAAACATGGGATGGATAATTGCTTAACTTAATGAGAAACTCTAAAATAAATTTATATTTTACACTTTATGGTAGACAATATATTGTCCCTTCAAAGATATCTATGTCCTAATCCCCACAATTTGTAAATGTTTTTTTTTACAAGACAACAGGGATTTTGCAGATGTAATTAGGTTAAGTTTCTAGAGGTGGAGAGATTTTCCTGGTGGGCCCAAAGTAAAATACAAGTAATCCCTGATAAGAGGAAGGCTAGAGAGTCAAAATCAGAGGAAGGAGATATGATGGCGAGAAAAGAGGTTGGAGATGGAGCGAGGAAACAGCCAAAGGATGTAGGCTGTCTTTGTGTAAATCCAAATTTTCATTTGGCATAATTTTCCTCAATAATTTGATTTAGTATATATGAGTTTGGGATAAATTCTCTCTGCTTTGTCTTTCTGAAAGAATCTTATTTTCCTTTCAATTTTTAAGGTGTTTTCTTTCCTCTCAGTTGAATTTAGAATTCCCATTTGACAATTTTCTGTTTAATATGTTACAAAATGCTTTTAAAACTTTCCATTTATTACTGGTTTTCAGAAATTTGATTATGATATGACTTAATTTGTTTCTTGTGTGTGTTTGTTCTGCTTGGAGTTCACCGAGAGTGTTGAATGAATAGGTTTATGCTTTTTATCAAATTTGGAGAGTGTTTGGTATTAGCTCTTCATTCTTGTTCCTCTCTTTTGGGGGCCTGTAGATACTACTACAGGGGTCGTTAAGGCTCCGCTCACTTTACGGTGGTATTTTCTTCTCTATGTGTTTCAGTTGTTATAATTTCTATTAGAGTGTTATTAAGTGTGCTGGGGTTTTTTGGGAAAGTTTTATTAACCCGTTTAATTAATTTTTCATGTTACATAATACACTTTTGTATTGTTATGCTTTTGATGCTTGTTGCAGCTTCCATTTCTGTCTTCATGGTTCAATTCCTGAACATATTTTTAGTAGGTTGTTTCAATGAGCTAATTTTATATCTGTCATGCCTGCGCCTGTTTCTGTTGACTGACGTGTTCCCTGGTTACGAGTCCCATCTTTCCCACCATTACTAGGAATTTTTTACTTGACATTGCATATTGTAAACAGGCCCCTGAGGATTTAGGGATTTTGTTACCTTCTTTTAGAAAAGTACTGTGTTGAACTTTGTTCTGATAGGTAATATGTTTTCAAATAAAAGCTAGGGTGGCTGTAGATCTCACCTCCTCTTGTCATTCCCTCAGGGATCACAGTTTTGCAGTGACCGTTTTCCTGTGTTTGAAAATAGTTGTCTGAATATTTTGTCGAGTTATTTTAGATGTTCACAGCAATCAGGCAAGACCACTGTCAGAAATGGGATTAATATAATTATGTTAAAGTATGATCGACTAATTCCAAAGTCTCAGTTGTTTCTCTATTTCCTCTATCGCCTATTTTCCTCTACATTATGCGTTACATTTTCCTGCATTTATTTATGTTGGGTAGTTGTTTATTCTACATGGGATATTTTAAGTAATGTATTGAAGAGACCGAGTTTTTTATTTTCCTCTAAATTGCGTTGAATTTTGTTTCAGTAGGCTGTTGCTAGTAAGTAATTTTGATTTTATTGAAGCTTAAATTTAAGTTATACTTTATATAGACCAATCTGTTTGCTTTGTTTTATTTCTTTTTTTCTATTAATCCTAGAGAGAATTTCTCAGCTCTAGGATATGGGTTTTATCTATGAGACATGGCCCTTGTGGGAATTCCATGGAAAGTTCGAGATGATTACCAAGGCCCTCTCGTTTGGCCTGAAGTGAACATAAAACTCTGTCTCTCCATGAGCCCATAGCGATTGTAACCTCTGGTCAGGTCTTCCTTCCTTTAGAGCAGAGCATGAAACCTCTGGTCAGGTCTCCCGGACTGTATGGGATCTCATCTTGTGTGTGGGCGATTCAAACGCAAGCCACAAATTTATGTGAGATTTTGTGCTCAGGCTTTATGGATTTCTCTTTTCCCAGGACTTCTTTCCTTAAATTCCAGCAGCTAAGCCTGTCTTAAACTTCAGCATCTGACTACCCGGTCCAGTGGGACACAGCTTTCTGCTTCATCTCTGTCTCCGGCATGCATTGTGGGCTGGAGAATTTCCCTTAGGTGCTCTCACTTGGAATGGTTTCCTTGCTCACAGGTTATTGAGTCTCCAGTTTTGCCTAATTTTGCCTATTTAGGATGTTGTTCGGTATCCTATTACTTTTGTTTGCATATATTGATTTGAGTTTATTTATTTTTTTAGCAGGAATGTTAGTGTGATACAAGGTATTCATTACTGGAAGGGGAAGGTGCGGTTTTGCTTGACTGTTTTTTTTGTGGATTTTTTTTTAGACTGTACCAGATGATGAAATGTATGGATATTTCTTATCTCCTATTTGCTTTACCCTTTCCAAGCATTTAACACTCCTGACATGTAGTGCAATGTGATACCTCTCTCAAATATCTCTTTAGGCATTTTGACTGTGAGGGAATTTTAGGAAATAATGAACATTGGTGATTCAGTACCATTTCTCAAATGAGGTTAAGAAGCCAGTTTATTAGGGTGTGATAAGTTGGTCATAAGTAAACATGGAGTTGTGAATGCGGGGACCAATGCCCTCACTAAGCTCATTATCTGTATTCGGGGTTGGAAGGCTGAGCTCCCCGGGCGCTGCTGAGCATGTTTGTGCTGTCTCGCTCCCCCCACCCACTCCTTTAACTAACACTCCCTTGTGCACACGACGCTCAGCTACTGCTCCAGATGCTGAGAGGTAACTGTCCCAGACACTGAGAGTAACTGTCCCAGACGCTGAGAGGTAACTGTCCCAGACGCTGAGAGGTAACTGTTGCCGGCGAGCAGCTCCAGGGTGTCTGCTGGATCATGTGTACACCACAGTGAAAAAAGCCAGTCGGAGCAAGAGGCTGGAGAGTGACAGGCGCTATTTTATTTAGGGTAGCCAAGGAAGGCTCTCTGAGGAGAGATTCAAACCCAAGTCTGGCCGTAAAAGAGAAGGAGGAGAAGGGGAAAGGGGGAGCGGAGGGAGGGCAGGAAAAGCAGGGGAAGAAGAAATGCAAATAACTGGGAAGGAGGGTTCCAGACTCACAAACAGCGCGTGTAAGGCCTTCAGGACGGGTCGTGTGCGGTTGGCCTGTTGGAAAACTAACTCGGACGCCTGTGGGACTGAGGCCAAGTAAATAAAGGGCACACCGGGGAGACAAAGGAAGTAGGAAAGGGTTAGGTTATATTGGCCATGATCAAGTACTTAGGATCTAATAAGTGTGATTTGAAGTCATTGAAGCATTGAAAACACAAGAATGATCTAATCTGCTTTACATTTTTAACCAATTTTTAGCTGCTGTTTGAAGGATGGACTATATATGAGCAGCATGGCAAAGGAGATTATTTTCCTTAGGAGGACACTATATTGGACTAACCAAAAGGTAATAGTAACCTTGGCCAAAGTGAAAGTGGTGGGAGAATTAAGCTGCAGTTCCCCACCCCACCAACCCCTCCAAACCCTTAGCATGTTTCCAAGGTCTGCTTTCTTTATTTTTTATGACATCAAAGGAGAGTCAAGTCCATCTAGGTCTCGTTTGCAAAGCATCAGGGCTCTGGGTGTGCGATAGCAATATATATCCAATAGAAAGTAAAGTGGCTGTATCATCTGTCAGACTTTTGAGGAGAATTCTAGTTAAAATGAAATGGGGGCAGAGAACTGTAAATCTTATTAAAAATATAAATGATTTTAAAGCTAATATATAATTATATACATGTGAAGATAGTTATAGCACAGAAGCTTTGGTTTAGAGAGACAAGGAAAAGCTATCTCCTTATGCTTTAAAAATACCAATTTTCTACATGGATGCTGTACTTTCTCAGCCACTCTTTGGTGAGAATCTCATTGAAGTTGACTTAAGAGGTCTGAATCTTGCATTTTAACTTAGCCTTTACTTTGGGAATTAAATGGGATGGAAACTGCTATGATCGGAAACCTCCCTGGACATCCTATTTAGGGATAAATGATTTTTGCAAGCGAAGGAAGAGAGAGATCGAGACGGCTCAGCAACAGCTAACCGAATACCCACTGGTTCTAAGCACAAGAACTGCGTCACAGGGAAATACAAATATTCAACCTAAGAGAAACAATGTCTTAAGTTTTTAATTTAAAACAATGCTCCTATGTCAAAAATGCAGGTGTCATTTAGCACCGTGTAGAAAATAAATGTTGGGGGACTGATCATTTCCCCTTAATTTTGTTCTGATTTCCATCCAATATGAAGTAAGTATATGCCATTCAAAATCATCATCTAATTATTTGTTTATGGGGTTGATTAGGATGTTTATCTGTGAACTCTGTTTCAAAGAGTTCAACCTGCAGAGCGGTGAAACCCTCAGCTATTGTTAGGGGTAATGACTGCCGCGGGGAAAGGAAGGTGCCGAGGCAAGTTCACAGTGCCTGCCAGGCCCCTGCTTCTCCTGCAGAGTCCTGCTGAGAGCAGAGAAAGCTTCAGCTGATCCCCCAGCAGAATCCCAGGTAAGACTGCTGGGGAGAGGGCCGGCTGCGCAAAATTGTCTATTTTATCTTTTCTCGCAGATACCTCCCCCAACGTCTCATCAAAGGGTCTCTGAACATTTCCTCACAAAAAGGAAACGGAAGTTGCTTTCTTTGTGAATGCTAGATTTTCACAACAGAGCCACGGTATAATGATTTGCCATGGGTTTTTGTTTTCTAGCCTGGTGAAAAATCTTTGCAAGTTTCACATTTTCATAAAAGAAATGGAACTGAGACTTTGGAAAATGATGTATCAGATTTTATGTAATTTTTTCAGTTCTATCAGATATTCTCAGTTACATTTTTGTTTGTTTGTTTAGATCCCATGAAGGAGAAAACAGATGTTAAGAGAATACACTGAGAGCCTTAATCTAACAAGAAATCCTCGGAAAATGCACTACACACACAAAAGTCTAGTGAGAGAACAGAGAAGTGAAAGAAGTTATGAATGGATCTGTCTTTTGTTATGATGTCGGTTTTTGTTTGTATTTTGCTTGTTTTCACGTTCAGCTAGATGTCTATTCTGGAGTGACTTAACATTTCTATAAAATCAGGGAGGAAGGAAAGCAGCTCTTTGCTGCACGTGAAAGTGGGTATGATGGTTGGAAGGAAGAGCCCTCTTGTGCAGATAATTTTTAATTACTGAGTAAATCAAACAAGTAGATAGGTACCCGTCTTTAGCTTCTTCCTTCGTTACTAATTCAAAATGTGGTCCCTGGGTGAGTAGAATCAGCATATTCTGGGAGCTTACTACAGATTTAGAACCTCTGGGTCCCTCCCAGACATACTGACTCAGAAATTCTGAGTGGACCTAGAAATCTGTTTTTCCACACTCTCCACATGAATCTTATATATGCTAATTTTTGAGAAGCTCTGTCTAGATATATAGAAGTATGCATAGAGAGCCCAAGATTCTGCATTTGTAACAAGTTCTCTGGTTAGGCTAATGCTGCTGGCCCACATACCATATTTTTGAGTAGTGAAGTTCTAATGAATTTATACATAATTCTGAAATTCTTTTCTTTTTCTCCCTTTCTCCCCATTATTAGCTTTCTATCCCACACCCCTCTTTCCTTACTCCATGCATGTGCAGCTGACTTTACTGAACAACTGGAATCCAGCAGGCAATAAATATAAAAGTTTCCTTTTTTCAATATTTTGTGCCTTCAAACAAGCTCTTCTGAATCTCTCTTCCCCTTTCAGTTCATTCTTGACCTGTGACCTAGGCCCAATGGATAGGAGAATTAATTTGATTATTTATTATCTTCTGATTGTAGCTCCTCTGGCATTGAAGACTAGGAAGAGAAAATAGGCAAAAGAGCCTCCTGCAACAGGCTACCTTTCATAGTGTGAAGGAAGCCCTCATCTCACGTATTTCTGTGGGTACCTACTCTGGGAGTGGAGTCGCTGAGCTGCTGAGCTGCTCTGCTGTGTTCTTCTAGGGCACCAGGATATAGTGGAGAGTTGCCGATACCTTCTTCCCCGACATATTATGTGGTGGCCTTTTGTTGCTCAACTGGTGTGGTCTCTTCCAACAGTCTTCCTCAGTCCTCTGTAGAAGGGAAGCAGACATAAGACCTAAGACTCAATGTGTATGGTAAGCCAACTCCAGGTTCACACAATGATTCTCTCAATGCAGTTTTGGCATTAGAACCTTGGGAAATCTGAGGCTTTCCACACCTCAACCAATACCCAGCCATAGAGTGAGAAACCTGTTCTCTCTGTCCCTGACTGAGAATCTGGTGACCACTTCTGAGGTTGAGGTTGTACAAAGTCAACAATATCTTCTTGACTTTCCTCCTCATGCCCAGTTGGATTGTATATATTGGTGCAGGAGCAGGGGGATGGAGTGATAGTTGAAGACAATCAGACTCATTAGACTCCCTCCCTTTTTTTTTTTTAGCAATAAAAAGATAAACTGTATTGCACTCCTGACCAATAATTCCAAATTTTGCATTAGTGCTGTTCAAATGGTAATGCCAACATATTAATGGCTTTAATGATTAACTATTAGAAATATTAACTTTGTATTATTTTCTAAGGATTATTTCTATATACTTACAAATTAAATATTTGATTTAAAGACATCAAATCTGAACTTTGAGAGATTTATAAATTCAAATATTTAAATATGGCATCTTAATTTGTCTTTATTGATTTCAGAGACAGAAAGGAGAGGGAGAGAGAAAGAGAGACAGAAACATCAATGATGAGAGAGTTATTGATTGGCTGCCGCCTGCAGGTCCTGACTGGGAATCAAACCGTGATCTCTTAGATCATAGTTCTATGCTCAACTGCTGAGCCACACCAGCTGGGCCCAAAGTCCATCTCTTGATGCCTACAACAAATCAGTTTCTTTGGAACACATACTTGCCTCATTTTGTTAAATAAAACAGGAGTAATAATAGTATCTAGAGAACTTGTTACATGCATTGAAGGATTCATCAGCAGGTACTTGGAAGTTCCCTATAGGGAATATGGTTACTTAATACTTCTTTGACATTATATTTGATTCATAGATGTTAATTGCCAGGCAACTGGAAAGATCCTATTTTACACACATTATTCTCTTTCCCAAATTGCTTTCAACATGCCCAGCTCATCTTATTACTTACTCTGTGTGTAACCCACCTTCATCTAAGTTTCCTTAGTTAAGGAGAGAATTGTAACAGAAGTTGCTGCACCGAGCTTTACATTGAGGCACTGAGCATTCAGAGGATTTTAAAGGAGACAGTGACAGAAAAGAGTTCTGAAGAAAGAAGACAAAACCCACCAACATCTCCCTTCTTTGAGAAACTACTCATCTAAAAAGCAGCATGAATCACTGTGAATAACCTTGGTCATACACTGTAGGATGCTTCTTCCTTTTGAGCATTTGTAGGTAGCATTTGAGAGCAGAAAAACATATTAGACATGAAGTCAAATCCCCTTATTTAAAAAATAACTCAAGTGTATTCATGAATTAATTTAATCGCTATTTATTAGGAGACCTCTATTGGCAAGAGACTGAATTTTAAGTAGCTTCACTAAGAAATCTTAGTGGTTAATGAGGGAGTTTACCACATTGGTTCTGCCTGCTTTGTGGTTTCAAGTTTACAAAATGTTCCCAAATGACACTCCATAAAACAGAGCCCCTCATGTGCAAAGCCAATGTAACCAGGAAAATGAAACAGCACATCTTAAATATTATTAAGTATCTAGCTAATGTAAATTCAAAATTAGTCTTCTAAAAAAAAAACCATTTCCTTCAACGAGAATAATGGGTTTAAATTGGAGTTGATTTTGCAATTTCAAAATACACCAGATTATTTCCAAAAGTGCCATTTATCACATCTTAGTGAGTCGCAGGGCGGTGCCACTGCCCACTTCATGGCGTTTCTGGCCCAGTTTGGGAATGTCGCAGCCAACGTGCATAGCAGCCCACACTGCTCTTGACAGGCAGCTGCTCCTTTTAGGAACCAGGGCCTCTGCTCCCTGGAAGTGGCCACAGGGGTGCTCACTGTGATGTAGACACCTGCCCGCCATGCTGGCAATGAGAGCTTATCACACCTGGCATCCCTGCAACAGCTGTAGGGTGACCTGTCAGCCACGGGAAAATCCAGACTGATTACCACGAGGTGGAAAGTCTCGAATCCAATCAGCTATCCCATGAGTTACTCAGCCACCTGTACATGGTTAACATCTGTTGTTTGACGTTTTTGGTGGTGGTTTTCTTTTAAAGCAATGCTTTTTTTTTTCCATTGACCAGTGTGACAAAATGACAGGTGATCATCAATACAGAGAAACATTATTAAAACATCTCTAATAGAATGAAATCCCCACTGTAAATATGGTTGCTTTTAAAGTGGTCATTTGGCTTGAAGATCAACTACTTAATGATAAAGATTTTAGTAAGCATTGCACGGGGACTACTGAAGGGTAAGTGACTGCAACATGGAATGACTGGTAGCTATTACAAAGATATTATAGACATGGTCTATATCTTAGACAATTCAGTCAAAGGAAGAATTATAATACAAATAAAAATAAATAATCAAAGATTAACTTTGTACTAACTGGGGATGTTACCGCTTAAAGTACAATATAATTTTCTGAGCTGATAGGGTTGATGAAGGTGTCCTCCAGAAAAAGGTGATTTAAATTGGACTTTAAAGAATAAAGCAGACTGGGTGGGTGGTGCGAGAAGAGACGGGAGGTGAGCAGCAGGTTGTCATTGCATGAAAGCTGTAACACTGTGAACTAGTTGGTTACCTGTGTGCATGGGGCAAAGGGTCAGAGGAAACAAGCGCTTTGTGCCAGACAACAGTGGAAAGGCAATTCACATTGGATAGGGGAGTCAGATCCTTTAGAATTCATACAAGTGAAAGAAAAGTCATTGTGAGTTCCCAGAGAAGGGGAACACTGATTAATGTGATCTTTCAAGGTAGGTGAATAAAGAAAGTGCGCAGGAGTGAAGCAGTTCAGAGTTCTCTAATTGCGGAGGTAGCAATCAGTACATGCAAAGCACTGCAGTGTTTCTCACGTTCAATTTTCATACCTGCCTGCCAGAACATTCCTAGAATCAGAAAAATAGGAGGGTACAGAGTGTTCCAAATAGGTCTGGGGTATGGCTTGAAGTGGCATGTCAAAAGCATAAAAAGCATTTGATATGTAAAAATGCAGCAGATTTTTTTTTCTGACCTATAATATATCCTGGCTGGTTTTTGAAAATCTGGATGTCCAAAACAAGCAAACCAAAATTAACCCCAAACCTCTTCCTTTCCAAGAAGTTCTACGACACAAAGTGTAAACACATTCCTTTAGGACTCTACTTCACACCTTGCCAGCTACCTCGCTGTGTGCACACTATGCTGTTGGTCCTTAGGAGGGATTGCCATTCTCGGTAGGGAGTTAGCTCAGTGCATGTCCCAAGCATTTTGAAGGGAGAAATCTCTCCTGCCACTCTGACCTCAGACAAGTCCTAGCAATGATACCTGTAGTTAGAGCAAACAAAACAGTAGGAATCTACTATCATAGATTCATTTACAATGAACAGCGATGAGGTTTGGGAGAAGGGGGGAGGCTGGTCTGTAATAATCCAGATGTTATTAAGCACACAAATAACGGTTTATATCAAACTAAAAACCTCTGTTGTTGTTGTTACCTATTCTCATTTTGTCCTGATTTCTAACCTGTATCTAAATTTGGGTGGGCCCACTTGGTTGTCCTCTTCCATTTGCAAATTAAAATGTTATATCCTACTTATACTATCCTGTCCTTGTGATGTTGTGTCCTAGGTTTCCTTGCTTGGCTCCTGTGTAGTCTGATGACAGAGCTAATCATAATTTTTTTCCCCATCAAAGTGTGAAAACCATACTATGTGTGCTTGAGCCAAACTATATAAAAGATCAGCAGTTTTATTTTTCATTTGGTGTTCTGTTGATCTGTGTATATTTTCAGAATCCTTGTACTCGTAGTTCTTTTTTTTAATACAAACATCTGTTTCTTCAAAAGACATGTCTATTTATTTCTGCAAGACTTTCTGAACTCCACATTTATACCTTCTTTATCTTGGATTATGAGCTGAGACCATGTACACATTTTAGACGACACTGCTAACCTCCAGAAACTTGACTTCAACTTACAGTTTGGGTGACAGTGTAGGAGAGTGAAACCATTTTCCAAAGTGTTTCCATACTGGATTTCATTTCTATTTTTATTTCTTTAGTTTAAAAACCTGAGCAGTAAAAACAAAATGTTTCTCAAATATGTTTAATTTATAGTTCTTTAACAATTGGTAGTTTCATGTGTTGATGGGTCATTTGAAATTCTGTCCTGTGACATTTCTGTCCATAGCCTTTGCTTGCCGTTTCCTCACTGATTGTCGGGCCCTTCATAACTATGCACTGAGGAGATTTTCTGTCATATCCTTTTCAGATATGTTGTCTCTGTCTATAGTTTTTGCCCTTTGTATATGGAAAATTTTTATCATATGTGTTATTAAGAACGTAGTTATTTTTTGTCTCCTTGATTTGGGGTTTTGGTCAGGTTTATCATGCTTATTGTAGGGATATATATATATTTTTTAAATATATCTTTATTGATTTCAGGGAGAGGAAAGGAGAGAGAGAGATAGAAACATCAATGATGAGAGAGTCATTGATCGAGCCCGCAACCCGGGCATGTGCCCTGACCGGGAATCGAACCCCGATCGCCTGGATCCCAGGTAGACGCTCAACCGCTGAGCCACGCCCAGCCGGGCTGTAGGGATATTTTTAAAGTCACGCTTTTTTTTTTCCTAATGAATATATTTTTAAAAATTTAAAATATTTAAATATTAAGTTCATTTGGAATTTGTGTTCAAGTATATGCTTAGAAAGAGACTCAAGCTACACACACACACATACACATACCCCCCACATTAACAAATGATAATTAACCAACAAATAATTTTATCAATACTCTTTTTAAAAAAATCTTTACTGTAGGAAGTACAACAGATGCACTTTTTAAAAATTCCCCTTGACCCCCCCTTCCACCCTCCACCCCTCCACACACAAACACTTTTGAAAAACCCCTCTTCTAGGCTAATTGAGTCACCTTTATCATATATAAAAAATCATATATTTGTTTTTATTTATCTATTTGCAGACTTGGTAGATTTTGTAATATTGTAGAAGCAGATACCACTGTCATATATTTGACTTAAAGGGAACATTTTTATATTTGAATAACAAAATATTCAACTTCAGTCAAATATGATTCATAATATTCAGAAATTTTCCATATATTCAATTTTTTGGCAATTTTATCAAGACTATTTGCTGTATTTTGTCAAATTCTCTTTTTTCCACTATTATACACTCATAGTTTCTTTTATTTGCTAATATAATGATAAATATTTGTTTTCTTTTTCCAGCTTTATTAAGATGTAATTGACATATAACACTGTGAATCTCTAAGATGTACAACATGTTGATTTGGTACATTTATTTATTACAAAATGATTACTACCATAGATTAGCTAACACCTCCATCCTGTTATATGATTACCATTTCTTATTTGTGGTGAAGACTTTTAAAATCTACTGTCTCAGCAGTTTTGAAGTATGTAATACAGTATTATTAGCAATAATCACAATGCTGTACATAGATCTTCAAAACTTGCTAATCTTAGTATTGGAAGTTTGTATATTTTTGACTAATAGTTCCCCAAGCTCCCCACCTCCCAACCCTTGATAACCACCACTCTACTCAGTTTCTTTGAGTGTTTTAGATTCCACATATAAATAACCTCATGTAGCATTTGTCTGTCTCTCTCTGCCTTATTTCGCTTAGCATCATGCCCTCAAGGTTCATCAAAGCAGTTGCTCATGACAGGATTTCCTCTTCCTCTGGCTGAATACCGTCCCATTGTTTATATACACTGCATTTTCTTTGTCCATTCATCCGTCAGTGGACGCTTAGATTATTTCCACGTCTTGCTTATTGTGAATAATGCTGCTGTGATCATTGGGGTGCTAATATCTCTTCGAGACAGTGATTTCATTTTCTTTGAAGATATACCCAGAAGTGGGATTACCGAATCATATGGTAGTTGTATTTTTAATTATTTGGGGAATGTCCATACAGTTTTCCCTAGAAGCTGCAGCAATTTATGTTCCCACCAACAGTGCACAAGGGTTCCCTCTCCACACCCTCGCCAATACTTGTTATCTCATCTGTTTTGATGATGGTCATTTTAACAGGTGTGAGGTGATATCTCATTGTGGTTTTGATTTGCATTTGCCTTACAACTAGAGTTGTCCAGCACCTTTTCATGTACCTGTTGGCCATTTGTATGTCTTCTTTGCAAAATGTTCTATTCAAGTGTTCTGCTTATTTTTTAACCAGTTTTGTTCTTTTGACTTTTTTTGTAATTGAGTTGTATGAACTCTTTATATATCTGGGATATTAATCCTTTATCAGATATGTAGTTTGCAAATATTTTATTCCATTCCACAAGGTGCCTTTTCATTTTGTTGATTTTTTTCTTTTGCTGTGCAGAATGTTTTAAATTTGATATAGTCCCACTTATGCGTTCTTGCTTATATTGCTTGTGCTTTGGTGTCATACACAGGAAATCACTAACAAGGCCAATCTTAAGGAGCATTTTCCTTGTTTTCTTCTAGAAGTTTTATGCTTCTGAAAGTGAATTAAGTCTTTAATTCATTTCAAGTTAATTTTTGTGAGTTGCATAAAGTAAGAATCCAATTTCATTCTTCTGCATGCAGTGATTCAGTTTTCAACACTATTTATTGAAGAGAATATCCTATCCCCATTGAGTGTTCTTATAAAAGTAAATATTTGTTTGTTTTCTTATATTAACCCATTCTTGAATTGCTAGAATTAAATGTACTTAATTACATTTTGAACTTCTAGTGAAGGTATAGAAATATCTGTTTTAAATTTAGATTATATATTTGACTATAATTTAAAATTTAAAATTTAAAATAAATGTTTTCTTTCATGTAGTTCCTGCAAACACTTTTTTTTTTTCAGAGTAATACCAAATTTTATGTGACTCTAAAACTTAAATGAAATAGTTACAAATTCTGAGAATCTCATACACACACACACACATGTATATATAATCACAGCAGTTTTGATAGGAAATTGGCTAATGGATGAGTTTTGGCAGATCATAACTCCCTTAAAATTGTACAAAGTGTGAAACTTTAGTTGGAAATATTCAGCTTAATAAAAGCAATAAGATAAACATTTAAAAAAATTAGCTTTGTACTTGGACTATTTCTAAAAGAAAAAAAAAAAATTGTGTTCCATTTCTCTCCCAGATTCTGTGCCAGTTGCAAGCTGGGCTCACTTCAGAGAAGGGAGGGCGATGCTTCTTTCCCAGCCGCGCTGTCCTGAAGGGGCTGACACTCCCTGCCCTTGTCCTCTCCCTCACCTGCCCTCCCTCTTTATAAAGTCATTTTTGCTTTAGTCGTCTGATTCTGACAGGTGTTGGCACAGCAGTAACGAGACAGGGCTCCAACAGTAGGTCATGAAAGGAAGCAATTTTGAAGCCTGTAAAATGTGTTTCAAGGCCTGTCCTGAGATCCTGATTTAGTCCCGGAGCCGGAAGATCAGCTGTGAAATAGGAGGCCTTGTCCCAGGCAGCTCTGGGCCGGGAGCCCCACCACCCTGCGGCATCTCCCGACGGTAACCTGCGGTTGCCGTGAACTGACCTGGTCCCTTGGCCCCTCGGGTCGATGCCTTCTGCGGAGACCTCGAGCACCTGAGCCTGAGGCAGCAGCCGACACGGCCAGGCTCACACCCTGGGCCTCAATTCTGCCCCCTGAGATCTCTCTCCTTTAACAGTTTTATCCAGAGAAGAATGAGGATATTCACGGCGTGGTAGAGGTTTGACCTTTTCAGGCAAGGCACACTTTTTCTCTAGTTCGGTTAGGAGGGTTGACAATGCCCCATTGTCCTCCAGGAGGAAACCTCGGCCAGCACACTTGTCCTGTGTGGTCCGCTGCTCATTCTTGGGGTGCAGGGGATTCCGGAATTCCAGTGAGTGGCCAGATTAAATGGAATAACTGTTTCCAGTCAAATATCCCTTTCTTTCCCTTCTCAAAAGTAATATCAAGGGAAATGCTTATAAGCTATCAAAACAGTTTTCTATAGGAAGGGAATTTTTAGTGAAATGATGCATTTGCATTCCTTTGAAATATAAAACATATTCTAAACGAGACTGTTTTCTTTTTCTTTCCTTCCTCTCCCCTTTTTCTCTCTTCCCCTCTTTTTTCTCATTTCTTTGTTCTTTCCTTTCTTCTTGGTATACACTCTCATGCCTTTTCTCTGAGATGAGCATAGCAATTAGGAATATAGATTCTGTAGTCAGGTTGCCTATGTTTACTTCTAACTTTTGTCTAATATATATCCTGAGCAAGACATTCAACCTTTTTAAATTTCAGCCTTGCTCTCTTTAATATGGGCATAAACATGCTATGTACATCACAAGATTTTTAATGAGAATGAAATAATCCAAATAAAGAGCAGAGTGTATAGCAAGCACTCTGCAGATATTAGATAATGTACTAGTGTATAATTTTTAATATAAATGAAATTAATAAGATATTTAATAAATTGTTATTTTATTATTACTGCTTTTTAAGTAAATTGGGAAACATTACTTATTATTTTTAAATATTCCTGAGTAGTCAGATAACAAAGGAAAGAATTTGCCCATAAAACTAGTTGACTCCCAATATATTGATTGATTTTTAATGAAATTTTCTGTGTATTTTGTGGTTGTCAGTTTAACTTCTCAAGTGAATTATAATACTTATTTTAAAATTTATCTAAATTTTAAAATTACTCATTATGAAATTGTATCAAACCTCATTTTATGATCACTTAAACTCATTCATTGCCCTACACTTTTAATGCCATCATATATTCAATTTCTCTTTTTCCTTAGTCACATTTGTCAGCTATGTCTGTTTTATTAAACTTTTGGAAGCATTGAAATTTATTTTATTAATTTTGATGCTTTTAATTTTCTGTTTTCTTAACTTTTGCTTTTATCTTTCCTTTCCTTTTATATGTTCCCTTTAATTTCATTTTGTATGTCCTTTATCAAACATATTAACCTTAACACATTATTTTTTGTCATTTTTTAAAATAAAGGCTTTAAGGCTAACAATTTTCCTCTGCATCCATATTAGTTGACTCTCAGTGATTGACCTTTCTCAGTGTATGGTCCTTTAACAACCTGGACTTTGTTGAGAAAGATGCCAGTCTTACTCCAGAACTTCTTAGGCAGCTCCAAAAATAAATTTTTAAAAAAGCTATAGAAGCTATGCCAGGAAGATTAGAATGGACAGTACCCTGGTGGAGTATAACAGCTTAGTGACATTTCCTGACCCATCCTCTATATCCCAATAAATACAAAGTCACCAGGAAAAACAAAATAAACAAACAAAAACCCTCCTGCCTTAGGATCTCAAAATACACACAGCAGACAGCTGCATGAAAAAATATAATGGTTAACTACAATAAAATACCTCTATATTTGAGTTTAATCATTTCCATTATTTTCTTCATTAATTTTAATTTCAGTTGAGGTTTTTATCTAGTATTAATTTTAACAATTGTATGAAGTGGCTAAAATTTTATTTTTATGTCTACTTGCTTTAAGTTATCTTTCATCTTTCTGTTATTGCTGTTCAGCTTCTTACATTTGGCCAGAGAATAGAGCCAAATCACTTCAACTATTTAGAAATTATTTACATTTTCTTCAGATCCAAGCATAAAATCATTTTTTTTAAAAAAAAAGTTCTTGCAAATAAAAAATATAGAGTATGTTAATTGTGTCATTGAAATCATTTTTATACTGATTCACATGATGCCTTCTTGATCTCCCAAATCCTAGAGTAATATACTGATATTCTTCACTATGATTGTGGCATTCACATTTTCTTTGTAGCTCTAAGAATGTTGTCTTATGCATTTTACAGCTTCGATCTTTTCATTGTTTCTTGCTTTCAAGATCAAGGAATTTTTTTGTCAATCTAATACTGTTGACTTGAATTTCTACTTAATTAATGTGTATTTGCTTATGCTTAATATATTGATACATCTTTGCTGTTTATCCTGTTACTTAAATGCAGTTGGACTTTTTTTTTTGTCTTTGACTTTTAAGAGTGTATTAAACCATTCACAATTATGACAAGAACTAATATATTTGGTTTTATTTTTAATACCTCTTATACTTTTATTTTTAGCAATATTTTTAGTTTAGAATTTCCAAATGTCTTGGACTTGCTTCGTGTTTCCTTCTGTAAATTAAACCAAGAAAATATGTGTTTGTGTAGCTTGTTGATTCAAATGAAGGATAGATACACTGTATGTTGAAATTTAGAGCATCCCTTTTTTTATGTGCAAGCTGTTCAAGGTGAAGGTGTTTTTTCCAGTAGATCTATCAACAATGAGCCTAAAGGGTGATTTAAAAACATCAAGACATTGAACTTTGTTCCTAGAGTGAAAGTCAGGTGGCAGATGTCTATATAGATATTCACAGAATATGTTTTCTCAAATAATGCTAATATACGATCATGTAGAATTTTACATTTTGGTTGTATTTTGTATATATAAGTTTCTTTTTTTTCTTTTTTAGAAATCCTCACCCAAGGATATGTCTATTGATTTTTGAGAGAGAGGAAGGGAAGGGGAGAGCGACCGAGAAACATCTGTTGGTTGCCTCTTGTATGTGACCCAACCAGATTACACCCACACGTAGGTATGTGCCCTGACTGGAAGTTGAACCTTCCCCCTTTTAGTCTACAGGATGAGGTTCCAAGCAACTGAGCCACCTGGCCAGGGCTGTATATATACATTTCTTAAAAATATTACAAAATCTATGAACATTTAAACAATCAAATCACAAAAAAATGTTATCTTATTAAATATATTTATAGCCTTGGCCAGGTGACTCAGTTGTTGGACAGGTGGCTCAGTTGGTTGAAGCATTGTACCATGCACCAAAAGGTTGAGGGTTCGATTCCCACTCAGGGCACATACCTAGATTGCAGTTCGATCCCTAATCCCTGGCAAACAATTGATGTTTCTCTCTCTCTCCCCCCTCCTTCCTCTCTAAAAATCAATACAAATATATTCTTGAGTGAGGATACCTATATATCTATATCTATCTGTCTATACTGATTTTTATCTGTTTAGCTAAAAAACTTCAGTGTGCTGATATTTTCTATTTATTATTTAGAGTAGGGGACTGTTGGAAAATTCTATGAAAGTTTTATAAATTCACAATATGCTGCAATAAAGTATATGCTAGAAATATGTACTATAGAGGCACGAATGAGGCTGGCTTCAAGAGAGAAGACTTTGATCTCCGACATGAAGAATGGCACATTGTGGAATGTATTTTACATAGAGGGACTGTATGGGTAAAATCACAAAAATGCGAGGGTTGAACACTGACTGTGGAAAGACCAAAGACGTAAGATTCAGGCAGACAAGGGACAGGAACCAACTTTGAATGGCATGCAGAGTTAGGCTTTTAGAATGTAAAGAATAGGGCATTAGCAGAAAATCATGAAGCACAGGCATGGCATAGCCAGAGAGATTTTGAGAGAGAGAGAACCAACTATATTGCAAAGGGATGGAATATAATGAGAGATAGCTGGCAATAAAAGGAGGTGGTTTTTTTGAGGGTTTTTTTTTTTTAAGATATGAGAGGCATTCCTTTAAGTTAAAATGCCTGTGATTTGTTTGCTGCTGGGATATTGGGATGAAGAAGAGGCAGGAATTCATATAAATTTGATTGATAACCTACTTAAAAATTATTTCTTCATCTTTAGAGCAACCTTAAGAAATAGATATTACTATCCTCATTTTTTATGAGAGAAGATCCTGAATCTAAGGGCATTGAGGTAAATTGCTGTAGCCCACACTGCTTGAAGCACTGAAGGCCCAAGAACCTTGGTTTACTTGTCTGCAGAGCTGGTGTCCCAACCTCATTGCTACAGAGGTAGCCCAGGCTCCGAGCGCATGGTGAATTCTTAACCAATCTGAGAATGAAAAGGGAAGGACAAGTTAGATAATATTGGGAGGAGGAAGATAAGTACTCTTGTAGATAAGTTCTTATCTTTATCTCTGATACACCTAGCACAATGTTTTTTGCTCGTTTTGAAAGCAGGTAGAAGCCTAATTGACCTTTCGTTTTATAGAGCTGGAGTAGTAGGAAGCTGAAGGGTAGGAAGGGTATAAACATATCAGGTCTATTTATTCTCCTGAAATAAACTCTCTTCGTTATATGACTTACCATCATCATTAAGTTCGTAGTTATGAAGGCTTTCTACTCATCCTTGGACAAGAATTAATTTACCAAAAAATAGGAATTATTGCCTTATAAATCACAATCACTGTGATGAAATATGCAATCAGGTGCTTTTTTTATGAAAATAGTAGAATCTTAAACTAAATTGTCAAAAAATAAAACATATAAAGGTGTGTTTTTTTTTTAATTTCTCAAGTAAAAATTTAACTCTAATAATATACCAGAAGTTATAGTTACATTGCTTCGGGCTATATTGAATGAAGTAAAATTATTTTAGTTTTTAGCTTGAAGCTGATAATTCATTTTTAAGGATCTACAATTTATGACATAAAAGGGTTTAATATTTATAATACTCATAAGTAATAATGAGGCTTATTCCCCCCTGCTTTTTTGCCAGTTTCATTTAAAAGACATTTTGCCATAAAAGAAAGTGCACTTTTAGATCTTTTGCCAGTATAATTAATGTCATTGGACTTAAATGCATCAACAAGCTCAAATTGATAGAGCTTGTACTATGAAAGATGGAACATTTTTTATCAGCTACTTCCTTTGGTAAAAAGAATCAAGAGTTATGAATTAAATGTTCCCATGTAAATGTATTTATCAAAGGGCAGGCACAGTTTGAAATGGATCTTTTGCCTTTGATATAAGATAAAACAATGGCACCAAAGATGTGTGGTGGACATTTTCTTTGATTAATGTGCAGTCCAGAATTACAATAAAACTGTAACGGTTTCTTGTTAGAAAAGATAGTAATTTAGTTTTTTTAACATTTATTTATAATATTTAAAAGGCAAATAATAGTTTCCACATATATAAGCACATTTTAAATCACCTATAAACTATAAACTCTAGCAACCTAGCACACCTATTTAAAACTTCTATCTTTAACATTTTGTTCATTTGCCTATGGTTGATATCATTATAGTTATTACATAGGCACTATTTGATAATTCAACATTTTCTTGTACATTATAAAATTTTTCACACTGTTAAACATTCTTCATATATTTTAAATTCCTTTTAACACATATTAATAAAGAGGCAACATTTTTAGGAGAGAGAAAATAACTAAGTTATAAGCAAAGGTGTGAGGTTTATTGTTGTTTAAAACATAGTTTTACTCAATGAAACCACTTTAATCCAGTTGTTGGACCAACTTTATGGTTATAATTGGCTTCTCTTGGTTTGCCAGAGAACAATGATTAACAATGGAACCTTGGCCTCATAAGAACGACCTTGTTCAACCTTCATATGACTTTCACTCCCTATTCCCACAAAATCTTAAAAGACCTAGCCCAAAGTCAGTTTTTCTCCCAATCATTTTCAGCATACGTCATGTATAATTATAGGACAAGTTATATAAGGTAGGGTTGAGCATATGTTATATATTTTTGTGTTCACCTAAGAGAACAAATACACATTATTCTGGGAAACTTCTTGGTGAATTACTACAGAAATAGATTTAGTTCCTAAATACATGTAAAATCATAATGGACTTCACATGCCTGCACAGAAATAGGCAAGCACACACCACTTGCTTCCCCATACCCCCTCACCACACACGCATACACACACACAACTTCCACCTTTTGTGTGTGCATATCTGAATGACTCTCACTGGTTCTTTTCTGTCTTAAAAAGGCTGGGCTGCCTGGGAACGTCCAGGTTGTTGTAGTTCATCTATCTGTCTTCTCAGCACATTTGAATATCTTTATGCAGAGTTTGAGAAACAGTGGCCCAGATCAGATGAAATCTGCAGATGGAAATTCTCATTAAATCTCCTCATTTAAATCCATCTTTAATATAATATCATTTTATATGCATTAAGATTTACATAATAAATTAAACCCAGGCGACCAACTTAATATTATTTCTAGTGTCATAACAATGACCCCCCACACATACATTGCCATAAAATGTGTTCCCAAACCCCTCAATTTTCTCATGTCATTTTCTATAACAGATGGTTACACTTGGGGAATAGTGATATCCATTATTCATTCCAGACAGGTTAGCAGAGCATCTTCTAAATACCTAGCATTTTTCAAGGTATTATGGGAAATGCAAAGATGATAAAATTTCTGATCTTAAGGGCTGTAAACTTTAGTTGAGGAGGTCAGACATAGTGACAGGAACACCTACATAAACAAACAGGTCAGTAAAATAAAACACCAGGTCTACAAAAAGGAGGTATTCCAGAGATTTGCACACACACACACACACACACACACACACACACACACACACACAGTTTCATGCATGTTAGTGAGAAAAGTATCTAGAGCCTGGCTTTAGCCCTTCCTTTAATATTTATCACTCCATTACATGATGTAGTAATACCATATATCGTCATCACTCACTAACTCTAAATATCAGTGGTTAGTAAGTGTGAGAATCTATTATATTCTTCAGATGCTTACTGTCCCATCATTTTTATCTGCTCCCGTTTGAGGCTCTCAAATTCCCTTCTAGAATATAGTTATGTACTGCATAACAAATTTTCAGGCAGTGATGGACCACATATAGGACCAGTCCCAACAATTATAAAGGGCATAAAAAATTCATAGTGCCTAATAATTCATACTGTCAGAGCCATCCTAATCATAGCACAAAGGTCGCAAAAATCAGCAAGACTGTGGTTGAGATGACAAACAGCTTTAACCTGGGTGTGGATGAAGATGGCATTGAGGAGCTCCTAGAGGTTGTTTCCTGAGGAATTGACTAACGAGAAATTGTTGGGACAGGAACGGGAATGTATAGCTGAATAGGAGGTAAGAGAAAAGGAAACTGTAGGAGAAGCAGCAGAACCCCTAAGAAAATTCACAGCGAAGGGTTTAGCAGAAGCTTTTGCAAACCTCAACAAGCTCTTTAAAACTTTTTGAAAACCTGGACCTTGACACTGAAAGGTTCTCATTAATAGAGAGGAATGTTCATGGTGCATTATCTGCTTAGAAGCACATCTAGGATTTAAACAAACTAACAAACAAAAACCAAGCAAACCACCATGAATGTATTTCTGAAAAGAGTGAAAGAGTGACACCTTCTTAAGAAGAACCTCAGGGAGGTCCTTCAGAGGTATTTCAGAAGAAGACATTGTTATCTTAGGAGATGACAGCTCCATGCTTGTTATTGCCTCTGAAGACCTTCCAATAGGACAAGATGTGGAGGTGGAAAGTAGTGATATTTATTATCTGACCCTGTGTGTGTTTGTGTTTTAGTTTTTAACAAAAAGTTTAAAAAGTAAAAAAAGAAAAAATCAAAACTTTTAAAATAGGAAAAAAGTATACTGAAAATGGCTATAAATAAAGAAAACATTTTTGTATAGCTGTACAATGTTTGTGTTTTAAACTAAATGTTATTATAAAAAAGTTAAAACATTAAATAGTTTATAAAGTAAAAAATTTACAGTAAGCTAAGGTTAATTATTATTGAAGAAAGAAAAACCATGTTTTTATAAATTTGGTGCAGGCTAACTGTACAGCACTTATAAAGTTTACAGTAGTGCACACTAGTTTTCACACTCACCACTCACTCACTGACTCACCCAGGGCAACTTCCAGTGCTGAAAGTTCCATTCACGGTAAGTGCCCCATACAAGTGTACCATTTTTAATCTTTCATCCCATATTTTTACTCTACATTTTCTATATTTAGATCACAAATATTTAGATGGTGATATAATTGCCTATAGTATTCAACACAATAACATGCTGAACAGGTTTGTACCTACAAGCAAGAGGCTGTAGAGTATAGCATAGGTGTGTTGTAGGCTAGGCCATCTAGGCTTGTGTAAGCAAACCCTACTATGTCACACAATGAAATCACCCAACAACACATTTCCCAGCGTGTATCCTGTCATTAAGCAGCACATGGCTGTGGTGGGGAGTGCATCGGACTCTGAGTTTCAGGTAGTGGTCTGACTATCATAGTACCTTGTAGTTTGTGTCTCAAGGTTCCTGCTCCGGCTATTATATGCCTGTATTCTGGCTTCCTTGCTTTACAATGCTTTCCCATTTTTGTATGTTTCTGAACCTTTATTTGATGGGTTTTTGCTTACATCTTTAATTTGTTCTTAAGCAAATGTGTTCTCACTCTACTCACTGTCTTCCCCTTGTGGGACGGTCCCCAACAACAAACCACCCAGCCCAATAGCATGCTGTAGTTCAAAAACTCTTGCTTAAGCTCATACAACAAGCAGAGTTTTGGAGCAGGATATACTCACTTTTTTCTCTCTCTCTGTATGTCTTAGTTCCAAGGGCTGCTTTTGTGTTTAGTTTCTATTTAATTTCTGCATATTTTCTGTTATAGCACAGAAAACCCAAGAGTTTTTTCTGCCATTGGTTGGATATAGATAACAGTAAGATTTACAAGGAAAGGGTAACAAGAGTAAAAATCTCTAAGATATAAAGACATGGACAATTAAACCTACTGTTACCCCAAGTAATAAATTCAATTGAAATCCATTAAATATCGAACTTACCTAAATTATCATATTTTAACATTCTAGCAGATGAGAATTTATATGACTTACCCTTGGTAATATGAGTGATGGATAGAAGCATTAGAATTTGAACATAGATCTGACTTTTATGCCTTCATCTAACACTTCACAGAAATAGGCTAATAGAAAGCATCAAGCTTTCACTGTTGGGTGAAAATATTTTATTTTACTGTGTTGCAACGAAGAGTTTTGTTGATGGTAAGTAAAAGCTGCTCTGTACTGACCTGGGGAGGAATAGTGTGATATGGACCTGCTGCCTAGAAAGCCCAAAGAGTTTCTTTGTCTGAAGGGACTGTACAATATTAGTAGAACATCTAAGGGGAAATGAGCCTCATGAAGAGAGGCTTTTAAAAGATAGGCGAATATTATTTTAAAAATAAAATTAATAGCCTGAAGTGAACACAAAATTGAACACAAGTCTGCTTTGGATTGTGATATTAGTCTACTCTCTTTCTTATGAAACAGCAGGGGGTTGGGATGAGAGAGGAGAGAAATAGTCTGTGAGTGTCTTGCCTGCCTGCCTGCCTGCCTGCCTGGTTTCATCTCATGGATCTCAGGTTCCTTATATATTTTTTCAGGCTGACTTCTCCCTGATACCATCTGCAGCTAACGAAGTGTCCAGATTGTGGTTGAGAGCTTTACAGCCAGCCCCTGAGCGATTTTTGCTTACGCCCTTGTGCAAAGTCTAATCTTATGTAAAACCTTGTAATTAACAGATTTATGGGGGATATTTTTTCTTCTCCCTCAAATATACACTAAAAATCCCTGCCTGCTTTATGAATTAATGAAAATAGCTGTAGAGGGCTGTAATACTGGGTGCCTCTGTCTCTAATGTGAGCACCCTCTTTGTTTTAATTTCCATGTCCTTCACTGGCTGTGTCTTGAAATACTGGGGCAAAGAAGATCCCTTTCTTCTTTTGATAGCAGGTGCTTCCATGTTAGAATAAATCACTCCTCAGAGCCAGTAGACTGATGTTTAACAACTTCCCATGTGCTGTGCAGTAGGCAATAATGACACAGCAAAATATGGATCTGTATCATTTTGTTTTAAAAGGTATCACACTTTAAGGAACATCAAAGCCAAATAAAACAGCAAGAAAACAAAAATAAGGACAATTAAGTCTCCCACTAAAGGGGTATAACATAGGCTGTTGTTGTCATTCATATAAACATTGGCTAAAATCCAGGCTATTTTGTCTGGGAACAGTCCTATAGAGCCCTTTCTTTCCCCACATCTTCTAGCATCTTTAGAAGGACCGAATCCTATTCACTGATGACAAATAGCAAGTGTGCAGAGTAAGTGATCATTTAAACTCAGTCTGATAATTTGTGTGAAGGTGAAATAATTTTATCTACTTGTCCAATATTTTCATCTACTGAATGCATAGATCAGTGTTTCTCACACTTTTTAAATCACCAGCCACAGTAAAATATAACTTATTGTACATAGTCCACAAATCTATTTTTTATTCTACCCCTCCCCTCCCCTCCCCTTCCCTCCCATCCCCTTCCCTTCTACTCTGTTCCAACTTATTCTATTTTATTTCATGTTTTAAAAGATGCTAGTAGACTTACTCAGCAAAATTGATGTTGTGACCCAACAGTGGATGGGAAGAAAAAGTCAATTGATTTGTACTCTTTCAGTTATATTTAAAGCAGCAGTTAAAAGTCAATATCCTGTCTTTGCTGCTAGCATTCTTTTTTAAACAGCATTACTTAAATATAATTCATATGCCACAAACTTCACTCATTTAAAGTATACAATTAAATGGTTTAAGCATATCCTCTGAGCTGTACAAACATCACTGCAATTTAATTTTATAACATTTTCATCATCCCCAAAAGAAATCCTGTGCCCATTAAAGTCATTCCCCATCTGACCGCCTTGGCCAAGCTTGGATAACCACTAATTTAGTTTCTGTCTCTACAAATTGTTCTCTTGTAGGCATTATTTATATAAATGAAATTAAATAATATATAGTGTTTTGTGACTGGGTTTTTTCATATAGATTAATGTTTTCAGGTTTAATAATGTCATATCATGTGTTCATTCCTTTTTATTGTTAAGTAATACTCTATTGTACTGATATTTTTGTTTATGTATTCAGCAACTGATGGAAAATTTAGTTGTTTTCAAATGGGATTATTATAAATAATGCTCTATAAACAACCATATGCTCTTTTGAGTGTAAACATGTTATTTCTCTTGGGTTTATGCCTGAGAGTGAAATCACTAAGTCACAAAGTAACTCTTTTTGAATAACTGCCAGACTGTTAACCAATGTGGCTGCACCTTTGACACTCTCATCAGTAATATATGAAAGTTCTAGTTTCTCCACATTTTTTTAATCCTCACAGTAGGATATGTTTTATTTTTATTGCTTTTGAGAGAGAGAGAGAGAGAGAGAGATTGATCCATTGCCTCCCATATATGTCCTGAGTGGGGGATTGAACCCTCAACCTTTTGGTATATGGGACGATGCTCCAACCAACCAAGCCACCCAGCCAGGGTGAGTTTCTCCACATTTTGGTCAACTCTTATTATTGTCTGTCTCCCTTATTACAACCATCCACGTGGATGTAGAGTTGTGTATCATCATGGTTTTAATTTGAATTTTCCTAATAACTGATTATGCTAATCATCTTTTCACATGTTTTCATGTGATTATGGTCACTTATATATCTTTGGAGAAATGGCTATGCAGTTGCATACCCCATTTTTAAATGGCCATTTGTCTTTTTATTATTGAGTTATGAGTTATTTTCATATTCAGATATAGGTTCCTTATCAGATATATGATTTGCTAATTTATAAGATATAATTTTTGTGGCTAGTACCTTTTTAAATCAAGTTCACTAGTAGAGGGTCTAAGAAAATAGAGACTAGTTTGGTGACAACATTAAATAATCTAACAGAGAACAGTAGCAGAAATAAACAAAAATAAGTAGAGTAAGCATGGTCACACTCATATAATAAATACAATCTGGTAAGCTATTTAGATAGATAGACCCAACGAAATATAGTAATATAAAGCTTAAAACTGAGTGGAGAAAATGAGTCTCAAGCTGATTAGGAGAGTAGGCTTCCCCTGTTCAGAAAGAGTGCAGCTCAGGGGAATGATCAATGCTCCCAGGTAATCAGGATCGATCTCCCTCAAAAAGCAGGTAAGTCTTCAAGCGTTGAGCAGAATGCTTGGATTTGACTGCAGTGTGTTAAAAATAAATAAGTACTTCTTAGGTGTATGCAAATTTCTAGCTATGAACTATTGCTATCCCCACCAGTTTTATTGTTGATCTGGACTCTTTCCCTTTCATCATGTTACACTGGCTTGCAAATCAGAAACCTCCTGGTTTTACAGTAGTTTTTAAATAGAAATCTTCAAACTTAAGAAGTTGAACATACTCACTTTCAAATGTATCAATTAATTCTCCCTTCTTGTTCATAGATGAGGTGACAAGTGACAAGCAAACTGTGTTCTTGTATTGAATTAATCACCAAAAACAAATTACTCAGTGAACTCTTCCACCCTTCTCATATTCTAATTTAACACAAATGCTGCCGAAGTCATCAGCCCAAATGCTGTTGAGGTGGAAGACTCACTGTCTATCAAACCTGATAGTCCTTGAATCAGTGTTGGGAGTGGCATTACCTTGTCAGAACACCCGACCTGTGACCTGATGAAAATGAAAAGCCTAATGAACAGAATCTCGGCAGCAGCTTCTTCATTATTCTTTCCCCACAAAAACGTCACAGGCAGCATCTGGTGTCAGGAACAAATCATGTTCTGACTAAACACTTTTGCAGCCATAAAACTTGCAGCAAACAGGCTCAGAGACATCCATTTTTAAACAGCTGACAGTAATGATGTATAGAGAGAGAGCAAGAAGCTGTATTTTGCCAATCTCAGTATACTATATTTTCTGGTGAAATCTTTTTGAAAGAAAAAAGTGTGCATCAAACTTGCTTTTAAGAAAAAAATGGGCCCTCTGAAGTATGAAATGCTCTTAGAGTGATATTTCCTCACTTAAGAGCTTGAAGTGTGCATAAGGTAAAATGCAATTATGTACCATTAGCACATTTTTGTAACTAATAAACATCCAAAAATGTGACCTTATATTTTACTGTTCAGAGCTTGATTAATTAACTTGCCATGTGGCTTTACTTCTAGTGTTCTTGCAATATACAACATAAAGTGTGAGTGCTGAAATAGGCAGAGAAATAGAAATTTTTCTTAGAAGCAAAAACAAAACAAAGCACACTTTATGTGTTGTGTACCAATGAACAGGCTAAAATTAAGCCTGAGGGTTTATCTGAAAATATGTAAATAATTGCATATTTGCCTAATGTAAATTAAGTTTATCAAGAGTAGACAAATGAATTTAAAATTAGCCAAAATTGTGGTAATAATTGTGGTACTTCAGCAATATGTTTTAATAAACAAACCATGTAATATTGCAGAACACAAAACAACTGCTGTATATATATAAGGCCTAATATAAAATGGATTACAGAGATTTATTTATTATTTAATAATTATCTGTCTATGCTCATATCAGTTTTAATAAAACAAAATATAATTTATTTTAAAACCTAATGTTATTATCTATATACCCTAAAATCCAGGTTTCATAAAGTGTGACATTTACATTTGTCATATATGATAACTTTGGTTTTATATAGTAGAAAATACCCTAACATAAGTTTAGTTCTTCATACATTACATTTCATTTGTACTCTTATATTTATTATTCTCAGTTGCATCAGATCACATGCCTTAAGAAGGAAGGGGATTTTTAAGAAATTTTGTATGGAGACTGAAATTGTCAATACTTGGTTGCAGGGGCTGCCTTCATTTACAAGCCTAGAAAACAGGTAAGAGTATGTATCATTGAAGAAAGAGCAAGAGTTTGGGGGTCATGGAGACCTAAAATCAAACCTGATTGCCAGTGTTTTCTAGGTGTGTTATCTTAGACATGCAAATTAACCTCTTTATATATTCATTTCCTCATATATCCAAGAGAAATGGTGTATACCATGACCATGTAAAGTTGTCTTGTTTCATTGTAGTGTGTTTATAATAAATGTCACATATTAGGTGTTAAATTTTTTTTGCTTTTATTTTTTTAGTGTGTGTATATGCTATTCATATGCTATAACCAAAATTGGGGCACAGGTCTGGCCTAATGTCTGACAAATAGTTCAATATTGAAAGGGTGGCTGGGCCAGAAAATCTTGGTCATCTGGTTGCTCCATATGTAACTATAGTTCAATAAATAATGAAGTCAAATAGTATTTCACAGCTACTGTACTAATATACTAATAATATCAACAAAAAAGTTTTCAAAAGTTTTCATTGTGGGTTATTGCTACAGATGGACTGTTTAATGAGGTGGAAGACTTTTGCATAAATGTAAGTGTCTTGGCAGCAGGGCAGGTAGAAAGGACTTGTGTTGTCCAGATGGTGGGAAACACAATATCTACCCTTTCTCTTCCCCACCCTGAGATAAAATTTGGGGAAGAGTTGATAATGATTCTTTCTTTACCATTCAAGTCTGGAGCTCGGGGGATTATTCCTGGCACCCTAAAAATAGAAGACTTTTCTAGAGATTAGCAACTACTTCATCCTAGAAGACTATTTTCAGTTCTCATGTTAAACTTTGGACTTTCCCATATACACTGTTTATATTTTGTTTTAATCTGTATCCTTATAAGCAGTTTTTGTGTTGCAATATATTTATTTTGTTATTTTATTCTTTAAATTTTTAGTTCTTTTTAATACTCAATTTCAACTTATTTTATGTATTTATAAGGGGTTTTATCTTTTTTATCTTATCCCTCCCTTTTGTTCTCCCTTTTAGATTTCTTTTGTATTATCTTTTTCTTACCATTATAAAATTTTCCTAGTTAATTAACTTTCTATATAAAATTTTGTTTTAACTAATCTTTTTATTTTGTCTATTTTAATTTATTTTTTAAGTATTGCTTTTTATTTTTTAAAATAATAAGGCAAGTAGGCCAGCTGGGCATGTTTAGTTCAGCTCTAAGAGCTAAAACATGCCTTGAGCACCCATTTTTCCTTCTTCCAATTATCCTAGTCTCATGCAGCAGTCCTCCAGAGCTCAACCTCTGCCTCCTGAATAAGACCGATTGAATAATGCTGCAGTGTATCCTGACCAAAATTATTTGAATTAACAATAGGCTCAACCAGAAGATCAGCCTATGAGATTTGTTAAAAGCTTCTAAATGCTCGTGTACTAAAACGTTTAGTCATTTTCACAGACATGGGATTACATTAAAACAGATCACTGCACAAGGGGCTAATGACTGAAAGGCAGATTTCCACTCAAAGGCAGAGGATCCACATTGCATTTACAATAAAGAATCAATGACTTTTGAAGCATCTAACAGAATTCATCCTAATGAGTGATAATGAAAAATTGTTAAGATTACTGAAGTAAAAGAAAAATCCTCTAGGTTAAGATTTTAGATTGTGAGGAACTCGTTAAAATGTGTGTTTTTAGTGCCTATTTCAGAGTTTAGTTGGCCTTTAGTAAGGCCAAGGAATCTGAATATTTAGTAAGCAGACCTTTGTGACTCTAAAGTAGGTGGTCAACAGACTGAACTTTGAGAGACAGAGATTGTAACACTCATCTTTCAACCTCCCTTCCCTAATTCTGAGTATCAAGGAGATTTCATCCAGGTCAGAGATTTTGACAGGTTGAGTTCATAGAAAACAGGCAGCTAGTTAGAGTTATCTAAGCAAAATATATCCCACATTTGTCCCAGGGGCTGCCAGTCAGCTATATTTAATTCTATCTATTGATCAACAACACCTGTTGATTAATAGATAAAATTGTTTGTTGTTTTCCTCTTGGACTTACATATCTAACACTGAGGAGAAGCCCTTGGGGATACAATAATCCCAGTCCAGATTGTCTATGAGTAAAGCTTTGGCAGGGACTTAATCAATCCTGGCATCCAAATCCCCAGAAATCATCGTATGAGCCAATGAATATAAACACTATTTGAAAGACAGAAGGTAAATTGAGAGCAAACTCTACAGGCTGTAGAATATTGGTTATGCCAATTCTAAACACGAGTACTGTGTCCAGACCTTTCTTACCACTACTATATTCTGTCCTTAAGCGTCAGAAGGTAAATGGGGTTAAAACCACAAAAATAAAGAAATTTCTATCCTAAAAGTCATGTATCTCAGCTCTGAAATAAAGATTATTTTGTGCAGGACTTCACATTTACAAACCCTTCCTTCCAATTCTTGGAGATAAATCTTATTTTAGTTACTTAGATGTAAATTTTGGCCAATCTACTAAGTCACTTACTCTTGTTAGTTTCAGGTAATACCGTAAGAATTGGATGCCTTTTAAAATCTAAATTCATAAATATTATTTGCACAACATTTTTTTCGAGTAGGTGTATGGGCAAACTTCAGCAAGGCATAGTTCTTTGGGAATGAGTACGTTCTGCACCTTTCATGCTCTTGCACATAGTGACCATCACTGGATTATGCTTCATGCTCAAGACTTTGATTAGTATCAGAGAGCACTCTAAGGGCCTGCAATTTGAATTCCATGTCCTTACGCTTTGAAGGAGTTAATGAGAAATTGTCAATTGATTCCCACAGTATGACCCCATAAAGTATGCAAATCCATTTCTTAGAGTTTAGTCTAAGGAAGGTGAACTGTAACTACCTTGCTAACAATGAAACTTAGTTAAAAATCACACATCTTACATTCTCTCTTTGTGTCTTCCAGAAAGGGTGGAGGCAATGCAATGTAATTGGTTTTCCTTTTTTATGACTCTGCCCATTTATTTTTAATTTTACATTTTATTAGCTTTGTGTTTGTTTGTTTTTCTTGATGGACCAGGAATAATTGCATAGCTTTAATCAATATTCTTTAGTTGTAGCATAATTTCTTCACTGGTCCACATAATGCCTCAATTCTTAGTTTTCCTCTTCTAACAAACATCCATTATAACAAATCTAAGGCAATTGTTTCTAATCTATTTTTTGCTGTTACTTATATATCTAAACTCTACAAACCATGAATAATAATGTTTAATGTTTATTCTAAGATGTTACAGTAAGATGTATCTCACTACAATTCTCCTTTGGCAACTAATTTACTCAATGTCATTTTAAAAAATCCATTCATGTTTCTATTTACAAGTCAGTTTATTATTTTTAACTGCTATACAGCATTTCATTGTACTTTTATCCATGTATTTCTTTGCTGATGAAATGAAAGCTGCTTTTTTTTTTTTCCCTACTGTGAGTTGTGAATATCTTCTTATATTTATGTGAAACTCAACTAATCAGAAGTAACTTGGCTGAATCCAAATTTCATTTTGTTTACTGTTCAACACAACTATTGACTATTTTTTTTTGATAAAAAATGTTATATTTTTTTCATGTTTAAGATCTCCAGGAAATTTGTCTATTTATTTATTTACTTATTGCTAGCACATCCTGCTGATGTTCCATTGATTGAATACCACCTCTCATCTTTCTGAAATCACTCATTTCATTCTGTTTGACTCTTGCTAGGGCTGCTCTGTCATCTGTTTGCTTGGAGATGATGACTTCTTTTTGTTTTTAATTTCTTTGGGCTCCAGTATTTCTTGGATGTCTGGTTGCTCTTCTGTCCATTAATGGTTTACACTTAAGAAATTCTACAGTACAATTGGCTGCTGCTCATTCCTTCAAGTCCTCTCAGTTTTCACAAGTGTCCCAGGCTACCATTTTAGTCCCATATCAAATCCCATCTGCCCACAGTCTCTTATGTGACCTTAACAACACCTAATGCTCCAAAATATCCCCTTTCCACCTCTAGGCATTTACATATTTTCTCTTTTTATCTCTTCAATATATTGATGTGAGGAAGGAAAAACAAATTAAATATTTTTTATTTGTGTTTAATATAGGAAGAATTAGCAGTGGTGTGCCATATGGTTTGTCATCAAACCATTCTTTGAGTTAGAGACATCACTATTTAGGGCTAAGACTATTGTGTGCTAACTTGAACATTTGGTATACTTTAATATTTCTTGGAAGAAGACTGGCAAGCAAAAGTTGTCATAAGTTTACAAAAGCATCAATCATTCTATCTAATGACTTCTTTTAAAGTAATGTATTATGTGAAAAAACAAATTTATTAAGTATGATTTCATTTAGTGAAAAGTGTATACTTATTAAAATTAGATCACTTTGTCTTTTACTTTTTGCTTTCAAACAAGTGAATGACGAATGACTGTAGTATATGAATGGCATGATGCTGTCATAAACTAGCCCTGAACTTCAGAGTTTCTCTCACATTAATTAAACCTACTGAAGACAATAGTTTTGTTTGTAACAGCAGAAAATAGTTTCCCAATGATTACTACTGTTAGCTAATTAGCTACTTTTCTTCGCATGCCTGTTTGAGAAGAATAAAACCAGAAATTGATATGAGAATTGGATTAGAAATTATTAATTATAGATTTAAAAACTCATGTTCTCCAAGAGAACATGAGCTTTAAAAAAAAAGATTTTTTTGATTTTTAGAGAGAGAGGGAGAACCATCAATGTGAGAGCAAAACATTGCTCAGCCGCCTCCTGCATGCCTCCTACCCAACATCGAGCCTGCAACCCTGGCGTGTGCTCTGACTGGGAATCAAACCGGCCACCTTTCCGTGCACAGGGTGACGCCCAACAAACCTAACCACACCAACCAGGGTGTTATCTTTTGTTTTAAAATGCTAAATCTATGCCTTTGATTCTGATTTAATGAGGGTTTTATGCCTCATGCTCTGAAGTATACTGTGGTAGACAGACTACTGCGCCTCCAAAGATGTCTATGCTTTAATTTCTAGAATTTGTGAGCATGTTACTTTATACAGCAATAGGAGGTTTTCAGACTCTGAAAATGTTGAGAAAAAAAAGATAATCGTGTATTATGTGGGTGAGCTTAATATAATCACAAGGGTCTTTATTAATGGATGCAGGAGAATCAAATCAAAAAAGATGTGACAATGGAAAGAGAGCTCAGGGAGTGACAAAGGATTTGGAGATGCTAAACTGGTAAATTTAGAGATGAAGGGAGAGATCATAAGCCCAGGAATGCAGGCACTCTCTCATAGCCAGAAAATGTAAGGAGACAAATGATCCCCTGGAGCCTCCGGGAGGAATGAGATACAACTCGAGTACTGCTGATATCCTGACTTGAGGGATTCTGGCCACAAATGCAAGCAAATAAATTTGTATTGTTTTAAGGGATTAAGTCTGTGGTAATATGTTACAGCAGAAATAGAAAAACAACATGTAGCTTTCCAGGGGAAACTTCCACAGAATATATTCTCTGGGCATTCAACACAAGTTTTGCTGAATTATTCCTGTTCCTTTTACCAAAAATGAAAGCATAATATCTAATGAGGGAGGCAAATACACATAAATATATATTATTTAATAATATACAATTAATTATATTTATATTATTTTATATATTTATATTTAATATTCTATATTTCATAAATATGTAAGATGTCATACAAACATGTAATTAATTATATAGTAAATATAGATAACTATATATTCACCGAGTCTGGTGTATTTTGAGAACTTGCTTTACTCCATTATAATTGGGTTTAAACTAACCTATGGGGCACCATTTATATCAATGACAGACAACTTAATTTTGTCTTCCCTTTTCCCTTTTCCACTTTTTATTAAGTTTCCAACAGAGAACACAATGGGGTGTTGATATAACTTCCCAGTTTGTCTCTAAATTCTCTACTGTTCCCTTCCCAATCCTCTCCAGTCACAACTCCACTCAAAATCCTGAAGACGTTCTTAAATCTTCATTGCCTGGCTTGAGATCTGAAAAACCATTGTTCTATCATCACACTTTCTTCCTCACTCAATGTTCTGGGGCAACAGTTAAAAACTTTAACTCCTTTAGAATTTCCTCATAACATGCAAAGCCACGTTTTGAGAATTCCAAAAACCCTTTATTCTATTAAAACCAGGCTCTTGCTAATAAAAAGTGCTTTGACCCATTTTTTTTCTCTCTCTTAACATACAAAAATTTAGAAATTTTGATGTCCTATTGTTCTATAATCCTCTTTGTGGCAATAAGTGGCAGTGGGTAGAGTGTTAGAAACTACAAGGAACAAACCAAAGCCTTGAATTCTTTCTCAAAAGATCCTGCTATTCCACCTCTATTATGTGGCTTACTCACCCTCTACCTGCCAAAGGGTTTAACTCTGACATGGGGTTGCCTCTTCCATATATTCTCTCAAGGACTGAGAAAAACAACCAGAGACAAGTCTCGGGGGCCAGGAAGCTTCAGAGCCTTTTCTCTGCCATCTCTTGTTCTGAGAAAATCTCCACTTAAGCAAGTAAGCTGCTTTTTTATAGCTTGAAGATGTTTTCTTTTATAGTAAGAACTTGTGAATCTATTTTTGTGCTTTTCAAGTAAACACAGCAGAAATTGTGTCAATACAAAACACTCATAAAGTCCTGTCTCAGCCTCCAACACCACCAACACCATCACCACCAGCATCACAGTATTTTATTTGGGAATCAGCTTCTGATTCCCATATGTGTGGATTATTCTTCCTATTATGGGCTGAGAGCCTGGAAATGAGTTCCCTGGCATCCAACAGCTTTTTGTCAATCTGGAATAGTCGTTATGTAGAAATCATGCTGGAGGCTTTCCCAGAAAGGTACAGGTCCAATTACAGGAATTATAGAAAGATGAAGAGGATTTGTCTACAGAAATGGGTGTGAGCATTTCCGAAAGGCTCCTGAAATGCAAGGCTCCACCAGACACTGTCCTGTGTGGCTCATTGCTATTAAGCTGTTAGAACAACAGGTGTGTAGTAAGAGAAGAGCACAGATCAAAGAGGAAAGTTTTGGTCAGAAATGTAGAGAAGAGATTGGGCTTGGGTGATGCCAAGGATGGTAGTTTATGAGAATGGAGGGTCTTGGATTGCTCAGTGAGGGCAATGGATTACTCAATGTGATGTAGAAGAATTCATGAAGGAGAATCACAATGTCATCAGTGCAGGACAGGGAAGTCCAAAATCCCAGACATTCAGGCATTGAGGGTTTGAAAATGGCACGTTCCCCTAAAGTTGTGGAAATGAAGTACACTAATGCAAAATTCTTAAAGCTTAACAATTGTGTGGAAATATTTCATCATGAGCCTCATTCAGGGACTGGATTAAAATAGGGATTGAAACTAGTATGGGTTAGTGTCAGGAGCTAGGGGAGAGAGAGCTGAGCTCTCAGGTGTGGGAGTAGCAGATTAAAGCCACAAACCAAAAATGAGTTAACCACTTTAATCACTTACTGTGATTATATAAGCAGGAGTGTAAAACCAGGGGAAATGCCAACTCCTCTTCTTCCAGTTTCCCCAGTGGAATGGTGCACCAGTCCAGGGTTAGGTGAATCAGTAAGATGTGGGGTTGTTTCACTGTTGAGGGAGCTCTCAGCAAAAGACTGGTAATTTTATGGATCCTGATGTGGGAGGTAGGGTGAAGGGTGTGGGCTAGGAGTGCAAAAGTACATACAAATACTGAGTCAAAGTGGGGAGCAGTGTCTTCAAAGTTTCCTCCTCTCTCCCCCACCCCTATAAGAAAATCTCAGCAGAAGGGCCCAAATAAGACCTCTGCTCAAGGCCTTGGGAGTAGGAGTGCAAATAAGTATAAGAGCATGACTGGCGAGGGGCCTGGTGTCCTTGACTGAATCTTCCTTCAGAGACTGCAATGCACTTACTGGCCATGCACCAAGTCTGTGTTGGGAGGGCAGCTTTCTGCCAGGTAGAGCCTTTGTAATAGCAAGTGGTTAAGTCTAAAAACTTACACAAAGGTTTTAACCAGGAACCAGACTCATCAGGTAGTAGGTGCCACTCAACCTATTTTAATTATTCCTTTTACAGTTACTTAAAGTAACATGTAAATAAGTAATACCTTTTAATTTTATCCTTCTGGCTCAGCCTGGGACTAGTCTATGGATTAAAAAAGGTGACATTTGATGCTTATCTTGGGGAGCTATAAATTCCAGAGTCTTTTCAGAGGTGTCTTTTGATTACAAATATTTGAAAGTTGACACCTAATGTCCAAATGTTTTCCATATTTGGATAGGAAAAATTTTGTAAACATTGCTTATAATGGTTCATATTTTGTGACCTCCATTAAAGTGCATATTTTTATTACATTTATTATTACTGAAGCTGCCACCTCATTTCAAGAACCATTATAGGCAATATGCTAAGTGTTCCCTAAAGTGTATGAAGGAGAGGAACATTAAATATTAAATGAATATACATATTGCCTGTATTTGCCTTTGTGTCATTCAGATGAACACCCTTCAAGCAGGATAGTCAAGGGCAATGGTTTATTAGTTTAGGCTACAAACTGTAAAGATTAGAATTGACAGAAACCCAACTCTCAGTAGAGGACATTTCCTCTATACTGAGTGTTGACTTCAGTTGTGACTTAGCTCTGAGGGTTTCATTTAAACAATGGGAGTGAGAATATCATAACCAAGGGACTTGTTGTGGATTACCAGAACTCATTTTAGAAAAGAAAAAAATTAAGGTAAAGAACATTTTGAAAAAGTGGCATTTGCAAAAGAAGATACATTAACAATGAAGCTCAAACTGATATCTTGTTCTTTGGGTATGCTTAGTGGGTAAGCATTTTTTTCTTGATCAAAAGCTGAAACAGTTTTCCTCATTTTTTATTCTAAATTTAACAAAGTCTTGGTAAATTTTGAAAGATCTCTGCTGTGCCAAGATCTCAAGGAATGTGCTGTTTGAAATATCCAGTTGTCTGAATAATTGGGAATTGATGTCTTTAGCTAGCCAAACTGTAACAGAGATATATTTCAATTATTTAAGTTGGGATTTTTTTCCCTTTCTCCAGAAGTAGAATCTCATGTTGTTCTGTGTCCACAAGACCTACTGTGATGTGTAGTATAAGCAGTTATGCAAGTCCTGGGTTTGTGACTTTTGTAGTTTTCCCAATTCCACAATTACTCTTGGGTGTCATTTTTCAGGGCAATCAAACAACCTGCATGAAGCGTAGCTCCTTTCATAGAGGTTATAAATCTGAAAATCAGATTTCCAAACCTATCAGAAGTGTGTGTAAAATAAGAATACCTATTTTCTGAGTGAAGGCTTGAGGGAATCCTCTATGACTAAGCGACACTATTTTGACTACTAGAGGTCATTTTTGCTTTCCTTTGTCACATTTGTTAGACAGCTGGAACTGCTTGGTATTTGAATTCTAGCTAGGAGGGATGCTACTATATTTTTTTGGATGCCTTTCTTATTTCATTTTGAGATGAAAGAAACCTTGGATGCCACAAGATAGTGAAAAACAGTTGGATGAGGAATTCGGTTTTCTGTGTTTGCATCTGATTTTTACCACTTTTTAAGACCAAGATTGCAGTCTTTTGGTCTATTAGAATCATCTAGAAAGATTTTTAAACAGTGCATTTTTAGGCTTACCTCATATAAGTTTTTCTAGGGATAGAGCCTTGGTATCAGATGTTTTAAAAATTCCCAAGTGATTCTAATGTTCAGGAGGTTGAAAATCATTGGTCTAAGGCAAATTAATTATAGTCTTCAAAGTCAAGATTTCCATGTATACAAGAAAAATTTTGGATTGCATAATGGTTTTTAATTTTTCTTTTGGTGGAGGGAGCCACAAATCTCCATTCTTCAAACAAAATGTTACTCTTGTGGAAATAAAGACCAATCAAATGAGAAAAACAAAGGCTGTATATTTAGAGCTTGCTATATATATAGCAAGGGAGTCAACAACCCTCACTTGAATTTTGGCAGACACTCAAAGGCAGGCAGAGGAGAGAGAGCTTTATAGTGGGAAATGGGAGGGCTTCAGATGTGCCCTTCATGGAGGCTGCTGACTTGGGGAAGTTGTGGGTAAGCTAACTAGAAGGCGCATCCTATGTGCTTGGGTATGGGTGCATATTAGGCTTTCTCTAGTCATTCTAAATTGGAAACAGGGACAAAAATTAAGGAACCTATTAGTTATTAATCAAGTCCTGGCCATTTGGGGTTAATAGTTATACAAGTTATTGTTCAGCTTCCCGAATTACTATTAGAGATAGTGATCTGGCTTCCTATAATTCCAATTTAGAGTTGGCTGGCTTCCTGGGTTGTTTGTTGTAGATAAAGGACTTGATTTCCTGGGCAGGTTGCTGCAGGTTGAGGGCATGAATTTTATTTTTATACATGATCTGACTATTTTTCCTGTGTATAGTCATTCTATCACTTTTATCATCCAACTCCCTGTCACCTAAAAAAATTTTTTTTAAAAGCTTAAATCTTGCCTCTTATAATAGTAGAGTCGATCCCCCACCTCAACTCCCATCAGTTTACTCCTTACTCTCTTTTTCTGGGGAAAAGTGGGCCCTGGACCTACCTCTGAGTGTCTGCAGCCTGCCTTTCTGGGATTGATGAGCTCATAAGCATTACTTCAGCATCTCTGAGACATGCCCTGCACTTCCCCATATTGACCCAATTTGGATCAGCTCTTCACTTCCCCTCCGACATAAATGTGGCTGCTAGCATGAAGCTATTATTGACGTTTTGCAGATTATTTAATTCCATGAGTTTTAAGATTCACTGGCCATCTCCAATACAAGGACATTTTTATTGCTCAGCTTCTGAGACTCTACTCAGTACCATGTTGCAGAGTAAACTCCCCACGTCTATGCCTCCATCCATCGTCTCTTTCTCCTGTGCACCTGGAGTCACTTCCACCACCATGCTGGCCACATTCTGTTTCATAGGCATAGCAGCAGGAAACTGAACATACTTCTTGTACTATAATGTGGTACGATCTGCCTATTTGGTATAAAATTCTCTCATTTAGATCAGGCCCAAAGGCCCTTACTTTATCCACCAAAATGGATCATTAAGATATTTCCTGAAAATAGTGACTTCTACTTCTAAGACAATTCGTACAACTCCCTCTGATCATGGAAGCAAATGTAATCTATTTCCTTTTCTTGTGTTTTTTCCTCTAATTAATTTTTCTGTAAAATGAGTAATTGACTTAAGTGACTCACAGGTCCTTTTCAGATCTGTAAGTGTGATTCTCAATGTACATATTCTGCTATATTATAACTAGACACAAGGTATGAAGAGTTACTATGAATAACTATAATTAGTATTACTTTTGTATAACTACACTAGATTAAAGGTGTTTTTTTTAATCTTTACTTTTCCAGCATCAGCAACTACTGTCAATATCAATAATGAATGATCATTACCATTCTCACATTGACATTCTCTCATGGTAAAAAATAAAAACCTGGCCTTAGTGAAATACTTTCAAATCCTTCCAATTTGCCCTGTGGCTCCCACTGACACCCTTGGGCCTTTTCTTGAGCTGTTTCTTTTCTTTCTTTCTTTCTTTTTTTTTAATTCCCATCACCCCAACTCCTTGGCAACCATCAGCTTGTTCTAACTATGGGTATGTTTCTGTGTTGTTCTGTTTAGTCATTTATTTTATTTTACTAGTTTAGATTCCACATATAAGTGATATCATACTGTATTTGTCTTTGTCTTACTTATTTCACTTAGCATAATATACTTTAGGCACATATTCTGTCACAAATGACAAGATTTCATTCTTTTTCATTGCTGAATAATATTCCATTTTACATTTTTATATATATATACCATCTTCTTTATTCATTATTTTATTGATGGACATCTAGGTTGCTTCCATATCTTGGCTATTACTAGCTATGCTGCATTGAACTTAGGGGTGCATATAGGTTTTTCAATTAGTGTTTTCATTTTCTTCACATAATTACCCAGAAGTGGAATTACCGGATCTCATGGCAGTTCTATTTTTAATTTTTTGAGAAATTTCCATACCATTTTCCATAGTGGCTATAAATGTAGTTATTTTATTTTCTCATATTTTTTCCTCTACTTATATAATTTAAATCCAATGTATAAAACAAATAGAAATATCAAGTATGGGTGAATTTAAGTATAGAACACAGGTGGGAGAAACTTTTTTGGAAAGGGATAGGAAATAAATATTTTAAGATTTGCATATCATGTTTCTGTTACAATTGGTCTCAGTTGTAACTCTTCCAATGTGCTGTTGAACTATAAGGCAGCTGCAGACAATACGTAAACAAATAGGTATGGCTGTGCCCCAATAAAACTTTATTTACAAAACTCATAACTGGCCAACCTACTATATAGGTAGACTGAGTAGAGCCCCATCTAACCATCACCACTTCTTTTCAGATTACAGTTTCTCGTTCTATCTGGTGGTCCCTGGAAGTTTCCCCTGATTTCAAGAACACTTTGAAAGAGCACATTAATAAGAGTGATCCATAAATAATTTAAAATTTTCAAAATCACATAATTTTAATGAAAAAATTTTTCAAGATCAAAAGTATTTGTAAGTCATATTTTTCATAGGTCTGAATCTGAAATAAATGGAAATATAAACTTTCTGCATGGCTTTTTCCAGAAGTTTGCTTGTAGTATAATTATGCATGTATTTCTTGCCCCAGTTGGATTGAGAGCTTCTTAAAAGTGGATATTTATTTCTTTTTTCCCAATGCCAAGCATAATAAATTGTATAGAATGTGGAGTTGTTTTATATAGAACAAGCACATTGAAAAATTTTCATCCTTCTTTATTTTAAGGTTGTCAGCATTTTAGCTCAATTATCAGGTTAGTCTCTGATAAGAAATGCAATAAAAATAGATATAAAACCCCACTTCCTTTTCAAGTCATTGACTTTCAGAGGAAAGTCAGTTGTTTGGCTAATTAAATCTTAAATACTTTAGAAGTATTCTGGGTCTAGAAAATAGGCCAGAAATAATTGAAAAAGAAAAGAAAACATAATTGGTTATATAGCTATTTAGATGCACCAAACTTAGATCGAATAATGACTCCAGATTTTATCTAATTTTCCTTTGAAAAGATAGCTTGGCTGCTGTGGAACCGATTTGACTTCCTTCTGAAGTATTTTACTCATGATTGACTAGAAAATCAAGCTGATTGACTAGAGAATCAAGCAAATTAACTAGAGGCCCATATCAATTTAAAATGTCTCCCCAAAACTTCAGTTTTATAGGGTACACCTTTAGCTTTTGATAATTTTTTAAAACAAAAAAAAACGCTTCCCAGAATTATCTATTTTCAGGTTCATAAGATATGTGCACTCATTTAAAATCAAGTGGGCAACCCAGCCGGGCGTGGCTCAGTGGCTGAGCATCCACCTAGGATCCAGGAGATCATGGTTCGATTCCCAGTCAGGGCACATGCCCAGGTCCGGGCCCGATCCCCAATAGGAAGGCAGGAGACAGCTGATCAATGATGACTCTCTCACCATTGATGTTTCTATCTCTCTCTCTCTCTCTCCCTCTCCCTCTCCCTCTCCCTTTCTCTCTCTGAAATCAATAAAAATATACTTAAAAATAAAAACAAAAATAAATAAAATCAAGCAGGCAAATGAAAAAGCGAACTCGAACAATGAAACTAAATAGTTCTTCCACTAAGAGTACTTTTTACTTATTTTGTTTTATTTCACTTTTGTTACTTGTTTTGCCTAAAGTACATCTTCATAACTGATTGCAAAAAAGAAAAAGATCAACCCAAATCACAAACTGGTCCTAAATATATACCAACATTCATTATAAAATGGACATTCTAAAAACCAAAGTATTTCAAAAACAAAATGAGACTGACACTTTTATTTTAGGGTGAAAGACCAAGTTATAAATCTTCTACTAGGAAAAATTAGTGGTGTAATTTTATTTAAATCACTGTCACAAGTTTATTTTATACACATATACCAGTGTACCCTCATGAGCAATACGTGTAGCTCATCCTTGGATAAATTGCCATCAAATGAAAAAATAAAAACATATGGCTTGCATCAGGCACTGTTGGTTAATCATTGAATATCCTTAAGCTTTAAAAAAAGTGACTCAAAAATGTCCGTTATATGAGAGTATAATTCAACTAAAATAAATACAAGGATTTTTATATACTCATTATAATTTCTTTCTTATTTTATTTTTAGCAATAGTTTTTCAGGGAACTAAGAAAAGTAGCTAAAAAGCAGAGAACAGTCAGAGCGGTAAACTTAAGGGCTCCCAGTCCATTATGACAGTGGAAGGGTAGAGAACTGCCTGGAGGTTATAAGTGCCCATGCCTCTCTCCAGCAGAGCACAGAAGAATAAACCAGGAGTGATGGAACCAGGTATCTGCTCAGTAACGGGAAGGAGTATTCTTACCACCTGTGGTAGGCAGCTTCTGAAATGGCTCCCAACCATCCCTGCCTTCTTGTATTCATACCTTGTGTAATCAAACTCATCCCTTTGAATGTGCTTTGTACCTAGAGACTTATTTCTAACAACCAGAATTCAGCAACATTGACAAGATTTCACCCTCACTCCCAAGATTAAGTTATGTGATAGACTTAATGGTTTCATCCCCACCAAATTTATAATTTCAATAATTCCCAGTGTTATGGTATTAAGAGGTAGAGACTTTGGGAAGTGGTTATGTCATGAGGGCAGACACCTCATGAATGGAATTGGTGACTTTATGCAAGAGACCCCATAGAGCTCCTTTACCCCTTTCACCCTGTGGGAACACAGCAAGTCTTCATCAGACATTGATTCTTGTAGGGTTTAGATCTAAGACTTCCTTACCTCCAGAATTGTGAGAAATGAATGTTTGTCATTGAAACCACCCAGTCTATGATATTTTGTTACAGCAGCCCAGACAGACTAGGATAGGTTACAACAAGATTGTGGCTTTCTCTCTCACTCTTCTTTACTCATTCTGAGAAAAACAAGCTGCCAAGTCATGAGGTGTCCCGTGGAGATGTCCACATGAGAAACTGCAACCCTCAGTTCAGGAACTAAATCCAGTTAATAAGCTAGTGAGTAAGGTTGGAAGCAAATCATCCCCCAAAAGACTTGCATGACCACATTACCAGCTAACTCCTTGACCCTGGACCAGAGGACCCAGCAACTCTTCACGATTCCTGACCTGCAGTGATTGTGAGGTACCAAATGTTGTCATTAATATTGGATTTGAGTTTCATAAGGTCAGGGGGTGAACATCCATCAAGGACTTTGGTGTTGGTACACCTGTGCCAGTTGGCCAAGCAGAGTCCACCTAGATCATCAGCCTTCAAGAACAAAAAGGTAAAAATATCTTCTTACTTCCACTTTTAAAAAATGTTTTATTGGCAGTAATACAAAAGAAGGAATGCAACTTTTTGTGAGCAGTACATTTCACTGGATATTCTAATGTCTAATCACTTCAATATAGAGAGTCCATCAAATTTTACTTGCAAGCTTCTTGTGTTTGAAAGATAGAAATGAAGGAGACTTGTTTGTCAAGAAGTACTACAAAATGAGTGAGAGCTGTTGGATTGGAAAGATTGGTAGTATTCAAGCTACAGTTGTTCTTTGCAGAGACTTTCTGAGGAAGCGATAAATACACATGTGTGGGGATGTGTATGGAAGGATGAAAGGATGTTTACAGTTGTTTGTATGGAAAAATATATAAGAATAGATAATAATACGAGAATAAATTATGTTTTGCATACTCACAACTGTAACTACTTTTACCTACTACATATGATACCTAACTTAACCTCATCTCATTTCTTTGTCACCTGTAATTTTTCAAAATTAACCTGATTGCCAACAAGTTCCTTAGAGTCTCATTTAGAGGCTACTTACACTTATTTTGATGTGATTACGTTTCCTTGGTGGTTGATTTTCCCACATTTGGGTGAAACAGGGACGGTAGAATTAGGCACATTGAAATCATGATGATTAACAGTGTAATGTTTATTAATTGGTAAACATGTGTCTCCCCAATATACTTTCAGGGTCTGGGACTATGGTAGGCATTGGAAATTTAGTGACAAGCAGGACTGACACAACCTCTATCGTTATGGTGCTTTCATTATTACTTAGTAGGAAAGAGCATGGATTCTTTTGTCAGGCAGACCTAGGCCTTCATTCTGTTTTCTACATATATTATCATGACCTGGGGGAAGTTTCTTAACCTTTCTGAACTTTCATTTCTTCTTCTGTAAAATGGGGATACCAAAGTACTTCCGGTGAAATTGATAAAGGGTTAAGACAGATAACAGTAAAGTTCTCTATACAGAGATCATAGTAGGCATTTAATAAAAGGTAAGTACTTTGCTGTTGCTGCTCTTATTGTTACCTGTATCCCATCATCATCATTGTTAGAGGACGGGAAACTCCTTTTCCCTGTTCCTAATTTCAAGAGAGAGTTGTCCTACAGTCCTTCCACCTTTGGGGAACTGGAATAATTTATTGTTAAGTCAGGAACTGTGACAAAAGGATACACAATTCCTGGATTATAGAGACATATCATTTACTATAGAAAGAAGAACAGCCAGAGCAACCTCTGCCTCAGTTCCCCACTCCAGTTTCTAAGGGCAGTAGATGCAGCCCAGCGTTACCTGTGGGTGCAGCGGTGCATCCCAGGAGAGGAACCCTGACATTAGGAGACTCTGAACTTGTTTGGAGCAGCGAGAACATCTACCCTGCTGAGCTCCAGATAGAGTATTCATCATTTTGGAATGAAAGCTAATGCCTGTAGGAAGGGAAAAAGGAAGGCATTAAAACTATTACCCTGCAATGTTTCTGGCAGGTGTGTCTTCAAATCCCTCCTGAGGAATACACTACCTCTGACTTTCAAGGCTGTTTGCTATTCCAACATGTCCTTTGCTGTAAAGGCCTTGACCATTCAGGTACACAAAAAATCCACGAGGAATTGTCTTCCAACAGTTATCTATTGGTAAACTGGAGAATAGTTTGCCATGTTAGGCTCAGCAATGCCTCTTTTCTCAGTGGCTTTTCCACCCATATCATTGAAGCTCTAGAGAAAAGTCAAGAGAGGTGATGAGTGTCCCTGGTTCTGGAGTTCAGGATGCAGCTCCAATTGGCTCTCACAAAGTCACATCATATATTTTATTATTATTTTTATTTTATTTATTTTTATTTTTTATTTTTTTAAATATATCTTTATTGATTTCAGAGAGAGGAAGAGAGAGGAAGAGACAGAGATAGAAACATCAGTGATGAGAGAGTCATTGATGGGCTGCAGCCTGAAACCTGGGCATGTGCCCTGACTGGGAATCGAACCCCGATCTCCTGGATCCTAAGTCGATGCTTAACCACTGAGTCACGCCCGGCTGGGCGCATCATATATTTTAGAAGTGATTGATCACAAGGTTGGTGTTCTGGCCCTTTTTTTTGTCTTTTCTTTCTTACTCAATTTTTGAGGCTCCGTCCAGGAAGAAGGGTACTGGTTCTTGGAGGCTCCCTAAGAGATCTTACCAATTATTATTATGATTCTATATAACAGTTTATATTGTAGCACCAAGTTACTGAAGCAACTAATTTTGTTAGGACTTGTTTTAAGACATGGGAGGATAATTTAGTTTAGAAAACTTTTCTTCCCAAATGATGAGAGTAAAAGATTATCATGTAAATCAGTAAGTTTCAGGTGTCAAATAATTTCCAGAGGTTGGTGATTTTAGAAGACCTTTGCACTGAATAACCCTCATATTAATGAATTCATGCTGCTTTCTTAACTAACTTCTTTCTAGTTATACAGACTGTTTCAGGGCACATCATTAAGGCGAACACTAGGGTGGCCTTGCCTTTTATGTAGAGACAGGAAAGGGCTTTCTGAACATGAGAGAGGCAAGCTGAAAATTAAAACATAACTAGGACTTGGTCAAGCTGGTAGGGGTGAAGTAAGGAGATGGTTATAAGCAAAAAGAAGAGCAAAGGTATAAGTCCTGAAGTGGAAATAACCTGAATCTGAAAACAGGCCAATGAGGCAGAACTTTTGGCAGAAGGAGCAAGAGAACATTAAGGGATTAGCCAAAAACATATATACATAACACATAGATACAGACAGCAGTGTGGTGACAGACAGAGGGGAAGGGGGGGTGGAGGTGGGCAAATGGGGGGGGAGGAAGGGGGCAGAAATGGGGACGGAGAGAGACTTTGCTTGGGGCAATGGGCGCACAATGCAGTGTGCAGATGATGTTTTATTGAGTTGTACACTTGAGCCTGTATAGTTTGGGAACTTATGTCACCCGAATACATTCAATTAAAAAATAATAATACATAAAGTGAGACTAGACTAGGAAGTAGGAGCCAGTTACTACAACAAGCTCAGGGTTCAGGTAGAGAATTGTGCTCTTTATCTTAAGAGCCATTAAAGTGCCTGAACGAGGACACTGTGATTAGCAGATAATGAATTGCAGGAGAGCAGGAATCGGTGAGGCCAGCTAGCAGGCTGGGGCCGCTGCACAAGCAGGAAATTAAATTGGCCCGGGCAGAGTAGGTGGTAGTAAGGACAGGAAAAAGCAAGTAGATTCCAGGTGTATTTCAGAAGAAAAAATTGTATTTATTTTTCATTGTCCAAACTGAATCCTGTGTCTTATACACCTAACAAACACCAGTAAATGTTTACCAGTCACAGGGAACCCATCACCTGCAGAGCATTTTCAGTTTACCTAGCCTCCTGCTTTTTTAGAAAGCCAACAAGAGACTGCATAGAACACGATTTCTCAAGTAAAATGTAAGTTCAGATTAAATCACACAAAGCAGGCAGCTGATTAAGAAACAATTATTTAGCCTGGTCAGCATGCTCAGTGGTTGCTTATTGACCTATGATCCAGGAGATCCCAGTTCGATTCCCGGTGAGGGCACATGCCTGCCTTGCCGGCTCGATCTCTAATAGGGGGCGTGCGGGGGCCCGCCGATCAATGATTTTTCTCATCATTGATGTTTCTATCTCTCTCTCCCCTTCTCCCTTCCTCTCTCTGAAATCAATAAAAATATACTTTAAAAAAAGAGAAAGAGACAATTATTTAGGCAATTATTGTAAATCTACACTTTTCCTGGTTAACAGTCAGATGTGGAAGGCAGGGTATTAATTTAAATATGTATAATGTTTCCTGTGAGGAAAACAATAAAAAAGCATTTGGAAGCTGTAAAGTTGGACAGCATTCAACCTATAAGAGACACCATTTTAGCAATGAAAAGTGTATCTGCATGACTCCTCCGTCAGCTAAGAGTTGTCGGGAAAGGGCCTAAGACTTTCTAGCATTGAGTCCAATTAAGTTGTAAAATCTTGACTTGCTAAATTTTTCCATGGCCCACATTTTGAAGAATCATAAATAATTACTCATGTCTGCTGGAGAAACTCAGTTTTTAAAGTATCGGAGTTATTTAATTGAGTAGCATTCATCTTTGCACTTAGAGTTCGTATTAGGAGTGATGGGGTTGTGATTAATCTATTATGGATTAATTCTGCAAGGACAATTTCTAACACTTCCTCTAGAGCTCCAGGGATTACATGTATATAGCTGGAGGAAGTGACCAATCAGTAGAAAGGGCCTAGGATAATAAAATGTTATCAAAAAACAAATAAATGCTATGAAATAATTTATTTATGTATTATTTAGTCAAAAAAACTTTTCTTGAGCACCTGCTTTATATCTGGCATTATACTAGGTGCTGGGAATATAAGAAATTCAAAAAACTTATGTTTATTAAGGTAAATAGAAATATATTTTTTTAAATTATAATAATGGTTCTGGGACAAATCAGAAGCAGTTGAACAAAGGAAGAAGAGGTCATGTACACTGAGATGGAAAGAAAATGTTTTAAGAAGCCTGTCATTTGAGCTGAGTATGAAAATGAGTCATTAAGTATGAAAGGGAATGGTGATACATTCAAGGCAGAGGAACCAGCATATGCAAAAGAATATTATGCACCAGTGCCTGCTTTTAGAGGGAAATGCAATTTTGTCTGGATTTAAAGAGTGTGACGATAGTGGGGGCTAGGAGTAAGCAAGGGCAAAATCAGAAAAGTCTATGCACACCATGCTAAAACTCAGACTCTATTAAAAAGTCACAAACTCAAATGCATTCAGCAGGAAAGGTATAGTGTAAGGAGAGTCAGGCGGTAAGCAACGGGAAACTGGTAAATTCTGTATTGAACTGGGTGAGTGAGACCACTAATTAAATGCATTCAAATCTAATGTTCTCAAAACAAGGAAGAGTGCCAAACACAATGTATCTGAAGAATGGATGCCGTTAGGCATTTAAACTCCCAAGTGATTCTAAGTGCAAGGATAATTTAATAACAATTTCAATAATGTCAGTGACATGGTCAGATTAAGTTTTAAAACCATTACTCTGGCTGTAAAACGAGGAAATGGGGGGAATAATGCACTATGGAAGAAGAGAGAGTATATTCTATATTAGAATTTTATTAGAATATTATTTTAAAGTTAGTCCATATTATAATAGGTTATTATAATAAATTAGAAAAGGTAAGTTGGACTGAAGTAAATCAATGGAGATATAAATAAGTGAGTATTTTCAAGAGCTATTTAAAAGGCAAAATAATTTCATGATGCTATGGTAGATGTAGTGGTGGGGAGAGGAGAGAATTAAGGATAACTCCCTATTTTATGGCTAGAATCCCAGTCATGGGTCCCACTGTGTGCTCAAATGGGCAATACTAGATTAAGATATTTGGGTAGGAAGAACATTGCCCAAGGTTAGGTTGTTTAAGTCAGCACCAAATGCACTCAGATGAAGATTAGAAAGTCAGATTTTAATAACTTCTTTTTTGTATTTTTAATGTTTAAGTGGCATCTAGTGTCTCTAGAGAGTTGTATTTAGTGGTGTGGCATAGAGAAAAGAGAAGTAAATGGGGAGCTTAAATTTGGACTCAGTGGAATGGAAATATTTCGGTGAAGCCATGAGAGTGGATGGGCCCTCCTAGGGGCTTTATCAGAGTGCCACCACTAAGGACTCGGTAGGGACTCTTAAATAATGAAAGTCAAAGAGAGATCCTGCTGTGGAATTTAAGGAACAAACTGAACTACCAAGCAAGACAGAGACTGACTCATAGATAGAGAGCAGGCAGACGGCTCTGGTGGGGGGCGGGTGTTGGGGGTGGGTGGAGGGATTGAGCAAAAAAGAAAAAAAGAGAGAGAACTCAAGGATATGGACAGCAGTGTGGTGATTGCGGGGTGGGTGGAGGTGGAAGAAGGCACAGAGGGGCTAGATGGTGAGGGAAATAAGAAAAGAAAATAATAAAATAATATAAAATAATAAAATAATAAGAAAGAGAGGTGAAGAAGGTTAACACAGAGCCCAGGAAAGACAGGCCATTGGGGGGTGGAAAACCAAGACCAGAAGGAAGCCAAGAGACAGTGGTTTCTACTAAAAAGAGTACTCATATTGTCAAATGTTTAAAAGTACAAGTGAAACAGACTGAAAAGATTCCACATGCTTAGAATCAAGAAGGTTATGGAAAGACTCTAGCAAGTTTAGTTTTCAGCAGAGAGTAGAGATGTAAGCCAGACTGTAATTCAGCTGTGAATGGCGGGTGTGAAAGAGCAGATGGCAAATATCAACCTGTCATGCAAGAAGTTTGAGTGGAAAGGGAAGACGGGAAGACAGGAGCAGGAAGAAGTATTATCCGAAGGCTTTGAAAGGAGAAAGCAGCATTGATGGGAGAGAAGATTTACACAAAGAAATCAAGACCATGGGTATACCAAGACCTGTGTTCAATTATTGGCTTTTTTTTAATTTTTGAAAAATTCCACCCACTCTCTTAAGAAGTAATGATCTTTGCAAACTTTTTGTTGTGAGATACAATTAATCTCAAAGCCACCTTTGTGGAGACTCTTCTATCATTTTCTCGGCTCCTCAAAAAAGAGCACTAAAATAATTGGGAAAGGGTAGGAGATATTTAAAAAAAAAATACTATGGCCCAGCTGGGCGTGCCTGGGAGGTTGAGCATCCAAGAGATCGCGGTTCGATTCCTGGTCAGGGCACAAGCCAGGGTCGCAGGCTTGATCCCTAGTGACTCTCTCATCATTGATGTTTCTATCTCTCTCTCTCTCTCTCTCCCTGATATATACATATAAAATACTACGTGACTCATGTATATACTACAGCACATAGAACATGCCAATGTTTAGGTGGTTTTAATCAGCCCTGAATGACCACGGCTGATGCTTGGAAAGTCAGAATCTAATTAAAATTTTTATGGACTTGTGAAAATTTTAAATTATTGTTGCCATTTTATCCTTAACTAAATTCCACTCTATTCAAGCACAGTAGAGCCTTACGTCTCCTGACGAAATGCATATAACCCATGCAATTCATTATAAAGCAGTTTCTCACCAAAAGCTTAGAAGTGTCAGAATTTATGAACATCCAAGCCCATTTGATTTGATTTTTCCTCTGGAGCATGTTTGCTAATGCGCAAACACTATTCATTAATGTGCTAAGAGGTGCTCACCAAAGCTGAGCTGTGGAACTACCTTAACTTCAGCAGAAAAGTCATCACTCTTCTCAGGCAAAGAATGCTGATGAGCAAAAGTCCTCCAAAGAATTGTGGTGGTATAGACAGCCCCAATAAATTAAACACACTTTACTGCTTCCACTAATGTGCATGAGAAAAATTAAATCTATATCTTTTCCATTAATCTGTTTGGAAGATTTTATCTCTAATGGAACTGGTGGAGAAATTCAAGAGGGAGAGTGCAGAATGGTTACCTTTTAAATTCCTCTTATTTGTTTCTGTCACAAAGAAAGATGAAGTATCCAGTCTAAACTCTTTGGCAGTGTGGACACTGATTTCATCCTATGGTTTAGTGCTCAGGAAATAACCATTTCTTACTTTGTAAGAAGATAGAATACAATTCTTAGGTAAGAGGAGCCCAGAAGTTGTCAGTTTAGGGCTGATGCAGCAGTTCCATGTCATTTATACCCAGACTTTCCTCATTCCTTCCTGCTCTGCCCTCCTGAGAATGTTGTCCCATGATTGCTGGCTTAAAACAGCTGCTTATGCTCCAGCCATCAAATTCACATTCCAAGTAGCTGGAAGGAGAAAAAGACAGAAGAGGCATGTACTTTCTCCCTTTTTAATCTACAGTTTATTGAAATAAATAGGCTCTAATAATAACATATTGCTAATAAATTCACACAAAGTAAAGACCACCTGTGACCATCAGCCAGATTGAGATCTGTAACATTATCAGTACTCTAGAAGTCCCCCTCGGGCCCCTTCCCATCATTATTCCCCCTCAAAGATAACCAGTATTCTGTAATTTAACACCATAGATTAATTTTGCCTGCTTTTAAAACTTATGTAAATGAAAACATAGAGTATATCTCTTTGTATCTACTTTGTTTTTCTCAGTATTATGTTGGTGAGATGTAGTCATTGCTGCTTCTAGCAATGGTTTATTTCTCATTAACATATAGCATCACATTGTAAGAATATACATCAATTTATCTATCATCAGTCATTTCTTTTGTTGACTAACATTGGGTGGCTATTGCAATTAGTGCTGTTTATAAACATTCTTTTATGTGTCTTTTTGTGACTACAGTATGTGCATGTATTTCTGTTGGTCATATTCTTAGGAGTGGGAAGGACAGTTTGTAACTTATGTTCATGAGCAGCTTTAGGAGATATTACTGAGCAGTTTCAAAGATGTTGTATGAATTACATCACTTCCATCAGTGTTTTCCTATCCACATATATATGTACATGCCAAAATATACAGTTTTGATTTGTTTGAATTTTTTTACTTTGATATTTTAATATCATTTTATTAGATACATTATCTTGAAACTTGTTTTCTTCAAAGCTTAACAATGTATTCTAAAGGGTTTTCCATGATAATATATATAACCCTAATTCAATATTTTAACAGTAGTTATTTTGACTGGGTATTTAAATTTATTAAAGTTATTCTTTACATAGTAAGATAATCATGTGATTTTCTATTTTAATAGGTTAATGTGATAAATTACTCTGCTTAATTTTCTACTATTAAACAAATCTAAAATATCTCAAATTAAGTTGTCATTTTTGTAAGTTTTCAGCTGATTTCTGGTTTGCCCTGCTCTTAAAATGTAGCCTTTCAGGGATCCCAACACAGGACCTAGGGTGTTTAATAGTGTCCCTTTTCCTATGTAGATCACAAATTCCTTTTTCTTTTTCTTTTTTTTTTTTTTTGCTTCCTTCACATCATAACAAAGAAAAAGCTATTCTGTTTCAGGAATTTTCTATTTAACTTCCTAGCTCATTTATCTGCCAGCAGATGCCGGAGAGAGAGAATTCACCAAGTGTTAGACTCATTTTCTCTTCTTCCCTTCTCACCAATGGTTTTGCTCTTCATTTCTTGGCTTCAAGGGGAGACATAATCTTTCATTTTTTACTACAAAAAATGCCATGAGATTGGCAAAAGCTCTGCCTTCCTTGCTTCCACCTGGGCTCTTATCTTTGACACTATGGCCAAGAAACATCAAATGCCTCTCACTAGAGAGCAAGAGGCTGACAAAATTTTGGCTCACTTTTCCGTGCTTCTTCTCTCTCTGAGTCCTTGGTTTTCTGGTTCTAGTTGCCATGGCAGCTCACTTTTGCCATCACACTTTTTCTTTTTTAAATTCTGGTTTATCTAACAGCCACAGATGGAAAAACTGACCTGCTACCACATCTCCATTGTAATGCAAAGACCTCCTTGACTCAGTGATTCTTCATTCACCCTTTGAACGTCTCAGTCTACTTTCCAAGGCTTTCCATCACTTCTCACATATCATCACTCTCTTTTTCTAACATTCTTTTAAAAAAATAATCTTGCCTTCTTTTAGCAAACATATTAGTTTTATTAATATTTTAAATTTTATATTAATTATGCATAACATAAAATTTATTGGTTTAACAATTTTTAATTGTCCAGTGACATTAAGTACATTTACATTTTTGTGAAACCAGTATGATCATCTGTCATCAGAACTTTTTCTGGACTGACCCGCTATACCCATTAAAAATTAATTCCCAACCCCTTCTCCCCCAGCTCTGGCAATCAATTTACCTTCTTCTTGTGACTGACTTATTTCATTTAATACAATATCTTCAAGGTAATCCATATCTAATGTATTTCCTAAGCTATTTTCTACCCTGGTCCATTAGGTTTCTGAAGCCATACCATAAATTATATGCTAAATACCTAAGTAATTTAATTACTCATCATTAGCTGTCAATAAACATCTATTTTTGCATTTGTAAGTATACCTCACTAATATTTCATGTGATGATATGAAGATTAATCTAAAGAATCTGTCATACAATTAATATTATTAGTATAATCAAAATTATTAATTATACTAGGACCAAAATCTGTAGGCAAACCAAATACCCGATTTCTTTTTACATTCTTGCTATTGACCTGTTTTTAGCAGTTTTCTCTGCTTCCTCACTTGAAGTCACAGTTTCAAGAAACCTAAATGAAGGGATAACTGAGCATTTGAATTGAACATACAGGTAATTGCATCAATGCAGCTAACCATATTTGCTGTTGATGGGTTAAGCGACCAATAATTGGATACATGCAAACACAATTAGGCAATTGCGAATGCAGTGACGTGCACAGTGTACTTTTCTCAACACATCGAATTATATTTACAAGTAATCGTATTGTATGCAAACCTACTCCTGTCTTGGAACTAAAATTGAACTTAGAAAAGAACATATTCTAATATTCTATTAGAATATTGTATTCAATATTCAATATTCTATCACAGTAAACAATAATGAAGTACCAGGTTATTAGGCAACATTTAAATGTGAGATGAGGCTGATTGGACAGGCAGGTATATGATATAGATAGATGTAAATGTAGATGTAGCTGTAGATTTAGATGTAGATGTGTATCCTTCCTGCACAAGGGGATCAACAGTGCCATAATTATAGTGAAATGAATGATGTAGAACCATGAATTTTATTTTTTTATTATTTCATCCTATTATAGGCATCAGGATCTGGCAAACACCTCCACCCCTGACCTCCCCACACACACGCACCGGACAGTTTACAACCTAAGCAGCAACTCTCCAAAACAAACTTGGTTTTTAAAATAGGATTGAAAACTCATTCAACGTAAAGTAGCTAGAACCAAATGGTGGATTAGTGCATTTTCCAGAAGAATCACATTTTTTTAAAGAATATAAATTATAATTTAAAAAAGAAGATGTAGTTGTTCTTTGGAGAATAGAGACTTCTCACATTACAAGTGTCATTCTCCAACTCACAACTAATTTTCTTAAACACTTTTTGTTTCAAATTTGTGAGTTTTGCAGACCAGAAAAATTGTTCAGTATTATTCTGAGATTGTTACAGCTGCTAAGAAGTCACTTTCCTCCCATGAACTACTGTTTCTTCATCTATAAAACATGAATAATGCTTCCTGACATTTGAAGAACGTTAAAGGATTAGAAGCAACCTACATAAAGTCTAGCAGGAAGCCTAGTTATAATTGTTACTTTGTACGTGGTAGCTGTTATTTCCATCATTCGTTATTTTAAGCAACTTTTTTCTTCTTATTAACCCCCCATTTCAATTTTTCACATAAGAAGAGTCTTGTCAAACTCATTTCCTCTTTTCTTTGTCACCCCCAAGCGGTGTCTTCCTCGTGAAATGTGTTAGAAGGAAGTAATAAAATACCTGTGCCAGGCACCTGTCCTCCACGGCTCTCACTGCTTTCCACCGCCTGGTATTCGCTCCCCAGGGCAGTCCTCCCCTCGGGAACGCAGGCAGGACCTAGCGACTGCCTTCTAGTGCATTGAACATGTAAAAATTATGAGATGGCACTTTCTGAATCAGGTTACAAAAGACTATTGAATTCATCTTGCCCTGCTCTCTCCTTCCTTTAGCCTTGCTCCTTCCGAAGAAACCACCTGCCATTTTGAGGGCTTGTCCATGGAAAATTCCCAATGGCAAAGAGCTGCGAGAAGCTTCAGACCAACAATTCCCGAGAAACAGAGACCTTGGTCTAACAAACGGTGAGACTCTAAACGCTGCCAACAATCACTTGACTGAGCTTGGAAGTGAGCTCAACCCCAGTTGAGTCTTATGATGACTTCAGCCTGTGCCAAACCCTTGACTCAAGTTTGTAAGAGATGCCAGGCCAGAGATCCTGCCCCAGATTCTATTAAAAACAAATAAACAAAAAACAGCAAATAAAACTGTGAGATAAAAAATGTTCCTAAGGGTTTGGACAAGCCACTAAGTTTGCGAGTGAGTTGTTATGCAGAAATAGAAAACTAATGCTAGCTTATTCACAATGCTTTTATTTCCCAAACAGTCCTATTTGTAATGCTCCTTCTCCAGGGTATTTAAAAATACATTAGTTTCTGTGGTTAAAGGTACATCTTCTTATTTACAAATGGCTCCTTATAGTTATTTTCTCTACCTCTATATCCCAGAAAGAATAGTCAAGCAGTAATTTTCTGCAGAGTAGACGCCAAGTGAGAAAAAAATTATACATAATACTTGAGTAGAAATCTAAAATTCTGTATTTTAATAAGTCATTATATAATAAAGTAGTCAAAAGACAATTTTGAGCATCTAATTTTTTTGAAAAGCAGCCAGAGACATACAAATAAGAATAAAATATTGTTCTGCTCCCAACAAGGTTACAATGTAGTTAGGAAAACAAGACCTACCAAGATTTAAAGCCTACTAATACTCCAAGGTAATAGATGACAAACAGGTTGTACACATAGTAAGTAATCTAAAAATAAAGAGAAGAAAGTAGCTCTCCAGCAGGAGGCAGAGCATGCACTTGTATTTTCAAATGATTAGAATTAGAAATTAGACCAATTCCCAGTCTTCACCAATACTAGTGCCCCCTTCCTTGATAGTGTGTTTCATTATTGGTTATCTTCATCAGCATGGATAGCATTTCACTTTTTTAAAAAATATATCTTTATTGATTTCCAAGAGAGGAAAGGAGAGGGGGAGAGAGATAGAAACATCAATGATGAGAGAGTCATTGATCGAGCCCACAACCCGGGCATGTGCCCTGACCAGGAATTGAACCCTGATCTCCTGGATCCCAGGTTGACGCTCAACTGCTGAGCCACGCCTGGCCGGGCATATTTCACTTTACTTATGAATCTAGGGAATGGTATGAAAAAGTTAATTTTTTCCCCCAAGGCTAGAGGCAGTATTAAAATTAAAACTAAAGTGGTAAAGTAAATAAAGAAGTACAGCCAAGCAATCATTTTTTTAATTAGCTGAGAAAGAAACAAAATGATCAGAATATATCTCAAAATATAACAAGGTTAAAAATTAAAATTTGTTTTAAATAATTTTATTTCAGTTTTCAGTGAATCATTTTGTATTGTGTTTCTATTTTAAACTCCTAGAAGACCACTGGACTGTCTGGTTAAATGGATATCTTTATTTAGTGGTACTGATGAGATGTTCTTAGACTTTTTTAACAAAGAGGAAGGCATTGAAACTCTGAGAAGAAATAATACTGAAAGGAGTATGAAGGAGGCAAGGAAGGTGGCTATGACGTCACAGCAATAACGCAGGATGGTATTTTAAATGTAAAGAAGTGATTAATAAAGGCAAATTGGATGGAGAGATCGAGTACGATAAAGACTTAAGAAACGTCCATTGGGTTTTGAAATTGGAAAATTCTTTGTGACTTTAATAAGAGATAAAAATTTAGTACAGTTCTGGGACAACAGCTGGAATTCAGTGGGTCAGAGAGCGAATCTGAGGTGAGGGGATGAGCATAGACTGCTCTTTAACAAGTTTAGATAAAGAGCACAGGAGGAGTTTGGTTATTGGAGAAGGGCTTATCAGGGAAGGACAACCTCCTGGGTTGTTTTCAAATCGGTCAGAGAAAGATCTAAAGCAAGACAAGCAGCAGAGCCAGGTGCCCTAGGTAGAGAAGGGTGACTGCCTTTGAGTAGGGAGGGGAGAGCGCCCAAGAATGGAGAAAAGTATTGCAAAGAGGAAACATTTAGACAACTATGTGGTTGTCTGAGAGGGGCTTTGTATTTGAGAAAGATGATAATTGATAACTTCAGTTTCCTCTCTGCTCATATAAGGAGGGTGAGGAAACATGATAAGAACAGTGATGAAGAGACATCAGAGAGCAGGCCAAGGACAAAGGAAGGGCTCCATTGTGGCCTAGAAGACAGTTCCCGCGATGCAATCAGCTTTTGTACAATGTCTTCCATCAGTACTCAGCATCATTAGTATTTCACTAAATCCTGAACTAGTGATCCTATTAATGCTTGCAGGGTTTTTTTGTTTCTATAGCTATCTGTGACATTTTAGATCTTTTGCCTGAAAAAGTTTGCTAATCATTGGCCTGGAGAGCTCTGGAAATTCAAAGTCATAAAATTCGCTGTATATTGGTCACTGAACAACTATTCTTAATTAAAGTTATACTCCTTCCATCACATAAAATTAATTGGCTGTTTTTACCCTCTGTGGTATGAGTATAAAATCATGTAGATACAGAAGTAATTGGCAAGTCTTAACATACATGCTTTATATGAATTTACTGAACAGTCATTTCTCTCTTGGGTTGGAGGGAGTGGGTGTGATCTCCTACATACAGTCATGAAAACATTCACTATCCTTTACTTTTTTTTCTTTTTCTTTCAGCCTCTTTCTCATATTCATGTAACTTTTAGTGGTATGACAGAAAAATATTAAAAGTTATAGACTCTGAAGCAAAAATAGGAGGCATTTGAAACCTAGAAATACCCTCCAGATATATTTTTGATTATGTTGAACATCAGATGCATTATTTTAAGTGAAGCAAGGAATGTTTTTATTTTTTATTTTATTTAAAGGTAAAGCAAATTGTATTTATATAACGGAGTAAAATGCATACTTGAAAACTAGTTTTTAAAACATTTCGTGTTCCTAATTGACAAATGAAGTTGGAGACAATTCTTGTAGAGCAAGACAATATGTGCAGTAAAAGAGCCTTAGATCCAGAGTTAGAAAGTGGGGATTTGAGGCTCAGATATGACATTTCCTAAATTTTCGATTTGGGGTAAGTTTCTTAAAGTCTCTGAGTCAGAATCTCTTAATTATAAAATGAAGATAAGGTCTATTGTCCAGGAATATTGTGAGGAAAATAATATTGACACAACACATCTGAAAGTGTGTGGTACAGTATAAAGTACTCTTAGACACTGTGTTTGTTTGTTTTTTTTATTTGAGGGGCCTTGCAAGAAAATTCAATCTATAATCATTTTAATCATTTTGTTTTCATATCTCTCTGCAAGTGTGGAGACATTTGGTCTTAGGTTATGGAAAATTCAATATAAATAGATCAAGCCTAAATTCATGTGAAGCATAATATTTTGATTTCCCATTATAAAAAACAAAGAAGAGAAAAAATAAAAAATAATAATAAATTCCAGATCTGTAGATTTATCACTTAAGAACAGTGTGGCTTTTAAAAAAATCTTTCTTGCCATTTGTTATATTTTGTGTGTGTGTGTGTGTGTGTGTATATATATATATATATTCACCTCCTTTTGTTAAATCCACAAGTAACATATTTTTCTGTGTTACTACAGCCTTCATTGTCATAAGTTTAAATGGCTCCATTGTGTGGACTTATTGTTATTATGTATTTCCAGTTTTTTATATTATATATAATATATATAAATCTTTGGTGTATTTAGCATTTTTTAATCCCCATGGAGCTGATTCCCCAGTGTTGTATTACTAGAAAGGTTTAATGCTGTTTTCTTTTAACCTCAAACCTTTAATTTCATTTATTTTTTCTAAAGATAGTATCTATTTTTAAAAAAAAATCAGTTGAATGAATAAGTGTACCAAAGTAGACCACATTAATTTCCAGAAAATTATTCTTCATAAGAGTTCAGACTGTATCTTTCACCTTTGAAGTCCCCTTGGTTACCAAACATAGAATTTCAGACAGAGTTGGTACCTAATATTTGTAAAATGAATTGTTTATCAGTTTACAAAGCTAGTGAATTCTCCAAGCTGGAGATGTTGGTCTCTTCCCATGGCTATGTTGAGAAATGGTGTCACGCAGTGTCTAAAATTTTTGTCATTTGAGAGAGATCATTTCAAGGCTAGTTGGGCAAATGATAATGTAAGCAGAGCACATCCAGAAATTAAATAAACAGATGGGCTTTTATTGCCGGAAATAATTTGTTCTTGGAAGAAACATCTAACACTGGTGACTGTCATATTCTGACAGCAGAGTGACATTTGGGACCGGAGTCAGAACTGACCTGGCACATTTCTGAGGGATAGCATCTCCGAAGCAAATGGGTAGCAATTATTTATTAGCATAGAAATTTAGTGAATTATTCATCTGAAATCACATTTACTTAGTTATATTATTCATTCTTTGATGTGTTATCTTTTTACAAGAAATGAGAACAAGAATTTCATTGCTGCTAAAACTGATCTTACTTTATAGACAGTTCTGTCTTCATTTCAAATAACTACAGTTGGGAGAATTTCATTACAGTGGGACCCATGGGCTGAAGTACAAATCTGATGTGACATCTTAACACTCACTTAGGAATGGCCTGCAGTGCTCAACATTCTAGATAAGTGATGTAATATTATTTATATTTATTTGTGTTGTGAACAATTTGAGGAAAGAAACTATTACTCATGTTGTATCTTCCAAAGCCCAGTGCTAATGTCATAAACAGATTGTTTGTTGGTAGATGGATAGATGGATGGATGGATAATATGAACAACCATTCCCTCTATCCCTAGTTATTGTCATACTTGTTCCATTTTTTATTTAGTGTCGCAGCTTTCTTGAATTCTAAAATCTTAGTAACAAATGGATCATTTTTTAATTTCCTTTTCCATTAACTCAATAGCTATGTTTTGAGTGTCTGCCATGTACTCGATGCTGCAGATGGGCTTAACACAACAACACTGAAAAAGTTCAATTGCCGCTCTAAGATTATAATCTAATAGAGACATGGTACGTGGCACTGAAGTCTTACAGAGTGCTTACGAAGTACTTGTGATGAACGCCTAATTTGAATGGGCAAGGTGGGAGAGCCAGAGATATCAAGATAGAGAATGCTTACTTTGGAAAGTAAGCATAAAATATCCAATGATTTATTTGAATAAAGATTGTTTAGGGTGTCAGCCATGTGTCTGGCACTATCCATGGACTTCATTCAGAGTAGCAGCCATGAACAAGAAAGACACAGCTTTTGGCCTTTCAGGCTTCATCATTTAAAGGGCAAAATTTGCACTCTGGTTGAACTAAAAGATTGGTTGAAGTAAGTCAGGCAAGAAGTGAAAGGCTTCAGGGGATAAGACCCTCAAGTTCCTGAAATAAATGGACAACTGATTGATATAATTGATAATGCAGAGATCAATTTTTCCAATACCTTCAAGAAAACCTAACTAACCTGAAATAAATCAGTCTTGAGCAAAGTCAATTAAGCAATGAGCTTGACATTTTCTCAATACTGTCTTTTAAACCTTTTATGAAGTGACTGTAAACTTTATTTTTCAGATGAGGAAAATTAAATTAAGAAATAAAAGAAACTTTACCAATATCATACTGCAAGTATATGGTGAAGAAGGGAGTCAAAATGGGACTGCAAGTCCTGGTCTTTATGGACCACTGGCATTTTTAATAAACCTCTTAAACCAGAAGGAAAAGAGAAGAGAAGGTGCTGAAAGTTTTGTCCTGACTAAGTTCTTGCATTTCAGCATTTGATTACAAAACAAAAATATAATAAAATAAAGCAGTGAAAGTGAGAATTCCAGAGAATATATAGTTAAATACATTGGTAGCTTTAACAAAGCGTTTATCATTTCTTTTAATATAAATGCTCAACCTGATTTTCTCAGCAAAGTCTTCTCAGTTCCCTATTAAACATCACTGTTTGCAGCATAACTCATTACACACCCTGTCTTACTATAATTTATAGACGCCCGTGCCTCCAGGAAGCGAATGACCTCTGTGCATACTGTATAAGTAAGACATAAGATTACTGGGATTTTCAAATCAGAGAAATAAAATTCTTTCAGGTTTTATACAAAAAAAATGACAGATTACAGATTTATTTATTAAAGTTAAAATAGTTTGAATAACATAAATGCTAACGACATATTGTGTATAATTCCACAACCAGTGCCCGGAGTAAAAATGGAAGAAAAAATAGTAATAAAGCACATTTGAACATTATGAAGAAATATCTCTGCCGGTTTATGCTAGGAGAAAGTCAATAAAAGTTCAAACCATAATGTGCTACTAAATCTCAATTACTCTTTGTGGTACCATTAAAATTATTATGTAGCTTCATTTATTTGGGCAAACATATTGATGGTTCCTCTCTTCTAGGTTCTGGTACTTACCTAATAGAGCAGATGTAGAATAGAAGACTGTAGAATATCAATTATTTCAGGGTTTTTGTTTAAGGTATTTTCCCTTCATTTCCCTTCATCAAATTATGGATTTGTCAAGCATATAACAGTAATTTATAGCTCAGCCTTTTGAACAATAAAAGGCCCAAGCTATGAACAAATCATAGAAGGTCAAACCCAGTATGAATCAAATTAGTACAAAAGGGTAGGTAAAATTTTAAGAAATATATATTAGGACAGTTCCTTTTTTGCCAGCTATAAGAAATTAAAAGGAAAACTCTTTTTCTGTACTTAAAATCTGACATTAACTACCCAGAGTTAGCACAGACCCCACAGGTTTAGGGCTCAGTCTCACAAGACTGCCCCCACTTCTGATGGTTATATATCAGAAGCTCCCAGAACCACCTCCTAAGATTCAATAATTTGCAAGAATGGCTCACAGAATTCAGGAAAGCACTTTACTTAAGATTATTAATTTATTTTAAAGGATACAATTTAGCAACAACCAAATGAAAGAGATGCATAAGAAAAGGTGTGTGGGAAGGAATGTGGTGCTTCCAAGACCCCTCCAGGTGTGCCATTCTTTTAGAACCTAGAAGTGTTCACCAACCCTGAGGCTCTTTGAACTCCCTGGGTTAATTTTTATAGAGGTTTTATTAAGTAGGACTGATTGACCAAATCATTGGCCATTGGTGATTAACCCAAACCCTAGCCCTTCTCCCTTTCCCAGGGGTCTGGGAGTAGGGTTAAAAAGTGGAACCCATCCTCCAAGTCACCTCATTAGTATAAACTCAGGTGTGGTTGAAAGGGCCTTATAATGAATAACAAAAGACACCCCTCCAACCCCTATCAGGAAACTCCAAGGGTTTTAGGAGTTCTATGCCAGGAACCAGAGATATAGATCAAATACCTATTTCTTTTAATGTCACTGAGATGATTCGATTTAATCGTTAACCACTGGGCATATATGAATTCCAATGACCAGCTTGTACATATAATGAATGTGAGCTTTGCAGTTATTTTTAAGAGTGCAACTCAAAATATTGATGCCTCGTGATGAGTATGAGGTTTTTAAACTGAAGAAGAAAATTAAAAGGCCAAGCAGACAAGGCTAAGGAGAAGGTAAATAAATATTTTCATGGTTACAAATGCCTTGTTGTATTGGATATGCATATTTTATATATACAGAGAATGAAGTGGGATGGCAATTTAGGTCTTACCTCAGAGGGCTACCCACTTGCTACATCAAGTTAATATATATTGCATGGGTAAACATTAAGCATATGTTAACGTGTATAAATGTGTAGGAGAGCAGAAATTTGGCCTGCAAACTTTGGAAATGTGAAAATATATTTAAAAAGTGAATAAAAATTGCAATATATGTATACATATATATATATATCTGCTTCATTAGAATCATTTCAAAAGTTGATTCACCTATCACACAGAATTATAACTTACTTTTAAAAATTCAGAGAAACAAAAGAGATATTAGCTGTCATATAACATTCCGATTTTTTCACTTGAAATCAACTGGAAAGGAAAAATTGAGTCAGTCAATGTATTGATCTTCTATTGCTGGTGGAAACGGAGTTCTTGTGGTGTCATGAAAAAAAGCATTTCGGAAACCCACAAGGGAAAATGAGGTCTTGTGGCAAAATTTATTCATGATGCACGGGTTTCCCATGTTTCATCTGTCTGTCCCACTATGGAAAAATGGGGCCATAAATAGAGTCAACGTCCAGACACCCTGTGCCCTATCAAGCTTAGTCTAGTCCAGCATTCGACACCTTAGCTTGTGTACTGGGCTGCAATCCATTGTTTTGCTGCTGTACCCAGGCTCCCACCTGGAGCCTGCATGTGTGGTCCACCCAGCCTTCTGCCATACAGCTGCTAGGGACACACAGCTACCGCAGAGAGAACAGGCAAGTATGGGTCATGAGCAAGAGAGAGCGTGAGCTCTTTGTCCCCTTCGGGTTTTAAACAGGAGCTTTGTCAAAATAACCAATCATCTTCCCAAGCTCTCCTGGGCTTGCAATGGGTCCACTCCCTAGAAAATTATCTTTCCCCAGGTTAGACTGACAGGCCTCTATGGTCAAGAGCCTCCCCCTGCACCATTTTGACTTCTGTTGTTCATGTGCTTACCTCGTTCTTTTGTTCTATCCCTTCCCCTAGTGGTCTTTGAGGGGTATGGGGGGGGGGGTAAGAATGTAGCTTCCTGGTGAAGCAAACAGGCTCAGTGTCCCAGCCTATCTTCTGTTTGTTTTGTTGGTAGGTATTTATATAGTCCACTTTTTCATGAAGATATAGTGGTTTAAGGATTATGCTTGCTGCAATCTTAATTTTGTTAGCCCAAGACATTTTCTCTTTTCTCCAAATGATAATACCCATAGTTTTAGGCTTTTGCTATCAGCAGATGACTATAAGACAGATGTGGATTCATTTCCTGCTTATGACTTTGATTTCAACTTTCTTTTCATTTTTGTTTTCTTTGGATTTTACTTTAATCTATTGACAGCTCTTTTATGCATGTAAGATATGTTTATCAAAATGTATTTATAATTTTTAGATGTTTAATAATACATAGTTCTCCATAACATCAAAGTTGCTATATTGCTAGAACAAGTCTAAATAACAGTTTGGCTTATCCTTAAGATAACATTTTCAATTATTCTCTCAAGTATAATTTTCATTATTTTTTTATAAAGCTGGAGGGTAAAAATTAGCAAGACTTACTATCTTTATTGTTATAGACTCTTCTTTCTAATGCACAGATGAAATCAGTGTATCTTAATTTAGGTGATATCAAATAGTTAATTTTATTAATATGCTCTTCCACCAATTAAACTGAGTATTTCTTCTGACATTTTGAAGATAAATCCTATATTGGGTGTGCAGCTATTTTGTTTTTCTCCTAGCATTCAAATAAGTTATCATATTTTTTAAAGTTTCCTGCAATGACATGCTATTTTATAGACAAAAAAATAACAAAAAATGTCAGAACAACATATTAAAGAAAACTAGTTCTTAAGTGACAGTTGATACTGAGAAACTGGGAAGTGAGTTGATCACAATAATATTGGTTAGCCTTGAAAATGAGTTTTTAACAGAAAGCAAATTTGGCAGGACCAACTCTGAATTATTCTGACATAACATAATTTGACATTATAATAATTCACTTTACGCTCTTTGTACTAATTTGTTATATTTAGTAAGCAAGCTTGTCTTTATATTTTAGTTTCCCATGTCATTTTCTCAAAGGAAAATAAGTTGATCAAGGGAACTATAAATCTTGCCTAGTTAGCAGTTATGTTTTTTTGTAAGTTATTAAATTAGCATTAAGTTTTTCATCAGTTTTTATGAGCTTGGCTGTATGAGACCATCTGGAAAAGACTGAAAAACTAAAAATGAAACCTGAAATATTGTGAACACATGGACTCTGGGATACTATATACATTACCAGCTAGTCAGTGACTCCTTAAATGACTCCTATACATTAACGATCTAAGCCGTCATTCATTTCTGCTATTATTCATTCAATCATACTGTCCATGCATACAGATATACATACTTACGTATACACATACATACATACATTTTTCTAGTCACTGAATCAGCACTTATTTAGCATCTCCTATGTATCCAGCTCTATGCTAACTCATAGTCATAGAGACAAACCTTCTTCAGAAAGAAGGTAAATATGTGACAGATAGAAACACAATCATGTATTTTAAATACAAAGAGTCACAAAGGAGAGAATGATCCATTCTACTTAGCTGACCCTGTAGTACAAAAAAAAAAAAAAAGAAAAGAAAACAAATATTTGTAGTTTTCAATATCCTCACCACTTTTCACTTTCTCTGATACTAAGCCTGTGAGTCTCCTGGGCATATTTTTAATATAAGAAAATATGTATATAAGTAAAAAGTAAATGAATAAAAATGAAAGTAGGCAAAATTTTAAAAATCACACCACAATAGCAATAACTTTGAAATATTTTCTTATTTAATAAATATATGTTGAATACCAACCATGTACAATGTATTATTTAGTCACCAAATTTGTGTGACTAAAACTAATATATCAATAGTTTTGAACTTGGCCCTTTCTATTTTTGAAATATGTTCTAGGTTATTATTCATTTGGCTTTGAATTTTTAGGTTAAATTGTATTTTGGAAGGAACCATATTACAAATCTAAAGCTTTATAGCTTTATAGTCCATGATGTCAACTTAGAAAAAAAAACATAGTTTATCACATAGTTCAAGAAGAAGTTTTTAGAAGTGTTTAATAATACCTTCACCAATTATGGCACATCTATGATCAACAATTGAGTATTAATCTTTAAAACATGTATATGCCCTATAGATCTTTATATCTCTATCCTTACCTTTCTGTCTTTCTATCAAAAAAAATTACTTATTTTTTAAAAACATAAAGGACAATATTTTTTGAGATACTAAATTTGTGTTCAGTAATTATGGGGTAAAACAAACGTAAACTAGAGATTTAACCGAACACATTAGTCATAAGCCAGCACAGGCACACCTCGGAGGTACTGTGGGTTTGGTTTCAGATGACCACAATAAAGCAAGTTGAGTCATAACCTTTTTGTTGGCAGAGGATCTTGGCTTTAATTTGTACAAACCACATCTGTGAAACACAATAAAAGGAGAAACGCTTTGTAATGAATTTCCACAAATTATGAGATATAAAATTACTGACCTGACATTTATAAGAGTAGTTTGCAAAATTGGTCTGAATTATCCCATTACGAAATTGATTGTGTTGGTAAATGTCTGGCCATGGATTGAAATTTTGAATGTTGAGTTACATTGTAAGAATACTCATGAAATATATGACGTCTTCCTATTACAGTGCAGAAATGGGCTTACCAGTGTTTTAAGTTTTACTCGAATGGCTGTCACTTAACAGTCAAAAGGTAATATGTTGTTTTAAGTTATTTTACTAAACTTACCAACACAAATATTATGTAATTCTTAAACTAATTTATTAAGTTAGAACAAAAATGATCACATTTAAAGTATGCTCAGTGAAAACTCACGAAGTTCAGTTATTTAAATTTTTTTCATACTTACTGCACATTTTCTTATATATGTATAAGGCACAGTCTTAGGTAATGTAAATGACATAAGTCTTGTTTCATGGAGAACTGAATATAATAACTGTGATAAGTGCAAAAGACAGAAGAGAGGAATGGGGCAAAGGGTAGTATGGACAGGGAAGTCAGTAACTGTTCTTGAGACAGCACAGTATAGACAGGCAGAAGAGGTCATGCTTGAACTGGGCTTTAGATTACAAACAGAAATTTTTCAGGTAAGCAGGTGTAGTGAAAAGGGGTATGGGTAACATAGGAAAATAGAATAGCAATTCAAGAAAATATATGTACTTCAGTACCCTAAAATGCAAGGTGAAGATTTACCCCAGGAGGTAAGAGATGAGCCTGAAATGTAGATATGATCTGATTCTGTATGATCTTGTGACACATGCTAATACCTTTATCATGTAGCTAATGGCAAGCCACAGAGACGTAATTAAAGCTATAAATTTAGGTTAAAACTGTCAGAGTCAATCACACACACACACACACACACACACACACACACACACTCCCCTCCCAACCTCCTACACACTTGTCACCTTAGTAAGTATTTTTTAACTTATATTTGCAAAAAGAAAGGAAACAGTGGAGATTTCTCAAAGTCATACAAATTTTAGTTTTGTAAAGAACCACTGGGTTTTTCAAGACCAATTTCCACTTTGTGCAGATAAAGAAATTAAGCTTCTTAGAAGCTAAATGAGATTCTTAAGGTCTTACCAACAACCAGATGCAGGGCTGGACTAGAGCACTAATTGGTTCCCTATTTAATTGTCGAGAGTTATTTGGAGACTCGAAAGCACCGCAATTTGGAAAGTGTTGCAAAATCAATACTTAGTATTGCTTGGCCCCAACCATCATTCCCTTACAAGAGCTTTTATTTTTAGCTTTCTTTAATGTCAGCTTTGAGGGTTCCTTATCTTTCAGATGAATATTTGGCATATGCTTTGTTAATAGCAGTAGCATGTGGTTTTAATGTGGTTTCCTTTAATTTGTATCTGATTGAAAACAAAATTAATGTTGCTGGTGAATATCTGTGCCCTGACCCCAGGATGGAAGTTCAAATACAGAGTCTCTGTGCATTGGCAGAGACCCAAGATTGAAACAGAAGGAGATGCCAAAGGTCTGATGACAAGAGCCAAGGTTTTTGGCTTATCTATGAAGGGAAATTAACACATGGGTTTTAAATGAAAAATATCCTATCTTCATGTAAAATGCAGCAACATTAATTACAAGAGTAGAGTCTATTCATATCTTATTTTAGAAGAAGATGGGTTATTTTTCATTCTGGATGCACTGATTGTTATTCAATAACCTTGCTGGATTTTGCCCTTAACTGCATTTATCAACTGTGAGAGTTGCTTAGAAAATAAGTTTATAAGGTTAATTATCAGCATATTATGCAGAATGCAGAAAACTTGGTGGTAGTTTTATATAATGCTGGCATGTGAGGGAACATTTCTTGGGGCTCAGCTCTGATTGTTTTTGACATGGTGTTTTCTTAATTAAGAATGGCTGTTCTCCTGTGTGTGTGCTCCACATGCAGGCACATGCCAAAATTTCATTTATTTTAACTCATATTTTTTCAACTGCAAAAATCAAGATTAATTTGCTTATTTGATGAAAAAATACTGATACTTTATAAATAAATTTAAATGGTTATATAGAAAGAAGCTTTTCCACCAGTAAAATTAGACTTTATTTTTTTTAAAAAATGTATAGCATATGTGTTTCTCAATGTGTGTGTTTGTGGTTATGTAACAATGAGAGACTGCTCAGTTCTTTTTTCAAACATGATAATATATCATTGAATTTGTTGACTGTGGCTTTCAGTTTTTAGTCTGATAATTAAATGGAGTATGTGCTTTAAATGTTTGCTTGAGGTACATGATTAAAAGATGAGTACTGTCTATTTCCTTAATTCATTAACAGTAAAACTAGAAGACTCTGAACAGAAGTATATGTACACCTAGAGTGTACATTTGATGGCCACTATTTCCCTCCATTAGTTAAACTCAAGATAATTGATCAGTCTGTGAGATAATTGAATATACATTTCCACAAGCAACGGCCTTTTTTTTTTTTTTTTTAGAAATTAAAATGCCATGAAAATAGAGGAAAAAGAGGCATTTTTTTTTTTGACATTTTTTTAATCCCAGAAAAATTGGGGGAGATTTTAGGTAGCTAAGATCCTTAAAGCCATGGAAAACAGGAACACTACCTACTTCTCCAACATCATCTGATATCACTATTTCCCTGTTTTCTTGCCATAGCAATCATCTTCCTGCTCTTCAGACATTCCAATTTTTTGCTTGAGGTTGTTAATTTCTGTCATTCCCTCTGCCTGAAACAATCTTCCCTCAGATCTTGAATAGCCTGCTCTTTGTTGTTCTTCATCTCATTTCAAATGGCCTTTCTTCGGAGAGGTTATCCTCATAGGCTAGTCTACAGCATCCCTCTCCCTAAAACCAATCATTCTCTCTCTCTCCACACTTTTTTCACTAGCTTCACAATGCTTAGAACTATCAAAATGTATCTAGTTACATTTCTGTTTTTCTAGCTTATAGGCACAAAATCCACCCCTATTGGGTATTAATATTTTGTTTCTTTTTATGGTTGAGTAATATTGTATAGTATGAATATAAAACAATTTGTTTATATATGTACACATCTGTGGACATCTGGGTAGTTTGCAGTTTGGGGCTATTATGCTTAATGGTTCTATCAGCATTTGCATGCAAGTCTATCAGTAAAGAAATCTTTGGGTGAATATGTGAAGTCTTGGATAAATAGTTAAGAAAGGAATTGCAAAGTCCTATAATAAATGTATGTTTAGCTAAGATGCTGAAATAACTGGTTTCTAAAGAGGTGGTACCATTTTGCATTCCCACCAGTAATGTATGAGAATTTAAATTACTCTACATCTCTATCAACACTTGATATTTTTAAATTTAGTCATTCTGATAGATGTGTAATGCCTTTTATTGTGGTTTAAACTGAATTTCTCTAATAAAAAGTTACATTTAACATATGTTCACATCCTATTGGCCATTCAAACATCTTCATATAACATGTGTTCAACTTTTGTGTTTTCTTTTTTTAAATTTTATTGGGTTATCTTTTTAATATTACATTGTGAATATTCTTTATATATTCTGGATACAGGCCCCTCAGTTAGTTATATTTTAAATCCACATTTTCAAGTCTGTGACTTGCCTTCTCATTTTCTCAGCTGTATCTTTCTAAGGGTTTTAATTTGGATGAATATTATTTTATTACTTTGTGTTCTATATTTTGTACTTTTTGCATCTTGTTTAAGATTTTTTGTTTCTAATTCAACATCTTGAAGATGTTCTTGTAATACTTTTTTTTCTAGGTGTTTAGTAGTTTTAGCTTTTTAATTTAGGTCTATAATCAATTTCAGGTAATTTTTGTGTATGGTGTGAAGCATGCATGAAGGTTTATTTTTTTTCCTTACAGGTATTCAGTTATTTTAACACCATTTATTAAAATGAATATATAGTCTCCATTTGTATTGTATTGCATTGTATTGTCACCTTCTTCAAAGCTCATTTAATCATGTAAATGTGAGTCTATTTCTGGCAACTCCATTTTGTTCCATTGATTTGAATGCCTATTATATATGAATATCACACTATAGCTCTGTGGTACCTTTTGGAATCAGATAGTATAAGTCTCTTAATCCTCTTGATTTTCAAGAATGTCTTAAATACATTATTTAATTTAATCCTAAGAACATACTCTGGTGTAGTTGTTATTGTTATTACCATTTTACAGATAAAAACACGAAAGCAGAGAACTTGTATATTTAAATGGAAGAGCCAGATTTGAACGTTGACAGTGTGACTCCAAAATTCATACTTTCACTCATTGTGCAGCTTAGTTTCTTCACATACGAACAACATGATTTTGGAGCTGCTATGGACATTAAAGACTAAAGGGCAGTGGAGGGCAAAGGTCTTTAATTATATGTGTGCGAATATGTGTGTGTATACAGACACATGCAAATTTAGAAAAGGAACTTATGTCATTATTGAGAAAATAGAAATGTCCTCATTAACCTCAATAGATTTAACTTAACAATTAGTGCTTGGTTTCCATGTGTTGTTTTTTTGTTTTGGTTTTTTTTTTTTGGCCTTCCTGGTAAAGATGGGTCTAAATCCTTAATTATATTGCCACATATGCAGTGTTTTAAATTTTTTCTCAGTGCTTATGGCCTCTCTAAAATATTTGAATGGCTACACATTTATATAATAATATTGGTTTATATATTTACGTAACACAATTATCAAAATTTTATTATGAGACAACTGTTCTTGACACAATACAAGAGTCAGAAAGTAACAGTCACCCTGCCATTTGGCTCAGTTGATTGAAACATCATTCCATATACCAAAATGTTGTGGGTTCGGTTCCTGGTCAGGGCACATACCTAGGTTTCGGGTTCCACCCCCTTTCAGGGCTCATATGGGAGGCAGCTGATCAATGTTTCTCTTTCACATCTATGTTTCCCTCTCTCTCTCCCTTTCCTCTCTCTAAGAAAATTCAATAAAAACAAAACATATCCTCAGGTGAAGAAAAAGAAAAAAAAAAGAAAATAACAGTCAGAGGCCTTGGTGGAAAAACAGAGAGAGAAATTTCTATTTTAAAAGTTATGGGGAATTATTATTATTTTTTTACAATTATGGTATAAGAAATGTACTCCAAATACATACAATAAGGGGTAACTGACAATGCCTGGGCTGTTAGACAATATGTCCTACGGTAGTTTGAGTGGACAAGGGGAAGAAAGTTACCATAGTCACTGGGAATGACATTGGAGAACATGGCACCATCAACCTGTGAAATTCCATTTGCCTAAACCAGAGGTATATCTGAGTAATATAAAGATACAGGTATTAGAAATATTTTCTCTAGAGCCAACAATTAATTTATAGCTACATTATATGAGTAGTTACCATAGTCACAAAAGAAAATAGGAAAAATAAAGTTAATATTATGCTCCTATAGATAAATCTTACAAAACTCTCTCCTCAATCTTATTAAAAATAATTTCTATTAAAAAGAATTAGTAGAAAAAAACATCAGTTGATATGGAAAATGAAGATTTTAGTTATGTGCTAACAGGTAAACCCAGGTAAGAGGTTTGCCTCTCCCAGGCATGGTGCCACCTTCAATGGCACTTTTTGACATACATGTGAGAGGCTAGACTGGCAATGAACAAGGAGCGAGCTGTTACAATAACCCTAACCCACTTAGGAAGTGTTAGGGCCTCTATTGGCAGTGCCACTGGATATTTTTGAGGCAGAATCAGGGTGGTAGAGTAATCATTTGAAGAGAACAGATGTTTGATTTTTTTCAGATCATGATTCTCCTTGTTTTATAAACATTTAAAGCAAAACTCAAATGGACTTTTGGGATAACGCTTCTTTATTTTTTATATTTACTTTAATGTTAATAGGGTAAAGCTCCTTCGAGCAATAGAATTAGAGAAAGAGAGTGGATGGTTTTCCTAGTCCTCCTGGCCTGTGTTTTGCAGTGAATGCAGACGCATATGGCCCCAGCAATCTCCACCTCTACCACTAAAAGGATGTTCCCATAATGTATTCATGAGTTCCAGCTTTAGCATGCTAGGAACCTGCGACCTTCAAAACAGCAAGGAGGTCCGCCTTAGGATGAATGGTCACGTATTTTAAAGACCAAGCATCCTTAATCTTGAGAAAGAAAATGATGGTGTGAATGAGACCATATGTCTGTCCTCTGAGAATAATTAGTACTGGCTGTAGCTAATGTTGCTTGAGTCCCAGATACAGACCTATGAAGATCTGTAGCTTCAGCATGTGCAGAGAACCATTCAAATGGTGTAACCAAGGATCTGAATGAGAAACAGAAAACAGCTTAACTCTTTCTGCTCAATATGATGCAATTTAATAAATATCTTTTGTGTGAAATAATACGGTGTGTGTGTACATGTGTGTTTCAGAATGATGAGTTGAAAAATGAAGTAAAGAAGAAAACATTTAACCGGTTGATGTGTCTGCACAATATTGGGCTATTATTTTGACGGACGTTGGCACTCAATTACCTGGGCTGACGATTTGTTATGGCATTGCCCAGACATATCTTAAAGAGGGCCATCAAGTCTCAAAATAAAAATATCCAGAATAAAAAAAAATCCACCAAAGATAGATGTCCCAAACTCGGGAATGAGAAGGTTTTTAGCACCTTGGAAACGTGCTGTTTTCAACTCATGGTATCAACAGAGAAGGTCAGAAAACTGCAAAAATATCAAAAACATCTGGTTGTTTAGTGGTGGTAGAGTCATTCACCTTTCTTCTGATTTTAAAATGGTCTTAAATTTCCTCTGCATATTACACATCAAAAACTATTACAAATCTAGTATTACCTTTGTAACTAATAGACCCTAGTTAAATTATTTCCTTGGAAGAGAGAACATTCCCCGCCCGGTTTACCCACTACTGATTTTGGCCACAGCCGTTCAGACAGAAGGAAAACGTTATGCGAATGCCACTGTGCGGCCGAGGTGGAGCTGGTAGGTGCCAGGAGGAGCAGATAAAGGCTGAAATGCGGAGGGCAGAGAGGAGGCCTCCCGGAGCGCAGCTCTCTGGTGCCTTAGAGCCACAGGATCATAGGCCGGCTTTAGTCAGAGGGAGGGATGGCCTGCCATCAGCCCTCACTGCTGTCCTGCGATTTCACCCTGCAGGAGCTCCTGAGAAGCAGAAACCCCTTGGCAGGGAACATAACTTCTTTCCAACCCTCCTAACGTTTTCCAGTCCTTTGCTGCACCCTTTCCCTGTCTCACGCTGCCTCCCAGCATTCCTCGCTTTTTCTACGCTTCCTTCTCTTATCCTTCCTTAATAATTAAAAAATAATAATTATTGATTTCAGAGAGAAGAAAGGAGAGAGAGAAAGAGGCAGAAACATCAGTGATGAGAGTCATTGATGAGCTGCCTCCTGCACGCCCCCTGCTGGGGGTGGAGCCGCAACCGGCCTGTGCCCTGCCTGGGAACCCAGCCCCACCTCCTGGGTCCCGGGTCCCGGCTCCACCACTGAGCCACGCCAGCCGGGCCTGTGCCCTGCCTGGGAACCCAGCCCCACCTCCTGGGTCCCGGGTCCCGGCTCCACCACTGAGCCACGCCAGCCGGGCCTGTGCCCTGCCTGGGAACCCAGCCCCACCTCCTGGGTCCCGGGTCCCGGCTCGACCACTGAGCCACGCCAGCCGGGCCTGTGCCCTGCCTGGGAACCCAGCCCCACCTCCTGGGTCCCGGGTCCCGGCTCCACCACTGAGCCACGCCAGCCGGGCCTGTGCCCTGCCTGGGAACCCAGCCCCACCTCCTGGGTCCCGGGTCCCGGCTCCACCACTGAGCCACGCCAGCCGGGCCTGTCTCAGTAAAGTTCAACCTGGTTTCCGGGAGCTGGCCTGTATAGAAATGTAGTCACGCTCACAGCCTTTTAAAAAATGCCCCCCCCCCCTTGTTTATGCTTCGTTCCGCCTGCTCGCTCAGAGCCTTCCGCGCTTTAAACCGCCCTCTCCGCTTGAAACCCGTCTCCCCGCCCCCCGGCCCTGAATACTCTCGTTCACCTCCCACGCTTCTGGATCATGTCCCTGTGTCTGGGTAGTTCTCCTTCCCCTGTCCCTAAATTTAGCTTTTCCCAAGTTGGATGTCTATTCCCTTAGCATTTGCAGCTCAGGGGTCCCTCTTGGAAGACCGATTCTCCCCAGGCCGGCCGCAAGGAACTCTCCCGGGCGGGCTTCCTGGAGGAGGCCGCACCCCGGGTCAGGGCAAGGGGCCCCCGGCGCGCCTCTGCAGCCGCACCCCGCTCCCCGGCCCGACCCGGGTCCCTGACCGCAGCAGTGCAGGGGCGGCCCTCCCCGGCCACCAACGACGAGCGGCAGAGCGGCAGGTCCCGGGATGGGCTGGACGCCGTGGGGGGCCTCGGGGCCTGACCCCCCCCCAGGAGGGAGCCCCGCTGTGCTCAGAGGTTGGCCTAAGCGCGGAGCCCTGGTTCTGCCCCTGGAAGGCTGGCACCTCCCTAGTCACCAAGCCCAGACCCCCCCCCACTGCGCCCGCCTGGGGGGGGGGCTGCAGCTGGGGGGTCCTGCCTGAACCCCGAGTCCCCGCGGGAGCCCACCTGCTCCCAGGGCGTGTCCTCCAGCGCTGAGTCCAAGGGCGGAGGGTGTGACCCGGGCAGCCCCGAGCCCCACCCCCAGCACCGCCGACGGTCCGCAGGCCGCCCGCGGGCACAGGCCTCTGCGAGCAGGGAGGTGGGACCCCATCCGAGCAGTTTTGCTCAGGCATGCATTTTTTTTTTCTTCCTTCAGAAACAGCCGCCTTTGTTCACTCCCCCATCTTTGTGAGGCAGGGAGGAGCTGACCCTTCTTCCAGGCCCAGGGCCTTGGAACCATTCGTGGGTCTTCTCCCCAGCAGTTTCCGTGCTGGTGACACTGGGATTAGGCAACTAATGCTAGCAGTGATTTTTTTTTATTTTGTTATTGCTTTTCATGACCGTTTCCCATTGAATGCCACACAGATTCTGGGTGGGAGGAGAGTTTATACCAAACGGCTACCCAACAGTGCCTTTTTACCTTCTGTTATTATTTTTAACTTTGATGTCTATCTCCTCAACTAAATTCAAAACTCTTTTAAGGACAGCAACCTTATTTTCCCACAGTAACTAGAACACTTTTATGTGTAATTGCTGCTGAAGAAACATTGGCTGATTTTAATTAGATGACGAGAGGGCCAATGTCAGGCAGATGTCTTTCAGTTATTTAAAAGAGAATTGAAACATGAGGGGAAGAGAAGCCTCACGGGCACGGAGGAGTGGGGAGAAATGAGGAGGTGTTCCAAGACATGCATCCATTTCAGTTTTTATTGGAATGAGATCTTCCTAAGGAGCCTAAATGCCACTCTGACCAGTTGTCCTGAAAATACATCAATTTCGGTTCTGGTCCAGACAGCTGATGCTTTCTAATAGGATGGCAGCCTGCTCTAGAATCAAACCAAGGAAGCCCTCTGCTTTTCCAGTTGCTGGGATCATAGAAAATTCAGACATAGGAATAATATTCTCTGATAGATATAAAATTTCTTTAAAGAAATGTCTAGAAAGAACACAAAAGAACACACCAGACTGAACACAAAGGCACATGTGCTCCCGGGGGGCTACAGATTTTACCCACATCTGACCTTGTTGGCAGATTTCAGGGCAGCATTACTAGATTCCCCCCCCGAAATTAACACTGTCCGTCTACAAACCAGCAGGTGTCTAGATCTAGAGGCAGAGCCCAAGGAATCAGCTTGCAGACTAAATGGGAAATGAATGCCCAGGTTACCCGGGTTTTCGAGCAAGATATTTTCATGTGTGCTTCTCAGGGGGACCCTTATTCTAACAGAAATCACATTTCATAAAATGGTCAGGAAATTTACTGAAAGCATAGAAAATATTTATCCCCTGAAAATGTGAAAATTGTAACCTGGCTGGGAGTGGCTCAGCGGTTGAGCATCGACCTACGATCCAGGTCATCGGGGTTCAGTTCCTTGTCAGGTCACATGCCCGGGTTGCGGGCTCGATCCCCAGTCGGGCACATGCAGGAGGCAGCCGATCAATGACTCTCTCATCATTGATGTTTCTATCTCTCTCTCTCTCTCCCTTCCTTTCTCTGAAATCAATAAAGATCTATACATTTTAAAAATGTGATAATTGTAGCAATATCATATGTGCATGAGCCTATACCCAAATTTCCTGTGTATCAAAGTTCAGTGTTGCATCATTTCAGCTCTCTTTTGTCTTATGTCAAACTTCCAAAGCACAGGTTTGTTTGTCTCTCATATGTGTTTAGTTATGTTTGATGTGGTGTTTGTAGCTCAGAGACAACACACTCCTTCTTTTAATGAGTTCTCTACTCTTTTCTTTAAACCCCTAAGTGAGTTTGTATCACCCACAACAAATCTAAGAACATTAAAATCCCATAAAAGGGCTCAAGAAATGACCTACTTCCTACCTCTCCACTTTCATCTGCAACTATTCCCTATTTTGAAACCTCTATTCTAGAAATAGAATTTTGTAAAGTTCTCTCAAATACCAGGACTATATTACACTCCTATGTGCCTTTCACTTGTGATCCCCTCTGCCTTAAATGTTACATACTTCCTTCGTGAGTAATAAAATCACAAAATGTATCTGGTTTGACAAAGATGCTCTAGGAAGAGTCTTAGTCTTTATCATGAAAGGCAGAAAGAGAAAGAGAAAAGGTATAGAAACGTTCTCTTGTGTTATGGAGGAAATTTTTACTTTACCATTTTCCTCTGTGCAAGTTATTATTGAGTCTTAGTTTCTCATCTGTAAAAATGAGGCTAATAATGTACATGTCATGTGGTTGTTATGAGAATTGAGTAAAGTCATATAAAATGTTATTGGCAAAATAAATACTAGTGTCTGTGTTCATTTTAGACCATCAGTTACAACTTTACAATGTTCTCCCAGTTAAGACTCTTGATTCTGTCAGTGTTATTTGTCCCTTTAGGATTGTCCAACAATCAAGAGACATCAATCTTCTATGTATTTATATTTTGCATTTGTTATCAGCTTTGTCTAGATCACGCTTATTCATTATTAAATGAAGATGTTTAATGTAGCTTAAGAGCTTTAGCTAACATGTACAGAGTGGAGATGGAGGTATTATCAGAACTTAGAGACTTTAGTACAACTGTATGTCACTGGGAGGAGAAGTCATTGGATAAGCACTTTCTCCCATTCCCTCCTTCCAGGATCTCAAGATCCCATCTTAATCTTCTATGTGTCTCTTTTCCATTCTTCTTTCTGTAGATTGTGTCTTCCATGCAGTTTGTAGTTTCTGCTTGATCATGATTCCAGCTCTTCTGTATCTAATAGCTCAGGATAAGAGTGTCTTTGTTCCTTAAATTCTTATTATCTGGATAAAGTATCCTTGTTCCAGCCCACTCTGTCCAGGGAAGATTAACCGGTACAATAGGCTCCCTGATGGACACCCCAAGTCCCAATAGCAGTATCATAGAAGGTGAATGGGCCTGAATGTAAAAGCTAACATCTCTATTAACAAGTTCACTTTCAAATCTTACTAGGATTTGAGCCTACCTTAAATCCTGATGAAGCTTCCGAGATCTATCAGAGGATTCTGGCTGGACAAAGGAAAGGGTAGAGAATAGGTAGGTCCAACGGTTGACCTCAGCTTTTGGATCCCAGGAACTTTTCCTGTCTTACTTGGTTTCTAGTTTACTTTCCAGAAAGCTTCTTTTGTATATAGTCCTCTCACTTTGTCTCATCTAGGTTCTCTGGGCTTCTTGAAGCCTGGTGTCAGAGGAAGGGGAATACATATATAAAGCAAGGGTGGGTTTCCAGTTTTTATCCAATGTTTAATCTACAAATTTCAAATAGTTGTTCTGGAAACTGCAAATGATAGAAACTCACACCAACCATGCTGTTGTGAACATTGTGGTTGTCTCCCCAACATCTCTTTTACCCTCTTATTATGTAAACCCTATATAAAGAGGGCAGGTTGATCCACTGCAGCATCTGGGTGGGTGAACCCAGATTTGTTTAAACCACAAAGCCTAATGCTTTAGGAAATTTATCTCTAATCCTAATGCTTTAGGAAATCTATTTCTAAGCTTATTGGTCTTGGCTTTCCTGTGGCCACAGTGAGTGTGTAAGAATCAGCATTGCACAAAACTTGTAAATAAAACAGAAAGTTGGAATTTTGTGAAAATAAACGGTTTTCTGACAGATATACTAGAAAGGAGGATAATACTTGCCTTGGACAAGAAAACATATACATCTGCCCGGCAGGGAGTGGCTCAGCGGTTGAGCGTCGACCTAGGATCTAGGCAATAGGGGTTCCATTCCCTGTCAGGGCACATGCCCGGGTTGCAGGCTCAATCAATGACTCATCATTGATGTTTCTATCTCTCTCTCTCTCCCTCTCCTTTCCTCTCTCTGAAATCAATAAAGATACCAAAAAAAAAAAAAAAAATTAAAAAAAAAAAGAAAAATATATAAATCAGATGGCACTGGCCACTTTATTTCTATGAAGAAGACTGTCTTTATATGAAGTTATAATTATAAAAATAAAATAAATCAAAAGAAAGTGCATTTTTGTGACATAATTGACTAGCTAAGTGAAACAAACATAAAGCTCTTCCTACCTTCATACTTTTTAGCTGTGTAAGTCAATGATTGTATTTAAGCTATTTGTAGTAACATTTTTTTCTTGCATATGAAAATATCCTAACTGACACTCTGGCTTCAGCATAAAAAAAGCAGGTGTTGGCTTACACAACTGAGATTTCCCAAAGTAGTCTATCTTCAGGCAAGACTGGATACAGAAACTCAAATGATTACATTAGGATTTGTTTTGTCTCTCTCGAGTCTCTCTTCTACTTAGTTGGGTTCATTCTCTGATTTCATGCAGTTGCCTCTGGAAATTACCAGTCTCATTCCAGTGTAGTCTAAAGATTGTTATTGATTTTACAAATTCTAAGACTCAAGTCCAATGGGAAAGACAAGGATTTCATGCCCAGAATTCCCAGCCAATGGCTCACTGTTTATCATATACTCTGATTGCGTCTTGTATCTATCACTGAACAATCCGTGTGAACAGGAAAATATGCTTCTCAGGTAGTCAGCTGTCTACCTCTGAAGCAAAGGGTGAACTACCCTAGCAGAACATGGCAAGGATAATGGAAGGTGTGGCTCTCGAGAGGAAATCTGTATGCTGATTACCAGATGGATGGATGAATTCTGGGCAGGAACAAAAATAAATATCTATTAAAAAACCATCACATCAAATTTAGCTACATTAAAATAGCAATAAACCTTAAGTGACTTTTCAAGTCATATTCAGCAAATTATAAAACAAGTGAGACTATAACTTAGGACTTCTTAGCCAAATGATCAGATTTTTTAAATGGAAAGGAAGTGATATATCAGTAAGAAAAAAATAGTTAAATGTCAGATTTATTTCAGAGTATCATTCTGGGACATTTTGCTCCTTCCTTCATTCTTGGGGGGGAATAGATGCTCATATTTAATGAAAGACATTATAATCCAGGGAGAAAATTATTCAGATATGTCACAGCATATCTCTGTGAAGGTCCTTTCCTTATTTCTTTCATATCTGTTTTCTAATTCATTTAATTGTTAGATTCTTATATGGATTTTTTCTGCTGCCTGAGACTCATCAGACATGAAGGAAGTTGCTTTGCTCCTGCAAGAACATTTTCTTCCCAGGCGGACGTAAATATAAGTCAATGACTTATTCTTGTAGAGCTTCTGACATTTTGACTCGCATCTAAAAAAAGGCAAGAAGAGGAAGAGAAATGTGTACATGGCCCATTCTTCTCCAGGGTAAGGAGTCACTTTTCATTGTACCTTCTTCCAATGAACAAGTAACTGGTCCTTTGATAACAAAAGACAAAAGGAAGAAGGAAAGACAATTGTGCAATGACTGCAGGTTTGATAGCTTAGATTCAGAGAGGAACAAGGAAGAAAATGAAATATATCTGAGTTCAAAGGTTTCAATTTAAGGGCCAGTGACACAGGTTTTGAAATCATGAGGCCTTATCCTTTGGCTTCCGGAGCCACTGCTTCGTTGTTTCATCTGACACCGTCAGAAAGAATTCTAGGCGTTTGGCAGGCTACTCACATGGTGGTATCCCAAAGAGCTTTTGAAGGTGTCATAAAGGTTGTAGTAATACATTTTTTTTTCTTATACAGTAGGTCAGAGGTTCTATTTAAAATTCTTCTTAATAAAAAATGAACATAAGAAACTCTCAGGTAGGAACTCCATGCAGAACAGAGAATGTCTAACATAATGAACCAGATTTTGTCTCAAACAGAAGAGTCAAACAGCTTTAATGCAGGACTTCAGTAGCAGTAATTTTGTGTCACTAATATTCCATTAGTGGAGCAATGCAAGGAGCTGGATTGCAAGCAGAAAGAAAACATCTTTCAAGTTATTGGCTTTATATGCTATTCATGGCTGGGAGGAAGGAAGCATATGTCAATAGAGATGGACATAGAAGGTGGGAGAGAGAGAAGAAACACAAGATGGTATGAATTTCTGACTATGCTCTTGTGAACAGAAATCTTTCATTGGCATATTTTTTCATTCATTATTTTTCAAATATTATTTATATTTCCTATAAGCCAAGTGCAGTATTACTCATTTGATTTTATCGGGAGTTTTCTTGTAGGATACTAAGTATATTCATTGGAAGAAATCATCAAAAAAGTATAAGAAAATACCTAAGTAATTGTGTATGTGTATGTGCATACATACACACATGTAATTTGACACAATATTTTTTAACTTTTTATTTTGAAATAACTTTGGATTTATAGAAGTGTTGTATAAAGAGAGATTACTTCTAGGGGTGTATTTCAAGGAAATAATCAGAAAAAAATAATCAGACACATATACACTAATTTATCTATAAAGACGTTCATTTCTGTGTTATATATGAGCAAAATTGTGAAAATAAATGAAGTGGAGATCAATTGAAAACCAGTTAAATAAGATATATTCATATTATTAAAAGTTTATAGCCATTAAAATAATTGGAGTTAAAATTAAATATTTACTTCTATATCATAACTTTGATTTTGTCATATACTTTTACAAACACATATAAAATTTGAAAAAAATTTATACCCAAACAGTAGTTATCTCTAGGTGGTGACCGTGGTGTTTCCTGTATAGTATGTTCTCAGGTAGTTGAGGTTTGTCGGAATTAAAGCAGTATTTGAGGAGTGAATATCAATGAAAACTGAATCAGAACTGTTGGATCATGAGGGTCTGTTTTTGACGGTATCGTCTCAGCTAAGTTAGGTTGACATGTTAGCAGAAACCGTGACTCTCTATAATGTAATATCTCCAGGGACATAGAAACCCCACCTGCTTTCTTGCTGATGCCTTGAATTCCACAGATGGAGATGGGAATTAAATGCTTACACACCACAAAGAAGTAACTCAATAATATAAATTCACTTTGAGTGTTACTACTGCTAATATATTCCGTTAAGAGGGGAATTCTGAGGCGGGCAAAGAGTGGACGAGGATGAGCCTGCCTTGGAGATGGAAACAGCCGTCGCTGATCTCTGATTCGGCAGCAGTCCTGAGGGTTGATTTACATTCAGCTTTGCAAAGGCCGTTTTTGTGATTTTTTTTTTTTAATTCTCACTTGAGGATATGTTTTGATTGATTTGAGAGAGAGAGGAAAGGAGGAGAAAGAGAGAGAGGAAAGAGATGAGAAACATCAATTGGTACATGCCCTGATACCCTGACCAAGGATCGAACCCACAACCTTTTGGTGTACTGGTGACACTCCAGCCAACTGAACCACCCAGCCAAGGCCATGTTTTGTGATCTTTAAATGTATTTTTTTTCCTTTTATTCCAAAATATAATAATTGATTTTACATTTATTTTATTTCTCCTGTTTCATCAATGGTTTCCTCCATTAGATTGGAAGTTCCTCGAGGGTAACGGTTCTGTTTTCTATATAATTACAATTCTTGCTCCCACCACCTTTGCAAACAATTTACATCTAACAATATTTACTGAGTCAATGTACATCTTTAAGAACAATAACAGGCCCGGCCAGGCGTGGCTCAGCGGTTGAGTGTCGACCTAGGATCCAGGTGATCGGGGTTCGATTCCTGGTCAGGGCACATGCCCGGGTTGTGGGTTCCATCAGTGACTCTCTCATCATTGATGTTTCTATCTCTCTCTCCCTCTCCTTTCCTCTCTCTGAAAATCAATAAAGATATATTTAAAAAATAAGTTAATTAATTAAAAAAAAATAATAACGGAAAAGGCTTTGGAAGCAGATGGATCTGGTTGGTGTACTAGTTCTGCCACTTTGTGGTCCTCCCTCCCTCACTCACTTCTTTCCCTCTAGAAATATTTACATAGCAGAACACCAACAATATATGAGTTAAAATTTCATCCTCAATATGATCAATGACAAAATGAAGACAAAATACTTCTTGTAGGGAGGTTGAGAATATTCAGTGCAATGAGAAATAATGGACTTCAGGCCTCTTGCATTTTTCATAGTTTCTTAACTTAGAAAATGATAAATTATAGTTAATAGTATTATAGTAGTGTATAATAATGTTTTCTTTTTGCATTTATTCATTTATTTATTATTCATATTGCTGGTAGTTATTGAGCAGTCACTCTGGTCCACTCACTTTTCTATAGATTGTGAATCCAAAAATGACTAAGACAGAGCTCCTGTCCTCTGGGATCGCATATTACACTGGAAAATGAATCATATGAGCACAAAGGTGCTTGTATATATTCTTTGTCTGGCCAAGTTATATGACCCCTAAAATATTATATTTTTCTAAAGTGCAGTGAAAAATCCTTAAAGCTCAGTTAGTTTTAGTCGCTCACTAAGGTTGTAAGATTTCTGAGCAATTCACTACTTCCCTGACCTTAGTGTGACAGGGTGGAGATCATCTGAGTGAGGAAATTATTTTTCATCAAGATTCCAATTTTTTAGTATATTGCTGCCGAAGCAAGCACAAGATTCCAATTTTTTAAGGGGAGATAATATCCAAACTTGCTCTCGGTTGACTCAACTAGGCAACTGGCTGAATGTGATAGGAATTGGTGCTAGGGTTTGTATCTCAGAATCTAGAACACGTGTGAGAGCCTTCACCCCAAGCCTCCTGGGATTAGTAGACTCAGATTTCTGCAAAAGCCAGGGAAACAAAGGATATTCAGAGGATAGAAAGATGAACAAAACATAGGAATAAAGTGAAGCTTTACATTGAACAAAATCAGAATGAACTAGATAGAATATTGGAAACAATTCTGGCCAGATGCTTTTGCTCCTTAGTAGCCTTCACTCACATAATGCATACATGGGTCTTTCTAGGTTGAAGGTAGAGCACTGAGACAGACTCTTGATTCCTGTAGAGTCTTGAGGTCTATGAAGTGAGAGAACAAAGAGAATATGGATTGGAGAAAGGGGCAAGAAAAGGCTGCTTCATATCTCCAGATGGGAATTCATAGAAACAGCTTCTAGACATCCTGCTAAATATGGAAAATTCCTACTGGCTACAGTGAGGGACATGTTAGCTACACTGCAGTGTGAACCCAACTGACTTGAGATTAAACATTCCATCTAAACAGAGTGTGTGAATACCTCTATAATATACAAATTGCGAAAAATTTAGAATTTCATTGATTATAAAGAAACTTTCTTGTGTCTAAATAAGAACAATTTAGTTCCTCAAATTATTTCTGAAAGAAAATTGGGATCTTAAGAAGTAAATCTATGCATGACTGCAACTACAAGATTCCTGGATGGAACACTTTCTGTTAAACATGAATAGTTCAGAAGGTTGGAGCCAAAGAGAAATAGCTCTTTGCTTTCTCTGTTTCTTAGCTACAACACTGAAGTGAGCTCCCACATAGGCAGCTGGAAATGAGTTCTGACTGAGGCAATTATATAAATGTCACTGTAAGCTGTTATCTTATCAGACTTTTTTTTTTTTCTTTCAGAGTCCCAGCATCATCTTTCAGGGGTAGTGGATTACTTAAGATAAAGAGAGAGCATAGATATATTGCCACAATAAAAACAAAGATGTCTCAGACACTGGCTGTATAACATTAGCTACAGATGGAGACTGCTTGAAAGGATATGTGAAAATAAAAGCAAACCCAGCTCACTCACTGATCAGGCAGTAATGCTAGTCTACTTTGCAAAGACCCTGAACATTGACTGATTTCTCCATTACATAGTTTGCATCTTACTTAAGGCAGTTCTTTAAATGCAAGGTCACTACAATGCATGCCACAATGCCTTTTAATATATATGAGGAAAAGCACCCAGAATCTTACCAATAAGTATGGATTCTGTGAAGCCCACTCAACTCTCTGAACAATAATACACATATCCAAGTGAGCATTCTCAGTGAGCGAGCACAGACCTGCCACTTTGATTGAGAGAAGGACTAGGAGCCCAGCCGGGCGTGGCTCAGCGGTTGAGCATTGACCTAGGATCCAGGTGATCAGGGTTCGATTCCCGGTCAGGGCACATGCCCGGGTTGCCGGGCTCGATCAATGACTCTCTCATCATTGATGTTTCCATCTCTCTTTCTCCCTCTCCTTTCCTCTCCCTGAAGTCAATAAAGACATATTTTAAAAAATAAAAAAAATAATAAAAAAAGAGATGGACTAGGAGTGGACAGTAGCCTCTGAAGTGCCCCACAGAAGAGCAAGCAGGTAAGAGGGTCTCTGAAGTTCTGTGTGCTGGTGAAAGAGTGGTGACCTTAGCAAAATGAAAATTAAATGTTAGCTTCTGGCTACAATTTCACTAGAAAATGGAGAAAAATAATCAAGTTAATTTTTAGAAAAGTTTAATTCAGAAAATTATGGTCTGTTTAGGTTGCACTTTTGTTCCCAATTGTTTATTTCGTCATCAGTAGGAGGATGATACATAACCCTCCATTGATACATGACTTGAGGTGCCTCCCTGTGGCAGAAGTACATGTCTCTACCCTGTGTGACTTTCTTTCGCCAATATAATGTAAGCAGAAGTGCCAAACACCTGTTAGCAGAAGATTGAGAGTGGTCATTCGTTGGGGCTTTGGCTCTCTGCCTTCTGCCACCAGACTGCTTCTTCCACTTGGGTCCTGGAATTAGAACACAAGTGCAGTGAGCTGAAATCAACCTACAGCAGGTGCAGGTGAGTAAGAATAAATAATGTTGTGAATCCAGAGATGTCACGGCCATTTGTCACCAAAGAGTGACTTAGCAAAAGCTGGCTAATACGTGAGCTCTGATTAAAAATAAATGTACACTGCACCAATATACACCTGTAATACATTAGGTGCTTTTACTCAACTCCCCCTTATAGTCATTCAACAACCCATAATCAACTGTCATTTGTATTTTTCCCCTCTGTCTTTATCAATTTTTAGGCTGGATTGACCTGTTGGCCTGGCGTTGTGCAGGTATCACCAAAGCCAGTTTAAGGGAATTCAACAGATAAGAAACTAAGGATTCAAAATTAGGTAGAGAACCTAGAAACCTATTTTCCACTGGCAACTTGATTAAGTTGTGAGAATTGGCTTAGACAGATGATAGTGGCCTTTGGAGCCACAAAGGAAAATGTCTCTGCTCACTACAGGTCACTGTCTGAAGTGCTGATTCTTCCTCTTTAGCCAGCGAGGAGTCTGCACTCTTCTCGAGCAGGCCACTTTGTTATCGCCACCATAGCTTTAATTCTATGCCTTGCCTCCACTTGAACTTCATCAAGAAGGAAGTGAGCACCTGATACGTCTTTAGAGCCAGTTGGGGCAAAAAAAGGAAACTGAAGCTGTGAAATAAAAAAATGACACATGATTATTAAGAGGTGCAGGCCACGTTCTAGGATTTTAGCTTATGTCTTCAAACTAGGGGTTTAAGATGCTTTCCACTATATCACGTTGCCCACAGGGTTGAGTTCTGTAACTTGCTTTTTATTTTCAAAAGCAAGAAAGTTTTCTGGTTTGTCTTCAGTCCCAAAGCTGTCCAAGAAAAATATGTATTGAAAAGAAAACTTCCAGATTTGCTATACATCACCTGTGAAATATTGTTCAAGAAATAATTCTTCAACTCGTTCAGTCTCATTAGTTTTCTCCTTTGAGGGATGGGGAAATGAATCTTTCTAGCAAAAATCAAATTTGTGCATGACAGCCAGTTGAGCTCAGAGGTCAAAGGATGAACGTGGACCATTGCGGTGCATTCCCACACATTCAATCTTTTGTCCGCTTGCACAGCAGTTGGGATCTGAAAGAGAATCTGCCCTTGTCTAAAAGAATTATTTTTTTTAATGGCTGAAAATATGCTGCCCTAAACTTGAGAGCGGCCACAGTCAATCCACTTCCCAATGCTAACGGAAACTTCTGCTAATGCTTAGGACTGGCAAACTATTTCAAAGGTAGTTTATATGGAGCTGTGTGTTTACACCTGGGGACACGGTGCAAGAGGCGGAGGAGCGGGAGAGAGGTTTCCAAGGCAGAGTCTCAGAAAAGACTGAGCATTTGCACAGCCACTTAAAAGGGAGTGCGTGCAGAAAAGCCCAGGGCCAGTGTCACCGCACACCGACATCCCTGTCAGGCTGTAGGGTCCCCATGACTTTACTAGTGCGACTTCAGTGTTAGCTCCCATGCTCTTATTCGTCTTACCAGGGCTTTGTAAAAAGTAAAAGACAAGGCTCAAAAAATAGGGATAAACATTTGAAATAAAAATCAAAAGCAGAAAAGTCTGCTTGTCTCTTGCCCTAACTTTGCTTAAAAAACCCTCTGTCTCCATGTATATGATGCACTTCCCTTTGGGAAGAAACTGCTTTGAGAGTTCAGACAAGAGGGTGGTGTCAGAGGCCTGCAGGTTCCCAAGCCTCGATTTCTAAGCCAGAGGAATGCGTTCTGCTGGGGCTCTTGCCATCATGAAGCACACACACTTCTCTGATTTATTAAATAATGATGAAGTTTAAATTTGAAGTAAAATACGCGATAGGATTTATTTTTGCGATTTTGACCTCCCATTTCTGTGTGGACCATCTTCTTCCTTTGTCTCTTTAGTTCAGGGGGCTCCTGCCTTAAAAGTTTTCAACCGCTGCCTCTTTCAAAGTAGCTCTTTGCTCAGTGAATCTGTCTTCAAAAGACTTCATCTTAGTTCACATGCCTGCCAGCCTCTGTCCTGATGGGGCCCCGGGCCTGGCCACTCTGCTGGAGGCTGTGTCTTCACCCAGGACTCAAGTCACTAAACTACTCCCAACCATTTCTGCAAAAGCATTAGAAGTATTAGAGTCTCGGTGAGGCGGACAAATAAAACCAGGTTTTGACCTGAAGAATTTTAGTCCCATATCTGGTGCCAATGAGGGGAAGCAGTATTAAGTATCACTGTACTAGGAAAATAAGAGTCTCAATGCAATTTTTAAATGGTGAGACAGAGAGTTGGGAATGTCATTTTCATCAAGCATGACGAATGCTTGAAGGATATGAGAATATTCTTTAAAGATTACATTCATGGAAATGAAATGGAATTGTATTGGTATACTGAGACTTTTTTTAAGAGAAAAGCTGAAATATTTATATCTGGGGCTAGAAGAAGTGTGTTTTTTTCCTATTAAAATTATAAACATGTGATTTGGGAAAACAGTCTTAGTCTGATTACAGCCTCTGATATATAGTAATATTTCTATGTTAAACAGTGATGAAAGCATAGTGGTAACAAGCATGATTTAGTAGCTGTGATAAGGATCCTACCTTTTTAGAAAAAGAGTCTTGATTTAAAATAATATAGACTAAAGGGAAGTAGCCTGGGATGGTGGTAATGACCTAAGAGTTGAGCTGAGAGGGATCAAGTCCAGCTTTGCCACTTACTGCTGGGCAAGTAACTTTATGTTTAATCCTCACTTTTCCCATCTAAAAAATGTAAGTCATCATAGTGATTCCTATTTCATGGATGTATAAGAATAATTTTTTAAACGATAAAGCATTTTGTATAGTATCAGTTACACAATCAGTACACAATAGTCACTCACTATTAATAGTTCATAAAAATAATTACCAAAATTTATACTATCCTCTAATCTATTCATAATTATGAATTCTGAGGCAAGAGGAGAGAAAACAGAATTTTGTTGAATTTCAGTCTTTATAATGGGTATTTCTCTGTAGTGTCTTGTTTTATACATTCTGATTTCTGTCATTACATTGTCCATTACTCTGATTTCCAAAATCCAATTCAGGCTTCAAGGATATTCTCCAAGCCCTACCTTGTCCTTGATGAGCTCAGATGAAAGCTGGTTCAGATGAGCTCAGAACCAAAGTACTTTGTTGCAGGAGACTTTTACCCACATGTAAACATCCATAGTACCCATTGCTTTGTTTTCTATCATCTGCTGCATGGTATTTATCTGCTATATACAGTTCTTAATAATCTCTCAACTCTTCATGTTTCTAAAAATATATATATATTATGTGTCTTGAATTCAGAGGCTACAAGCTGACCTAATGTAATATATATGGTATGTAACACATAGGATTTAAAACTTAAAATTCTCATTTTTACTTTAAAAATATATTTAAAATGTACTGCTGTTGCCCTAAAAGCACACACAGAGATGAAATATTGAACCAAAACTGTATCTGACTTCCTCAAATATGTCAATTATATTTCTATTATTTATAAACATTAGCAATATTTTTCTTTAGTATAATAAAAACACTAAGAGCAAAGAGTAAGCCTTATTCATGTGTGTTTTCTTTAAGTGCCTTAGAGTGATAATTACACAATGAACATTGTTGAATAAATAATGCATGTTTTTTACTAAATAACACTTTTAAAAATACAGAGTTTAAAGTATTTTGCTATTCACTGACAATCACTAACAGAGCTTTCAAAGGAAGTGTCTCAAAAAGAGGTAAACATACACACAAGAAGGATTGCAAATACATAAGAAGTAGTCCAAAGTTCTTTATTGTAAGAGACTTATTTGGGGTAACATAAATAGAAAAATAACTTAATGAAAAGCAGGAGGTATCTCACAAAATGTTTGGGAAGACTTAATATTGATTCCCTGAGATACAGGCAGAAAACCATAATAATTGGGAAACAAACACCACAGCTGGTGCCAACAGTGAGAAGAATTTGGATAGGACCCTGCTGCTGGTGCCATCACCACAGGGGCTGGGGACACCGCTGCTACTGGGCTTTGGTGCAATCATTATGACCAGTCTAATGTAAATCAAGTTTAAATGTTTTAAGCATATTTATTACTCAGTTAAGTTTCAAAAATCACTTGTAGAAGTATTCTCTTGGTCAAGTCAGTTTTGTATGCCCTGTTCATGCTCCCGGGATTTATGGAAAGGAAAGATCTCTCTTCTTTAGCTTCCGTAGATGAGCATGATGAAGTTATTTTCAAATTAAGATGGGAGTTAAAGTTAAAGCGCACTGAAAGAATGACAAATATACTCTACAATTCATTTTTTCTACTTTCCCAAAACATATGTATGCCTTTATTACCACTGTCAGACTTTAGGGGGAAAATCCACTATCACATAATGGTCTGTCCTATCTTACAGACAACTGAAAGCACAATCATCCCATCTCCAAAGAGACAAAACCCAAATCCAATGAGATCATTTGTACAACTCGCTGCCCATAGGCTCTGGACTTGATGCCCATTTCTCTTTTGGTTTTAGGATGCTATCTCAAAGTTTTGCAGCCTCTTTGCTAGTTAAATTGTAGGGATAATTGCCACCAACACACCTGATTCAGAAATGTGGAAAATGAGCCTGGAAATGAATTGAAAATAAGATGAAACTGGGTAACACTAATGTTATTTTTGCAACTGGTCTTGAGGCTGAATTTCTGACTTGACCCACCACATCCTTTTCTGGGTATCTGGCACTTCCCTTCAGTTGACATCTCAGTTGGTTTGGGCCTTTTTCCCAGCAAATGACTCAAATCTTAATAGGTGAGGGTTGCAAAGACTCAACAGCCTTGACCGGCTATGGGAAGTGAGGCGCAAGAAGGCACCAGAGGATCCCCTCACCTCAGCCCTGTGCTGCTTCTCCTCCTGCGCCTCCTCTCTCCTCTCACTTCACATCAACAACCTTTTTTTTTTTTTTTTTTAAGTATATCTTTATTGATTTCAGAGAGAGGAAGGGAGAGGGAGAGAGAGATAGAAACATCAATGATGAAAGAGTCATGGATCGGCTGCCTCCTGCAGGCCCCCTGCTGGGGATCGAGCCCGCAACCCGGGCATGTGCCCTGACTGGGAATTGAACCCTGATCTCCTGGATCCTAGGTGGATGCTCAACCGCTGAGCCACGCTGGGCTGTGCAACAATCTTGTTTCTTTGATGATCACAATCAATCACCTCAACCCGAGGTAATCTCCTTTTCTGCCCGTTTGTGCTGTCTCTGAAGAACCCCAAACTGCCAATTAGGAGGAATCCTTGGTGATCTTCTAGTGGAACTATTCTCCTTAAGATAATCAAAAAATAAACAAACGGTCAGACATAATGGCTGCCTAATGGGAAATAGAAGTCCCTAGGCATCACAAGAGGAGGTCAATCTAGGTCATATAACTACCTTCGAATCGATGTGTCTGTTGACTTTTCCTGAGAGATGTACATTTAATATTTTGCTATATATATATATTCTTCACTGCTGCCTCCCCATGTCCTACCCTCCCTTCTCTCTCTCTCTCACTGTGCATTGTCAGGCTCAGTTATGGAAACAGTCAATATGAGTGTGATGGGACAGAGAGGGAGAAGGTGTGGAAATAAAGGTCTAGAATGCGATGTTATAGGTTTAGAGAAGGGGTCATCAAACAGTAAACTGAGAAGCCCGGTATGATCAGCTACTGAAACAGTCCAGTGAAGTGGGAACTTGTGGAGAGGGTTATGGGAAGCCATGTGTCTGCACAGCTCCTGCCTCTGTGGGTTCACAAACAGGTGGCTGGTGTTGGAACAACTGAACACAAAGCAGAAGAGTGACACCAACCTGGACACTGCCAAGCAACCGGTTCCTGCCCATCGTGGCATAGGACCTCGGAAAGAATTTCAGAGAGGAATGACTGTTATTTTACTTCTGCTTGCCAAATTTGCTAAATTTCTTTTTTTGTCAAACACTGAACTGGAGATATCTAGTTCCCAGCTTAGCCAAACTGATACAACACGGGCCACCACATTGTGTGTGTGTGTGTATGTGTGTGCATGTATGTAAAACCATCACATAATTTCATCAGCATAGTAATTATAGCTTTGCATTCATCTTTAACACTTAAGCTCATTCCCTCAAATTCTATATTATTATACCCCCCAAAATTGTAAAACAAGCAAGCAAACAAACAAAAAGAGCACACTGGAGCATAGAAGCGAAATCAACATTTTAATTGTTCCCTGATAAAAGGGGGGCGGGGGGAGTAGTAAGACAGGATGTGGAGTTCTGGCAGAAGAAACAAAATAAAAAGAATGAGGGGCACACATAATGTGTTTTGGGAACAGATAATCCTGGAAGTTGACAAGACACAGGGTAAAAGTAATATTCAGACATAATAGAAACAGATTCAGCTAGATTAAAACTGACTAAAAACTTCATGTGAGAGAGTTTAGGCTTAATGCTATTGACAGTGGGGAGCCAATTAATATTTTCAAGCCTGGGAGTGGTGATTGGTATGCTTTTTAGATAAATCACCCATGAAGAAGTGTAGGAATGGGATTAGAGGAGTCAAAGGAGTAGAGCAAGAGCGCTGTTAAGAGATAATTGGAAGAATTTTGGAGACACATGATTCAGAATTACCTAGAGCAGGGGCTGCAAGAAATTAGATGAAAGGGAAATTTAGATATTTACAATGGTGGCCAAATCCAATGGCTTGGTGACTAAATATGGAGACTGGGACATAAAAAAAAATGTGTTAAAGATGATTCTGAGAATTCTCTCTTGGATAGATGTATGGAGAGTAAAGCTAATTTAAATTCATATTAGAGGCAGTTTAGGCTTGAAATCAAGTATTACACAATATAACTAGAACTGATGCAGTGACTTTTCAAGAGGGTTATCTTATAGAACCAATCATCGGTGGCTTAAAGCAGTAGTTTCTAAACATAGTGGACAATCTAAAATATAAATTGGGAGTTGGAAGGGACGAAGGGATAGAGAGGATACAGGGGGAAAGTGGATGACTTTAAAACACATCACAAAGCCGGTTTTGTTGCAGACCTACCAAATCATTCTGGAGAAATGGAGCCTCACAATTTGTAATTTTAAGCTCCCCCAGTGAGTCTGGTAGTGTGCTAAGTTGATGAGTTTGAATGTTGACTTTCACCACTTCAGGGTGCCAATCGTGACACAAGTCTGTGTGATGTGAATTGCACAACATACACAGCAATAAGCACTGGTCCTGCTTATGAAGGAACCAGAGGCTTCCTACTGAGAAAATAACCAAAGGCAAATCTAAAATGCAGCAGAGTACAAAAAATAAACAAAACTAAGCCCAGACTGAAGTAATAAAAACATAAATGTTTTTAGGGATTATCAAAGAGCAGTTCACAAGATACTGAAATTGTAGCAGTAGCAAAACTTGTATTGTGTAAACTTGCAACTTTGCCTTTATATTTTTTGAACATGGAGTGTTAGATTTGTGAGGGCAGGAACTTTTGTGTTTTTTCACTATTGTATACCCTGCACCTAATATAGAGACTAACATATAATTCGTGCTCAGTAAATATTCACAGATGTGTTCAGTCATTTATCCAACATATATTATCAGCCTTCAGGTATTTTGCTAAACCTTGTACTAGGTGTCATAATTACAAAGATAAATAAGATATTGTCTCTGCCCCAAAAGAGCTCATAATTTAGTAGAAGAAGGTAGATTTATATGTGAACAAATAAGATCAAGGAAGTAATACAAGTGTGTGGAGTGGAGCAGTGAAGCCTTGCAATGTCAACCAGAAGTACAGAAGCCTTAGTCATCTGAAGGCACAAAATTACACAACCGTAGAGATGTGAGGGTGTGCCATGTTTAAGTATTATATAATCAACACCAAGAGTGCATACGCAGAGTTAAAACATTTTTATATCAGCCTTTATTACATGATTTTTGTTAACATGAATGTGCTCAGCTGTTGATAAAATCCTGCAAGATGTTCTGTCAGTGTCCTCCATACACACTGTGGGCCCAGCTTTGGTACACACTGAGGAAAGATTTTCCTGGTACTACTTAGCTCTCTAAAGAAATAAGACAAGCCATGATTGGGATCATTTCCACAATTATTTTATGTTTTCATGTCAAATAAACTTCATTCTGTCAACATCTTTGAAATAGTGTTGTCCTGGCACACGGTGCCACAATAGCAGAAGGTACGTAATCCTAGACAAGCATGGAGGGCAAAGTTAGCCGTTCTACTAGCCCGTGGATCTTCCACCATTCCTTTTGCAATGTATTAGCCTTTCTTGACTCTCCAGGGGTGACAATAGTTAAGAAGAATCTTAGAATAAAATTAGAATTAGGGCAGGTAGTGAGGCTATCCTGGGATAAGAGATTTCAGCACGGCCGGAGGGTAGACTCCAGGAACAGGAGGTGCAGAGTGTGAATAAGCGTCAGTCTCATTCTTTGTTTGCTAATATGTCCTTAGAGTCTAGGTCAGTGGCTACATAAAGTAAACGCCCACTTTATTAAAAATAAATTAGCAAGCCGAGGCATTGCAGAAAACAATTTGTAAGTAATTCAAGAGGAATGGAAAACAACTGAGGGATTTAAAGTAGATGAATAATATGAGAAGGTTTTTATTTTATAAAGGTCCACTTAGCAGCATTGTGGTATCTTGTACCATTAAGAATGAGAAGACCAATTAGGTGGCTATTGTGATAGTCCAGCAAGAGTAAATTAGGGTTGCAAAAAAATGACAGTTGAAATAAGAGAAGGGCCAAAGAAATCTATTTTTAGGCCTAGGGCAATGAGTAGATGTGAACTGTAATAGGATGGTTATTGGGGGGATGTAGAATTCACCAAGACAAGAAATCCTTATCCTATTTGAGATGTCTGTGGGACATTCTTATAAGCATATACGTAAAGTACTAAGAATTTGGAGCTTGAGAGAGATGTCTGACTTGATAATACAATTATGAGAGTGATCAGCTTATATGAGACTGTCATTAACATATATGTGGCAATCAAAACATGAAAAAAAAATCTCTTTCAAAAAGGATACTGAGAATGGCAAAAAATAAAACAATAAAAAATATATATTATGCTCTAGCTGGTTTTGCTCAGTGGTTAGAGCATCAGCCCAAGGACTGAAAGATCCTGCACTTGATTCCAGCCCAGGGCAAGTACCTTGGTTGCAGGATTGATCTCTGGCCCAGGTTGGGGCACATGTGGGACTCAATCAATCCATGTGTCTCTCTCACATCTATATTTCTCTCTCTCTCTCTCTCTCTCTCTCTCCTTTCCATTCTCTCTGAAAAACAATGCAAAAAATATTCTGGAGTGAGGATTAAAAAAATATATATATTAGCATTGCAGGGTGGTAAAAAAAGAAAGAGCCTTCAAAAGAAGTTGAGAATCTCTGAGTATAACAATAAACTCAAAAAGGAAAGATAAGTAATAGGAAAGGAGCCATCCACAATCCAGGTCAACCAGTATCTAACTTTATGTATCCATGACTGAAGAAAAGCCAATATTTTAAAAAGCGGAACTGCTGACTAAATAAATCAAATCTGTTTTTCAGGTTTATGCCATAAATTAATATAATCATATAACAAGTTAACAGTTAAATAAGTTTATGTATAATTTTTCTTACAATTGTTTTGTTTTTCAAATAATCCTTTTAATTATTTTCCTAAATTTCTGAGTTAAAAGACCCCTTGAGATACTGTAAACCAGAAATACCTAAAATTTCAGAAATCTGAACAACTGACTGAAGTCTACAACAGAAGTGACTGAGAACTGTTATGAACCTGGGTACTTTTCAGAATTGTTTGGATAGATGACATCTCTATATCCAAGGATGACTGTCTATGATTAGAATAAAACAAGCATAAGTTCTATAAACAGAAGGGCTTATATATAATAATAGTTGCTCTGTAAATACTGTATTAAGTACAGAAATGTACTAGCACAGAATTGCAGACCTTGAGGTGTTGAGTTATATAATAAGAATAAAACTAAGAGCCTTGACATTAATTATAAGCAGAACTGTAAGATCAGCCAATTCAGACCCTCCTGCCTTTGGCCTTTAAGAAAGATGACTGTTAATGGATATATCTGCATAATGACTTTTCTATGTTACTTTCACTTAGAGCTAATTGACGGAATGAATGTTTATAGTCTGGGGTGCCAAAGATTTCAACTATGCCTCTATGGAAGATCAAATTTCTGAGGCAAAACTTATAGAAGCAAGTTATCTACTAATACTTTTTACCATTCACCCACATTTATGTCATTCAAATTATTGTAGTGGAATGAAAAAACAATGAAACTTTATTGTATGTTGAAAATTTATAAAAATCTTTGTAAAGACCTTTTTACTCTGAGTCAGGTATGGACAAGAACATTATTTGATAATGGTGAGCACTATACCTATCCCCCTTTCCAATTCTATACATTGATTCAATTATATGTATATTTTAAAAACGCTTATCATCTATATGTCCTTAATCCTTACTTATAAACAAATTAGAAAAAAAATCTTCTCTAATAGACAAATAATAATTCCCTCAGCTGACTAACCAAAGGCCTTAGAGCCTAAATTCTTTAAATTATAACAGGTTCTTAGAAGTAATAACTACTGTGGTAATGCATTTTTGTACTTTTAATAATTTGGAAATTAATTTGGAAATATCAAATAATTTGAGGCAATTTATTGGAAATACGCATTGGACTAGAATTTAAAAATCCAATATCCACAAATAATGCTGTCTATTTCTGTTTATTTGTTTTAACTAATCTGCTGCTGTTGATAGCCAACTCAGGAAATCAAAGGCACCAGCAGAAACTTATCTCATGAAATAATCTTGTTGTGCCATGAGCAATGCAAGTGAAGATTGACCTTCCCAAGCCAAGTCAAAAGGTTTCTAATACAAACTTGGACTGTGATAAAACTAAGTTAAAAAGAGACATAATTGGTTGCACACACACTAATACATCATTGAGCTCTCACTAATCTTTTAATCTATTTAATTCAGAAGCCTTAAATTAGACGTAGAAGAAACTCATGCTATTAACCACAACAGTGGAACAACCCATTAGCAACGAACCATGAAGTTACATCTCTTTTCTCTCTTGCGATAAAGAGCAATCAAGTGCTTTGATTGATGGGAACATCTTAGGTCTTTTTTAATTGCACAAAGAAGCTGAGTTTAATTTGTCTTTCTCTATGAAAATCACACTGAAATTATGTGGAAAAAACAGAATTCTGCAGATTACACTATTTTATAATATGTTCCCTATTAGGATGAATGATTATCCTGGATAATTTTAAATTACTTGGAGTGGAAATGGAGAACGTATTCCCCTGTTTCAAGCCATTTACTGATCGGTCATGGTCTACATCTTATTAGTCTTTATATATACATAAAATAATAATGTTTTTCTCCCAGGTAGTCACACAGTTGGATCCTTCGAGTCATTTTGGATATCAACTCAATTAGCATCCTATCCAAGAGTCCTTCGGTGACTAACTGAAATAGTAATCCTAAACATTAATTATTACTCGATTTTATTTTATTAATTGCACTAAAGTCTTTCAAATAAAATCTTATATATTTGCTCTTTTATTCAGTAATTCTATATAATTGAAATGGAATATCTACCAATCCAGTGGCCTTGCCCATCTTAGTCACTTCAGAATTCCTTTTGCATTACTAAGCCAGGTTTCCAAGCATAAACCATTCTTTCTAAAATCCATCAAAAATCTTTTCACAGATGAAGCAGAAGCTCAGAAACTAAAGGAACATGAACACATTAACAAGTGTGAACATCAGCAAAACTAGGAAAAAGGGTCAAGTACCTGGTCTTCCACTGAAATGGTCATTCATTGTATCATTTGGCACAACAACTAATGATTATTTGATAAAGTTGAGCACTATACCTATCCCCCTTTCCAATTCTACACATTGATTAACTTACATGTGTATTTTTAAAACACCTATCATCTATATGTCCCTAATCCTTACTTATATCCAATTTAGAAAAAAATCTTCTCTAACAGACAAATAATTATATTAATGATAACTCCTCTAGCACATTTTTAAAGTTAAGAGCTCTGCATTAAGCATGATTTAAAGACACTTGAAAGCAGCTTGTTGGAATGATACGAACCTGGGGTGTGGGAGGATTTCTGGTTTCCTCTCAGGGATCTAGAGCTGGAAAGGGAATTATATCCAAAGAAACCAAAAAGCTGGACAAATTCAAAACCATGGATTTTCAGATTCATGAAATCTTAGGTTATTAGTAGCTAACTGGTCCAAAGTCTAAGGAAAAGCAGGCACATAAGTTTAGATATATGATGTGCACATTGACTTATTAGGGGTAGACAAAACAAGACACTTATAACAAAAGTTTATCTAGAGAGGTTGGAGAATTTGGTAGATTGGTAGAATCTCATTGTGTACTGACACCAGATTACGGGCCCTTGGGGTTCACAGAACTTGGGAAGTCTGAGCCTTTTACAGGATTTTTCTCCACAAACTCCACTGAACACTCACATAAAAGGCTGAAGAAAGTTGCAACAAAATGTCCCCTGTTGTGCAGTCCTGGGAAAGGGACAGGCTCAGTCATGACAAGCGGGACCCAAACTGCACCCAGACCCTTTGACTCTACATTTTTATGGAGCCAAAGCTTTCATCTGTGTGGTGACAGTCAACCTAAGGACACTTGTGAAAACCCATTGCAAGTAGAAAAAAGGAAAAGGGGAGAGGGGATGGACCCTCTGTAAGATGGAAAAGAATATGTGTGGACTCAGACAAATCACTTGGAGAAGGACATGAGAACTGAGCAGGCCACACCCCCAATAACCATGGCCACACATTCAGGCTAACAAATAACTGTGGAATCCTGCTGAGAAAGGGAAAGAAAAGGAACAAGACTATAAAGACACCCCTCTGAGGTACAGCACCTAAAGCTGAGGGTAGAACAGATGTTAAGAAAAAAACTCTTGCAAATTAGCCATTAGCCTAAATACTATGCACCAGAGAAGAACTTCAAGATAGTGGTGAACTAAGGGTAAACATAGCAAACAAAAATTTCAAACACAGCACACTTCTTAACTAATTCTATAGACTGCATTTAAAGCCAGAAGAAGGAAGAACATGCCCATTTTCAGAAGTAAAATTTCTTTGCCTCAGTCTCTACTGCTTTGCACAAGATGTTGGACTTCCATACATGTTTTAAACACAAAAACAAAACAAACAAACAAAAAACCTGACAAACAAACCAAACAAGTAGAAAAAGTGGAGATCTGTTAGATCAGATAAGTAATCTCAGCAGAGTGATGCAAACTATAGGAAAAGATCAAATGGGAATGTCAGAAATTAAAAACAGTATTAGAAATGAAGAATGCTCTTGATGGGTTCATCAGTAAATTAATACAACCATAAAAAGAGCATACTTGAAGATAGGCCAATAGAAATTACCCAAACTGAAACATCAAGAAAAGAAGAAAAGAGAGTGGGGGAGAACAGAGTGACGAAGTCCTGTTGGACAATATAAAATAGCCTAATATATGCATAATTAGAAGCTGAGAAGAGGAAAAGTAAAAATAAGAGAAGAAATATTTAAAGAAATAATGGCCAATAATTTTTCAAAATTGTTTTATTATATTTATCTGACTTTCTGGAAAAGGAAAATTATAGAGAAAGGAAAAAAAGGGTCTGAGATTGACAGGAATTTGAGTAGAGGTAGGAGTAAAAGTTGACTACAAAAGGGTAGCATGCAGGAATTTTAGTGGCAATAAAACCATGCCATAACTAACTATAGTGGTTGATATATCACTGCAGGCGTCTGTCAAACCCATAGGACTCGGAAACACAAAGTGAATTTTTGCCACTAAGATGTGGAGAAAACTCGAGATGGAATGTGGACAGTGACAAATGGATTTAATGGTATCACAAATCAATTATATAACAACACTGACGGGAATGGGGAGAATGGAGCTAAGCTAAGTAACTTTAGAAAACAATGTTTTGACTAGATACTGACTGTAAGGTTACAACCAAAGGGCACCATATATAAACATTATATTCTGTTGGGTAAATGTGTTTGTCACTGGAGTAAGAGCTACCAGTTCTATAACTATATATTTACTACAATTGAAAAAAAAAGTTATGGTATGAGAAACAAATCCTCAGTATTGAAAAAAAACTACAGATAAAGAAAGAGTAAAGGCTAGCATAAATTCTGTGGTGCCAGATGATATAGATATACAGATGATATAGATATAGATAGACAGATATAGATAGATATAGATATAGATATAGATATAGATGATATAGATAGATATAGATATAGATATAGATATAGATATAGGTATAGATATAGATATAGATATAGATGATATAGATATATAGATGATATAGATATAGATATAGATATAGATTTAGATGATATAGATATAGATATAGATATAGACAAACTCTAAATATAGATTTATATCAGTGTTATCAGTATGAACTAATGTTTTAGATAGATTATATATATAGATAGATGATATAGATAGATGATAGATGATGATAGATAGATGATAGATAGATAGATAGATAGATAGATAGATAGATAGATAGATGATAGATAGATAGATGATGATAGATAGATATAGATAGATGATAGATGATAGATAGATGATATAGATAGATAGATAGATGATGATAGATAGATGATAGATAGATAGATGATAGATAGATAGATGATAGATAGATAGATAGATAGATAGATAGATAGATAGATAGATAGATGATAGATAGATAGATGATATAGATAGATAGATAGATGATAGATAGATAGATAGATAGATAGATAGATAGATAGATGATAGATAGATAGATGATAGATAGATAGATGATAGATAGATGATAGATGATGATAGATAGATAGATAGATATAGATGATGATAGATGATAGATAGATAGATAGATAGATAGATAGATAGATAGATAGATAGATAGATGATAGATAGATGATAGATAGATAGATAGATAGATAGATAGATAGATAGATAGATAGATAGATAGGCAGATAGATAGGCAGATAGATAGGCAGATAGATAGAAATGAATGTATTGGTGGGTTAATGTATGTACACATATTTTCTAGGTCTGTCTCCAGGGAGGGGCCTAGAAGTGCTGCCTAGTGAAGGACCAAACAATGAGCACACCTAGCTCTCAGATCCTAGTTTCTAAATATTGTTTTCCAATCAAAATAACAGAGTTCCTTGGAAAAGTGACTGATTCCAAGGCTTGGTTAGAGAAAATACAAGTTGAGTCGTAGGGGTTGGGAACTTTTTTTCTGCCAAGGTCCATTTGGTTATTTATGACATCATTCTAAGGACATACAAAATATCTACTTAAAAATTAGCCTGCTTGCCCGGCTGGGCTTGGCTAAGCGGTTGAGCGTCAACCTGGGATACAGGCCACCGGGGTTCGATTCCCGGTCAGGGCACATGCCCGGGTTGCAGGCTCGATCAATGACTCTCTCATCATTGATGTTTCTATCTGTCTCTCCCTCTCCTTTCCTCTCTCTGAAATCAATAAAGATATATTAAAAAAAAAAATTAGCCTGCTATATTTGGTCAAACATTTAATTAACTCACCCCTAATGGGATGGCTGGAACTGCTTCTCTTTGGTGATGCCTCGGCAGGGCCAGACCCCTGGAGACATTTTTTGTAGGCAGAAAGTAAAAAAATAGTTCAAAAGTTAATAGAATGGTAGGTCCAAAGGGCACAGGAGCCAACCCGAAACAATTTCCAAAAGTCAAGGCTGGAACAACCTGAGAAACAAAATAAGTACCAATAAAATTTGATTTTATTCTCCACCCTAAATAAAATAAATACTGTTTAAACCATACTGATAAAAGTCAATGACTGAATATAGTAAAAAATGTGAGGGAATTAACTCTGCCTTTTTAATTGGCGTAATTGGAATTCCAGTTAATAAATGTACAATGTCTAATCACTGGACTGTACACCTGAAGCTAATACAATATTGTATGTCAACTGTAATTGCAAAATCAAAAAATAACTTTCATACTGAACTGACTGGAGTAAGAATTGATAAACATTTTTGGAAAGCCATTTGCAGTATCTATAAGTATTAAGAATGCATATGTACTTTGACCAAGCATTTCAACTATAAGTAATCTATCCAACTGAAATACTAAGTGTGCAAAAATATATTTGCATGTATATCAATTGTAGTATTATTTGTTGGAGACAAAAAAAATTGGACATTACCTCAATATGTATTTATGAATAAAGAAACAGTCAAATACATTTGGTACATATACACTGTGAAGTAATAAAATAGTTGTTAAAATAAAAATAAAAACAATTTTTTAAATAGCAAAAACTACTAATCAAATAATTTTCAAAAGGTGGTATGACTGGCATTAGTAATCAGGAAGATGCAAATTAAAACCAAAATGCAATGCTACTTCATGTACGCTATAATGGCTGCAGTTGAAAAGACTGAATATTAAATTTTTGAGCGGATGTGGAGCAACTGGAACTCTCATACATTGCTAATCGAAATGTAAAATAGTAAAACTGCTATGAAAGTAATTTAGTGCTTTCTTAAAAGGATAAACATACAACTACCCTGTAATCCAACAGTGTACCCAACAGCAATAATAAGTATGTCCAAAAACTCTTTTTAAAAAAAATATATATATATATCTTTATTGATTTCAGAGAGAGAAAGGGAGAGAGAGAGAGAGATAGAAACATCAATGATGAGAGTCATTGATCGAGCCCGCAACCTGGGCATGTGCCCTGACCGGGAATCGAACCCCTATCACCTGGATCCCAGGTCGATGCTCAACCGCCCAGCCACGCCCGGCCTGGCCAAAAACTCTTCAGAAGTGTGTTCCCAGAAGCTTTATACAAATAGTGTTGAAATATAAACAACTGATATGCTCATCAAGAATTACATAGATAAATAAATAATTCTATGTTCATGCAACAGAATACTACTTAGTAATATAAAACAAACACACAACATGGTTGAATCTCAAAAAGTATTAATTCAAAGATGCAAATATTTTGCAGTTCTAAATAAGTAAAAGTAACCTATAACAATAGAAATCTAAAGAATGATTAAATCTGGAAATGGTGAGTGGGAATTATTTAGAACGTGGAAGAAGAAGCTTTTAATATTTTCTGTCTCAATGTAGGTGATTTTTTAATTGGTTAAAACTTTTTGAACTGTACACAACAAATGAGTAAACTACAGGGTGGGGCAAAAGGAAGCTTACAGTTGTGAGTACATGAAACAGAGTTGATTCTCATATTATTATTTGTTCATTATTGTATTATTTTCCATACTAACAACTGTAAACCTACTTTTCCCTCATCCCAGAATATTGTTTATAAATTATGGCTCAGTAAAAAATAGCACGTGGGGGTGAAACAAATCGAAAAATATATGCAATCACAATAAATTCTCCTGTATATTATGTTTTAGAGACATACATAAATGATTAAGAGTATAAATAAGAAAATATGTATCAAAATAAAGTTAGTTTAGCTATATTAATATCAGATAAAATATACATGAAAACAGAAGCAATACTAGAGACAAAATAGTGACCACATAATAATGTTGATGTACTTCACCAGGATGATTTAAAAATTTAATAAAAATATCATCCACATATAGATATCTAGGAGGAGATATGGGAAATATATGAGAACAATTAAAAAAAAACCTGAGGTCAATAGTTTAAGGTATTTTCTCCTTGCTGTACTAGGTATTATAAAATTTAGTGTGATGCAAATCAGACAAGAGATATCTTGCACCAGGTGTGGAAAACAGTCACACGATTGCCTGCATAACACAATGTACCTCAGACGACCAGAACCAAAGTAATACACGGATGGAAATCTAAGGTATTCCATTTGTGCATGTTACAAAATAGAAAATAATGTGTTATGACACAGAGAGACACAGCGACATGGGAAAGGAATATGGACAATATTTTCCAAGCTTAAAAACTGTAGAAGAGGCAAAGAAAAGTGGTTATGTGAGCTTCAAATATAATCTTATCCTATTAAAAGTAAAGGGTCTAAAAATTTTTTGACTCTTTAACAAGAACATGTGCTTGGACTTCACACTTGCTAAGCCTCAGATGACCGAAAGAAGCATAACTAACTAGAGTACAATTCATAGAGGCTTTTTGAGGGGGAGGAGAGGAGGTATGTAGAAATATATACTAAATGTTTAAAGCATTTAATAGCACAAAGGAAACATTCCATGAATAACAATAATATTATTATTACTTATTATTCTCATCTTACAGTATGTTGGTGAAGCAATGGATTTATATACAGATACTTTGACTAAGAAGGAGAATTCACTGGTAAAGTTGAAGCCAAAGGAACCTTATTTTTAAAAAGAAAGAAATGACCATGCCATTTGAGAATTTTTAATATCCAAGGAAGGGAATCCTACTTCTATTCAGAGCAATATTGTGAGTTTAGAAAAATAAATGTCAAGATTCTTAGAGAAAAGGAAGGTGTAATCCCCTGGGCAGAGGCTTTATGAGGAACTAAGGCTCAAAGGAAATGTGTCTCGCTCTAGGGGAAAAACAAAATAAAAGCAGGTGATATAATCACAAGTGACCACAGCATGAAAAAGTGGAGCTAGAGCTAAAGAAATCGTTTTTGGCCACAGTAAAAAGCCTCCCAGCCAGCTTTGACTTCAAAAGGAAGGAATATCAAACAGCATGAAAAAAAAATACAAAATAGTGTTGTAGAACTGTAAAACTAGGTAGGCAAAGAGGGTTAATACCCAGAGTGAACCGTGATGGAACATTACAGGAACAATGAAAAGGTTTAGGAAGCTGTGTTTAGAATAAAATGAACATGAAAGCAATAAGCCCAAGGCTTGAGGGGCAATGTTAATAGCCAATAGGTATTAAGCAAAGGGATAGAGCTTTTATTTTGCTCCTATTTCTCTCTGTAAGAAAAATAATCTTGAATCTGAAGGTGCCCACTAGCTGCAGAAGTTGTGAAGAATGTTTAAAGTCTCTAAAAAAGCAGACAGGAGAAGGAACCAGAAACCTGAAACCTGCAGATGAATAAATTCCTCACTTTCTAAAATGGTAAACACTAAGGATGGCCAAAGTTATATCACCTAATGTAAACTCCCCAAAATGTCTAGTCCAGATTATAAAACAGATGGCCTGTGAACACTGGCAGAAAGAAGCACACACAGAACATTTGGGTTCATTCAGCATGATCTCAGTAAAGGAAACATGAGAAACTAAACGTATTTCCTTTTTTCGTACAAGTATCAGACTGCTGGGTGGGGAAAAAAAATGCCTTGGATGTAATGCCTCTGGATATTAGAAAACCATTTGACAAGTTTCTCAGCTGTCCTTGCGGACAAGCCAGAGTAATGTGGGCCAGCTGATAGGCACAGGATGGACGCGAACCTGCTGTGTGCCGTACCCAGGGTGATGATTTATGGATCAGTGTCAGGCAGGTGAAACCGTCTAGTGCCCTGTTCCAACGCTCTGAGCCTGGCCTTGTTTTGTTAACCTATTTATCAATATCTGTTTGAGCTCTCACTGCAGCTGTCTGTAAGTGTATTAAAGCAGAAGAAAAATTCACTAACATTTATCCAGCAGCCACTATATGTTTGTCATAATGCATACATCAACTAAATTTACCCATACAACAGCCCTATGAGGTATTGGGTATTACCCCCATTTTACTGGGAAGGAAATGAAATTCAGCTAAAATATTTGTCCCATAGCAAGTACCTAGCAGAACAAGGAAATAGGTCTGCATAATTCTGAAGTTTATGGGCTTACCACTGTATTATACTATCACAAAATAAAGATCAATTGAAGAACGCGATTATCATAAAAATTATTGCTCGCTTCTGCTACATTAATAGGTATTTAGCGGACAGATTAATAGAGGCAATTATGCGACTGTGCTCTTCAGTGGTCTGGCTACAGCTAGACTTACGTATATGGGTCTGTGTTAAATTTTAAGAGACACCAAATACAGACTGTGAAAAGAATAGCAAAGATTTGGAAACCAGGTATTTGACTAGTCTGACCAACAGACTACATTTAAAGTTGTGTTAGTTGTTTTAAAAACAAAAACAAAAAAGGACTATGAGGCAAAGAAAATGCCCCATAGAGTTTCAGGGGCTCCCATAGAAGCAGTAAGTAGTGGCCACAAGGACAGGCCACTGCGTAAAGTGCGTTGTAAATAACAAGACAGGGCAAGGCAGTGTATAGTCTACCTTGTGAGGCAGCCAACTCCCTGCCATTGGGTGAGAAATGAGGGCCACCCATTTTGGGGGCTGCTGTACTGCTGATTGTTTGCTTTGAGTGTGAAGTTGGATCAAATGACTCCAAAAGTCTTCAAATTTCTATTCATCTTTGTCCTTAGTTGCCCTGTACTATCTATCCTTAGAGAGACTTGCCCTGAACTAAATCTGAATTATATTTGAATTAAAATAGAGCCCCTATAATCTTCAAACCCTCACTCTGTTTGACTTTATGTTACTTCAACAAATTATATGCTATGTAACTTAACACTCCCCCTTCCATTTTGTGACATGGCTAGTGGTTTCACTATGTGTACACTTTAGGAAAATCATCCAGCTGTTTATTTACCATTTCTGCATTTTCTATATATATTTTACACTTCAATAAAATTGTTTTTAAAAATAAAAGAAAATCACTACCATACAATTATCAGAATGGCTAATATTATAAACACTGAGTATAGTAAGTATTGATGATGATATTGAGCTACTAGAATTCACATTCAATGCTGGTAGGAATTTACACTTGTACAAAAGCTTGGGAAAATTATTTGGTAGTTTCTTAAAAGTTAAATTCTTCTGTAATCTAGTTATTCTACGTCTAAACATTTCCCCCAATAAGTGAAAACATATAATTACACAAAACCACATATAAATGGTCCTGGCAGCTTTGTTCTTAATAGCTAAGAACCGAAATAACACATCAAATGATGACTATGCATTAAGGTAAAATAAAAAATATATACTTAATATCTAACTGGATTCTACACAATAACAAAAAGGAATAAACTATTAATGATACAACGGTATAAATAACTTTCAAAATATGATGTTGAGTGAAAGAGGTCAGACGCAAGAGAATATATACTGTACCATTCCACTTACATAAAAGTATAAACACTGCAAAGTAATCTATAGTGACAAAAAGCAAATAGACATTTTGCTGTGTCAGTTTGCAGAAGGAGGGATGGACTACAAAAGGTATGAGAAAAACTTTTGGGATAATATAAACTATCATGTATCTTTTCTTTTAATTTAATTTATCTTTATTGTTGGAAGTATTACAGATGCCCCCTATTTTCCCATTGACTCCCTCCACCCCTGGCCTTCACCACACTATCGTCTGTGTCTGGGTTACCATATATGCATATAAATTCTTTGGGGTGGGAAGAGATTAGCCAGAGAGACCTTCATGTATCTTGATTGTTCCATGAGTATATACATCTTTCAGAACTCATCAAATTGTGCTCTTTAAATGAAGTATATTATACATAAATTGTACCTCATTGCAGGTCATTAAAAATTTAGTTTTCCTTGATTACTTTCTTGCAGACAGTTCCTATCTTCTGTACTTTATACATTTCTCATGCTTTTACCAAGTCTTTGAACTATAAAAACACAATAAATTATGCATAGAACTTTCTCATATTTGACCTCAAATTATATACTAGCTCAAGTTAGAAACTTGAATGTACCTTAATGAAGTTATTTTCTCTCAAAACTTCTATTATGCTAAGAAATTCATTTCTGTAGCTTTCGATATGTGACACTAAGTTTAGCTTTCCTCCTTTCCTGGGGACAGAAAGTAGCAATATGCTTGTAATGGATATTCATCACCTACAGGTTACCACCATTCACAGCCACATGGACTAGACTGAATTCCTTCACCTGAAGCCTTTCTTCTGCCATGTTTGCAAAATCCACAAAAATGCTAATTTGGGAATAGGCAAGAATTAATAAGTATGGAGAACAGGACGTTATTGCTCTCAGGGCATTATTGTGTAATGAGAGTTTGTTCTCACAAAGGAAAGCTCTTAACTAGGAGCTTCATTCACCAAATGTGGCCCCCCGCTGGAATGCGCTGTTAACACTGCAGTGTGACTGTACAGTTTTCAGGAGATGAGAGGAGCTGAGCAGAGGCAGAATCCCTCATGCAGTTCTGTAAGCAGCCTAATAAATTTGGTTCTTCCTCTTTTAATCTGCTGGTAGCTTCCCTGTGACTCAAAGCATCTTTCAGTTGTTAAAAAAAAAAATAAATTTGAGGTCTTTTTTTATTTAATCATAGCCTCACTACAGTCTTGTGTATTGAACAAAACAGATAATATTTTATTTTGATGGATAAAAAAATAAAACCAAGTCACAGAGACAATGAGTGAAGGACAGTGAATGCAAGTTGAGAGCAGCCAGACGTGAATTTGAAAACTCACTGCCAGTCTGCCTGCGTGTGACTCTGACCAAGTCACAATCTATTAGACCTGCATGCATTTTTCTCAGTAAAATGCTGACAGGCAGCTTGTAGTAAAGGTAAATATAATTTGCATAAAATGCTTGATAGGTCTTGTTTTAATCTGAGATATAATCTATATTACCCAAGGTATAGTTTATACGTATAAATTATGTCTTATGTAAATTATATCATAAAGAACTAATTTCAAATTAAGAGCTAACCATTTAGTTTAAAAGGTTTATTAAGTCCCCATAGGGAAACAAGCATCATACTGAAAAGATCAGGAGATAATTGACCGTTTTGAAAGAAAAGACTTACTACCCCTATGAGTACTGCCAAATGCCGTGTATGGGGAAAGCCAAACACCTGCCAGGCAGAATGATAAAGCATTACATTTTTAAGACAAATGTAGATATAACACAACCTAAAAAACTCAAGTGCCTTCGACTCACTTAAAGCAATTGTGAATTGACAGAAACTAATGATTGCAATAACCCTTAAAATTAATGTGTGCTACATAGAGTTCATTCTCTGATTCAGCATGAACTCTGCGGAACCTCATTCTATAAAATAATGAGAGTTAAGTCCTCACTTATTTACATAATCTTACATTTCAGGAGTGATGAAAGTGATGCTTAGGACACCGCTTTGACAGCAAATTGAATTCCTTTGAACCTAATTTATCACAGGGAAATTCGAATCTGGACTAATTTGTTTTATATTAATGTAACAAGGTTTCATTTTTAACAATAAAACAATGTTAGTTCAGAATGTGTTTTCTAATATACTTTCAGAGTGTCTCTTGCAAAATCAGACAAGTTATTCCATTGGGTTTAAAGGGATGCTACAAGGCAAGACCACCAAGAGGAAGAGATGGCATGTTCAAGAGCATTCACAGGATGTGAACCCAGGTAGATGCAGAATGACTCCCAGCACTAATGTGTACTTTGTGTATAATCATGCATCAAACACTTAACTTCATCCAGCCTGTTTCTTAACCTATTAAGTAGAAAGACTAATACCTCGCAGAGTTTTTGTAGAATTAAGATAATTGTGAATTGCCTATAATATGGTTGGCACTCAAATAATAATAGCTCTTCTTTTAGGACATGGAGGAAAGATAAGCTAGTTACCTTCCAATGTTTGCTTTTCACAGTATGTATTGTTCTGTTGAGATCACATTTATATTTATGTGCCCAGTAATTTGTTACAAATATTGATTACTGTTGACAAGATAAATAAGTCCCAAGGGCTGAGTAAAATTTTCACAGGACAGAAAATAACTCCTGGTCCTCAAGTTTCTAAGGACACAGAACTCACAATACACTTGACAGGTAATTTATTGCCCAGTGAGGTAATCCAGACCTGTAACCTTCAGTGCCCACTTCATGGGGTGGGATGTGCTTTGCAGAATCAGCAAAGTAGCTTAGCAAAGTACTACGGTTACATTTTCCTTCAAGGCTCAAGTTGTTGTAAATGTTTTGGGGAGAAAAGTCTTGACAGTGAATCTACTCTCTCTTTCTGTCTCCAAGACACATGGCAGAAATCGTACAGAGATTACGCCAGAAATGGATCCAGAACTGCAGAGCACATTCCTCTTCAGAAACCCAAAGACACCAAGAAGGAAATAAAATCTTTTCTCCTTAGGTGTCTTCCTTTTTACTTTCAGCCAATATTTTTTTATATTATATATACCCAGCACTGTTCTATACACTGAGGATATATAATAAACAACATAGATGTAAGCTAATATAGGGAGTCAGACAGTAAATAAATAAACAAGTAATCAGTATATTATATAGTGATAAGTGTTATGAAGAAAAATAATGTGGGGCCATGAGGACAGGGGTACTAGGGTGGGGTTATTTCTGTTGCTGTTTTATAAAGTTTGGTGGAAGCCTTCACTGAGAAGACAATATTTGAGCAGAGAAAGCAAAGGGGTGAACTGTATGAAAACCTGGGGAAGGGCATTCTGGACTTCACTGATGAACAGCATGTTCTTTTGAGGTTCATCAAGGAGGCCATTGCGGCTGGAGTGAGTACAGAGAGAAGAGTTTGGCAGAAAATGATGCCTAGAGTTAATAAAGAGAAAGGTTATCAAAACTCGCATCAGACACTGTAACAACAGGTTTTATTCTGAGTAAGATGGGAAACGGTAAAGTCTTCTAAGCAGTGGCCTGGTATAACCTGATATGTTTTTTAAATACTCTGATTTCTATTTTGTGAGTAGACTATCTGGGGAGTCTAAGTAGAAACAAGACTGCTTAGGGGACAATTGTAAGAATCCACATGAAATTCAGTGCTGAATTGTCCTTTAGAGGGAACAGAGGATTTGGTGAAAAGTAACATTCCATGGATTTCCAAGGGAATTGAAAAAACAAGCTTTTGGTCTGGTTTTGGAGCATAAGGTAAAGGGAAAAGAAAGTTTTGCTTTTGGTTACTAGTAGGATAGAGTTCACATTTACAAAGATTGAGGAAACAGTGTTTTATTGAAGTAAGGCAGACATTTCAAATTTATGACATCTGTTAGACATGCAAGTGAAGATATGAGTAGAACAGTGCATTCAATTTATCTTGAAAAGGTTATATGTCCATTCAAAAAGTAAATATTGCAAGCCTCTAAAAGCAGCATGGTTGATATTAAATATAAATTTTTCATTAAAATATCATAATACCTTAAGAAGACTGCAACATCCAAAGCATCTCTCACTAAGGACTATAACCCAGTCAATACATAAAAGTATAGGACCAAATTAATTTTTTTAAAAATACTTCACTGCCTTTTACCTTGATCACAAGATCTGCCTTTTGTATAAGAGATGAAAACTAACATTGAGATCCTACTGTATGGCTGACAGTTTACCAACCTGACTACATTTAATTCTCACAAGAACCCTAAAATTAAGGAGTGACTATTTCTGTTTGAAAGATAACATCCTTCAACAAATTAAGAAGAGGCTTGCCCAACATATCCAAGTAACAAATAGAACTAAGATTCAAATACAAAGGTGGTTATAATTTTTTTCACTATGCCACTAAAATTTTCCCATTTGGCTGCCCACAGAGTGATGGAACTAGCCATGCAGAGTTAGAATAAACCAACCACTCAAATTGAGAAAGAGCCATGGTATTGAACAGGAGTTAAAAATGACTCATTTTTTCTTATTCCTTTTAGATCAGGCTGGCTCAAAGATAAGACTTTGTATGTTATAGAACTCTGTTATTATGGAACCAGTTTCAGTCTACTATTTAGACAGTTTAATTTGTGTATTCAAGGCTTGCTTCATCCGCAGATACTCTCTCCCACTTCTTTCCCTTTCCCAAGGGACTCATAATTGCTCTAGCACCTCCACATGGTGCTTCTCCAGCCAGGGCTCAAAGACTTTAAATGACTGTATTTACTTTAAGAGAAACATGAGTGCCTATAAAAACAGCATGTTTTCCCACAGCACATCTGTTCTCTCTTGGAGTTTTATGTCATCACTTTGCCAGAAGTTTCACCTGCTACTTCAAGGGAGACTGGTGTGCTTTGAGTCATAGAATTCTTATCTGCATTGAGTATAAAGAGCTTAATATGTCAGACATATGGATATGTTTATAATTGTATGATCTTTGACAATTTCTACACTCCTCTGATCCTGAAGGTCTTTATCTGTGTAAAGGAAACATAGGCCTTTTTTTTTTGCAAGGTTTTTGCATTTATTTACTTTGCAAAAGCATTTCCTTCCCTTTGGGTTGTAACAGTGTCCTTCCCTGGTATTTTGTTTTAGTTGCACATCAGATTAAGAACACATTTATTTCTATTTACATTTGTACCCATATCTGTGTATTATATTGTTTTCTTATATTCTATTTCCTCTGTTAGGGACTCTTAATGACTTAGGGTATTAAAAATGAAAAAAAAAGATTGACTAATAAGTATATTTGCATCAGATTTTGAGAAATTACTCTAGTCAAATAACTTGGCAGAGCCTTGGTTAAATTTAACAACTGTGTCATCACTTCAGTGTGCATCACTTAGAATAAGTAATAGCTGAGGTCATATTAATTCTAAAACATGGGTGTATTGGGTCAGGTTTGGTCTGCAATGAGTCAGACTCCTGAAATCTAGTATAAAGTCAGCTAAGCTCTCTCCAGCTTTTAACATTGCCATCTGAAGCATGTCGCCTCCAAGGTTATGGCAACGGGAAGAGAGATGCAGGAAGTTCTTAACTATATCTGCCAAAAAGTGACACATCAATTCTGCTCACAGTTCATTGGCCAGAAGCAATAACATGGCTCTAATCTAATTGCAAGGAAATTCAGTGAGTACCAAATTTCTATTTCTCCTCAATAATAGAGCAGCAATTCCTCTCTTCACCATCTGAATTCTACTGCTCCCAGGAGGCAAAATCCCAGCCTAGCAGTTCTGTACTTTATGGAATTTTACAGCAAACGATGAAATCTTAACAAAGAAATGTATAACTGGAACACAATATTGGCAGAAGTTAATCTATTTTAGAACAAGAAGAGTAGGCATATATAAAGGATCTTATGTTTAATGACAAGAAACATAAAAGTATGCAAAAAATTAACAATGGTTTTTATAATTGTGTATATGGAATTTGTTTTCTTTTAGTAAATAATAACTCTCAATAATTCATTAACCTACATTAACTGTCAGCCATAACTAAGGACAAGAGTTTTAGTTACTAGAGAAATATCTTGCTTGCAAGCTTTCTATAGGCACTAAACATTTTTTAAAGTAGAATTCTTAAAGTCACGGGGATAGAGTTCTAAAATCTCAAAGACTATGGGGCTTCAACTTTGAACAACATCTAGACACTGAACTGGGCTTTTCTTTGCTGTTTTTATAACTTTAAAATAAAGACCACTCATGAATTACCTCTAAACATTAGAATCTTCTAAGATAAAACAGATTTGACAAAGATTGCTACGAAATAACTGAACAATACTTGAAAGTTAAAGAAAAAGAAAAGAAAGAAAACTGGCTAATGTTTGGTCTCTTTGATGATAGTCACTAATTTGAATTTTTAATGTAGAATTAGTTCACTATGAAGGTGGTTTTTGCCATTGTCATTATGCACCCAAGGAAATCACAATGAAAGTGAGAGACGAAGCAATTTCTGCAAAATTACAGAAAACAACCCAGATAATATGTATGTTGATGATAATATCTTTATATAGTATGAATAAGGAAGTGTTGTGTATTTATCTTTTAAGGCCAAAAATGATAAGTAACACCCGGCTGGGAGTTGCTCAGTGGTTGAGCATCTGCCTAAGATCCAGTAGGTCGTGATTGGACTCCCGGTCACGGCACATGCCCGAATGCGGGCTTGATCCCCAGTCGGGGGCATGCAGGAGGCAGCTGATCAATGACTCTCTCATCATTGATGTTTCTATCTCTCTCTCTCCCTCTTCCTTCCTCTCTCTGAAATCAATAAAGATATTTTTTTTTAAAGTAAGTTTTTTTGTGGGTTTTTATTAATGATATAATTTTTCTCATATTATTTTTAAATTGCCAATTGGATTTTCTTCTAGTTATAAACAAGTGTATATTTACTCTAGAATATTTAAAAAATAAAGAAAAACATGGATAAAAATTACAAACTTAATGTCAAATAAAATAAATAAACCTTAAAAATTACTTACAAGCAATGCTAAACTATACAAGTAGAAGTGAGAATAGTATTTAATTTTAGGAACAAAGGAAGGGTGACTGAGAAAGTGTATAGCAATGCTTTTTTAAAAGTCAGAAATTACTTTTTCTTTGACCTTGCTGATAGTTATAAAAGTTTTGGTTTGGTTTTGTAGTAAGTACTTTACTAGTCTGTATTTCTATGTTTTGTGTCCTTTCTTATATATTTTTAATACTCAATAATGAAAAAAGTAAAGGATAATTTTCAAGAAATAGAAATATGAGTTCTGCTAAAACTATAACATATATTTATCTTACTTGCCTAGCCAGCTTGATTAATAAGAAAATAATAGATCATTTCCTGTTTAGTCAGAATCAAGTAAAATAGGTCCTAACGGTAGGATCAAAAGGTTATTTTATAACCTTTTACCAACAGGCTGAGGATTAGACATGACCTGAATAGAGGGATTGTGCTAAGAAAAGGCAACAGTGGGATTCGTTATGACTGTGAAAGCTTGCATGACAGATTAACTAGAGGAGCCCCAAATGCACACCTGGCTTTCTCCATGAGCAATTTTCTGAGATCTGTGGCAAAGCAGAAAGCTGGACGGCTAGGCCTGAACGCCTAAAATGGCAGAGTAGAATCTCTTGTGAGCTTGTCGTGCTTAGGAATCAAAGCCTTGCTACGTGAGGGGAACTCCTTCAAATACATAAAGTCCCTCTCGTTAACCCATATGCCAGATTCCATGGTGTCCTGGGTGAAGACCAAGAAGCTAAGCTCTAAACTTCCAAAGGGCAGAACTGAATCTTTTGGAAACATACATGGCGAAGGAGTCAGAAACGATTACACTCAACAAAACCCCATTCAACAAAAACCCAGGATGGTTGTGGCCAACAAAAAAGGGAAAACCTTAGTTTTTGAATCTTTATTAGAACTGCAACCCAACCCACGCTCAGTTCCTGATCAGCTAAGACTACCAATGTAGCCTTTATTTGTGTGACAGAGAACAGGGAATTACTTTCTTGTGAAAAATAACATTACTGCAGGATCTCCAATTCTTTTAACATACATATCTGGTATAGAATTTAAAAAATAGAGAAAATGTGGAGGCAAGGAATTATCATTGATTGTCAAGAGAAAAAGTAAACTATACAAATAATCAATGACTACTATTTTCCTAGGCTCTTCCCAGCTAAAGACTGAGCCCACCAGAGTTACCAAACTGGCCCATTACTGCCCAGCGAGGGGTTGCTCTAATGGATAAATCTTGCTTGATGATTTACCATCACCGTAACCAAAGCTTTTTCTGGACTTTGTTGCAATCTGTGGCTCTTCCTACCTGATTATATTGGTCTTCTCAAGTTGTTATGGCAGAATGCCATAGTGTGGCTTAAACAAACAGTAATTTCTCACAGTTCTGGAGGCTGGAAAGTTGAAGATAAAGGTGCCAACCAATCTGGTGCCCTGGTGAGGGCCCCCTTCCTGGCTTGCAAATGAATGCCTTCTCATTGTATCCTCACATAATGGAGAGAGAAAGCTCTGGTCTCTCTTCCACTTATTAATAAGAACACCCATTCCATCATGGGGACTACACCCTCATGACCTCATTGAAACCTAATTACCTAGTGTCTCTCCCAATAAACATCTTGCACATCTCATTCCATCTTGGTATTTGTTACTCAGAGGATCCAAATGATACTGATAGTATAATAAATGTTAAAACTATCACTATGCTTATTCAGAGCCCAGTATAAAAGGGCCAGGAATGTCAAGCTCATTTTAATGCTTTTTAAGAAAATGTGAAGTGAGTAAATGTAAAATGATAAGCAAATAGGTCTAAGTCTTATTTATAACATATTTAGTATTTATGATTCTCAAGATGACCATTCCCCTCTGTGGCTTAGAAATCGGAAACTTTTTGCAATAGACTTGAGTACCAGACGTTCAGAAATGAGCTGTTGAAGGTAAGCAATGTAGTGAGCAGTCTACTCATATCATATTTGGCAGAATCCAATTCCCACTACAATATAATTAAATAGCTCTTACCTGCCTGACTTAAATTCCCTTGGAGCTTAACTCTACAATGTTCATTTTCTTCCACCATCTGCTGATAGTGATACACCATCAGTCTCTTATGCTACCAGCCTGCAATTCAGTGGCTGCTGCATTACAGAACTGTACAGAAACACTTCCAGAGATCTAGCCTTGGTCTCAGGAGACGACACAGAAACAGGGACTCAGACACACCAGTCATTCGTAATTGTAGTATCTGAACAACTGCTCTAGACCTACTAATCCATGCGTCCTTCCCAATCATATTTTATGAATTATAGATATATGCAAACAATAGTCAATTTTATGGGTAAGGTATCACACAGGTTCAGATTGTCAACTCATACGCATATCAGACATATATATTAAGCTTTATTTTAAAAAATGGAAAAATGTTAGCTAACCAGAGGCTCACACAAAGCAGAAAAAAATCTTGAATTTCAAAGGTAGATTCCCCAGGTTCTTCCTACCTGTATCAGACATGTGCCACAGACCCAGAAAAGATGAGATCTGTAAGCGAGATCCATGGAGTTCCTCAGACAGCAGGAAGCATTTCAAGAAAGTTGGAGAGCTTACACACATTCTCTTTGGAACCATGCCTCATAGTTCCTGTGTCCTAGTTACTAAAGATAATAGGTAGCCAGAGAGATCCTGTTAAGGGTAGTTCCCACATAACTTACTTCGTCCTAGAAAATATCATTAGATGTGGTCAACTGCCTTTTATTTTGCCCCATGGTGTGTGTGTGTGGGGGGGGTATGTCCTCCCCTGCTGCCTCTCTAAAGGGAATGAATGTATCAAAGTTAACAAGCTTAAAACTCCTTCATCCCAGTGAGTAAAAGATGTAAGAATGGGGAACAAGAAAAAATAAATACGAAGGGAATTAGCTGAGGGCTAGATCTTGAGGAATATAAAGGAGAGAAGGCTGTGAATTCATTGGCAATCAGAGGCAGGGGGCTTATTCAAAAAACCTGAACTTCACAGTTAGGATCTGGTCCCCACTCCATTTTTTATTTTTTAACTTTTTTCATGGTATTTAACCTTTCTGGCTTGAGCTTCCTCAACAGTAAAATGGTGATGATATTTTACGCAGAAATGCTATTAGGATCTAGATGTGGCAAATGATGTGAGGGAGCCTTATACCTGGTAGAAGTAGACTAAATGTTATATGTTTTCTTCTTTTACTTTTAAAAATAGAAGGTAATATTTTGTAATTTTTCCTTTCTAAGATACATAGCACAAACATCCCAAATATCTGCCACTTATTCTTGTATGCTTTATCCCTTCTTAAAGTTTACATTCCTTTGGGAAAATGTAGTTGGTCTTGCTGACCACCGAAGTTTGAAGAGTCATGATGTCACATGTCAACTCTATTGCAGACTGTTGCCTTAAAACTAAGTTAGGCTTATACGATGTCTTTAACTAATGCCTCTTCTCTGAAAACTAGGACAGCATTATGCAAATCATAATTTGTAAATTAGGGGTCAGGGGAAAGGCCACACAATCAATCAGCTTTATTCCGGCTCTTCTCTTGGCCCTTTTTTAGGGATAGTAGGGATACTTGTGTGACTTGCTAATACGTGCTAGAGCTATATCTAGGAAGGTTCCTCTCTCAGGATACACATCTTTCCTGCTACATAAGGTAGTCTGACTCTTCTTGAAAGAGTGCAGTGAAAAGGAATTGCACTTGCTCTCACTGATTGACAGGAGTCAAAAGTTAATGTCACTCAGGGCACTGTAGCAAGGCCTCCAACCTGACAATTGTTCTCCTGCCTTTGGGAACAATAAAAGGTGGTACATGAGGCTTATGTCAAATTGTTACTATTTTCCAGAGACATGTTTTCTAGGTTGGGTCACTTTGAAAAGCAAATAGCCTCTCTAGGTATGTGCATACATATTTATTTTGAATCTTATAACACTGCTCATCTAATTAAATTTTGTATCAGGGTGATAAGCATATCCTCATAAAAATAGGGAAACTAACAGTGTGCACTGCATTCCCCTTACCCAGGGACTCCAGGTTTCCAGCACAGATGTGCACACTGTTGCGATTCACTTTGTGTCTACAGAGTTTGTCTTTGAACCATTCCTGCCACCAGTGATTTCACACTAATTTCAAGCTACAGTGGACTTGAAATTATTTCTTTGCCTTAATAGATTTTAAATATTTTAAAAAATGAAAATCCTTTCATGGCAGGAACCTCACAAAAAATGAAAATCTTATAATTTTTTTTTTTTTTTTTTGGGTCAGAGTCCTTGCATACTCTACTGACTTCAAATTATTGGTCTCCCATTAAGTAATGCTTTTCTGATGAGAGTAGCATCAGACTATCGATTAACTATGGTAATTGAATGTCATGATGAAAAAGTCATGTCCTTCAAAAGAAATGAGAGTAGGATAGGTTAACAACTTGAGCCCGTGGTTGGAGCCCCATGGGTTTTGTTTTGTTTTGTTTCATTTTTGATATTTTTTAAATTAATAGTCTTTATTTCTAGAGAAGTTTTATGTTTATAGAAAATTGAACAAATAGTGCAGAGTGTCCACGTTCCCTCTCTCTCCCCCTCCCATGGTTTCCCTTATTTTTAATATCTTACATTAGTGTAGTACATTTGTTACAATGGATGAAACAACATTAACGCACTATTATTAATTAAAGTCCATTAGCATTCACTCTTTGTCTTGTACAGTTCTATAGGTTTTGACCAATGCGTAATGTCACATATCTATCATACAGTGTCATCCAGAATAATTTCACTGCTCTGAAAATCCTCTGTGCTTCACCTGGTTATCCCTGCTCCCCTCCCCCAAACACTTGATCTCTTTACTGTCTCTATGGTTTTGCATTTTCCAAAACGTTATAAAGTTGGAATCATATAGTATGTGGTATTTTTACTGGCTTCTTTCACAAAGCAATAGACATTCGAGTTTTCTCCATGTCTTTTTATGGCTTAACAGATCATTTCTTTTTATCGCTGAATAATATTCCATTATGTGAATGTACCACAGTTTATTTGTCTTTTAAAGGACATCTTGGTTGCTTACAATTTTTAGAAACTGTATGTAAAGCTGCTATAAACATCCATGTGCAGATATTTGTGTGGCCCAAATTCTGACTCATTCTAGGAACACGCCTGCTGGATCATATTGTTTAATTCTATAAAAAACTGCCAAACTTTCATCCAAAGAAGCTGTTCCATTTTGCATTGCTGACAGTGAGGAATGAGAGTTTCTGTTATTCCACATCTTTGCCAGCATTTTTTATTGTCAGTTTTTGGATTTAACCATTTACAAAGGTGTATGGCAGTGTCTCACTGTTGTTTAATTTGCAATTCCCAAGTGACATGACGTTGAGTATCTTTTAAATACTTATTTACCATCTGTACATATCCTTTGGTTGCATGTGTGCTCAGATCATATGTTCATTTTTAATTCAGGTATTTATTTTTTTACTGTTCAATTTTAAGATTTGTGTATTTGATATAGGTCCTTTATTACATATATGTTTTGCAAATATTTTCTCCCAATCTTTGGCTTGTCTTTTCATTTTCTGAACCATATCTTTTGCAGAGCACAAGTTTTCATTTTAATGAAGTGTAATTTATCAATTACTTCATTTATGGATCATGCTTTATTTTATATGTTGTATCTAAAAAGACAGTCAGACCCAAACTGGAATTTTTCCTGTAATCTTCTAAAAGTTTTATAGCTTTGTGTTTTACATTTAAGTCTGTGATCTATTTTCAGTTAGTTCTTGTGAAAGATGTGTGTTCTATGTCTAGAGTCATCGTGTGCTTGTGTGTGTGGAGATGTCCAGTTGTTCCAGCACTATTTGAGAAAAAAAAAAAGGAATATCCTTTCTCCATTAAATTGTCTTTGTTTCTTTGACAAAGAACAGTTGACGATATTTGTGTGGGTCTATTTCTGGGCTCTACTCTGTCCCACTGATCTATTTGTTTATTCTTTTGCCAGTAACCACATTATCTTGATTACTTCAAGATTAGCTTGATCAGCTTCACAATAAACCTGAAAGTCGGGTTATTCCACCTTATGTGGGCAATTTTGGATCTTTCGCCTTTTTCACATGAACTTCAGAATTAATCAATGTCCACAATATAATTTGGTGGGATTTTGAGTAAGATTGCATTGAACCTATAAAGCAAGTTGGAAAGAACTGATGTATTGACAATACTGAGACTTCCTATTCATGAACATGAATTACCTCTCCACTTACTTAGTTATTTGATTTCTTTTATTAGAGATTTGTAGCTTGTTATATAGATCTTGCACATAGTTTGTTAGATTTACATCTAAATATTTTATTTTGAGGAGGTGATAATGGAAATGGTAATGTGTTTTTAATTTCAGTTTCCACTTGTTCATTGTTTGTATATAAGAAAGTGATTGACTTTTGTGTAACTTTGGATCCTACAATATTGCTATACTCACCTACTAGTTCCTGGAGTTTTTGTCAGTTCTTTAGGATTTTCTGCATAGAAAATCAGGTTGTCTATGAAAAAGACAGATTTATTTCCTTCTTCTCAACCTTTTATTTATTTTCTTGCCTATTAGCTAGACTATCCAGTTCAATGTTGAATAAGACTATGGGAGGGTACATCCTTGCCTTGTTTCTGAACTTAAGGGGAAGCATCTAGTTTCTCACCACTGGGTGTGATATTAGCTGTTGATGTTTTGGAAGTATTTTTTATGAAGCTGAAGTTCTCCTCAATGTCTAGTTTGTTGAGAATTCTTATTACAAATGGGTATTGGGTTTTTTCAAGTGCTGTTTCTATATCTAATGACATAATTTTCTTTAGCTTGTTGATATGATGAATTACATTAGTTTATTTTCAAATGTTGAACCAGCTTTGTGTATATGAGATAATTCTGCTTGGTCATGATTTATAACTCCTTTTCTACATTGTTGAATTTTATGTTTATTATTTTGTTAAAGATTTTTGTACCTATGTTTATGAGAAATATGAGATTTCCTATCTGTATATTTCTTTTATGGTATGTCTTTATCTTCTTTTGATATTAGGATAATGTTGGTCCCTTAAAATGAGTTAGAAAGTATTCCCTTTAGTTCTATTTTCTGCAAGTGATTTTAGAGAATTAGTGTAATTTCTTCTTTAAATGTGTGGTACAATTCACTTGTGAACCCATCTGGGCCTGTTATGTTTTATTTGAAAGGTCATTAATTATTTATTGAATTTCTTTAATAGATATGGTCTCTTCAGATTGTCTATTTCTCTTTGAGTTTTGTGTCTTTCATGCAATTGGTCTATTTTATCTAAGTTGTCAAATTTGAGGTATAGATTTTTCATAATATTCCTTTATTGTCCTTTTAATATCTGTAAGATCAGCAGTGATGGCTCCTCTTTTATTTCTGATATTAATAATTTGTGTCTTCTCTTTCTTTCTTGGTTAGATACTAATTTTATCTTCTGGCTTTTTTTTTTAATCCCTACTCAAGGATATTTTTTATTGATTTTAGAAAAAGCAGAGGGAGAGAGAGAAAGAGAGAGAGACAGAGAGAGAGAGAGGCAACATCTATCGATTGTCTCCCATACAAACCCCCAACTGGGGATCAAACTCACAACCTATGTGCCTTGACCAGGAATCAAATCTGCAACCTTTTGGTGTATGAGATCACACTTCAACTAACTGAGCCACCCGGCCAGGGCTCTTTTGGCCTTTTTTTCTTTTTAAGTACAGTTATATACATATTTTTTCCATCCTTGAAAGAAATAGAAATGCATGTTGTAGAAAAGTATAATTACTTTTTCCTTTGTTGGTGCACAATGTGAATAATAGATGGGAGCAAATTTAATCATTGTTAGCAAACCCAGATGTGCACTCTATGGAAATAAGGAGAATGATATTAGCTATTAGATTTTTGATAGTTTACTATGTATCCAAAACAATAGCATGTCATCTTCTTTCTTATAAATTCCAACAACTACCCAAGATTGAGATGAACTTATTTTACAAAGAAATCTCATACTCAGATGCATCAGATAGTATCTCCTAGGTTACAAAAGAAAAAAGGTGGTAAGGCAGTGTTTTGAATCTATGTGTTTCAAATTCCAAAACCTAGCTTCTGTCAATACTTCTCTGTTTCTTGGGATGTTTCAATCTCTATTGTCTTAAGCTCTGAGCTCTGAGGAAAAAAAGAAATAAAAGTATCATAGCTCTTGTACTTGAAAATAATATAAAAACAGATGACATTAATATAGACACTGGAAAATGATTGCTTGTCTACTTAAGTTATTTTAACACTTCCTCTTACTTCTAGAGCTAGAGTTTTGGTGAAAGAGAGAAAAAAAATGTGTCAGTAAATTCTTAATACATTTACAAAGCTTATTTGAAATGATAAATTATCACCAAAATAGGGCATATGTCATAAGAAAATCAATAAACAAATGTTATTGATAAAATACATTGATGATATGTCTAGAATTCTGTTCTACTTGTTGCATTTCTTGTAACTAAACACTCACAGAGAAGGGACTAGGTATCTGAAGGTCATTTTTTTTACTGATGCATCTTATATTATTATTATTATTATTATTATTATTACTATTATTTTGGCTGTGACAACTACAATATTAGTAACTATTAGATACATCCATTTAAATCACTTATAGAAACAAAATTTTTTCAGTAGACATGGTTTGGCTGTGTTTTTTTTAGCAAAAGCCTCTTAGGTGAATTTAATGAAGAGGTAGATTGAAAGCCACAGAATACAAATTTAGCACAAAGATTATAGGATGCAAAAATATTTCTGATAATAACAAAATGTTTATGATTAAATTTCATATGTTTAAATATTTGCATAATTTAGAAGTGGTTTACCTAAATTATTTATATCCAGTTCTATTTATTTCCCTCCTGTAGATAGATGACAAACAGTGAGCTTGAGGGCCTCAGGTTCACAGTCTAAGACATAGAATGAATATTTTATTCAAAGCCATTCTCCGTCACCAGGCTTGTCAAGAGAGCTCCCAAGAGAAGGTTAGCAGAAATTGGCGATGCAGGTTGGGAGGAAGGTAGGGAGCACCAAAAAAGAGAGAGAGGAAAACAGAAGACAAAATGAAAAAGCAGAACAGCTTCGGAAGCTGTGTTTCTTCAGAGAGAGTGGAGTCAGATATCCTGCCTGATTCTTAGGCTTTCCTTGAATACAGTGGGGGCTGCTGGTGGGAAGGGTGCATGAGGGAGCATCAGCAGACTTTGACTAAGTGTCTGGGAAACAGAAACATTTCTTGAATGAGGTATTGCAGATCTCTACATCATTTACCACTCAGACTATTTCTTTATTTGAATTTTCAACTGCGATAAAAAGTTTATAATTTCTATACTGTCACAGCGAAAAACCCATGGCATTTTGTAATTCCCAATTTACATACCTGATTTCACACTTTCAACGGTCTGTCAAGCTTCTGACAGCTGTAAATTTTCTGCTTTGAAACACTAGAAAGACAGTGGGGTCCATATTAGAATCCGGAGGGGCACGAGAGCAAATTCCTCTGCAATTGCACACATGGGGCTCGTGGTAAAGGGCAGGACTCCCAGGTTTAGGATCTCTGGGAACAAATGCTTCTCAGTGTTAGATAGATCTAATCAGTCTTAAGTAAAAAGAGCTTATTTTCCAATGCCTGATGGTTCACCTAGAATAATAGTAAACTCAAAATCTCTAAGCTGGGGCCTAGGCATTGGCACCAACACACACACACACAGACACAGACACAGACACACACACACACACACATCCTCACATAAAGAGACACACACACATACATAAGTATATATACTTAAATGTATATGTATATATGTATCTACATAATCTTTTTTCATTTTAATATGTAGGCAAGGTCTCAAAGACTTGTTTCAATACATTAGCAAGGAAAAGATATCAGTTGGGTATGAGTTAATAAAGACTAGGAACTGACCTCAGGGTTTACCAAATACTAGCTGAGATCTACCTACTGTTAGAAGCTATCAGGACTCTTAGCAGGGGTCCACATATTGTTGCTTGGGATGATTCTACAAGAAATTGGATTTGGACATACAAGGTATCTCCAAAGAAGAAAGGAGTCAGACATTCAAATCAGCTTTCAGAGCAGATGTAACCTGCATTTTTAATATTGTCACACCTCCACAGTCAGTATTCTACTACACGCTAGAACACAGGTCCACAAACTACAGCCCATAGGCCTAGTTTGGCTTGCTGTCTGTTCTTGCATGGCTTATGAGCCAAGAACAGTGTTTACCAAAAAAAAGATAAAAGTAGAATATTTCATGACATAAGAAAATTCAATTTCCACAAAGTTTTATTGGATCCCAGCCATAATCATTTGTTTGCATACTGTCTATGGATGTTTTCACACCTCAAGGTAGAGTTGAATAGTTGTAACAGAAACCATATAGCTCAAAAAACCTAAAATATTTACTACTTAGACCTTCTTTTTTAGGGTCCTAGTGTTGCCATAACAAATTATCACAAACTTGAAACAGCTGAAATCTATTCTCTCACTGTTCTAGAGGCTAAAAGTCCAAAATCAAGGTTTGGGAAGAGCTTTTACCTCCAGAGGCTCTAAGATTCCATACTCTGCCTCCTCCAGCTCCTGGTGGCTCCAGGTGTTCCTTGGCTTGTGACTGCATCACTCTAACCTCTGTCTTGGTTTTCACATGGGTTTTCCTCTGGGTGTTTTCCTCCTCTGAATCAGACACTTGTCATTGGATTTAAGGCCTACTCTGATTTTTCAAGATGATCTCTGCTTGGGACTCTTAATTATATCTACAAAACCTATTTTTCAAGTAAAATCAGGTTCAGCCTTCAGTTAGACTTAACTTTTAGGAAACTTTTTTAACCCACTAGAGCTTATTATAAGAAAAGTTTGTGCTGGTCTAGAATTTTAACTCAAGTTATGGGCACTTGAATTTTTTCTAAAATTGACAATACTTATATATCCAAAAGAATGTTGTATAGACACTTTTTCCAAGAATGTGCAAAATACTTTAAATTTCTCTTTTGGGATCACCTTCAGAACTAGTGGCCTAGTCTTTTAAATATCCTTTGTGATCACAAATTTTCATCTAGTGTATTGTTTTTCAAGTTTTGAAACATACAAGTCATTCAGGATCAAATCCAATGAAACATTTTAGGGGTCAAGGTGGGTTTTGGTTGTAAAGGAATGAGACTAATTTTCTAGTGTGACTCTGGAGGTAATTTTGAGTAGGGAAGCAGCTGTGGGCATTGTTTACATCATGTGGATATCACTTCAAAATATGTCTAAATTGAAGGAAATACCACTCATTCTCTATGTCCTGATGCACATAGTGTGCTTTAGCTTTTAATATTGAGTCTATATCCTAAATCTTCAATTCAAGGCAAGAAAGGCCTAAGTATTCCTTTTCATTGCTGTTTTTGTTAATAATCTGCATTATAAAATTGTACATGATTAAAAGCTTTAAAAAAAGGACAGCCTTGGGACAAAGGTGGGGCTGGATCAGCACCCAGAATTCAAGACAAAAGAAGGAGTTTGGATGTCTGCCTCCTCCATGGATCTGTGATTAAGACAATCAGAAAACATTAGACTTTCTGGTTGATTGTTGGAGGAAAAGAGTCAAGTCAGAGGCAGAAACCCCAATTTTACAGTGTCACTGCAAATACCAAAGAAGGTATACCACTAAAATTCAGAAGCAGCATCAGGAAATGTCCATGATAATGGAACCTATTAATAATGAATATGAAATAGAGCTGATTTTCCTTTATGTAAATCTTTTCTAATACAGGGGAAAAAATTAAAAATTAACACAAGAAATATTTTTTTTTTGTTACTGGTAAGATCTGAGTGATAGTTGAAGCATAATTAATGGCTTTATAATATGTTGTTAAGAGGATGACAATTTAATGTGATTTATGTAATAATAAATATATAAATATGTATATGTGTATATATATGTACTTATATATATGTATATAAATAAGTGTGTACATATAAATATAATACATAAGTATAGACATACTTATATATACAATATATATAAATAACTATATAAATATAACTATTTAATGTATAAGTATGTATGTAGATATAGTTAATACATATAACTATAAAATTGACTGGATGGAAGAAAATTATACCTTCCCTGCTATGAGTTTGTTTGAGTCAGAGTGGGGTGTCAATAGAGTACTGATGTCCAATGAAATTTATGGAATCATCTAGGCATCCAAAGCACAGGAGATCCAAACCAATTGGCATGACAAGTCTCAAATTTTTTATTCTTGTTGTTTTGGGGCTATCATTTTAACAGGACCTTTAATTGTGAAAATGAAAGCAACTATATACTGTTTACTTGGCCAAGAACTAAGTGCAATGAAGAAATCTAAAATAAGATGTTATAATTGTGATATGACATTCTACATAGAAATATAAAGTGGATTAATTTTAGTGGCATTATACTCATGTAAGTTAAAAAAAATGTTTCTTCTATATCTAGGTTTATTCTTTTATCTGCCCAAACATTGTTTGTTTTGTTTTGTGTTTTTTTCACAAGATAGATACCCTTATTTTTTTGCTTAAGCATTTGTTGCAAGGCTTTCTGAAGATGAAATCACGGTTTTGGGAGATGCAGGCCTGGTCTATCTCCTGCTGAAGAAAAGAATGTGAAAAGTAAATGAAGTAGCTGGGTTGTGTTGCTACATGGACTTTAGTACAAGTGTCTCTTCCCTGCTGCCATTTAAAAATAAATGACCTAGACTTCCAAAATATATCTTGGTTCCCAACTTAAGGGCTATGCCACACCCTTATGGTGAAGATGAGATTTCATTTAAATGAGGGCTATTGCTGTCATTCTTGGGCAAGAAAGGAGGTAGGACCCAGACTGGGATAAAAATAAAAAATAAAAATGGTTTTCTTCTATCCAACATCTGGGAAAAGTTGAGCCTCATTCTAAGGCATGAAAGTTCTGGGAGAATTTTCAGTGTTTAGAGTGACCTGGCACTGCCACACTGAGACGATATAATTGAGAACCAAATCAAGGAAGGAAGGTTTTTCATTGGTCCTGTTATTAAAAAATTGATGGAGTCAAAAGAAACACGCAAGCTAGATGTTTGAATAAAATGTTTGGTGAACAGGTAGAGTGAAGCATGGGAACAGAGGATACTAGAAACCGTGAAATTTGAGAGCTAATGATAAGAGACAGATGGTGAAGAAGCCCAGCCTTGGTTTATATCAGATCTCTTTGGTATTCTTTAAGACATGCCTATAAAAATATAAATGATGATTTAAAAGTTTCAGTTGTTGGTTGTGCTATAAATGTGTAACTGTAGAGGGACATGTGGTCTAGGCTTATGTTCAAGTAACATAGGGCCAATAATCATTTGAATACCTATGCAACTTAATTGGTTAAACTGCTTTCTGGTTAACAGCAGCCTTAACTGGGGAGAGTATAGCTTTCTTTTTCTTTGTCTGGGTAGAGAATTATTTGACCTTCCTAGATTATAGGAGGACAAGATGAGGGAAGAAATATAATGGACTGAACTTTCTAGGGGGCTGTCTATAGTTGATGAGACTCATTTGGGGAGGGATAGCTTTTGACACTGGCAGAAAGAGTGGCTTGGGGCACTAACACATGGTGTGGGATGGGAGATGGACAGACGAAGGCGTTGCAGTGTGATGCGCCTGCCAAATAAATGTCATCATGTAAAGCTAAATTGGATTTTTTCTGGAAGCCAAAAAAGGCAGAGTTTTATTTCAGGTTGGCATGAGGGTAAAGAGGGTGGGTCTGGGTGGAACTGAAATCTTCTGGGGTTTCGGAATAAAAACAAAGGGAGTAATAAAGAATTAAGTTTAAGAATTTGAGATTATATGTTGGACATAAAATTTGCCAGGTTATAAAAATCAAGGTATCCACTCAAGATTATCTAAACTGTTAAAAGGTTAAATAACTTAGAGAGGGAAAAACCCAGACGGTAGGGACACATAAAGAACAAATTAGTTCCCACAGGAGGAACTAAGCATAGGAGCTCATTAGTTCAAGGAACAGTAAAGCATTGGCTTTCTCTTGCAGATAAAATGAAGGAAACTAGAGCCACCAACTAGCGAAGTGTTATGAGAAACAAATCAGTATTCTGTCTGTCAATGACTGCATATATGGGCTGTGAGTAATTACTGTCTAAAAGAAAAGAAATTGAAAATTCAAGAGTAGATAGATTAGGAGGTGTATGGTACAAAGTAGTCTTGTTTTAAAAATAATAGATGGACACATGGAGATCTGGACACTTCTTTGCCAATATCGAAAGAAGCTTCTGAATCCATAAAAATGTTTGTTTTTCTTGAACATGAGCCAAAAAGTAGCAACAGTTGGCAGAGAATTGTTCATAAAAAAGGAGGCCGTGGAATCAGGGACATGTGATTTTTTGTGAGAAAAGGCTATTGTCTGTGCACAGGGCTTTCCCCGGAGGGATCCGGAGACCTCAGCAAATCAATCACATAATCGGTTCCCTTCCCCATCATTTTTATAAAGCTGGGCTTGGATTGAATGGAACAATTTTTCACGTAAAAGAAAAAAATAGAACCTCCAAAAAGAAGCTCATAACTGTAGGACAGGAAGCAGTCAGTGTGGTAGAGAAGAATTTATGGACTGAAGGTAATAATGTCCGTCTAACATTGACTGATTACACATGCTAGATAATTTGCTAAGCACTCGATATGTTTTTACTTAATTTTCATTACAAACTTGTAAATAGGCAATAGCAATATCCTTACTTTATAATAAAAGAAACATATACTAATATCATCAGTTTTAAGCACCTATTATGTGCCATAACCATTTGAAGATTTCCTCATATATTAGTTCACTTAATTCTAATCTAACCCTATCTGTCTGTAATAATATTATTCTCCTTTTAAAGATGATACTGCACATGGCTGAATTGTGTTCGAAATCCAATCAGCAGACCCTAGAGCCATGTATTTGAGTTCTGGACTAAGATGCTCATGCATAATTTGCCCATAAGCCTACCAGTGAAAGACACTCTCAAAGCTCTGTGTGCCAGCCAATTTACCTGCTCGTGAATGTAAGGCTTCTTCTGCCTTAGCGCCCACTGAAGGGGTCTTGATATTGTCGGAATGATGGAACCACACTTTGAAGGTAGTTATTATCCTTATCACCTGATTAACTTTTACAGAACCTGTGAAAAGAATGATAGCTAAAGAAAGGAACAATTTAGGTGAAATGAATTGATTTATATTTTGAAAAACATAAATATAATATAAAATATGGCTGCATATATAAACATAAAATATGGCCAATGACTTTTTTCAAGGTGATCATACACAACGTAAAATTTTTTAAAATACAGTTTACAAAATAATAGAAATTTATTTTTCTTAATGAAAGACTAGAATTTGTGCTATTCAGATTTCAGTTTGCATTTCTTCATAAAATTTTCACCAATCCCCAAGCATTTAAGAAAAATAAGGAAAATGTGATGAGTTTTACATGAAGTTCAAAGTAGCAAAATTAAACTAAATTTTGCTAGACCCTTCCTGATTTTGGGGTGTTAAAATGTTTTTCTGTTAATAAGTGAATACACACACACACACACACAATTATTAGAGCCTAGTCTCTAGTTTTTTTAAAAATTTGCTTGATGAAATTCAAAGACTTGAATTAGAATTCACTGATATGGCCCATCTATCTCCCTATCTTTAGAGACAGTGACATAAATTGTCTACTGTCCTTAAGAAATAATGATATATTCTAAATTATGTTTTGGAAAGTAAGTTTAATAATCAAAATGAGTGTAAAATTTATTGCTCTGCCGAAAATACATATTTTTTATAAAATGGCAAAATCTGTGCTTATTCATTCATCAGTTGACATTCATTAACCTTCATGAAGAACGATGCTATCCACAGCAGTCTCCTAGAACTCATTCCCCACCTCCAAGCTGCCCATCAAAACTCGTATTGAGATCTCCTAATTTCTAGAATTATGATGAGGGGCTTGAGAATAGAGTTCATAGCTATTTGGACTCTCAAGTCTACTGGATGGTTGAGCCTTACACAAATCATTACAGAACAAGTCATCCTAAAAGTATAGATAAAGAACCAATGTTGAAAGAATTTTCAATTATATAATTAAATTGATTTCTACTTGAAAATGGAAATTATATGTTATGTTCAACATGGGGCACAAAATAAAGACCAATATTGGGCACAAAATTCCCTATAGAGGAATTAGGGTTTAGAGTGAAACAGTGAATGTATTTAAATGTTGCATTTTCTGTTCCTGGTTCTAGGAAAAAAGAAGTGCTCTGAGCAGAAAGGATTGTAGTAGATGCAGACATGGACATGTAAACACAGACATCAGAGTGCCTTTAGGCTGTTTTGAAACTAAACTTCAGAAACAATAGATTTTAGTTAGCTAGTTAGTTAGTTAGAATCAGTCTTTTTAAATAAAGGACAACTACCCATCTAGGTTTTCAAAAGATTAATAAGTATCTGACCTTTAATGGGCTCACTTCTCTGAAACTTCCATTTTTATTGAAAGAGTTAAATGTTGGTGTAAATTTATAAAATCATTAATTATTATTCCTCACATATGATCAACACTTGTAAAATTGTATCAATAAGTGGAAGTTTTCCTAGGTTTTACCAGGATTCTGAAGATTTCTGCAGAAGACACTCTACAGAAATCTTTTCTTCTTATTTAAATCAAAATCCACTTTTTCTAACACCAGAGAAGTAATCTAGTAAAAATTCACACACGGCAAAACACATTTTACTCAGTTTTTTCTTTTCCCTGTTCTAGACAACTGATCAATGTTTATAGTCCTTGATAAAAAACTATTTTTCTACTATCTCCTCCTAGATATGAGTGAACATTTATCTGACATCATTGGGTCAGATTTAGCAATACACTAACTAGTCCCCCTGCTTTATTCTTCATCTAAGAATGAGTTACTATGGTAACAGTGGTAGATCTGTGAATAGCGGAGTAAAAACATTTCACTTTAACAGGGAATCTTAGCATTTCATTCCTGAGAACAAGTTGGCTTAAAAACCTGGCATTTTCTAAAAGCAAACATTTAAAAATTCATTTAAAAGCTGTGCTCTTAAAAATATTTCTCAACATAAAAAAATAATAAACCAGCTCTGATTAGGAAGCCTACAAAATACTGATTGACATGTAGTATACTCAGTTAGATATTCTGGTACACATTTAATTTGTCAGGAATGGAAAATAAATTTATCTATGGAGAATCTACAAAGATGGATGCAGTTAAAGATAGTGATAATCTTTTTTTTTTCTTTCTTTCTTTTTTTTTTTTTGTAACTAACAACTAACTAATATATAAAAGAATAAGTGCAGCCAGTAGTTTTGTTTGCACATGCTAACTGGCTTGATCACAAGTGACACTCATCTCACATATTTGAGGCCTCTGTCTACATCTCGATAAGTGTTATCTAGGGCCTCTCTCATCTTTAACATTATACTGTCTAGTAAGTCTTTTATAACACACACACACCCCTCCAAGAATACCCTTACCTACAATAATTAATCTACAGAGCTATTCAATAGCAACAATGCACTTCAAAACGTATGGTTCCCAAGTGATCACATTTCTCAAGTGGTCAAGAATAAAGTAAAAATCTGATTCAAGTAATTAAATATTGTATTTAAATTACATCAAACAAAAGGTTTTCATTAATATACATCACAATAATCATTTTGGCATTTTGTGTTGGCTTTGACCAATATTACACTTACAGGAGACTGTCAGAGTCCATTAAGTTTCAACATCTCCTATTCCTTCTTTTCATGATGTGGATGTCAATTTGGCTAGCAAATGTGATGAAAATTTCATTTTGCTCACTGCTGAATCCCAAGTACCTTACAGAGTATTTGACACATAGGTGATATCAATAAAAATTAGCTAAATGGATGAATGAATAAATGTTCCCCTTAGGTAGAAGGAACTAAAGAGAAATAAAATGGAAAATAAATGATTTTTTAGTGCCCACTTATGTGGTGCCAGGTGCTATACTTTCCATTGTCTCTCTCACCTATTCTCAGCAAGTGTTCCAGACGAGGACTTAGGGGAGAACACAACTGGAAGTCAACATTTTATTTTTCATAAAGTAACAACAGAGAAAATTTTATTCTTATGCCTCTTTCACCTTTAATTTAGAAAGTCATTCTTACTTTGAAAAAAATGTTTTCTTTCACTGACTATTAAAACCTTATTTATAATTACCTTCACCATTTTCCTAATTTGTGTAGTATTTGAATGCCAAAATTAATGATAAATACTTTGCCAGGGAAAAAGAAAAAAATGTTTCATGAATTTGCAAAGGTTGTAATCTTTAAAGGTAATGATGACATGGGAGGAATTCGAGGGGTTGATAAAAAGAAAATTGTAATTATAATTATGGATTATCCTCCTCTTATTCATCCTATTTAAGAATGAAAAAGGAAAAGAAAATGAAAAAGGGTCTTTCTTGCCTTAATCTCAACTAAACATACACCTTCATGTGTTTTTCTAGAGTAACAGAATGAGCTAAGGTGTTTTGATTCTTGAGCCAGAGGGCTCCATTCTGATGTAAATTAATTTCTGTTGTTTCTCCTACTGAGCATGTGACTCCAGAGCAGTTACAGGATTTAACTAATGAGCATGAATCAAATATATTCAGAGTTTACCCAAGAACAGAGAGTTCTAGCAACACCAACAAGCCATTTAAAATGATTCTTTTTAAAAAATTCTTTTTACATTGATTTTAGAGAGAGGAAGGGATAGAGAGAGAAATATTGATGTGAGAGAGAAACATCAATCGGTTGCCACCCGCACACCTCCAGACAGGGATGGAAACTTTCCCGCGTGTGGCCTGAAGGAATCGAACCCGCCACCTTTCTGTGTACCTGACGATGCTTCGGCCAACTGAGCCACACAGGCCAGGGCTGAATAATTCTTTACATTGACGGTGGCTCTGAAAAGCAAGGTCTTCCACTCTGTTGGAGACCTGGGCAAAAAAATAACATGCATACTAGTTTTCCCATATTTACAGAATAAGTGAAACCAACAGTGCTAGAGAAATCAATTTTTTAATGACCCAAGTTAAGCTTGATTTTCTCTGAGCCTGTATCACATGCCCCTCCAAATGTACTTGAAACTGGTTCGATATTCTTACCTCTGACTCTGACTTAATAAAAGTAATATTGGATTCTACAAAATCCTGTGAAAGCTGACTAGTTACATATGTATAAATCTTTTCTAAAAGATTTCATATCTGTTATGTCAAAGAAAAAATAGAGCACCTATCTCTCACCAAGATGGTTTCAGTTCATTTCAGTTCAGCAAACATCCTCTAGTACCTCTGCTAAGCAGGAAGGATTCAAAGACAAGGCACAGTCTTATTTCTTCCAAGAGCTTATGTTAGCTGCAATGCCACTCATTTCAACAGCCCCTGAAAATTTACTCATCAGGGAAAGCCACTGATGGGTAGTTTGATCCATGTCGGCCCTGCATTATTTTTCACTGGGATCAACCTCGTTGCATTTTCCTCTTAAAGTATAAGCCCCATCAAAACTGCTTATTCACGACTTAGTGAGGCTCTGGCAATACTAAGTTTAGATGCACATGCATTCAACAAATGTTTTTTGTGGAATGAGAGAAGATTCTTTTTCCAGGTGTTATCTATCATTCCAGAGGAGGGGAAAAACCAAGCATTCATAAAATATAGATGATTATGTCTTCCCTTTAAAATTTTAGTGTGTTTTTGAGCAACAATATAACTCTTAAATTCACGTATATTTCTTTGTGCCAGTTTCTTCTATTTCATTGTCTAAAATATTTTTGTTTGTTTTTCCCCCCCTTCAAGTTGTTTGATGTGAATTGGTGTGTATTGATTATCCATCCTGAGAGTACTTTCCACTGTTTAAGTGTGTCATAGATAGAAGAAACTCTAGACTGTTATGTTGGAATGGCTTTTAAAATGTCAGTGAAAGTTCAGAAACAGCCCTGGCTGGTGTGGCTCAGTTGATTGGGTGTCACCCAGTGCACTGAAGGGTCACCAGTTTGATTCCTGGTTTGGGGCACATGCCCAGGTTCCGGCCTGATCCCGGGTAAGGGGCGTGCAGGAGGCAGCCGATCAATGTTTTGTTTTCACATCCATGTTTCTCTCTCCTTCCCTCTCTCCCTCTAAAAATCAATTTTAAAAAAATCTTTAAAAAAAAAAAGAAGTTACACTCAACAAGTCTGTATGGCCAACGTGAAAAGCTACGACTTTTTATTCCCAAGCACAAATTAAAGCACTAATTCCAACAGCTTTGTTTTAACCATAGTTTATCACAAATCCTCAGTGTTCAATTTTTTAGCATTTGCCAAATGTGCTGACTATACACATGGTAATGGTTCACTTTGCATATTCAAATGCTTGAGCTTTCTATTGTATTTTATAATTAAAATAGTAACAAAATTATTTTGGTTTCTGTTGGCAGTGTCACTATACACATGCCATGTCTCTTTAGGGACCTTTATATTTCTGATAGAGGGTGGCCTTCCCTGTGGATACATATCTACTGATTATTACAGAGATACAAAAGAGAGACCAGCATGCCTTTGGTACCTATGAATTCTTTAAAAATCTAAAAAAACACAAAATATCTGTTGGATGAATACACATTTTCTGTATTTCACTCAGGATAAAACTTGGCTCTTTATGTTTTTCAACATAGCCTTCAAATGGGTTATACACTTCCACTTAAAATTTACCAACAGCAGTAAATTTGATTAGAATAAAAAATTTTGCTTAAAAATAGTCAAAATACTTTAACTGAAACATAGTAATCTCAGGGCAGCAGGATTAAGCTACTTATTGTAATGTTTGGGGTAGATTTATAACCGTCTATCTTTGAGGGGCACCTTTCTTCAACTTTGCTATTTCTCGGCACCATTTAACTCATGGGATTTAGGATTCTAAGAAATGATGTTTCGGAATCTGCAGCAAGCGGGAAATTTACCAAAAATCCCCTCTAATCAGAGTATTTAACTTATTAACCAGGATGAATTAATAACACATTTCAAATGTAGATTCAGAAACAATTTTGTTACTTGTAGATACATGTTATAATGAGGAAATGTAAAACACAAAGCCTAACCAAAGTCACCATTATAAATAGATGAAACCTATAATTTTTTTCAAAATACGTATTAAGCCACAGTTTGTTTTATTAAACAATCCAAATATTTTTCTTACACTATGCTATTCAAACTATTATATTACAAAATTTCCAACTTTTTGAAATAGTTTGTGTACATCTGGACAGCAAAAATCTTAAAATGAGCAAAATGACTGTATATTCTTCTTTCTAAAAACATTTTACAATAAAACTAAAAAATATCCCTTATCTGTAAATAAACCACTTCTCTTGCAGGTTTATTGGTTTGTATAAATTTGTTTCAATGCAGAATACTTTTTACATTGGCTATGTAGAAGAAGCCTCTCCCTGCTCACTCAGTAAACTTATACATTAAGGCAAATAGCGCAAGAGCACCTGTAAGGAACACGCCAGGAGTCAGCCATGGTATTCATATTAGTGAGGTGCCTGGAAAAGTCACCAAAGTGAAGTTGGTGAGAGAGAGAAAATAAAATCAGAGCCTATGACTCTTTAAATTAATGTGCTAATGAGTTTAAAACTAAGAGCAATGAGCTTTGCTCTTTTTCAGAAAGAATCTCAGAGCACAGCCCAACTCAATTCAACTCTTGCTAAGGCATAAAAGAGAGGGGGAAAAACACAGATTAGATTCATCCATTTGGAATTATCCCTACAACAAATAAATAAAGTCAAATAACTATATTATTCGAGATGAACATTTTTAACTTTTATGAAAAACAACATTTATGAAAGAGAAATTGCCCTAATCTACTTGGATAAGAAATTTTGTTGGTAAAATAACTGATCAGAAACAAAGGTGAAAGCTACCTTTTATGACGGAGTGATAGACAATGGTTTTGGTACATGGGATGAAAAAACTGACAGAAAGATTTCAAATTCTCCATTTTTTACCAATGAAAGCATTGAATTAGGTGATCACAAAGGTTTCTTGTAACTTTAAGATTAGATAAATTATGTAAGTTATTAAAGGCGCATAATTATATAGGTCACAGAAATTACAAAGATATCAATAACTTATAGGAGCATCTGACATTTTTTTACATTATATTCTGGTATATAATGTAGATGGTAGTAGATCAAGAGGGTTTGTGCAGAAGGTAAAAGAAAAAAATCGCTGCAAAGCTGGTAAGTTAAGGAGTTAAGTGATAGAAAACTTATTGGTCCCTGAGGTCCAGAGTTAATTAAATCCATGCATTTAAAAATACTGTGATCTATTTACAGGCTGCAATAAAAAATATTTAGCCTAAAAGATTTTTAAAGATCCAAAGGGCACCTGCCCTCACCAACCAATTACACAGGCAGGCTGAGGCATCAGGTTTGTTTTGTTTTGTTTTGTTTTGTTTTGTTTTGTTTCTGTGGTTCTTTTCACAGCAGGTTTGTGAGCGGCTGCCATGAACACTCACCCAGAGGTCCATTCTCACGCTCATGCTCTAATCAGTGTCACCACTAACAGAGACAGCTTCCCAGAGGAAGAAGAATGCAGAATCTTTAGGAAATAGGAAAATATGTAGATTTGCTTTTGAAAAACGTCCATTGTTACCTTTCTCTCTGTACCATATTATTTAGTCAATGTCAACTGCATGCCAGGATGTGAGCTCTTTGGGTGACCTACTTAAAGTGGGCTTGCACTCGTCAGTGCAAAATCAAAGACTCATGAGGCTGAGCGAGGACTCCAGAGGTCGTTTATCTCAGACCCCTGCGTGGAGGAGTCACTGTTCCAACCCATCCTAGACTGAGGTTGGGGCAAGGAGTCCTTTCCAAAGGGCCCCAGGGTGCTATAGAAACTGGCTGGTGGCTGAGTTCTCCGCATTCTCCTTCGCAGCCAGGGCCCAATCAAAGTTCCGGAGAGGTGGAAAAAGGCCACCGCACGTTTAGATGTTCTGCCTTTCAAATGTACTCGAAATGAGTTCCTCACATAAGCAGCCATTAAAACTTCCCCGGCCAGCTGAAAACTACAGATTTAACCGCTCATTTAAAGAACTACACTTCACTTGACATAGAGAGTCTTCTTTCTTTCCCTTACACCGTGTCAGTCACGAGTTTTCCATTTTCTCAACATGTTGGGCATTTAGTGGATTTCTTAACATCATTTAGTCATTTTTTTCCCCCAGAGGTGAGGATTGTTGTGCACTGAGTGAGTTGTTTGTGAGATTGTCATAAATAAAAGTTACAGGGGCACTAAAGTGTACTTTATGTAAGTACTTTAAGGAATTAAAAATTATATACTGCATATATCTTTTCTCTGATTCATGTACAAGAGAAAGTGGGTCAAATTTTGGGCAAATGACATCTTTACCTGATTATCATGTAGGTTAATGTTTGGAATCTTGAATTTAGAAAACTTATGATGACAGGGTCTTGGATAGATTTTAAGTTTAAGTTGTGTCTAAATTAAATTGGTCCCAATCCCCTATGTTAACCATAAATTTCTTAGATACACTCCAGTCTCCTATTAACTAGGTTATAACTTTTTGGTCACTGATATGTACTTTAATTATTTTTTTGAATTACACGCATATATACATATATACATATATACATACACATATACATATATGTGTATATCAGGTATCTTTTTCCTCTTTTTTCTAAAATATCTCATAAGAAACATCTTTGCACTGAGAAAAATGGCCCTTCATCAGAGACTGACTCTGTCTCCAAATCCAAATACTCAAGTCATGGTCACCAATAAATGTCATGGGTCTCAAAAGGAGCAAGAAAAAGGGTCATTGATAATTCTTTATCAATACAATGAGACCAGTGACAAAATAATTAAAAGTGTTTTCTTAGAAGAAAGTGGCTCCTCCTTCATTTTTACACTCAAGTATAAATATATTTCTCTCAGTTTAAAGATAATGATAATATTTTAACCCATACGTGCAACACTCCCCTTCTGATAAATTATAAAAATAAGGAAAATATGACTTTATGAAAAATATTTGGGATTTGCTTATTAAACCCATTGTCTGGATTTTAAATGACACCCTTGCTGAACTCTTTGACATCACCTAAAGGCAGTGGCATATTATCTCTACTTCATGCAGTGTGAGTTAATTCATAAAGAACTTCTAATTTTCATAGCATTGTTGACTATAAATGCTCCAGTGGCATGTTTCTATATCTGAATTTGTTCTGCTTTTCCATTTCTTGCAACAATCCTGTAATTTTTGATAATCCTACTCATGACTCACTACCTATAAAAAGCCCCACCTAACCTCGCTTAACTCACAGTGGTCCACGGCCTGGCAGCCTTCAGGAAAGTCTGTGCCCTTCTTGCTATCCTCGTATTGTTGAGTGAGTTGTGAAGTGAAAAAAATACCTTCAGAATCTTTAGATACTGAAAACTGGAGTGGGTTGGAGCTAAATGTAAAGCTTTTTGATATTCCTATCAAAAATGTGGGATCCTATCAAGCAATCAAGCTTCCATTGAAAGTTTTTAGCACTGACATGATCAGGTAAGATGTATGATTCAGAAGGAACTCAGACAGACGTGCGGAAGCTGGATTTCTGGACAGGGACTGCAGGCAGAGAGCTTAACTAAAAGTCAGTTGCAGTAGCCCTCATGAAAGGAAAGACTATGAAAACAGGAGTTAAGAATCAAGAAACTGTTAAATTAGTTCATAAGGCTATGTGAGTGTATGGGAAGGAATGTCTATGTGGGGGTTATTTTGCCTACTCATTCTAACATATGTTATAAAACAACTGATTTGTTGCTGATAGGTAACTATATTCACTTTCTGGGGAAGGATTTTAAGCCAGGACACATTTCCCATCCAGTTTGACAAGCAGCTGTCATCTGCTCAGCAGCAACACCCTTCTCTGTGATACAAATTGTAAGTATTAATGCCCTGTGCTTTTCTACAGAGTACAATATTCCTGCAAATTCATAGGTCACCTCATATTTCAGATATGTTTTAAAGCCTGATCTTTTATACTGTCCATATGAAAATTAGAGTTTTCATTAAGTCTTTTAATGAAAACATAGAAGACTGCACAATGCTACTTGAAGCATGTGAGACCTTTGTAGTCTTTGAGAATGAACTGTTTCCAGCAAATAATAAAACAAACCCTTTCATCTGTATGAGATGTGTTTCAGGAACACAGACATTGGACTGGATAACACGCTGCTGACATTTTTCACTGTATTAATAAGAATAGACACCCGCAGTCAGTCCGCTTCTCTTCTTATATTTGCTTAAGACAAGCAGACAGTCTGAACCGTAGGCATGATTAGTTTCTTTCCAACTCTATAAAATGTCCAGATGCAAGAGAGTGAGTTTCTTGTCCCTAGAGATGCTGTATGCTTAGCTGGGTAAATGCAGAAGTAATGCAAGCACTAGTTAGCAGATTGACATTGACGATTTATAAATTTCTATGATTCTTTGTCCCAAATATAATATTCAGTCTGATCAATCAAAGCTGGCATGACAGAGAAGTGATGGGTCAGGACTCTGTGCTGACTCCCAGGTGTGGGTCTAGCTCCTTTACTTAAGATTTAGCTGACTATGGACAAATTATTTAATCTCTCAATGCCTCAATTTTCTCATCTATAAATTGCAGATGGCAATATTCCTTACTTCATATGGTGTTTTGTGTCAGTGAATAAATACATGTAAAGTACTTAAATATGTCATAGCACATAGTATGCACTTAATACATGTAGCAATTATTGTTTTTAGTTCTTCCATATGGGGACAGAATTGGCTCAGGCCTTTAGACAGACTTCTGACTTTTGAGATGAATTTCTAATTCAGATCAGCTATGAAGTTGATCCTATTAGGATAATTTGGTTAAGACTTCCCTCTAGGAGTGATAAAAGCAGGTTTATGTGGCAAGGACGACCTTGGGGAGAAAAAACATCTGCTTCAGGAACAATGATGTCCTTATCTTCTAAGATGTTTTTCATTCTACTACACAAAAGCCTTTTCCTCTTATTTTGTTACGTGAACCCTCAAAGAAAACATTTTCCCTGTGTTGTGGCTGTACTCAGCTGGTCACACCACCAGCCCAAACCAAAGGAGGGCTCTGACTGCTGAGGAAAGCACAGAAGATGTGTTGCAAAGACTGAAATTAATAGGGTTAAATAAGGAGAGCAAAAACAAATTATATTTTGAACCGTTTCTTCGCATAATTCGCCATAAGAAGTTCCTTCCTTTCTTGAAAAACGTCCATAAATTTGGTTCTTCTCATTTGGTCAGAAGGGAAAAGAAACTTCTACTTCAATACCATTTTTGTAGGTCAAACAAAACTGTAAAGAACTGAGGGAGGTTTAGGAAATAATTTAATAACCAACAGAAAAAGTGATCTCTGCAAAGAGCATCTATAGGAATCCCTGGAGGTCACTCAAGGAACCACAGTTGCCTGACATATATTTTTTCTTTAGAAGATTTCTCATTTCCCAATGAGAAGATTGGTATTCATTATCCCATGAACTTTGCTACTGCTCTGCCTTTGTGTAAAGTCAAGTACACTTCTTTTTTAAGTGCATGAGTTTTATAGTTAACTTTGAATAGTCATGCTAGTTGAGAGAGAAGAGGAGAATATGGAAAATGAATTATCTTCAAATCTCATTTCAAAGAATAAGCTATTCTTCCACCTGGGCAGTGCTGTGGCGAGCCCATGCAGTAATTTCAAAGGAATTCAAAAACGGAAGCTTTTCAGGTGGGTACACACCGGCCCCAAGGCAAATGGCAGAGCACGTAAAACTGCCACTTGCCTCTTGGGCAATCTTGTGCAGTGCACAGTCTAAACGACCACATGTGGCATTTTGAACTTCGAAGAAAATAAAATTTTACTTGACAATTCTACTTTGTAAATTAGCAGTAGGAGCAAAAATATATGCTGCTAGGAAACAAATTAGCATTTTAATTGAATCCATTAAATTAAATTTAAAATAGTTGAATGATATAGCAGCCATAATCCTACCATCTTCTCACAACTGTATCTGTTTTGTATATTATATTTATCACATTAATATGTATACATTCCACCAAAGTACATATATTTAGTTTATTTTCCTTAATGTTATCCAGAAATATATATGTTTCATAAATCTCTTCAATTATTCTTTTGATTAGTTAGTACATTCCATTTTAAGTAAATAATTTGAGGTATTTCACTATTTGATTCTTTCTTAGTATTTACAATCTCATTTCTCAACAATCACTTGTTACACTGTGATCTCAGATTCTTGGTAATTTAAATTTTTTAAAAAATATATCTTTATTGATTTCAGAGAGAGGGAAGGAGAAGGAGAGAGAGAGAGAGAAACATCAATGATGAGAGAGTTGTTGATCGAGCCCGCAACCCGGGCATGTGCCCTGACCGGGAATCGAACCCCAATCGCCTGGATCCTAGGTCGACGCTCAACCGCTGAGCCAAGATTCTCAAGATTTGGCTCTCTGAAATATTGCATGTGCTAGTCTCCCTATCTGGAAAATTTTTTATCTGTTTGTACCTCCGATCCCCATATTTTTCTAGCTAATTCTACTCATCTACCTTGTCTTAGTCAATAGGTTATTTCTATGGCAAATACTGAAAATTATCCAATAGCCAAACCCTTCCATGACTTCACTTAAATTAAGGGTGGAAGTCCATTGATTTCAGAAAGGATATGGGCCCTCCACCAGTACTAAGGTATGAATCATGAGATTAAGTTAATCATGATAACCCCAGTCCCTCAAGCCATAACTTTATCATCCTCTCACTGATCATTACTCTGGCAAATACATAGTGTAGTGCCCTGGTAAAAAGACAGAACTTCCTGAGGAGGGCCCAGCCAGCGTGGCTCAGTGGTTGAGTATTGACCTATGATCCAGGAGGTCTGGGTTTGATTCCTGATCAGGGCACAAGCCCTGGTTGGGGGCTTGATCCCCAGTAGAAGGCATACAGGAGGCAGCCGATCAGTGACTCATCATTGATGTTTCCATCTCTCTCTCTCCCTTCCTCTCTCTGAAACCAATAAAGACATATTAAAAAAAAAAGAAAAGAAAACTTTTTGAGCAGGAAACCTATGTTTCCAACTGTACCCTTCTTTTTCCTTGAACGTGATGGCATAGACCTGCCGCGATCATTCTTACCCAGGATTGAAAACCCAGAATGCCGAGGATGGCAGAGCAGAAAACAAAATGATGTATTTGATGATATCACTGGGTCCTTGATATCACTGAGTTTTTCTTCCAAATTTGGCATTGCCTATCTCTTGTCTTATTTTGTAATTAATTAATTATATTTATTTTAAATCATTGTTTTATCTAATAGTTAAATATTTTTAAACCACTGCTACTCAGAGACTTTGCTATTCATAACTCTATTGTAATCTGCTTCATTCGATAAGATTCTCTGGACACCTGAGGCTGATGGCGTTCCTATGTGATTCAATGGCAAAGGGTTCTTTTCTAACCAAGAAGTCACCACAGAAGCCCTGGCCAGAGTGGCTCAGTGGTTGAGCATCATCCTATGCACCAAAAGGTCACAGGTTCAACTCCTGGTCAGGACACATGCCTGGGTTGCTGGCTCAACACCCAGTAGGGGACATGCAGGAGGCATCCTATTGATAGTACTCTCTCATCAATCTTTTCTCTCTCTCTCCCTCTCCCCTCCCCCCTCTCTAAAATCAATAAAAACATATTAAAAAAAAAAGAAGTTACCATAGAATATTAAAACTGTCTATTCATTTAAATAAATAAAATACTATTCCCTATAAGGAGTGTGTCTACCTTTTCTATATTTTATTCTTGGCATCTAACTTAGTACCGAGGCCATAATAAATACTAAATAAAATATTGAATTAGAGAAAAGGTTGAGTTTTTTGTTATTTTCTCTTATCTGTATTATTATAAATCATTTTATAATAACCTACCACCCTAGGTCAAAATTTTTGCATTAGAATTATTATATAAAAGGTTATGTACATTTTGGACATCTCTTTTTTTAATAATCCTCACTTTCTCTTTTTGTAGAGAGGAAGGGAGAGAGAGAAAGAGAAAGAGGGAAACAGTGATGTGAGAGAGAAACATCAGTCAGTTGCCTCCCATACACACCTGAACAGGGACCAAATCCCCAACCCAAATATGTGCCCTGACCAGGAATCAAACCTGCAGCCTTTTGGGGTACAGAATAATGCTCCAATCAAATGAGCCATCTGGCCATGTTCATTTTTATACATCTTTATTGTAGGAATCTTATATTGACATCATCTCCTACCCAGGGTTATGCCAAACTCAAAATTAAGGGCACATTTTTCCACACTGCCAAGTCTACCCAAGACTTTTGACACCATTCACAAGTTTGGGACTCCCTAGGGCTGCCCACTATTCAAACCAGCTGGCTACAAATTTAAGGGTTCCCTGACCACTGTCACATTTGATAATTTTCCTCACAACACTCAGGACAGCACTATACTCACCGTTAGTTTTCTTATGGCAAAAGGATATGAAATAAAAACATACATAGGGCATATATGAGACTGGGAGAAGGGTTCCCAAGGCAAACTTTTCATATCCTAAGGGATATGTTACCCTCCTAGCATGGAAATGTAGCAATATGTGCATGAAATATTGTCAAAACAAGATACTCACTGTAGCTTTGGTGTCCAGAGATCTTACTGAGGCTTTCTAAGGTAGGCAGGATTGATTACTGTCCACGTGGTTGAACTCAATCTCTAGCCCCAGGCCCTGGAGGTCAGGCTGATTTGATGTGGCCCAATCTCCCAACTCTCTAATTACATGGTTGATATTTCTGGAGTGACCAGTCTCTACAGTGGGTCATTGCTTTAGGATAAACTATTAGTTGGGATCTGAGGAGCTTAACACAATTCATCTTGTTAGTACAAGCTACCAGGTGTGGTCCAAGAGGCTGACCACAAGTAAAAAGGACATTCCATTCACTCACGATATTCCAAGGGTTTAGAAGCTACCTCCCAGGAGCCAGGACTAAAGCCAGACCTCTCTGGGTAAAGTTAATTTTTCACTAGACATCTGTCTAAGGGCCTTTTCATTATTTTTTTAAACAGATGCTGGATTCTTGTAAGTTATAATTTACACTCTGATAGTAATAGAGAAATATTAAATAACTTGTCAAAAGAGCATTCAGAATAGAGCAATAGAAGAAATGGTGAATCTGGATCACCTACAAGTTGGATCATGAGACTGTAACCAATTCTTTCTGTCTAATGACATGTTCAATTAATAGGCCTCTTGCCGATGCTCAAAAACATTACATATACCTGTGGGTGAGAAAACAGCTTAACAATGCTGAAAGAGGGAATGTGTCCAGTTTTTGGCCAGGAAAACACAATGCAAAAAGAGCTTTCTGGCTTATCCTCACAGCTTGACTCAGAGCACAGAGTTCAGGTCCAGAACTATGAGTGCCTCTTTCCAGCTGGCTTAACGTGGAAAAGTACATCATCCTGGCATGGGCTAATCCAACCAAGCTAAAGCCTTGCCATTGGGGTGATCAACAAGGACATTAGAATCTGGATGCCCTGACATGGTACAAAGAGAAAGGGCAGCCATCTGGCTGCTACAGCAGGTCTTAGTGGCTTTAATTGGCCCTCCTTTCTGTCCTATCTGTTTTTCTATTAATAAGCCCACGACTGACATTTCAACTGGTATAATGTAGACTGAATGTCTGTGAACTCACTGCCCCAAATGCTGGAATGAGGATTTACAAATGTTTAGCTCTTCATAGAGGCATATTTTGTTTCTCATTAACACATCTATTTTGTAGTCAGTATTCCTCACAACTAAATAATAGAGAAAAATATTAATAGATTTCTTAATCTAAAAGATTAATAGAGATAGCATGAAAAAGTGATAAAAACCATGGACTTGTTTTCTAGAAACTAGGAAAACTAGTTTCTAGATATTACTCTGAACATCTTTAATTCCCAGATTTATCAGCTGTAAAATAGAAACAGGAATGGGCTGTGTCTCAAAAGAGTTATAAGAATTCTTAGATCATACAGATAAATTGTTTAGGTTCATATCTTATTTATAGTAAATGTACAATAAATAATAGCTGTTATTATACGATGCATAGTGTTCTTAATGGCTAATGTTCAGGTATGGAAAGATAATGATAACCTTTACTGCACAATTTTTTGACTCAGTATGATAATTCTACCTTTCGGTAGTCAAAATGAAGCCCATAGATCTTCAACCAACTTCTAAAATATAAATCTAGCCCCTTTAGTGGAAGTAGGAAGGTCATCATATTAAACAAATATAAAAGAAGAATGCATTCAAGCTTGTCAGCACCCGTTTACTTTTCTCATGATTAGATTAAAAAATTTGATATAAAGACTTGAGATAGACTACCAGTATCATAACCACCATGTAATAACCTCATGAAAGCACATTACCTCCTTTATAATATGTAGTAATAAACTCTGTTAATAAATTATTTATCTTGGTCCTTCCATATGCTTAGACTCCTGGAAGCAATTTACTTTTGTCAGGAAGGGATAACAATGTCTTTTATTCTGCTAGTTCAGAAATAAGTGTGTGTGTTCCCCTCTGGCATTTTCCACAAAGACAGGTATCTGAAGTTGCCCGCAGGCCCACAAGTGACGCATTACATTGATGATAAGATGAGCACAGCTGAGAATGAAACGAGTGAAAGGACAGGCTTTCAGCTTTTGTCATCACCTAAAGGGCTGCAGAGTAACTAATGGACTATTAACCTAATTATGCCAATGGTGGGACAAGCAACACTGAAGTCCTTGGATATTAGTGAATAAGACTGTTTGGAGTCATTCCCAAGGTCAAAGGTAATCTTAGGTTGCTCCACCAAACAAATAATAATTAAAAATGACTACTCAAATGCTTTGGAAAGGACTGTTTTGCTACACTCTCACCTGTGGCAGTAATAACAGACTCCATCAGAAGCCCGCTGCAGGCTATTCAGTGACCAGGAAGCCTGCGACCTTGTTCCGACAGGTTTAGGAACAGCTAGACTCTTCTCTTGGTCTTTGTTCATTAATTAGCAATGTCAATAGCTAATACAGATACATTTAAGCACTCCCCAAAGCAGGACAACTCAAAGAGCAGTGGGTTCCACCCTGGCTGCTGAGGCTCAGTTGGTTGGACTTTGTCCTATACACCAAAGGGTGGCAGGTTCCACTCCCAGTCAGGGCACATTCCCAGGTTGTGGGTTAGATCCCCAGTCAGGGAGCATGCAGGAGGCAGCTGATGGATGTTTCTCTCTCCTCCTTCCTCTCTCTAAAAATCAATAAAATTAATTTATTTTTTTTAGTATTGGGTTTCTGGGGGATAGCACTGCCACAATCTCCTCCACTACATCTTCTAAGAGGAAAGCAATGGCTTCACATTGGGCTCTGATAAGGCCTGAGAGATTGACTATATCATTGTAGATTCTCTGAATCAGAGCTGGAAATTGCAGGCAATCGCCTGTTTCTCATATGCCCTTTCATGAGCATGCTGTCTGTACGGACTTTTGCACTATGACTGCAAAGATGAGTGTAGTTGTGACAGAGGCCATATGAATCATATCATTTAAAATACCATCTTGCTCTTTGTAGAAAACCTTTTTCAACTCCTGGTCTGAATGATACAAGCTCCTCATCACAGACTATAAGAAGAATCTATAGAAACTGCATTTTGTCTGTCAGGAAGGCTACCAAAATGAGAATCTATAGAAGAAATGGGGTATGTGCACAGATCGGATACCATGGGAAGCTTTGGAGGAAATGACTAGCTGCAGTATGCCCTAGTTTTCCACTCTTGTTTTGAATTCTCTATATGACTTCTTATGAAATAATGAGCTTTCTGTAGCCAATGCTTCGTACATATCAACATACTTATATTAAAATGTGTAAACATTTTAGTAATAGGATTGTTCTATACTTACATTGTAAAATCAATCGTAACACATATAGACTAGGTCTAACTATTACAAAAGAAAAATTAAACAACTTGTACTTCTTAAATACAATTTAATTTTAAGTAAGAAACTGCACATTTAAGAACTATAGAAGCTATTGCTAAAAATTAAGTAATGAAGGAAAATAAAATTAAGAGTCTTGGTAAAAAGGTAAATTAACAATACTATATATATATATGTAAATATATATATTTTTATCTTTATTGTTGAAAGTATTATAGATGTCCCCTTTTTTCCTGCATTGATCATCTCCACCCCACCCCGAGGCATTCCCTATACCAAATGTCCATGGATTATGCTTATAAACATATAAGTTCTTTGATTAGTCTCTGTCCACCCACTCCCCCATCCCCACCTTCCTCTGAGATCCCTCAGTCTGTTCCATGCTTTTATGTCTCTAGATCTATTTTGTTCATCAGTTTATTTTGTTCATTAGATTCCACATATGAGTGAGATCATATGGTACTTGTCTTCCTCTGCCTGGCTTATTTCACTTAGCATAATCTCTCCAGTTCCCTCCATCCTGTCCCAAAGGATAAGAGCTCCTTCTTTTTTACAGCTGCATAGTATGCCATGGAGTAAACGTCCCACAGCTTTTTTATCCACTCATCTACTGATGGGCATTTGGGCTGTTTCCAGATCTTAACTATTGTAAATCATACTGCTATGAGCATAGGGGTGCATAGATTCTTTCTGATTAGTGTTTCAGGATTCTTAGGGTATATTCCTAGAAGTGGGATCACTGGGTCAGATGGCAAACAGTCCAATTAAAAAATGGGCAAAGGGACCTAAATAGACAATTCTCCACAAGGAACATACAAATGGCCAAAAGACGTATGAAAAAATGCTCAAAGTCACTAATCATCAGAGAGATGCAAATTAAAACCACAATGAAATATCACTTCACACCTGTCAGAATGGCACCATCACAAATCAATGAACAAGTGCTGGCGAGGGTGTGGAGAAAAGGGAGCCCTAGTGCACTGCTGGTGGGAATGCAGACTGGTGCAGTCACTGTGGAAAGTTGTGTGGAGTTTCCTCAAAAAATTGAAAATTAACAATACAGTAATTTTAATTTCCAAATATTTCAAACATTGACAAAAATATAGAGAATAATCAGGCCATGCTCAAATACTCTTGTACACCATTTTCTTTAGATCTATTTATTAGTAAAAAATATTCCAGTTACAAATTAATTTCCATGTATGATATTATACTTTTACTATATATATACATATCCACTCATGATATATAGTATTATTTTAGTTTTAAAATTATGTAAATGTCATATTTTGTTCTTTAAAAATGTCTTAAATGTGATTTTTAAAAATCTATTCACACTGATATAGTTCTATTTTATTCATTTTTTTTGTTGTATGGTTTATTGACATGACTTATACTAATAATAATAGCTCACAATTATTATATGCTCACAATGTATCTGACTATACTCTGAAATTCATATTAATCATTTAATCTCCACAACAAAGACATGAAACTGGTACAATTTTTACCTCCATTTTCCAAATGAAGAAGCTAAAGCACAGAGCTACTTTTGGCCCAAAATTGAAGAGCTGGACTTCAAACACTGACTCCAAAAAATCACTTCTAATTACTATGCCAAACTGCATGCCTTAAGCATAGTTTAATTCTTTGTTCTGCTGTTGGTGGAAATTTAGGTTGATTATGATATTTGCTATTACTGAAAATGCTATAATTAACACGTTGGAGCATGTCTTATTTTGCTAGTGTGAAAATTTATGTATATAGTAGTGAAATTGTTGACTTGTAAGGTATATGCATCTTCAACCTTATTAGGTATTGACAAATGTGCTCTCCAAGGTGGTTGTAATGCATTTAAAATCTCATTAAAATATATGCAAATACACTTGGTATTTATAGATTTAAATATTTTTTTCTGAATCTGATGGGTTGAAAGTGATGCCTCCTGACTTTAAATGAGTTATTCCTTTAATTGTTAGTGAGTTGGAGCAACTCTTTATATGCTTATTTACAATTGATATTTCCACTTGTAAGAATGCTTTGGTCTCTTCATTTGCCTATGTTCTTATTGCTTTTTCTTAATCTTACTAAACTGCAAGGCTTTAAAAGTATATTGTAAACACTATTTTTAAATTTGTCAAGTTATAAATGTATTCTTTAATCTGTTATTTGCTTTTAGTTTTATTCTGTGTTTAATTCAATGAACTTTTTAATTTCAGTATAGTCAAATTCATCCATTTTTAGGACTATGTTTATGTGTTTCATTTTACTCATTTTACTTCTTCCAATGATAAAATATTATTTTGCATTTTCTTCTAAAGTTTTAAAGTAATATTTTTCACATTTAGATTTTCATCCCTCTGTGTTTGATTTTTAAGCATGGTTTGTGGTATACCCTCAATTACTTTGTTTTTTAAAAAATGTGGTGAAATCACTTATCCAGTAACACTAAATGATGAAACCATCTTTTACATACTCATTTCTATCCCCACTTAACTGTTTATTAAGATATGATGAATTAATGGTTTTTTTAAGCTCTTGGATTTATTGTATTACTTTATAATTTTTATTTACATAAGACAAACGTCCCTACTTTGTTACTCCTCATGAATATCTTCTGTATTCTTGAGCTCTGATATCTCATAAATATTTTATAAAATCTTGCTAGGCACCTGGCCAGGCCTAGCTCAGCGGTTGAGCGTCGACCTAGGATCCAGGAGATCGGGGTTCGATTCCAGGTCAGGGCACATGCCCAGGTTGTGGACTCGATCCCCAGTCAGGGGCGTGCAGGAGGCAGCCCATCAATGACTCTCATCATTGATGTTTCTGTCTCTCTCTCTATCTCCTTTCCTCTCTCTGAAATCAATAAAGATAAATTTTAAAAATAAATAAATAAATAAAAATAAAAAATAAAATCTTACTAGGCTATCAAGTACAGTTTCATTGAATTTGTAGAGTAATTAATTATGTATGTAGACTCTTGTCATCCAAGATCATTGTATAGCTCTAAATTTGGTTATTCTATTATGATTTCCATAGAGTTTTATGTTTTTTTAACATCTTGCAAGATGTTGTTACATTTATACCCAACACTATATAAAGTTTGTTGTTATTATAAAAGGTATTTTTAAAATGAAAATTTTACAAAGTCTAGTGTTCAGTGTGGAGGCAGTGGAGGTGTGTCATTGAGATATACCTTTAAGAGTGAAATTGTTGCAAAGAGCTCCGTCAGATAACAGCCTTGAGTTGTTGCATCTTTGACATCCATCGAAGTATGAGTCACATACACACTCTCCCTAGGCAGTTCCCTGTCGATGACTAACCATGATAGACATATTAGGGCCTAGTTTGGTTTTGATTGCCTTATACAATACAGTTAAACCTTGAACAACACGGAGGTTGGGGGCACGGACCTCACTCTGGAAAATCCACATATAACTTTTGACTCTCCCTCCATTTTTTTCTGTCAGTGATTTTATTACTAGGAAATAAGGCAGCCCCGGGCTGAGTGCTGGAGAGCTGAAACCCAGTCCCCCCAGAGCCTCTTTGACAACCGCATTCAGCAGAAATGTCTTCCTGGTAGGATACAGGTGCCACTGGGTCTGGCATCTCCTGGGTTACTATCTTTTGCCCCTTATGTGTTGTATAACTGCTTTTGGGGAATGTACTGTGTTCCTTCTTTTCCCATTACACACATTAAAAAAATAAACCACGGTAACCATGAAATCAGAACTTTGGTGAATCATATTGCAAAAGAACCAGGCAACTCATTGCAATAGAGCCTGCTGGGTGCTGCAGCAAGTTCAGGGGGAGCAGGAAAAACAGCTTCTAATAGGTAAAGTGATAAATGTGTACCAGGAAGGCTTTTTTGTTATTTTTGTTTGTTTGTTTGAGTGGTGGTGAGTACAAGGTATGATGGAGGGTTAGAACATCCATGTTTCAGGAGAAGACTGGAAGTATGAATATGTGAGACATGATTTGGACCCTAGCATTTACCTTAGGCCCTGAGCAAAGAAAGTAATCTCTCTAAACCTCATTTCTTTATTTATAAAAAGCAACAGTACCCATCCTTATAGGATTGTTATGAGGATAAGACACCATAAGTCTTCGATTAGTAAATGGTCACTATTATTATGGTTAAAGAGTCCATATATAACTAGTTTGTAGAAAATCTATATTTCTAAAGTAGCTTTATTGATTTTTAGAGAGATAGAGAGAAACATTGATGTGAGAGTGAAACATTGATCGACTGCCTGGGCCCCAGAATGTGCCCTGACCGGGAATCAAACCAGCAACCTTTTGGTGCACAGAACGATGCCCAACCAACTGGGCCACTCCAGCCAGGGCTAGATAAGCTATCGTTAATAGTGCATATAAGGGCTTTAAAATATATTATCTCACTTTCCCCTTGTCTGATCCAATAGGGTAGGCACTCCATTTTGATAATGTGCTCTTATTGCCACAAGACTCTCTCAGAATTTAACTACTAATCGCCTACTGTTGACCAGAAGCCTTACCAATATCATAAACAATCAATTAACACATATCTTATACGTTATATGTATTATATACTGTATTCTTGCAATAAAGTAAGCTAAAGAAGGTGTTATTAAGGAAATCCTAAGGAAAAGAAAATGCATTTTACTATACAGTACTGTATAGTATTTTTCCATACCATAATTTTATGTCAGCTATTTACAAGATGAAAAAATCCTCCCATTAGTGGACCAATGCAGTTCAAACCCGTGTTGTTCAAGGGTCAACGGTACTCCTCTGCAGGCAGTGTTTGCCCTGGTGCATCCTGTTGAGCTGTCCAAGGTTTTTACAGAGCTGCATCACAGTTTGAGGTTCTTCCCTTCTATTTCTTAAGTTTTGGAAGAAACAACATATTTCACAAAGATAAGGTTTAATTTAAAATACTAACATAAATTTATAATCTGAAAAACTCCTATTCAGCTACTTAAATAATCTGTAACCTTTTTTTTTTAATCACTTCTCTCATCAGAATGCATGATATAATGTGCCTTTCCATATCCCAGGATTTAATCTATCACGCTAGTTTTTACCATGGAATAAAGCTTCCAGGAACCATGGTAAAAAAGCATCTGACTGAGACATAGAAGTATGGAACAGAATGAGGAATCTCAGAGGGAAGGCAGGGGTGGGTGGGTGGGAAGAGATTAATCAAAGAACTTATATGCCTATATGCATAACCCATGGACACTGACAATAGTGTGGTGAAGGCCAGGAGGGAGGGGTGTAGGGTAGAGGTGATCAATGGGGGGGAAAAGGGGACATTTGCAATACTTTCAACAATAAAGATAAATTTAAAAAATATATAACAAATAAAAGATTAAGGGCCCCCAAAAAGAAAAAAATCTGACTTGCCTTTCTCAACCCAGAGCACATTTTTATATCAAATTGGAACAAATATAATCTCCCAAAGAATTTGAGTTCATATTGTTACTAAAACATAGAGAACTTACAGGGAAATAGATGAAAGACTATTAAAATTCACACATAAACTTCCATATTGTCAAATATAAAGAAAAATAATCCAGGTTAATTAGGCCAGGTGATAAGAATGCTACACTAAAAATTCAATTTACATTCAAGCTACAGGTACAAACATTTGTTACCATTTATAACTTTAAAGATTTCAAGACATTTGGTTTGATATTTACACCCTACAGCTTGTGAACCTTCCATATGGTAGTTTTCTATTATATACAGGTTATATATAGTATTTGAGTTATATAATAAGAGAATGGTAGATGTTTTCATTTCAAATACTAGTGAACCTTTCATGTATGCGTGCAATTGCACATACACACACACACACACACGCACACACTCACACAAGCCTTAAAGGTTAGAAGGAGCCTTTGAGACCAAGAAAATAGCCCTGGCTTTCAACCTAAAAAGATATTGGGGAGATGAGATGTTTCAGCAAAATATAGAATTATTTTTCCTGGGCTATTTTTTTTCCTAAATATATCTTTATTGATTTCAGAGAGAGGAAGGGAGAGGGAGAGAGAGATAGAAACATCCATGGTGAGAGAGTCATTGATTGGCTGCCTCCTGCACACCCCCGACTGGGGACCAAGCCCTCAACCCAGACATGTGCCCTGACCAGGAATCAAACCGTGGTCTTTCCTGGGCTATTTTATTTAAAGAATACACTTTCAACTCTGCCTCCCATATTTGTCTTTGATGTTAATGGCAACAAGTAATTCAAGATTTGCCTTGTTGCATAAAAACCAGCTACCAATACCTAACTTCATGAGCTTCTTCTTGCTTTCCATATATTTAAAGAAGCAAATATGATTACTGTAACTCTTGTTTAGGTTATCCAGTTTGAGTGGGAGGTCCACAGAAATGGTAAAACAAAGAAATAAGTTGGGATTGCTTGGTCAGGGCCAAAGATATATGCAGCACCTTACCAACAAAATATTTTCTGTGTCCTTTTGTTAGTTTCAAGCACTGAGACTAGAAAGCCAGCAATGCTTGACCACACAGAAGTAGCAAGAAAAGTGTGGTAGTATTTTAAAAAGGCTTTTCAATTTTAAAGGAACTTTTCAATTAACAGAAACATGACCAAAGGATTTTTAAAAAGCAATGTCTTATTAATGCAAAATACATCCAATAATCTGGCAGACATGTTTTGAACACTCATCATACAAATGATCAAAATAGGTTTTTAAATTAAAATACCCATCCAGAATGCAAGCACCCATTCTCCTTTGCGCTTAGTAATTATGAACCTTTGTAACAAGGAATTCTTAAATAAAAGATATGGAGAAGTGCTTCAACAGATGATATATATCATATGTCAGAGAGAGGGAGAGAGAGAGAGAGAGAGAGAGAGGGAGGGAGGGAGGGAGGGAGGGAGGGAGGGAAGGAAAGAAGGAAGGAAGGAAGGAAGGAAGGAAGGAAGGAAGGAAGGAAGGAAGGAAGGAAGGAAGGAAGGAAGGAAGGAAGGAAGGAAGGAAGGAAGAAAAAGAAAGATAGAAAAACAATCTGTTTCTTCATTGATTAAATGTAATTCTAATTTACCAACACTGCGTGGGAAGCAAAAATTCTCAGACTTTAGACATCTCAGTTCACTGCCCCATGATGCTGACCACCTTTTCTTGCTTGCTAGCAATTGCAGAAACAATTGTACCACAAGTTTTGACAATGACTGAATGACCAGGAGGCAGTTTAAGGGGCAGTCACTTTCTACAGAAACTCACAAAATTAATTGGAGTTGATCTACACAAGGAAATGGAGTGACATTGCAAATTTCACATCACCTGCAAAGCATTGGCTCCCAATTCCCTTTCTTAGAGCCCCAGCTTTTCTATGGTGACAAAAGTAGATCTTGGGAGGACCAGATTGCTTTGCCTAACAAACAGGACATTTGTGCTGCAATAAATATCCCTTCATTGCTGGTAATGATTCACCTCTGGTGTGACAGTACTTGAGATTAGCATGTTTGTATTTAGCAAACTCATAAAGGTTAACATTTAGCCCAGATAGGAAATGGGGCGAAGATCATAACTAAAATAAAATCTTTTAACAGTCAGGAGTTAGAAGAGAGAGGCAGTATTTTTACATGTAGTCTTTTCCAGTATGTTCCCAAATAAAAGTAAATGGTAGCAGAAATTGATTTTAAACCTACATAGATAATGACATTGGAAAAGGAGATTTTCTCTCAAGTTATTTGTTGCCAGATGCTCACATTTGTAAGTGGTAAGGCCCAATGCGACAGAATTTGCTACTGTAATCTGACTGATGTTTTAATGGGTTACTTAAAAATGATTAGTTTATCGGGATATATAGGAGATGCTAACCACTTTTCCCAATCTGTTTTGATATTAAATTTCCATTCTTGGCAATATGTTACCTCATGAATGCTTTGGGGAATAATACTCATTTAATTTTTGTGGGACATATGATTAAGATCTAACTTTAAACATGTTATTGCTCTATTTTCAAATGTTAATGAAATCAAATTTTTAATAATATGTATTTTTCCTGGGTACATTTTCACCTTTTTTTTTCTATTAACATGTGATATACCTTAAATTAATATGTAGGAAAAAACATACTTTATTCACAATTACATTTCTAATGATGCATGTAATGTTTGGCTTTGTAACTATTACAAATTTAGAAGGTTTCAAAAGTTTCAAATACTCCATCATTGCAATTCTTTCACCTTGTACTTTTAAAAATAAGCGAGTGCCTAGATAGGTGTGGTTCAGTGGTTGAGCATCGACCTAGGATCCAGGCAATTGAGGTTGGATTCCCGGTCAGGGCACATGCCCGGGTTGAGGGCTCCATCCCCGTTTGGGGGCGTGCAGGAGGCAGCCAATCAATGACTCTCATCATTGATGTTTCTCTCTCTCTCCCTCTCCCTTCCGCTCTCTGAAATCAAGAAAGATATATTTTTAAAAATAATAATAATACAATATAAAAAAAATAATAAAAATAAAAATCAGCTGGTTTACCTGAATATATTCTACATTTTACTAGATAACAAAATTATGGCTACAACTTCAACCTATTATTTGTAGCACAGCTCAATAACTAATACTTTACAATGTGCGATGGCTTTATGTCCAGTACATTAAAAAACGTTTATTATTATAACTATATCACCATATTCACACCTAATGCCACTGTATTCACTTGTGTTTTAGACCCTACTCCCTCTTGTTTAACTCAAGTTTGTTCCACCATGATTTTTTCTTCATTATCTTTTATTATTGTTTTTGACTCGCTTTTGGATCATACCCATCACCATTTAAATATACTGTTATTTTTCCTTTAAAAAAAGTTTTTTAGACTCCAGTTTCTCTCACATCCTGTACCAAATATGTTTCAAAATTTGTTGTCCCTATCTCCACAAAATCTGAACATTTCTCATCACCTCCACTTCCACCATCAAAATCTAGTCCCCTGGTTGCAGTAATAGCCTCTCAACTGATTTCTGTGCTTACATATTTGTCCATTAGACCTATTTTAGACACAAGTGCCAGAGTTTGTTAAGAAACAATCTCAGAATTGGCACCTGTTGGAGTAAAGGGTGGTGAGGGGGAAAGGGGAAAAGCATCTTTGAACTAAGGGAGAAACTGGGCTCTGATACAGTCTCAAAAAAAAGTCATTTAATCGCAGAAGAGTCTTTGAAACGGCAATGCTCCTTCTAAGTTGTTCCAAGCCGGTGAGGAGTGGCCCAGCCTTTATGTTTCATCAATTTGCTCATTTAATGTAGGCTGCCCTCAGAGTCAGAGCGAGACGCTGGATGAGTAGGCTCCCTTCAGCTAAAGGCAAACATAGGGATATTTGACAGCCCACAGATTTGGGGGGCAGCACTGTTAGCAACTATAAAATAAGTCCTTCAGTTATGAAGTGATTGGAACATAGCAGTGCCTTCTACACAACCAGTTGAAAATCACAGGTCTTAAGAACATTATTAAGAAAGTAAGTCAATGGAATTTGTCCAGGTTCTAAATTGAGAATAGAACATTGCTGGTATAACCATCTGACAAAATATAAATTCCATCCCTTCCTTATGAACTTCAACTACATTGTGTTTACTTTCGAAGGGGACATGGAATTAATGATTCAAGAGAGAGTGGGTCTTTTCAGGTATCAACTATGTGATATGAATTTAATCATTTCAGTGGCTTCAGGAAAGTTCCCTTATGACAAGATATCTTTCTACATTGTTTCTCTCTGTATGAAATCATTTCCAAAAGTAGTCCTTAATGTCTTTAGCATATATATTTTTTGTTTAAAAACATATGCACCCTAAAAAAGAAAACTCATTGAACTTTTTGGTCATTACAACTCATTTTTTCAAAACCATCAACATCCACTAGACCACTGACCTTTGATGTACCAGATGTAGTGTGAAGTTGTGAGCTTACTGAAATGAATAAAGTACTAAAATCATATAATTTCAAGGAACTGCAACTTAGTAACGAAAAATGGAAATGTACATATTTCAACATAGCTTGATCTGTGCATTGACAGAGATTTGCCCAGGGTCCTGGTCAATGGTGAGCAGAAAGAGATCCTGAAGGAAAGTAGGGTTAATCAGATGAAGACTGAAGGTGGAATTAATATTTCAGACCAAAAAAAAGTCTGTGTCTGCAAATGTTAAGAGGTCAGAGAGAACAGAAAACATACGGGAAATTGCAAGGAATCGATAGGCCTGGGGCAGAGAGCCTGAGGGAAGCAAGCCATGGTGAGAGGGTTGGAGCCATAGGCAGGGGGGATGGATTCTAATTATAAAATGATTTTTCCAAATCAGAATTTCTTCAGTGGGATAGAGAGTATCCCTTCTGGACAGAAAAGAGGGGGAACACGAAAGGTCAGCTAATGTGGAAGAATTCTTTCTTTATTAATAATGTACAACACATATAAAATGTGAATTTTCTTTTCTCTGGTTCTCAAGTTATCTACCAAAAGTGGTATTTGCCTTTGTGTGTGTGTGTAGTTGTAGACCATACAGAGAATCAATCCAGTGAGATGTAGAGCTTTCCCCCCTATAAAAATGGAATTATGTACACATATAAAATTGTGTATACTTAATTTCAAGGTGTTTTTAAGTTTCCTGAAGCTTATCCAACATTGCTTTAGGCCACTGAATTAAGAATGCCAGTTTTGGTACTTTTGCATCTACTTGGTAAAAATAGAACAATTTTGCCTACCCCCCAACCCCCACCCAAAGTACATAGTAATAATTTTTGTTGCCAGTTCTTTCATTAGGTGATACCCAGAAACAACATCACTTGGCTTCTGGACAGGGCCAGATGTTAATCACCCTGGTTATGAAAGCCCTTATCTATGAGTGCATAACCTTCCCTTATGCCTGCTCTAAGTCACTCAGATGGTATTATAGTCCTCTTTCCTCCTGTCTAGTCCTCACTGGGTTTGGAAGTGAACGTGAACACTGCTTAAAGAGTCATTTACCTGCTGTAAATGTAGGTGTTTAAAACAGACACCCCATCATCTATAGTTAAGAGCTGTCACAATAATTTGGGGGAGTGGATTTAATCAATGTCCCCGATGAAACTCAATTAAATAATTACACTTACTCTTCAATATTTCTTCAGTTGGCTCTTGAAACAGCTAACCTTTTGTTATACAGCCGGGTGGAAATCTTTTGTTCTAGTTAGAACACTGAATGTTTTTTTCTTTGTCTTCATTGATTTTTCCTTTACCACCTCTATATGTCTTTTAGTGTAGCCTTAATCTATAGCAGCAGATGCATATTCATTTGATTAATACTTTTTGAAAACAAATTATGATGTATAATTGTAAAACTTCTAGATAACATAAAAGTGAATCCATCTTCCCCATACATCTTTTCCAAATTAGAAAAAATATGAATTCCTTGTCAAACATTTTCATCACTAAAATGTGGGCCTACAGTGATAGAAATGAATAGATATTTAAGAAGTCTCTTCCATCTACATATAATACAATATCTTCCTCAGTGAAAGGCAGGCTGAGATTTGGGAAACACAGCAAGTATGTTTAGACAATCACATTTGAAAACCTCAGGGGTTATTGGGAAGAGAGTTTGTTGGTAGACTGTTTTAAAGAAAATGTCCATTAGTTAAAATATCAATAAAGGATAATTTACCTGTATTTCATTTTATTAATTTGAGCCAAGTGTGTGATTGTGAGAAAAGTTGCCCATATAGAAGGATTGATTGTGAGGTCTATTGAAAGCCTTCTTAGCCCAAACTATCTTTATCATAAGTCATGCATTCCACATAGTAGAGATATTGCTTTCAGTTTAAAAAATCTTCAGAAATTACTAGGGAATTGTAACATTAACCAGTTCTACTCATTAACCACACTGAGATTAATTTATTAGATTTATAAGTTTCATTCAGCAAGATTCTGAGGGCATATGACTCAAGAGAAGTCAAGAGTACTTCTATTACCTGAACAAGACCAAATGTAAGTTTTCTGATCTCTAAGGACATTTTCAATAGGAAGGTTAAACAAGACGTGAAGAAAACTTGGCTTATACACTCACAAAGTTTTCTTACTAAACCAGATCTTTGGCCCATTCATTGTATTTTTTGACTCAACGTTAATTGACAACCAAGGACCTGCAGTCAAGTTTCTTACCCTCATGGAGCTTACAGTGGGCTCTAAGTGATGCAATCACACCTTATTATACACAATAACCAGAATATCACAATTCTGACTCCTTTCAAACTGTTCATCTATATTAGCTATCACATGTTAAGTTAAACTTCAAATCTAGAAATAATATATAAACTGACTGCAAGTATTCAGGTATAAGGCCATATATCATCTTTATGTTATAAAAATTCCAAATTCATTTATAATTTTAAACATTCTACCAAATCAATGAACTAGATATTAGTAAATTAATAACTCAGGAATGCAAAAATTAAATTATGTTTTAATATAAATTAATAGTTTAAGCTTTTATTCTTTTAGCAAAGTAGAATCTTAAGTATAGGCAATTTTGAATTTTTTTTCCCCCCATCAGGGTCTCGTCTTCTGAGGAATAGAGGGTTACAAGGTACCAAAACATTGGTTCAATGGGAAGTCAACTGGGATATAGTATATTGGCTCAAATACCCTTTCATTCACCCAGCTTCAGCCACTCATTTGTGAGTTATGTGTGTGTCTTAGGGCATAAGAATAATTCCCCAGCATGCATGCCATTCTAGGGCACAGGAATCTTTGTGAGGTTATCTCTGACACTAGAAGCCACCTTTCCCTACACAGCCATTTCTCTTGAGAGTAGTGCAGCTTTTCTATTGACTCTAAATGGAAAATGAGGTAACATTTCCCACTGACCTTGGTATCTTCATATCTATTTTGAGAATACTTGTTTACCACCACAGAATCTTGACTTACTCTTCCACTATAATGATTAAAAAATTTATAAGAAAACTACTATTTGTAAACATTGGACACCAGCAGAACCCAGATGGTGATTTCTAAGAGAAGGTTAACAAACAAGGCCCAGCCCAAAAATCACTCCAACTTTTCTATTAGTATTCATGATGTAAAATGAATTTTTTAAACCTTTAATCTTCAGTTTATTTACTTGTAAGAAGGGATAATAGTATCTACCTCATCAGATTGCTATAAGAAATTAAATAAATAATAAAAAAACTTACTTTAGTGACCATCACATAAAAAACTTAGTTTGGTGCATAAAGTTTAATGGAAACTATCATTTATATCATTATTTTAGTAATAAGTATCATAATTCCTTATTATTTTTATAGATCTTTGTTCAGTGTTGCTGTATCTTAGAGATATGGAGAGATAAGTTCCTTATATAGCAACAGTTCCTTTTCAATCTACCCTTTCTTGGGTAGCTCTCACATTTGCATTTTGGAGTTGTATTTTATGAGCTAAACTAGAAAAGCTTCTCTGTGACTAACTAAAAGGGTTAAAATATTTAAATTCTAGTATCATCTGAATTTGTTGATCTTAAATTTATAATGATAAAGTTACATGATAAAACCATAAAGCTTAGAACTTTAAATAGTTTTTTAATCTATTGCATTATCTTCATGTAAGACATAATGGAAAAAACATTATTTTCTAGACAAAATATAATCAAGTGTATATTTAGGTGCCTTTAGAAAAGAAGGTGCACAGTCTCTCTCAACAAGCCAGTCAAGGGTTTAACAAACAATGCCTAGTCTAACAAGCCTCTGCTGCAGCTCAAAAGGTTGCTTTTTGTTTTTCCCCCTGAAAGACAAGAGAAGACAGTTTCTTCTCTGAATGCAAGAAAATATAAAAGCAAAAGGTATTGTTCCCATACTTAAGCACAAATTCTAAATTCTACTTAAACATTTGCAACTAATAACCTTTATGTTAAGATCTGTGGTTTGAATAATTAACTTTAATAGTAGTGAATGTTAGCTCTCTTCAATTTCTTAGCTGTGAAATTTAGTGAATCATTCACTGCATGTAACTTCATACATTTATGTCCTTTATTTTCTAGGTTTTATAGAAACCAATTTCTTACTTCAGTTATTTCTTTTTTCCTGAATTATCGTTAATGTAATTAAAGCAGATATTGTTCTATTCAATGTGACATTTTCCACCTTAAACTTACTTGACTCAAAAAGATACTGGTTTTTCATATAACTAGAGATACATTGGAGGCAAAAGCAACTAGACCACTACATATACAAGTACCTAATGGTCTGTCTTACATTCTTTTTGGAATCCACTTACACAAAGGATAATCACAGAGACAACCAATCTAGTTAAAAGGAGTATTTTGTTGAAATAAAAGGACCCAAGATTGAGATATATCATCACTACTTATGAACTATCTACTTCATTAATCTCTCCAAATTTCGATTTATCTACAAAAGCATATATGTTTCACTCTATATATACTACCTATTCAAAAGATTTTAAGATGAATTTCAATTTGAACAACAAATATGAAAACATTTACAACTATGATATCTATTATTCTTGTTACTACATAAGTACTCTACTCTTTTTATTTTATTTATTTATTTATTTACTGATTTTTAAATTTTTTTTTTTAGAGAGAGAGAGAGAGAAACGATGTGAGAGAGAAACATTGATTGGCTGCCTCCTGCAAGTGCTCAAACAAGGAATCGGACCTGCCACCTTTTGGTGCACAGGAGGACACCCAGCCAATTAAGCCACACTGGCTAGGGCAAATACTCTACTCTTACCATATCATATCAAAAATATATATACTATATACAAAAAATCATCTCTTAAAATTCAAATAATAGCTCATTCTAATATCAAAGATTAAAATATACTTCTGATAGTTTTATCAAATAATCTGGAAGATGCTTATATTAGTTAAGATGCTTTCCTCTGCAAATAACTGAACACACAAATGAAAATTGCTTAAACAATATGAAACTTCATGATCTCATTTACAGAAGTCTCAGAGAAATGCTGGAGCAGACTTGCTCTGCCTTGTTGTTACTATTCCAGGTGCAATAAGCTTACTGTCAGAATTCCATACAACTGTGCTATGTAGGACATTGTCTAATGGGGGAAGAAACATTGTTTTTGCCAGCAACATTCTCTTCCCATCTGTTGGCAAATGTTTTGTCATGTGCTTGATATGAATCCAATAACTGGCAATGTCAATGAGATCTCCATGATTAGTTGTGCTGAGTTGTCCAATACAATAGCCAGTGGCCTCTATTTAAACTTAAATTCATATTAATTAAAATTAAATAAAATTAAAATTCAGTTATGCCATCTTACTGGCCACATTTCAAGTACCCAGTAGCCCCATGAGGCTAATGGCTACTACTATATTGGAATGGAGCATTCTTGTTGTCACAGAAATTCCTATTAAACAGTACTGAAACTTTAGAATAGTCAGAATTGACTGAACTAGAGCCAGGGCCGTCTTATTTGAAAGATGGATATTTGAACAAATTGAATTTCTATACATCAAGGAATGTATGGAGATTAGATTGAAGTATACAACATACTATATCTGCCACATCATTTCTTGAGGAGCAAAGATGGTCACATCACATGAACCTTACTCCAAACATTGCATATTCTATAAACCTCTCTCTTGCACCACCTTTTAGCTGGCAAATGGAAATGTGGCAGGGATATTTATATAATAACATCTACAAATTAGAGTTAGTCCTATTAATTGGACATAAGACAACTACTTAAAACTAAATATAAAGTAATACCCAAGAAGGTAGCCACAAAAGCCTGGTTTTGTTTTCATATTGCCATCTATCAAATGGAAACATATTGTATATTTAGGAAGTATAGCTATTGTTTAAAACTAATGATCTGCATTATCTATAGGAAGAAATTTAAAAGAGCCCAATGAGAAATTGAATTCCTACATAGTTTTCTCTCATGTCTTTGAGGCACATTAATTAACTTGAAGATATGTCTAATACATTCCAGTTCATGTGTACCTATCTCTAAGTTCCCTTGTTGCTCCATTACCCTCCTCTGCTCCAAAGGGAAGATGTCACCTAAGAGTATAAATAGCCCCCAAATTATATTTAAACTGTTCAAATTACTAAAAACTCCATGATGAAGGATAACTGCTAATAATTATTAAGACTTTCTCAACAAATTTTGACCATGTTAAAGTTACAAAAAATTGAGACTCTGAGAGAAAATGTTAGAATGCTTCCTGGTAGCTGAGATAAAGGATGTTCTCTCTTATACAGGAAAGAAGAGCAGGGAAAACATGCCTCATAGGTCACCAGGGACTAAGGCAATTTACTCTGGTTGTGTTTTTATCAACAGTCCTTCATCTATAATCCCTGACCTCGGAGAAATTTTGGGCTTGGTGCCTTCCCTCTCTCCCCTGCCTGAAGGTCATGCTCCGTTCTGTTTGCTGTGTCTGAAATAGCTGAGTGCTTTCATCCAAATCCATGCTTTGGTTTCAGGACCTTCTAAGTGTCTAATTAGCTCCATCTTTTATCTCCCATTTCAGTGGCTTTCCACCTTTGGCCTCGTTGTTTTTGATGATTCCTCCACTTTCTGACTGATCAGGAATGGCAAAGTTGGCTTTAGAGCTGAGTGGGACAGGCCTGGCCTCACTGCACTCCACTTACAACAATGCCAAAGAAGTCTAGTTTCTAGAGAAGCATCAACCATTTTTTAAGCAAAGAATTTAAGCTTTTTATTTATTTTGTGCCTTTCTTTTATGTTTTATATCAAACTAAAATAAAAAAATAAATAAACAAAAGAACTGAGGGCATATTAGAGCTGCGAAGAATAAATATATTGTATATAGAGTGTCCCCCCAAAATGTAAGACACACTTTGAATAATTATAAAGACAGCATTTATTAAGTTATCAGCTGTTAAGGTGTGTATACATTTTGGGGGGACACCCTGTATGTTACAGCATAAAATCAATCTCTCTCTTTAATTTATGTTGTCTGATGGATATTTTAAACTTTGTATTTAGGTTGGAATCACTGAAATCCATTTACAGTTTTATTTTCTTTGGTAATTGTCTTCAACACAAAATGACACTTGATGAACTAGATGTTGTGTTTTATATGTATTATATTCTTGTAATTCCTAAATTAAACCTTAAATCTCATTTTTAATCAAAATATGTGTCCATAATTCTAAATGTGTCCATGCCTCTGAGTCCCATGGTCAGTAATAACTGGGTGAATCTGGTCATGTCTTATAACTTCCATTGTCTCAGTTTCCTCATTAGTAATACTAGAGTGTTTGTCAAGACAATATCAATTTTACTTTCATTTTCAAAATTTTATGACTCAACAACAAAAATGCAAACAATCCAGCCTGGCCGGGCCTGGCTCAGCGGTTGAACATGCACCTAAGATACAGGAGATCGCGGTTCAAGTCCCAGTCAGGGAACTTGCTTGGGTTGCGGGCTCGATCCCCAGTTGGGATCGTGGATGAGGCAGCCAACCAACTACTCTCTCCATCATTTTTCAAAAAATATATCTTTATTGATTTCAGATTGAGGAAAGGAGAGGGAGAGAGAGAAATAGAAACATCAATGATGAGAGAGTGGTTGATGGAGCCCACAACCCCGGCATGTGCCCTGACCGGGAATCGAACCCTGATCGCCTGGATCCCAGGTCGAAGCTCAATCGCTGAGCCACACCCTGCCAGGCTCTCATCATTGATGTTTCTATCTCTCTCTCCCCCTGCCTCCCTCTCTCTGAAATCAATGAAGATATATTTTTTTAAAAATGCAAACATTTTTGCCAATGAAAAACATGGGCAAAGACTTGAATAAGCGCTTCTCCATAGAAGATACACACATGGACAGTAAGCACATGGAAAGATTTTCAACATTCTTAGCCCTCAGGTAAATAATACAAACCAAAACCACTCTGAGATACCACTCACAGTCTCCAAGATGATTATCATTAAAAAACAACAACAGAAAATCATGTGGTGGGAGTATGTGGAGAATAAATTGGAACCCTCATATATTGCTGGTAGCAAATAACAAAGATTCAGCCTCTGTGGGAAACTGTTTGGTGGTTTCACAGAAAGCTAAACATAATTATCATATAAGCCAGCAATTCTACTGCTAGGTATTTACCCAACAGCATTGACAACAGGTACTTAGACAAAACTAATGCACAAATATTCATAAGAGCTCTATTCACAAACACCACAAGATGGAAAGGAGTCAAATGTCCATCAATGGCTGAATGGATAAACAAAATGTGTACATTCATGCAATAAAATGTTATATAGCCATAAAAAGGAACAAAGTACTGAAAATGCCACAACAGGAAGGAAACTGAGCAACATTATGTGAAGTAAGAGAAGCCAATCACAAAAGGCCATATACAGGGATGGGCAAAAATAGGTTTACAGTTATTCATGTGGAAAATAATACAATAATTAATAAATAATACATCAATACACTCTGTGTTTCACATACCGACAACTGTAAACCTACTTTACCCACCCGTGTAGTGTATAATTCCATTTATATGAAATATCCGAATAGACAAATCCATAAGGACAGAAAGTAGATTAGTGGTTGACATGGGCTTAAGGAGGGGATATGGGGAATAATTGCTTAATGGGTATGGGGTTTTCCTTTGCAACGATGAAAAAGTCCTGAAAGTAGATAGTGGCAATGGTTGTACATATTGTAAGTGTATTAAATGGCACTGAACTGAACACTTTAAAATGACAATTTTTTATGTTATGTGTATTTTAACACAATAAAACTGATTATGGCTCAATTTACGCAAAGTAGAAGTATGCATTTTTACTAACGTAAGAAGGCCTACACCCGTGGAAAGACAAATTACATTCCTATCCATTATTGGCAGCAGCTGAAACGAGAATCTTTTTGTTTATATAGCTTTATGATTTAAAGAAATAGTATTTGATGCATAATAAAAAACGGAGCTCTGGATTATTAATTTTCAATATAGGCAAGAGCTGCTGATCGTCAGTAAGCCAAGTCTTTACCTGTTATCAACATGCTGCTTCGTTCCAATTGTGAAATTGCCTCCTCTCTTTCCCTCTTTCTCTTTCGTTAGCATCATCTCTGTTTTCAGTACATGCTGGGCTTTCTCAGGGTTTGGTACAGATATAATCCCTCTCTTCCTTATAGTGGTTTTGCGATTGCTGTTGTTTAGTTTATGGCCAGCAGTTCTCACACACTACAAGGCATTAAGATAAATAAAATCCTTCAAATACTTCAAATTAAAATTTGGCACATTTGGGTTTCCTCACTGCATTCTTATGTTAGTAAAAATTATCACACATACAGTGTTGGGTATAAGGTTGCAAGTGACTGAACTGAAATCTCAGTTTTCCGTCTACTTTAATAAGTAACACAAAGGTATAGATATATTTAATAATTACAGCTCCAGTGACAAACTTGGGTATGAAAGGAAAAGTATTCATTTTTCATTTCTTATACTCTGATTCAGAGCTCCCTGCTTGCCTGTTGCAGTCCATTTAATTTAGTCATTTCTGGGTTTAATTTCTGTACAATGCAAATCTGTAGTCCAGTTAGACTATTCTCATTGAAAATTTTATTTTCCCCCCATCTCTTTCCTTTCCCATTTCTCGGTGGTTTGACATTTCTGGTGATGTCTGCATCCCTTCTCTAATGCTGTCAGCCATCTCTGCTTGGCACAGATGAGAGTGCAGTCCGACTCCTCCAGTGAGTCTGGGCTTGGTGGAAACTCCCTGGGGAGGTGCTCTGCCCTGGGCAGAAACTTTATCGCTCTAAGTCCCTGCTAGTGATCCAGACCACATTTTTGATATTACATTTCTCTGATGGAGCCACAACTGGCCAATTGACTCTTTCTCTCAGGCACCTCAGCATTTCATTTGAAGCCACAAAGAACTGTGGCATTCAGAGGGCCATCCCCAGTTCTGCCAGCCAGTCTGGCTGCACCTGCTGCTCTCACACTGTCCCTGCAGCCGGGCTTCTGTAGGTTCTGCACCTTTCAGGAACCCTAGACGTGAAGCCAGGTACTGTGTCACCTTCTCTTATTTCTCCTCACACTTCAGAGGGAATTCAAGCGCAACTCCAAACCTACACTACACTCTAATGGAAAGAAGTCATGAAGATTACACAGTTAATGAGCAGGATTTGCAAACACATGAGATGATCATCCCCACCCAGCTCCAATTAAATAAAAGAAAGAAAATTTCCTTCTTTCCTTCCCTTTCTTCTTTCTTTCCTTTCTCCCCTCCTTCCTTTTTTTTTAAGAAAAAAAAAGTTTAAGCACATGGAGAAGGAAAAGTAGATTAGTAACAGAATTGCACATTTACTAAAGGATTTCAGCTATATAAGAAGATACATATTAATTTCCATAGCTATCTGATTTTTATCTCATGCTCCCACCCAACTGAGCTAGGAGGAAAAAGATATCTCTAATCCTGTAAAATTTGTATGTTCATATTTAAAGTCTTTTTTAGGTAAATGTTCAGGCAGTGCTGAGTAAAACTCTAGAATTTCCTCCAATCTCGTGTTCTCTCCTGGGTTAAGTATCTGAGTGCATGGAAGAGGGATATAGCTCAAGGGCTTGGGCTTTGGGAGAGAAACAAAGGTTTCTTTATCCCTGTAGTGTCCCCCCCTTCCTTCACCTCACCCCAGTTTGGGCTCCTCCTGGATCCCGGATTTCCCTCCAGCCTGGCTGACCTGGCCTTCCCTCTGAAGTACTGGCTGCTCATCAGTGACCTTTTGGTTATTTAGTGCAATGTAGTGAGAAAACATACATACATAGAAATTCAAAGAGAAAATCATAGTAGTATAATTTTTATTTTATACACTTGTTTAAAAAATAAAATAATTGGATTAAATATTGGCCTTAAATATGACAAAGTTTCAACTTTTGTAACAAATATAGATTAATAAAAGTAAGATAAATAACACAACAGAAAAACTCATGAGAATATATACAAATAGCTTATTAACATGAAAATAGAAATCAAGTTGGCTAAAAATGAAAGAAATACAAATTAATACAAGAAGTTATTCTACTTGTAAATCAATTGTAAAATAATTTTAAAATACAAAAATTCCTTTAAGATTGTCAAAATCCATTTTCATTCAATGCTACCAGCAGAATTGAGTGCAGTATATGTGACCCACACCTTTATGTTATTTATAAATTTTATCCACTATTCTCACTTAAATAAATCAACCATAATGCTAAGTAGTGTCAAAGAGTTACATATAGAAGCCCTGGCAGGGTAGCACAGTTGGTTAAAGTGTCGTCCTGCCAAGGTAACGTGTTCAATCTCCAGTCAGGGCAAATTCAAAATACAACCAATGAGTGCATAAATAAGTGGAACAACAAATTGATGTTTCTATTTCTCTCTCTCTTTTCTTTCCTCTCTCTCTAAAAACCAATAAATAATAAAAAGAGTTATGTATATATATATTCACAGCAAGGTTATCCATAGTGCAGAAAGTATGACTCTAGATATTGTGATAATCAGAGATGCAGCCCACAATTTATATATAAATATGTTCACTGCAGTGTTATTCATAATAAATACAATTTCAACCTCTGTTTTTAATTCCTTTTTTTGAATATATGTATGTATTCTGAATATCTATGGGATGAAAAACAGATTTACATAGAATAAAATGTCTTCTATTCCATGTGGACCACAAATATCAAAAAATCTCTAATACAACCTTGTAAAAATTACAATTTTAGTGAAATATTTCCAGATATTTTGCTTTATATTCTAGTTTGTTTCAGTTTTATCTTGAGAATGATACTTTTATCTTATTAATATGTATGGCTGGTTCATTATTATTTTTTCATATAGTAAAAAACTAAGTAATTATAAAATACAATAAAATCCTCAATTAATTATACAAAATCAAACAACCAAAATGGGATAACCTAATGAGTTTGTTCATTATTTAATTTACTTGTATTAAAGATTCAATTCAGTATGTGAGAAGTGTTTTAGGCAGGGTAGCACATATTTTATGAAAGTTTGGATTTTTAAAAATGAAATATATTTGTCAAGGACCACCTGTGGTTAAAAAGAACCCAAAAATTACACAACATAAATTTTCAAGTAGGAGAATTACAAAGACTTTACAGGAAAGCCTTTCAATTCTTTGGATTTGGAAGAGCTATTCCAGGTAGAGGATATTTCAGTTCCTGGGCTTTCTGGGCAACACACACAATCTTGGCTATTTTAAGAGCAATTGTACTTTGGGGAAGAAAATAACTTTCCCTCAATCCTCTTAGGGTTGTTGGCTGGTTCTGAAAATTAAATTGACAAAGACAGATTAACAGGAAAAAAGCATATACATTTATTTGACACTACTTACTTTATACACATTTATTTAACACAATTAACATTGTGTAGCATGGGAGGCCTCCTAAGTAAATTAAGACCCAAAGAAACTGCTCGACCTGCCTGAGTATTTTTTATCCTAGGTTTAATGAACACTGTGTAGTCCTATAGAAATATGAGGGTGAGAGGTAAGTATAGTTAAGTGGGGGCAATTTAGCAAATGGGCTTGCTAGGATTCTTCTTGGGGTCTCTGTCTTAAGAGATAAGGGTGCCCCTTTTCTCTTGGCATAAGGAAGGCACCTCTCACATGAAGGTTTTAGGGCAGGTTTGGGGGAACTTAGGTTGAGTCTCCAGGATGGGCAGTTCTTACTAAAGGCATTCTTGCTGAACTTTAAAATGTAACATAGTATTTTGCAGATTTAGCTGTAAACAGGATGAACTTGACAGGAAACATACCTGATAAGTGTAGCCAAATGCAAAGAAAAAAAATCAATACATAATTTACTAAAGAGTGTCTATAACCAATGGCTAAACCTCCCTTCCCTTTCAGGAAACAGAGTTTCGGGTATGAATTACTTTTCTCCTTTACTTGCTGCAAGTAAATTAAACTAGGTTGCAACAACCAGATCTCTCCTTCTTGAATGAATACCCCAAGTGGTGAGCCCCTTGAGTTCAGTAACAGAATAATGGCAAGGGGAAGGTCAGGGTGACCCTCCTGCTTCAATTGTTTGCTCAAATTTCTTTAGCTTAAAATATTCAATGTTGCAAGTTTCCATATTTTGAAGTAGCTTCTTCTGAACTGTATCAGGACCATCATTCCAATGATGTATGGGCCTGAAAGCTCAAGATCATGGAGGAGAAAACATTCCTGCAGACATCATGTGTTTCAACTTTCCTACGGAAACTGATGGTCCTGATTTATCATATGATTTTTATCTAACTTATAGCCCCGGCAGTCAATTCAGTTTCTTCACAGCATGCCCCATAGCCTTGACCTTTTCCCTCACATTTATTAACTCTCTATAACAGCAAGAAATGATGGCCAGGCCCTGATTAATGGTCAAAAGGTATGGGTTTACTTAAGCTAAAGATCATCTTGCCCTAAGTTGTGTTTCAGTTCCTGAGCCCTAAAGCATAACAACCTTCTGGCCATGTCCCCATGCAACCAGACTGAGGAATGCCAAAGCTGACCTCAAGACATAAAATTATTATTTCCTGCCCTTACCTCACTCTTGATCAGTCAGTTTCACCCACATCACCAAACCTCATACTCATGATGACTTATGATTTTTGCTATAAAAAGCATTTTTTTCTGTCAACCACCTGAGATCTAGGTTTTTTGAAGCCTGAGTTCACATTTCTCCAAATGGGTGCCAATCTTAATAAACTAATTCTTTTCTCCACAGCAAACTCTTACTTTCACATATTTTTTTGGTCTGTGTGCATAGGTAGATGAACTCTTGTTTTAGCTTGGTAACAGTTTTTGACCCTTTGAGCAAAGTTGCAGATTCAGTTTGTGATGGAGCTGGCATTCTTTATTTTTTTTTAAATTTTATTTCTGTTTAAAATATTACAGATGTCCCTTTTTCTCCCCAATGACCCATTCCACCCCATCCCATCCCCCTCCCCAGTCCCTCTCCCACCATTGTCCGTGTCCTTGGGTTGTGCATAGATGCATATAAATTCTTTGGTTACTCTCTCCCCCTCCACCCACCCGCCCCCCTCCATCCCTCTGACATTCGTCAGTCTCATCTCTGCTTCCATGTCATTGAATCTATTCTGTTCATCAGTTTATTAAGTTCTTTAGATTCCACGTACAATCGAGGTCATGTGCTGTTTGTCTTTCTCTGCCTGGCTTATTTCACTTGGAGCTGGCATTCTTAGGATTCAACCTGTTGTGCCAGATTTAAGGCAAATTTTTCTCCAAGGTATGGTAAAATAAATGCATACCACTTTGTATTAGTAACATGTACTAATAAGTCATGGATACAGATGAGAAGACAAATAATAAATGTGTTTAAATGACTGGAAGTTTTCCTTGACATCTGTATTTCCAGATTGCTAACAAATGTCAAGCTCTTTTGTACCCCTTTAGCACTTCCTGTTATAAACAATACTGTCAACTTTCTACAAATATTATTAGTTATGTATTGTAAACTCCTTATGGGCAGAGAATTTGTCAGATACTTTGTTTTTTTCTCTTAGTACCTAACAGTGAGAGGCACATACACTATGCTCAGTAAAATACTCATTAAATAAACAAGTAAAATATTTGTTGAGAAAATGAGTAGTTAAGCTCCAGGCTGCAAACTACTGGAAATCTGCTTAAGACCAAACTCCATAGTCTTAAGGTTTGCTGTGATCCAACTCATGAGTGTGCTCCGTGTACTACATTTCGGCCACACCAAACTACCCTTGGAGTTACATCATTATCAAAGTCAACCTAACACTTGCAGACTTTTCCTTTTATATATTCGTAGAGCTGATAAAAAATGTAATAGAAAATAATTGCTTAAAAAACACCGAGTTGCATGGAAGTGTAGGGAAGGGAAAACTTTCCGTTTACCCTCTGTTTTACCCCTGGTGTGTGAACTAATTTGACAAAAGACAAATTAGCAGGAGGAAAAAAAACATACAAATTTTATTTAATGTTAATATTTTTTATGTGTACAGGGAGTCACAGAAAAGAAATGAAAAACCCACAGAAGAGGTTAGGCTAGGGACTTATATAACATTTGAACAAAAGAATATAAATTGTGGTGAGATGACTAAGAATATATGGTAAATAAAGGGGCAGTAAGGTTTGTTTTAGTAAGGTTTGTTTATGCAGACTCATCTCAGTGCCACCTCCATTCTTTCTGGTATGAGAAGGGCAGCATCTTCACAAATGGAAATTTATGTTGCTTTCACAGAGAGAAATGTATGCCCTACATTTAGGCAGAAAGGCAGAGGGCAGAGGGTTGTTTCTATGTCTACTATTTCTCAATTGTCTGCAGCTTAAAATAGTCCTCATGCCAAGGTGGCATGTTTTGGAGTGGCTTATTCCAACTCTCCTCAGAAATTTCCCCTCTTGAACATTTTAGCATTTGATCATGTGCTGGTGTTATATATTCCTTAAACTGGCGTCAGTCCCACATCCTTCAAAAGAAACTAGAATTACAAGGGTCCATTATATTTTAGATACCAAAATCTCTCATTTGTCTCTTTAACATACGTGTATATCCTTGCTCTCCACAATCCAAGAGAAAACAACAGATCTTAGCTGTTTCTAAAGGCTGTTTGGAAAAAGATCTGTGGATCAATAAAAATATCTTGTATTGGGGGGAAAATGTGTAAATCACTTTTATGGACATATGAAGTGAGAAATGATTTGAAAAGAGCAAAATAAAATTATACCTCTAAGCTATCTATATTGGTTTATTTTTCTCCAAGCCTTACTTTCTTAGTATGCTGCATTTATTTCCAGAAAATTAAATTTCTTCTAAGTAGAATGTCATTCCAGGCCTTCTTCAGTTGGCCTCTGCTATTTGCATATTACTGTCATTCCAGTGAATATGGGTTTTGATTGGCAATTAATCAGTGTCAGGATTCCTTCCCTTGCAGAAAGTAATTCACATGCAGATAGTTTCCTTAACTTTCTTTATTGAATTCCGAAGGAAATGTATGAAGCATCTGGGTTTTTGACATACCTCTGTCTCAGCTGCAGTGATAATGTTTTCATTGAAGAGATGCAAAACACCTGGGGTGTTAACATTTAATTGAAGTCTGTTTTTTGAAAGAACAGAAATAAATTTGTACTTTGTCATAATCCATTTCCCAGAAGATGCAGTTACTCCCCAGAAATCAGACAATTAAACTGTTACCTCATTTGATTTTTAGCCAAATGATCAGAATGCTTATTATCTAAGGAATACTAATTCAATTGTAATGAAAACATTGGAAATAAGAATAAATGCTATCTTGCTATAGCTGTATATTTCACTGAACAAAAGCATTATTGTGAACATAATTTTACTTTTACTCTTTTTGTTATCATAGGTAGCTAGATATTAATAAAGGAAGGGAATCAGACGTTATTAAGCCTAATCTACCAGGGAGCTGAATCATATAATAAGCCTAACTAAATCTGGAGGTTACAGCTTCAGACACTGAGGAGATTGTAGCATTGCCCCTCCAAGGGGATTTACACACCTCCCTCCCCCATGTAGGGAGGAAGGACGGGCTTTCCAGTCTCCCCAGTGTAAGACTGGTCCACTTGCCCAGACTATGGTGAGAAGGAATAGACAATGAAGGGGAAACGCCTCTGCTGCTCACACGCCCAGTCAGGATGGTGCAGGGGGAGATGCTTCTGCCTTGATGAATGAGCAGTGGGAACCAGGGAGGCAAAAGAAAAAAGCATGCCAGTCAAGCCTGTGAGAAGGATCAGATTGGATCAGGAACACAGAACCCTGTGGGATCTAGGAAATGAATTGGTTAGGGGGAGGACCTAGCAGAAGCCTGGGAATTTGATTGGCTAGTTTGGAAGAGCATCTGGTACTTCCCAAGCCAGAGCTACTACACACACACACACACACACACACACACACACACACACACACACACACACACGGTTACAGGGTTCAGCAATGCAGCACCAGCTGGAGCACAGCCAGGAACAGAGACTGTGCTAACCAACAGGGTCAGAGGCTGCACTGATGTCTAAGTTTTGCCACAGCATAGAATCTGTAGACACTGATCCTATGTCTGGGCCTGATAAAGACAAGGCTGGACTTTATCCACAATGGGAGTGATGGAGATAAGACACCAGGAACATGGGGACAGCCTTCCATTTCTATTCCAAATAATCTTACTGCTACATCTCATCCTTCAATATGTTGTGGGTCCTTGGAAATGCTTCTCTTGCAACTCGTGAAAGGACCACATTTCCACCAGCAACAACTTCAGCCTATAATATTTAAAAACAGGTTTGCTCAGAATAATCTTGTCTCATTAAATTTGGAAGATTATAAATTCTGTTATTAAACTTTCCCATGTGCAAACAACACACACAATAGCAAAGTGCATTGCAATCGGCTAAGTGCAGAAAACTTCAGGATGACAGTCTTGTAAATCCTACCATTTTAGAGAAGGATCTTTCACGTTTTAAGTTTCAAAAATAACTAAATTTCTAAATAAATAGCTAAATTTCTTTTTCTTCTCTTTTATCTTCCTAGTCCATGACACTAAGTAGGAACTACAAAAATGGATCATCTTTATATATAAATATTTAAAATCTATATATGCTATATGATGTTTTTCATTTTTATTGTTGATGACAACTTAGAACATGTGTTGAAGATGTTGTTAAGGTTAAACTATTATATAAACTTATCAAACGAATATATTTCATAGATTTTATTCAACACAATAACTTTGAGGGAACCAGCAAGGTGTAAAAGCTGCTTCAAAAGAAAATTCAAAGGATACACATGTATAAATAAAACACTCAAGTGAGTTTGCAAATACATGGAGATTTAACCAATAACCATAAGGAAATGATCAATTGTATCTTCACTGGACAGAATTAATTGTATTTCTAACAAAAATGGTTATGTGCATTAGTATCAGTTTTTCACAAAGATTCATTTGATGTGAACCTCAAGAAGTAATTTATTTGGTAAGAGGTAATTCCCAAGGTTAACTGAGGGCTCAAATTTTATAAATTAGAACTTAGAGGCCATTTGCTGACAGGGGCTCCTCATGTATTCTGCATTCAGGGAAGAACCTCAGGCTGAACTCTTAGCTTTCCACACTATGCCCTGCTTGTTTATAGCATCTGAGTCAACCGCTGCAAGGAAACCCTGGTTTTGTCTTTCTACAGATGGACCAAGACCTGCCCCATCCAATCTGCACAATCTGGATACTACATTTACCTAAGACAGACCTAATTGGGAACCTGGTGGGAACTCTCACTATAAAAGGCTACCTCCCCTTTGTCTCATTGGAACACAATTTAGGTTGCTACTTGAATCTCTGTGTTCCTGGGCTGCAGCTCTTTTTTGCTCTTTTTTTATTCTTTATTACAGTCTAAAATTAATTTTGGTTTATATTACAATGTTTAAAATAGATTGAAAACCAAGAAAGGCTAAAATAATCTGAGTGTTCTGAACAAGGCATCAGTAATCAATTTTGCCTATTTCATATTCTTTTACAGTATTTATGGACATATATCATTGTGAGGTCTTAATTTGCAAAGGAAGGTTTGGTTAATATTGCATTGCACTGTGGTTCAGTAAAATTAATGAAATAAGAACCACAATTACAATAAGCTTATTTTCAAAAATTATTTATCAAATTTGAGTACTTGCTATCTATGTAAATGATAAACAATAGCAATTAACCTTTATCAAGGTCAACTTTAATCTTATATCCCACTTCACATGACCACTTATGTAAGTTTTTGATCTTTCTTTATAATAATTTTTAACACAATAAAACAATAGTATGAGTTGTGTTAACTGAAAAATGAAAATATGAAAAAACATGGGACTCTATAAGCATATAAACAAATTCGTTTTGGGTTTTACAGTGTGGTTTATACATAGCAGAGTTTACATGTAAACTCTCCTATGAATTTCCCCCTGAAATTTTGCAATGTGGTAGAATTAGATATGAGTTCAGGTAGGTATATTTCCCTGAACTCATATCTAATTCTTAATGTGATCCTCAGTTCTTAAAAGGTTAAAAACTTCTGCTTCAGAACAAAATTATTCTGACCTACTTGTCTGCATGATATTATTTCATTCAATCTTTCAGACTATTTATAGCTGGGCCATCACAGAAACTGGAGTATGCTGGAGAGACAGGCAGATTTGTCTGAAAAATCACCCTGGGAGTTCACACTGGTTGTCTCAACACTAAGGTATTTGGGAATTGAAGGGGACTAAAGTTTTGCCTCCCAGAAATGTGCCTTTTGGAATACTGATTTTAAGCTGATTATTAATAAATAAAGAGTCAGAAAGAACCTTGACCATCATCTCCCTTTTCTGCCTAAGGGAATTCATAGTCCTGCTTTAGGAAGGAAATTTAGCATTTCACCTTAGCATTCTCACCTTAGCATTTCACCTTAGCCTTTTCACCTTAGCCTACTTAAACTAATTCAGGTAGACAGGAAGGATCCATGCAAGAAACAGTTCACTGGATTCCCCACTGTGTCCTGTTGTTTCCATGTTGCCTAACAGGAATTTGTTTGCCATGTGCTTACTCTTTCTCAGTTACCTCTAAATTGCCTACTTCCCCTTCAAAATCCTATACCTCCGCCTCCCCTTCTCCTCTGTCCAAAATGGCATATAAAGCCCAACTGTTCAATGCCTTTTTAAGTCTCATTTTATAGGACCCCCAAATGTATATTAGAAAATAAACTTTGGACATTTTCTCCTGTTAATCTGAATTATGTTAATTTCATTATTAGTCCAACTAGAAGAATTTAGAAGGTGGGAGGAAAATTATTTTTTGTACTCAGACAGAATCCCTATCTCCCTACTCATACCTTATTCCATCAAAAATTGCCTTCTCGCGGGACTCATGGCTTCTTTCCCCTAACAGCTGAAGCCACAATCAACCCTTACCAGATAACTGCTGTAAAGCCTTGGTACTTTTATCCTGTCTCTCTGGCACAATTATTTGCCAATTGCTCTGTAAGGAGGGAGAGCTCTGGGCTGATGGAGTGTCTTTCCTGGAATGCAGATACAAACTACACGTCACGTAGAGACCCTGGCTTGTGTGCCAGCCTGGGTGGTAATGTGGAAGATACAAGACCTGTGCCTTCTTGTCAAACTTTGGCTACCAAGCTCCTCAATAAAGCCTTTCCCTATCCCTCAACCTGTGCCATAAGACATTGTGGAATTTTTGCCTAAACCTAGGGAAATATAGTTGATGACACTAAAGGGACATAATTTTGTGAGAGGTGGTGATCAAAAAGAGATCAGACATATACTCCAATCACCAGCATACTACATGAGTATGCTCTGATTTCCCTGATATTTATGAGCTTGCTGAGAAGAAAAAAAAAGTGAATTTTGAGCATTCAGAGACATATAAACAAGTATTGTGACCTCAGTGTTGACAAGGATGTGGAAAACATCCACCATTGGTAGGATTGCAAATTGGTACAACCACTATGGAAAACAATAGGAGATTCCTCAAAAAAATTAAAAATAAAAGTATATTATGACCCAGCAATTCCACTGCTGGGTATTTAGCTGGAGAAATTCAAAAGATATATGCACCCTTTTTTCATTGCCACATTATTTACAAAATCCAAGATATGGAAGCAACCTATGTATCCATTGATAAATCATTGGATAAAGATGTGGTACATATATACAATGGAATATTACTCAGCCATAAAAAAGAATGACAGCATTGATGGACCTAGAGGTCATTATGCTAAGTAAAATAAATTAAACAGAGAAAGACAAATAGCATTTGATTTCACTTATAGGGGAATCTCAAAAAAAAAACAAAACATATAAACAAAACAAAACAAAACAAAACTAGAAAGAAACTCATAGAGAACAAATTGATGCTAGCTGGATGGGAGAGGGGCTAGAGGGCTGGGTGGGAAAGAAGAAAGGATTAAGAAGTACAAATTGGCAGTTATAAAATAGTCCTGGGGACGTAAAGTACAGCATAGGGGATATTATTAATAATATTGTAATAGCTATATATAGTGCCAAGTGAGCACTAAACTTAACTGAGCAGTCACTTTGTAAGTTATATAAATGTGTGATCATTATGTTGTAGACCTGAAACTGATATAATATTGTATGTCAACTGTAATTGAAAATTAAATAAATAAATAAATAAAGTCACTATGTATGGTGAACTTGGGAGAAGACAGCAGAAACTAAGTGGTAGGCAGGGCTCCTTGGGACATAATACACATTAAGAAGACAAGAATGGAAAAAAGAAAGAAAGAAAAAATAAAAGACGAGAAGAGGGTATTATGGTAGAGTGATTTGAATGCTATATCTCAGACTTAACCAGTATGGCAGCATGCTCATACCATGGGTAAGAAAGGAGTGCTTATAAAACAACAACAAAATGAGTTTTACTTAAGCTTTGGGACCCTAGTAACTCTTATGTGGTGCCTCTATAAAAAGAATGGGGCGCAAAGTAATAGGAAACATTTCTGTACCTAAACTGAAAAATTAAGCACAGATTGTCCAGGGCATTTGTCAAATGCCTGAGATGAATAACATTAGTGAGTAGAGCAGATTGAGAGAGATCGGTCACACGATGAAAATAAGTACAAGAGAGCTCTGAGCCATCACCCAGAGCAGCCCAGGAGCAGTGAAGAGAGCAAGTTTCTAGGCCACAGTCAACAGTAGAACATTGGAGTTCAAGGTAGAGATGTCAGAAATTTCAAAGGCAATGGCATAATTTGACCTGCCTTTTCAGAAATGTTTGCATGCATTGACATATAAACATACAGATTTGACATAAAAATACTTTTTACAATATAAATGATAATCCATAATAGCTCTTCTCCTTCTTGGCTGTATCTTGGATATCTTTCCAGATCAGTATCTGTGCACCTTTAGACTCACAGAGCTCTAGTTTAAAGCCTGAGTTTGCAACATACTGAGCACACCTCTCTTTGGGCTTTGCACTGTGGTTCCTTTGAGCTGGGAGGTTCTTTCTCCATGTACATAGTTTATTTCACTCCTTGATAGATATCTTTTCTGTGTCATCACCACACTCCCTTGTTTTTCTCTGCCCTCTTGTCTTCATCATTCTTTATCCACTGGCTCTTCTTCATTTTTCTTGATAGCACTTACCACTACCCACTTCAATATTACATATTTATCTATTTATTGTCTACTTTCTTACTGCGGTGTGAGCTCCAGGAAGAAAAGACTCTAGGTTTTATTACCACCATATTCCCCAAGGCCTAATATAATGTAAGCTCTAGATAAATATTTTTGAAAAGATAAATGCATAAAGTATTTCTCTTGATGATTTTCAATGGTGTGACTTTCTTGTATCCAACCTTGTCTTCCATACGTAGAAATGGGGATAATAGTGCCACCTAGCTCACATGGTAGATGTAAAGGCAAAAAGAGATTATTTTACTAATTATAATAATAGCTCATTCTTACTGAGTATATACTGAGCAGGCTTCTCCTTGAATCTCTTAAACCTATAAAATAGACGATAGTTAAACCCACTGTGGAAGAGTAAACTGAGGCTTAGAGTTCAAAAGTGATAAGAATATGATTTTATCCCAAGTAACTTGTTCTAAGAACTCTTTCTGCAAAACTACACCATATATATTAACTTCCTTAATACATATATAGCATGGGCTCAACTGAAGAGGGTTAATATTGTTGGTAATGTTATTGTTGCCAGTGTCTTGTTCTTGTCATGACCACATAGGGTTCCATCACATGGAAATACTCTATTTTACTTAACAGGTTCTCTACTGTTGTGTATTTAAGTTACTTCCATTTTTATAAAAAGTTTTTTTATTTTATTTTTATTTTTTTTTTAGAGAGAGAGGAAGGGAGAGGGATAGAGAAATAGAAACATCAATGAGAGAGAAACATCATCAATCCGCTGCCTCCTGCATACCCCTATTGGGGATCGAGCCCACCACTTGGGCATGTGGCCCAATGGGGAATCAAACTGGTGACCTTGTGGTTCCTGAGTTGACCCTCAACTGCTGAGCCACACTGGCCAGGCCTAGTTCCATTTTTATAAATCATTACAAGCCATGTCTTGATGGAATCCTTGTATATCTGTGTGTACTTGAGAAAATATACTTACAGAATAAAATTTCGAAAGTGTAGTAGGCAAGTCAAGGACTTTAAATTTTTATATATCTGATCAATTTCCTCACTCAAGAGACTGCACTTTTACCCTTTGTGTCCTTAGAGAGTATCTTACATGTATTTGTTGCTCACTTGTTCTCATCAGCACTATTTCATTTTACATTACAAGTTTAGAAGTTACTCTTCAGAATTCACAAGGTCATAATATCCTTGCAAAAGCAAAACAAATTTCTCCTACTGTCTCACTACACAGACTACTGTGTTTGACTTTGCTGTTTTCTTTTAGAAACTATTACATCTTTGCTTGAGCCATTTGATTTCAAAAGGAAGTTTTCATATTGACTTATATTTTAATGAAATGGTACACGTCTTGCCCACTTGATCTTGAAATTTCTAAGTGATTATAAACCATCAGCTATTCATACAAGTAAATATTTTGAGGGGCTTCTGAGCAAAGGGACTTCTGGAGCATTTATTAAACTGCTATAAATAGCTCTCTGACCTTACATTATTTTACAAACTATTTAGCTAAAATTGGAAGAATTTAAATAATACACATCACCTTATATAACAAAGCTGACTCAAGAAATACACATATTTTAAAAGCAAGATATCCAAATCCTGTTTGCATAAAGGGAGCAGCACAGGTCGCTGTAATCTGGAAGACTACATGCCCTGTGTCACTAAAGAGATTATTGAATGCGTACATAAATACTGAAAATATTTGAGAAGTGGTTATGGCTTAAGATTACTATTAGCATTTTTAAATGGAATAGAGTACCTATAAGATACTAACTTGTATAAACAAAATATTAAATGTAGCTACAATAATCTTAATTGCCGTCACTTATCCAGTGAACGTTTTCAAAAGATATTCAAGGAGGTTTGCCAACTTAAATCATCCAATTATTTGGAAAGCCTTGTAAAGTACCACTTGCAAAGAGCATAGAAAATATATGAAATGCAGATTTCACATATTTGATTGCCTCTCCGAATTCTGTGCAGGCAAGCTGGGAGCCTGTGTGTGCGCGCGCGCGCGCGTGTGTGTGTGTGTGTGTATGTGTTTCTTTGTGGGAAATTGTTTAAAATTCAGAACGGTTCCTTATAATGCTCATTCTATTTATTATCAATAGAATCTATTTTAATTGAAATAAGCACAAGATACTATTTTGGTAGGAAGGCTCAAATTAATGGTAAACAAAATGGAATGCATAGAAAGGCTTCTGACAACTCCAGGCAGTTTCCTACCTAAACGTGTGTGTCTATTTACTTTGCATGTAGTGCAAGCTTAGTTCAACATGGAGCTAAAAGGGGGAAGAGAACAACTCTTGCACCTTCCTCTCCCTTTCCAACCTCACCGCCATCCTCTTGGTTCAAGCCCAGCCTACTTGTCCCGAGCAGTTGTACTGGCTTCCTCTCCCTTCAGAGAACCAGATTGGTTGGCTTTGACAGTGTCAGCTTTACCCCCAGTGAAAGGTAAAGCAGTTCAGTAAGTAAAAACATGGAATTTTATCTGAGCCATAACCTAAAAGGAACCCCTATTATATTTTTTATGAGCCAAATTTTACGTAAAGCATTATAAGGATGATTTTATGCATTAGTTTCCTGAGAGATTCTTTTGATAAATTTACATGCACTTCATTTTTATGACATATATTACTTTGATATTTCTGGCATATATCACTTTCCTTTTTTTTTTTTTAATGTGTCTTTATTGATTTCAGAGAGAGGAAAGGGAGTCAGGGAGAGAGAGATAGAAACATCAGTGATGAGTCATTGATCAGCTGCCTCCTGCACGCCCCCTGCTGGGGATTGAGCCCTAAACCCCCGGCATGCGCCCTGACCGGGAATCAAACCCCGATCTCCTGGATCCTAGGTCGATGCTCAACTGCTGAGCCACACCCAGCTGGGCCACTTTCCTTTTTTAACTCTGTGAATCTAAGGAACCTAAAGGAATGCATCCTAAAATGTAGAAAAAATGAATTACACTTTCATTTGTAAATGAAAGTGTAATTCATCATCATATTTAATTAATTTGGAAAGGTGCATAGTAGGAAACACCTACTATGTGGAAGATATTTCTGAATGTGCAGGGGTGGGGAGGGAGATGGAAAGCTTTAGAAACTGGGATCCCTGTCACAGAGAGCTCACAATTGAGTTAAAGGGATGCTATAGTTACATAAAAATAAAACTCAAGGGAGTGTGTAATTTGTCAGGAGACCAGAGAGTTGTAGACAATGAGGACTATGGAGATTCACAGGATGAAGATAATACCTAGTAACTGGCAGCTGAAGAGCCCTTTGGTTTACTCATCTTCAACAGAATCACTCTGTTTTTATCTGTTTTATTTGTTTATGCTCCTGGCTAAGATTTCTTCTAAAGAAAGGATTCTGCGGGAAAAATACTTTGAAAATCGTTGTTCCGATAATGAAGTGGACCCAAGCTTTGTAAAACAATATTGGGTAATCTAATATGCATACGCTTGTTTTATTATTGCATCAGGTGGCATGTTGATTTAGTTTCTAACCTGCCAACCTGCCATGCATTTCAAAGAAAATATCAATGCCAGTGTCTTTTCAAGTCCTCAGCCACCAGCCATTGCCTAAAGATAAAACCCAAACTTTTAAACAGAATGCATTCCCCATGGGGTTCCAACTTCTCTTTCTCTGTTCCATTTATTCGAATTGCAGCCTAATACCTGGTTCCACAACCATACCCCCCTATGAGCTATTAAAAGGACACAGGGCAGGCCTCCCCAAGATGTGCCACTTTGGGGAGAAATGTTTACCTCTCCCCCAAAGAATTTAAATGTGGGGCCTCGCCCATAATAAGAGTTACTATATACAGCAAGACGAGCTTCTAATTGCTGAACATCTGCTCGTCCTGTCATCCTGTGGATGACCTTCCTCCCCTGAAGCCCCGAGGTGCGTACCTCACCCTGGCTCAGAACGTCTCACACACCTCATTTTCTCTTTCTGTCTCTGCGCCTCTCCTGTATGTGGGGTTTCCATACATAAGCATATAATTAAATGTGGTTATTATCTCTTAGTAATCAGGCTCATGCAGATTTAATTATTAGGCCAGCCAAAAGAAGCTTGAAGAGTAAGTTTTATTCTCCCCCCTCCCCCATTATTTTTAATTTCCATCTTTCAAATGAGAAAACTGAGGTTTAGTAAGGTCACTCAACAGTAAATGAGAGGCTGTTACATTAACTTGGGTTCATCTGCTTCTAAATGTGGGCTTTTTCCTTAATGTTGTTTCCCCGGAGCCATTCACCTCCACAACTCCAATGTTAAAACCATAATCCTTGTTCAGTATGTGTTTGTTAAATGAATAACAAGCAGAAAGTTAGGTATAAACAAGAAATATAAGATAAAATTGCACCCTCAAGCTTACTGCCTCATTATTGGAAACATGGAACAATATTGTCCAAACATTTCCTAGTCTTTCTGTGTATTTTCTTCTATAGAGAAGGGGCCCAGTTTACCGGTCTTTGATGGCCTCTGAAAGCTGATTGCTCATTCATCTCAGAGGCAGGTTATTAAATGTGGTGATAACAATACTTTGAGAGTTTCTGGTACCTCCTTTGGAAAGTGCAATGCTACAGTGTCACAGCTTCCTAGAATATTCTATGGATGCCGTGGTAAGGTGAGGGTGGGAAGAGAAGACAGGATTCATAATTTCGTCAAAAGGTCCTACAGTGATTTCCATTACTTTGATAGATAACCGAGTATATTTCCTTTATTTTGAAAGTAAACTAAGGCAAACACCATATATTAATTTCTATATTGCTTACAAAAGCCAACATATGTAGTGTCAGGTATACACAGTTCACATGTTTGACAATACTTCAAAAGAGAGACATTTTCATCTAGTTAAGTCACTTAAAGAAAACACACAACAACTTCCTCCAGTTGACTTGTATCTTTAGATAAATGTATGACAAGCTCCTTTACCATCTCCCAACTTCTCAAGCTGGGATTAAGAAATGACTTTTTTTTTTTCTGCCAACTCAGAATCACACAAGCCTTTTTAGAGAGCTGGCTCACAGTCACAAATTTAGAGAAAATGTACATACACTATTTTAAAAATATGTGAAGCAGAACTGAAAGAGTTCTACCTTCCCCATAGTAGTGTTTAATAAAATGACAGCAATCTATTCCTACTACAGAGAGACACTGAGTTACATATACGCAAAGTTTTCTCCTCAAGAATTCATGTCTTTGTGTGTGTGTGTGTGTGTGTGGTTTCCATGGTATTATGAACTTTTGAGGAAATGGAGGAGAATTTTAATAAATTCTATGTCACTAAGATAAAATGTGATAGGAGATAATCTTTAATAAATTCTCCTGTTTACTTGTTACCTGACTTGGGGGGCGGGGGCATGTCAGACAAGAACATGCACACCTTAATTTGACCCAAATTAATAAAACTCCCTCCAAGTTTTCCTAATATCTCCTATTAAGTTTAATATGTCTGTGCATTTTTATATTTAATAAGCAATTCGAGATAGAAAAGTTTTTGCTTTGTTATGAGAATGAAAAAGCCATTTTGTTCTTGGTGCAAACCTTTGTTTCTGGTTGAGGGGCTTTTGCACCTTAATGAAAAGGGCAAGCCTTCAAAGGGGCTCTGAAAGCAACTGTGATGTTTGAGGATAAAAGGGATGAAGGCATTGCCTGCATTCTGTCCTGTAAACCTGAAGGGGACGTCCTTTGATGTTCAAATGAGAGAACCTTAAATTCCTTTATCTTTCTACTTTTAAAATGCTGTCCGTGAATTCTTTTTATAAAAAGCACATTACATTTTCTATACTGAATCACTGCTATTTTGTATGCAGACTAGGTAAGCACACTCCATTTGAATGTCACCCTCTCATTACATTTATTTTTCATATTTTCACTGAGGCAGACAATTTTATAGTGAAGTGAAAATCATGGGTATCATTAATTATATTAGGGAATTAAAATAACCTAGTCAGTTCAATTCCAAAGAAATATTTACTGGCCAACCCATTAATTCATTATTTTTTTAAATTTATTTTATTGTTGAGGGTATTACAGATGTCTCCCATCTTCCCCTCTTTGCCCCTCTCCAGCCATCTCTTGCCCCATACCAGGCCTTCGTTTGTCTATTGTCTGTGTCCACGGGTTGTGCTTATAAGTTCTTTGGTTAATCTCTTTATTAATCAGCATTTTATTGTAATTTAAAAAAGAAAAAATCTTAAAGTTCTCGTTTCATGGTTCTCTATGGCTGCTATTAAGCATTAGAGAATAGCTATATGTGAAAAATTATATGGAACCTGAATTGCCCTATGGGGTAAACCTTTTCACTCACAGAGAGTGCCCAGTCTTCTGCAAATCCCCACAAGTACACTACCAATATTTCTGGAATTTCCAGGGAAAGTCTTATTTGTACTCCTAAACTTAACCTGCTCCCCGTGGTCACAGAGCTATGACGCTGAGAGCTACTGTGACTCATTAATGGTGTGCAGCTTCACCACACTGCCCTGCTGGGCTACTCGGTCTCTCCCAGGGATCTTCCAGATCAAGACATTTAGTGTTAGGGTTTGGCCGGTGACTCGGGCTGTGAAAGAATTTCCAACTGAAAGAAGAGATGCACAATGATGACTCTCTCATCATTGATGTTTCTATCTCTCTCTCTCTCCCTCTCCCTTCCTTTCTCTGAAATCAATAAAGATATATTTAAAAAAAAAAAAAAAAAAAAGAAGAGATGCAGAGAGGAAATTTATTTTACCTTCCATTAGAGGAAAGGGCCAAGTATTGCTGGTCAATACAGGGCAGGGAACAAAGGCCAGCTTCTAGTTTAAGCAGTGACTATTGCTATGTGCCAAGAAAGGGAGGAGTATTTGGGCTGAAGTCAAGTGGATACCAGGGAGGTTGTCTTGAAAAGTTACAGTTTGTTTGCTTTCCTTGAGACAGTCGGCAGATGTCCTAGGGAGGTGTTTTATCAGTATTTTTCCCAAGGCTGTAAAACATGCTTAAAGCAAAAGTTATGAGGAGTTCAAAAGAGGCTTGTTGGAAGGGGAAGGGGAAGGGGAAGGGGAAGGGGAAGGGGAAGGGGAAGGGGAAGGGGAAGGGGAAGGGGAAGGGGAAGGGGACTTTCAATTAACTAGAGACTCCTTGGTGTGAATTATCCCTGAGTTGTGAAAACAGCAGGGAGAAGGGGGATGCAAGAACATCATCTTGAGAGTAGCTTATCTTTTCTTGAAGTTTGAACAGAGGAGCCAAGAATCTTAGGGTTTGATTACCAGGTGCTTCTCATAAGCTGTGGAAGGCCACAGCAAAGAAAGAGAGGCCCTTTTCTTGTCCTTACTCTTGGTACAGAACATTATTAGGGACTGCTTAAAAGGACCTACTTGGATTGACATTTTGAAACTAGAGACATGCCATTTTAGTATGGTCAAATAGATTAAAGGGTAGAAAAGATAATGTAATCTCTATATAACTATCATCCAGCCAGGTAAAGGAAATATTACCCATACATTTTAAGATCCCTGTCTACCTTATTCCTATAACAACCTGTTCCTTCCTCATATCATTTTAAAAAATATATATTGAATTTATTGAGTTTACCTTGGTTAATAAAATTATATAGGTTTCAGGTGCACAATTTTATAATACATTGTCTGTATATTGTATTGTGTGTTCACCACCCCAAGTCAAGACTTCTTCCATCACCATTGACCACTCCCCCTTTACCCTCTCTTACCTCCCCCCACCCTTTTTTCCCCTCTAGTAATCACCATACTGTTGGCTGTGTCTACAAATTGTTGTTCTGTGTGTGTGTGTTTTGCTTTTTTTTGTAATCCTTTCATTTTTTTGACCGAGCCCACAACCTGCCTCCACTCTGACAGCTGTCAGTCTGTTCTCTGTATTTATTTTTCTGTTTCTATTTTGTTTGTTAGCTATTTTGTTTATTAGTTTCCACATATAAGTGAAATCACGTGGTACTTTTCTTTCTCTGACTGGCTTATCTTTCCTGTATTTCTTAAATGCATTCATTTATATTTTCACTATGTGTATATATAATTAAACAGTATATAATTTTTCATGACTTAAAGAAGTATATGAATGGTATAGTATACATACTTTTCTCTTTGTTTTTGTCTCCTCAATGTTGTTTATTGTGTTCAGCATTAATTTTTCAATATTAAATTTACTTACCTTTTACTTCAGCTCATTCATTTTGAATGAACCGTGTAGTTTTTTTCACCGTGTAATTTTCTTTGTATAACCTACCATATTTATTGAAATCTAAACTAACTTAAACAGTGTGCCATTGACAAAAAGGTAGAGAATTAGAAGAATAAACAAAATAAGGAATATATATATGTATATACATATTACGACTATTGTTATGTGCTAAGTTACTAACTATAATATTGCAGATAACTTGGTATATGAAAGGAATTGTAGCACATTTGGGAGAAAAAACCTGATAAAGAAGGTTGGAAAAACTGGTTATTCTCATGGAAAAAATAAGATTTCTCTCTCGTTATATATATATATATATATATATATATATATATATATATATATATATGCAAAAATCAATTTCAAGTGAAAACAAAAACTTTAAAACTTTTAGAAGTAAATACATGGTACTCTGTACTTTTCCCATAACATTGGGATTATGTGATGTCTTTGTCATGTGTCAACTTGCCAGGCTGAAATGCATTTCCCAAAGTTTTCTTCTTTGTATGCTTCTATTAAAGTAGGCTTCTAGAGAGATTCTCTGCTTGTTCAGAGGGAGGCAGCAGCTGGGCCTGCAGTTGCTCTATCTACCCTGGATTTTTTCTTCAGTTTCTCTGATTAGTGGGCTAGATGTGTGTGTTTACCTCCAGGACTAAGGGTCCCATGTTCCATTGGATACTCAATAGATCCCCAGTCACTGAGGTCAGAAGCAATAAAACAGTCCATATTTTGGGCGTTCCAGCCCAGGATCATAACATTCTGGCCTACTATGACCTTTGTCTCCTGACTGCCTTTGCAACAAACTTCAGATTCCAGCCTCAAATGCAGAGACAGTCATCTAAAGAGTGCTTAGACTATATGTGACAAGCCCACTGCAGTCCTAATTGCATTTTTCTCCAGAAGATTCTTCACTGCAAATAGATTCTGTAGGACTTTGTGCCAACATTTTACCAGACATTTTCTCCATTTTTGAAGCATGATTTTAATTCTGTGTTAAATTGCAAATATTGTTTAAATGATGAATTTGGAGTTTAGAGTTATGGGTGTTTAAAAAAATTATCACTTGTACATCCATATTTTCTAAGTCAAAAATATTACCTCAACTTTTTAAATTTCATTTTCACTTTGTGATTCATTCTTTTTTATAAAATTGTATTTTCATAGATTTTTCTAAATGAAACATACAAATAAGTGGCACATTACTTAAAAATTCAAGTTTGTTACTCAAGAAATCAAATCTGTTATTAGAACGTATCTGAAAATTTCTGAAGTCTAAGGTAATTTCTAACAAGAAGAGAAAATAAAAACTGTTCCAAGTTAGATAATTATTTCTTTACATCTGTTGCAAATGAGGACTTCTTAAAATTTGACTTTCAAAGTTTGCAGCGGAAAAGAAAATAGCATGGTTGATCACAAATTCTAATATCCCTTTCTTCCAATGCTTATCAAAGTCTTTCTCCCTGGTTCATACTCTACTCTTTCTGCTGTGAGTAATGGTATAAATATTGATGAAAACCTGCACTGTGTCCAGCCTCTTCTAATTTTGCACTCTTTCAAATTTATCAAGCACATCAAATGTATTTTAATTACTGGAATGGGCTCTCCTTTTCTGCCCCCTTACCCCCCCCCCCCCATGTTGCACATGGTCCTTCTTCTGTCAAAGATAACTCCCTCCATTTTTCATGACAGGAGTCATGTCTAGCTTCTTCATCATTGTGTTCCCATAATGCCACAACTGCATCATGTCTGGCACTTAGCAAACATACAATAAATTTCACTGATTAATTCATCATAGAATTTTTGCACTAGTCTGCATTTTCCCTCTAATCAGCCACCCTCTCTTTCCAAGCCTTTCTCCAATCAAACTTCATGAGTCTGTCTCCCTAATCAGCAACCCACAACAGAAATATCTCATGAAACTATTTCTAATTTTTCTATCTTTATCACTTTCAATAAAGAAAGGTAGTGTCTTTATGGGCTTATAATAGTTATTTGTAATTCATTACTATTATGATCAAGGGCAACTATATCAACGTGGCTCTTTAAATTGCATAATTTGAGTAGAGTTTAATAAAGAGGCTATTTACAAAAGCGTAGGCAGGATTTAAAAATACCTAAGACATGGTGCAATACTCTGGGGCAAGTAGCACTGTTAGCACACCTAGGCAAGTATTGGGTTTTTGGAACCTTGAAGAAAAGAGTCATGTGGAGAGGGCTATCTTGAAAGAGCTGTAACCTTTAGTCTAGGGAAACAACCAGGCTTAGGCATCACATAAGAAATGGGCAGATAATAACATGATATTTTCTTCTTCCACTCTCTGATCTCCTGCTGGGGAGTCCCATTGGCCGTATAGTAAGGGAAGGGGTGCTTTGTTAATATTGTCCGTACAGGTGAGCCTCGGTGCACAGAGAGCAAGATAAAGAAGCTTGAAGAGTGGATCCGAAGGACAATGTAAAATACCCAGCAAAGTAATTAATTACTTTTCATATAAATAAGAAAAGAATGTATTGATTTAATGTTTATAATTTTAAATACTCTTTATAGACATTGAACCATAAAAGTTCAATAAAATATCAATAATGCATTAAAAAGTTATCAAAAGAGCATTAAAATCATGGGTTGAAATTAATAAAATTTGTTTTGAATTAGGATTAAATTATACAGCACTTCACAGCTTTTATCTAACTATACTATATTTCTTTCAACAGAAATATTCTGTAATTCCTTTTTTTGTTGTTGCCGTTGCTGCTAATCCTCACACAAGGAAATTTTTTCCATTGATTTTTAGAGAGAGTGAAAGAAAGGGAGAGAGAGATTGATGTGAGAGAGACACATCGACTGGTTGCCTCCCGCATGCTCCCCAACCAGGGTCGGATCAGATCTGCAACCTATAATCCCTTTTATATTGTGAAATATCCATGGTATAAAGTCAATGTTCTGATGTGGCCCATGAATTCTGAATGTGTGCTCAGTCGATTTGATATAACTGTGCTCTCAAATTAATCTGTAATATGAAAAAATTGCTTTCATAGCCCAAGCTCCAGACTGTTACATATGTAACATTATTCTGTACTCCTACTTACATTTTCTTTCCTTTTTTTACCTTTTTGTGTGTGTGTGACATTTCAATTAGATTAGTTGTGCATTCTTTTAGACAGTGGTTTTCAACTTTAGCATGCATTCTATCACCTGAAGGGCTTGCTATAACACACATGGCTGGTTCTCACCCTGGAGCTTCTCAATCTGTCAGTCTGAGGTAGGGCGCAAGAATTTGCATTTCAAACAAGTTACCTGATGTTGCTGATGCTGCAGGGGTTGAGACCACGCTTTTAAAGATCACTTATTTATGGGATGGTACAAACAAGTATATTTTAACATAATTCTTTTTTAAAGCCATTATATAATCCTATAAACTTTATTTTTGAAAAAAAATAGGTTTTTTTTTAATTTTATTTGGGTTACTATATATATATTTTTATGTGGGTTCAAAGAAGGCTTTGGGGATTTAATTATAATTTAAGAGCTTTAGAAAAATGACTTTGTAGTCAGAGATTTAAAATAATTAATGAACTATTAGAGGTGGATGACTCTTATCTAATAATTATTAAGACATTATTAATGTGGTTTTAGAATAGAGAAAACAACTGGGTTTGGTCAAACTTTGATTTCTAATTTATATTTAAGCTTTGGAAGTTCTAATGTAACAGCAGTAGCATTTCAGCCTAGTTACTACATCACTTAAAAAGACACACTGTTATATAAGAATATATCCTATCATTAATGGGTCTAGTTTTGAATATCAAGGGCAAGTATTTTGGCCATTAATACATTTAAAGTTTATTTTTCTTTGATAAAATTAACATAACTTTCAAATATTAATGTCCAATTCCATTTTGAATTTTGAGTCATGAATTTAAGGACTAATTTTTAGATTAAAAATGAAAGGACAATTCTTGTTCATGCATGTTTATTAATTTGTTTGCTTGTTAAGGCATGTTTATTAAGAATTTATCTTGTTCTAAGCCACTTTCTACTTGATAAAAGTCCCCCGATGTGTTTCGACAGGTCTCCTTTGTCTTTCTTTTTAAAAAACTTAGTATGGTACTCAGAGTAGAATCAGGATACATATATGTTTATAAATTAATGAATAAAAGGAACACAAAGTCTTGTATATAATATAATAGAAGTATGTACTGGCCACAGGAAAAAACCAAAATGAAAGAAGTGGTCAACTCAAACATTTGAACACTACTGTTCAATAGAAAATTCTTTAATAATGAAAATGTTCTATTTCTACTCTAACCAATATGGTAGCCACTAACCACCATGGTTCTTAAACACTTGAAGTGTGGTTGGTGTACCTGAACTGAGAAACTGAATTTTTTATTTTATTTAATGTTAATTAATTTAAATGTAAGTTAAAATAGCCACATATGGCTAGTGGTTACTACACTAGTCCCCTCCCCCTTATTCCTGCTTTTACTTTTTGTGCTTTCAGTTATCCATGTTCAACTACCATCTGAAAATATTAAATTAAAAATTCCAGAAATAAAATTTAAAAATGCATGTTTTGCTCGGCCAGCATGGCTCAGTGGTTGAGCATCAACCTATGAACCAAGAGGTCACATTTAGATTCCCGGTCAGTGCACAAGGCTCCCTGGCAGGCTGGATCTCCAGTAGGAGGCGTGCAGGAGGCAGCCAATCGATGATGTTTCTCTCTCATCAATGTTTCTATCTCTCTATCCCTCTTCCTTCCCCTCTCTCTAAAAAAATCAATAAAAATATTTTTTTAAATGTTTTAAATGGCACGCCTTTGTGAGTAGTGGGTGAAATCTGTTGCAGTTCCAACTCTGCCTCACCTGGGCGTGAATTATCCCTTTGTCCAGCGAATCCGCACTGCATTTGCTCCCCACCAGTTAGTTACTTATAGTCCTCTGGATTACCAGATGGATTGTCAAAGTATCAGAGTGCTTGTGTTCATGACCCCGGAGAGCAAACAGTGGTGATGCTGACAATTCAGATATACCAAAGATAAGCTGTAAAGTGTATAAGAAAAACACAGTATATACAGAGTTCATTACTATATGTGGTTTCAGTTACTTACTGAAGGTCTCGTAACATATTCCACATGCATAAGCGGAGAGGAAAGAAGGGTCTGAAAAGCCTTCATAGAAGAGGAGAACCAGACCATGAGCTAAACCTTTAAAAATGAGATGGTATTTACCAGATAATTGCCATTGAGTTGGTTTGGAGTGAGATTCCAGAAACAAAATTATTTACTAACTGTCCACCCCACAATTCCAGCCACGATTCTAATATTCTGGTTGTTCCTCAGGCCACAGTTGGAGACACACTAGCAAATTATGAGTATAAGACCAAAGGGAGTGGCCTAGGAAATGTGGGCATTTAAGAAATAAAGACAGGGAAAATCACTGAGAGGGCTCTTGCCGCTTTGGAGAGTGAGACAAGGAGATGTGTTTTTAGGTGGTGGGAGATGAAATGGAGTGGTCAGCAATTTTATTCCCAGAATTAAATTAAGAGGCAAAAACATTAGATTTGGCAACTAGGTAGCTTTTGGAAGTGCCCTTTGTGATACAGTGGAGTGGTGCTAACACCCAGAGGCTTTCAAGCTATTGATACATGAAAGATGAAGGAGTGAATCATTATTGAGGATTATGTTAGGTAAAAAAATGATAAGGCAGCAGCAAGAAAAGTTAAAACATGACATTTAAAAAAAATGTTTTTATTGATTTTTAAGATTTTTTTTAAACATATCTTTATTGATTTCAGAAAGAGGAAGGGAGAGGGAGAGAGAGAGACAGAAACATCAATGATGAGAGAGTCATTGATCGGCTGCCTCCTGCATGCCCCTGACTAGGGATTGAGCCCACAACCCGGGCATGTGCCCTGACCGGGAATCAAACCCTGATCGCCTGGATCCTAGGTCCACGCTCAACCGCTGAGCCACGCCTGGCTGGGCAAAAGATGGCATTTTTAATGAGAAAGATTTGAGTTTGTTTGTAGTCTCTCAGGAAAGGCTAAAGACTACCTAAGAGAGAGAAACAGAAATGAGCTCAAAATATAAGGAAAAATCAAGATTAAATTGGGTAATGATTCATTGCAAGAATATGAAGTTCTTATTTTATAAATAGTCCACAATATTTACTGAGCCCTTATGTACCTTGCACTAATGTCTCTAAAGGTTTTAATCAAATTAACTCATTTAATCCTCACATCAACCCAATGAGGTAAAAAATTAATTCCAGTATTAACACAGGAGTGTGCTCAGGGAGGTAACTGACTCACCTAAAGCCATCTAGCTGTAAGTGCCAAAGCAGAGATTACAGCTAATTCTTTTCATTCTCCAAAACTCTCCTCTCTCTTTTTTTCCAGCTTTCTTAGTTATGATTTTTAAATGCAAAGTGTATATATTTAAGGTGTACAATGTGATGATTTAAGAGATTTGATATATGTATACATTGTGAAATGATTATCCTCGTTAAACTAATTAATATATATATTGCTTTACATAGTTACTATTTTCTTGTGTGTGTGTTGAGAACACTTAATATCTACTCTCTTAGCAAAGTTCAAGTATGCATTACAGTCTTATTAACTATAGTCATCACGCTGTACATTAGTTCTCCGTAACTTTTTTATTTTATAACTAAAGTTTGAACTGTCTGCCCAATGTTGTCTTCTTTTCCCCTCCCTCAGGCCTTGGCAACCACCATTCTACTCTCAGTTCCTATGAGTTCTCCTTTCCTTTTTTTCAAATAGGAAACTTTGTTGATTTTAAGTACAGAGGAAGGGAAAGCGAGAGAGAGATAGAAACATCAATTGGCTGCCTCCTGCATGCACAGTTCTGGGGATGGAGCCTAAAACCAGGCCTGTGCCCTGACCAGGAATTGAGCTGGTGACCTCTTGGTGCATGGGACGATGCTTGGCCCACTGAGCCACACTGATTGGGCTTTTTTAGAATCCACATATAAGTGAGATCATGTAATATCTGTCTTTGTCTGGCTTATTTCATTTAGCATAATGCCCTCAAGATCCATTCATGTTGTTACAAATGATAGGATTTTCTTTTTTATGGCTGAATAATATTCCATTCATATAGATATTATGATTTTATATGCATATGTGACCATTTATATATTTATATATAATTATCTATTCATAAAAATTGGTCCATTCATGCATTCAAAAGTCTCCTCTTATATTCCAATTCTTCGGTAGGTAATATATTTTCATCTTTGTGTCCCCCAAATATACCACTTGGATTGTATCTAAAGCAACTTCCTTTGCCACCTGACCTCATCTCTTTCATGATAAGCACAGCCTAAGTTGGTCCCCCTGGGTGAAACAAACTTCCTTCCCTGCCAATAAACACCATCTCTCATTCCCTAATCTCCACATGTCAATAAAATCCAGATACTTTAGAAAATGGTGTTCTAATATTGTCTATGTGCTTAGTATTAACACAATCACAATCTCATTTTTATCTCAGCTCCACTATATAATATATATGTATATATATATTTGAGGTAATTATATATAAAACACCATATCACTGTATTCTTTGTACTAAAATAATCATGTAAATTAGTTCATCCATAAATAATTCAAAAGGAAACTCTGTGAATAAAAAATCTTAAGTATGAGTTCTGGTTCTGCCCATTTTTAATTAGAAATGGGATCTTGGAAACATAGCCAGCCTACCCCAGCTCTTTCAATATGCCTCATAGAATTGTTTTGAGAATTGTCAAGATCATAAAAATCAAAGTCCTATATAAAGTTAGGTAAACTTAACATAGCATTTCCCAAGTTTGTGTGTGTATATGTTGAGATACCATTTGCATATACAAGTTAGTATACAATTGTATATGTATATTGTTTTAGTATATTCATAGAGTTGTTCAACAATTACCACACTCAACTTTAGAATATTTTCATTACCCCCCGCCCAAAAACCACACGTTTTAGCTCTCACTTCCCAATCCTATTATTTCCCCCTCTACCTCACCAGCCTTAGGTAATGTCTAATCAATCTACTTTCTGTCTCTATAGATTTGTCTATTCTGGACATCTTGTATAAATATTGTAATATAATATATGAGTTTTGTGCATCTCTATTGTAGCATGTATCAGTACTTTATTACTTTCTATGAGCAAACAATATTCTATTGTATAAATATACAGCCTTTTATTTATTTATTCATCAACTGATGGGCATTTGGGATGTTTCTATTTTTTGACTCTTATGAATAATACTGGTATGAGCATTCATGTATAAGATTTGCTTGGGCATAGCATTTTATTTCTCTTCGGTATGTACCTCAGAGTGGAACTGCTGAGTGATATGATAACTCTATCTTCAGCCTTGTGAGGAGCTGATCACTGTTTCCCTACATGTCTGCCTAAATGCTTTAAAAAACAGAACAAAACAAAAAAAGAAATTTAAGCTTTACCAATTTCTGCTTCCGTATGCTAAGTGAAATAAATCAGACAGAAAAGACAAGAACAATATGATCTCACTCAAATGTGGAATCTAAAACAAAAAGTAACAAGCAAACAAGAACAAACTCATTGACACAGACAGTAATGTGGTGGCTCCCAGAGGGGAAGGAAGATGGGAAGGAGATAAAGAGGGTGACCTGGTCAAATATAGGGGGAAGGAAGGAGACTAGGCTTTGATAATACAGGTGGCGTGTTATAAAATTGTACACCTGAAAGGTATATAATGTTATTAACCAATAAATTAATTTTTAAAAATTCTGTTCTAGCTCGGCCGGGCATGGCTCAGTGGTTGAGCGTCGACCTAGGATCCAGGTGATCGGGGTTCGATTCCCAGTCAGGGCACATGCCCGGGTTGCGGGCTGGGCAGCCGATCAATGACTCTCTCATCATTGATGTTTCTATCTCTCTCTCCCTCTCTTTTCCTCTCTCTGAAATCAATAAAGATATATTTAAAAAATAATAATAATAAAAAATAAAAAATTCTGTTCTAACTTTGAACCCCAGCTTGAACGTTACTGATTGTTTCTTTTGTTTGTGCTCCCATGCATCCTATGATTACGTCATAATAGACCATCATGCTTATGCTAATTGAACATTTATTTCTCTGGCATCTCCTCCAGTGCCTTCTGCACTACTGATTGCTTAATGTTTAATGCTTAATGCTTAACAAGCACAAATATTTTATCCACTGATTTGACTTGTTTGAGTTATAAGAAATTTTTGCTCTTATATTTCTCTGAAATTTCTGTTTTAATAATGAGTATGTATTACTTTTGGCATTGCTTTTATAATCATAAAAATATATATAATCATAAAGCTATTTAAGTATGCAATTATAAAGCTATTTGTAATTATATATTGTATAATTTACTTTTGATTACTTCTGCTGGACATGTTTAATTGCATCATCAGGTAAAAATTCACTTATTCTTTAAAATACACGGTAGCAACTACTTTCTTGAGCATAACAAGAAATTCTTTGGAGTAGCCCTTTGTGGTAGTACCATTTTTGTGAAATATATTTTTTATATTCCAATTCTCTATAATAAAAATGATTTATGTTATTTTAAAAAGATCCTTATTTTGGAATGTGACATTCCTTTGAACCACGAAAATTTCCTAAGCAGAAGTCATAAATATTGAATTATTTGAAAAGGAAAATATAGTCTCTAATATACAATGGATACATTGTCATTTTGGGACTTTATCTAACAAATCAGTCTCTGATATCTGGATTAATTCTGAATGCACTAACAAAACTGAGTTTTCAAATCTGTAAAATTAAGAGCCAGAGTATGTATGTTGACAACCTCAAGATATTGTTGTTATATAGGACTCAGCTTAGAGCTGGCAGCCAGTCTTCCTCTATGTCACAGCTATTGTATTGCCATGAACTTTAGAAAATGTACAATGAGATTGGATATTAAAATATACAATGGCTCAGATAATTTCAATTTTTACAGTAGAAAATAATTTTGAACCGAGTGAGTATCAGTGGGTGAGTCTGTATGAGATTGCTTCCGTGAAAAGCATACGCTTTAGCACAAGATGGACGAGTGGTTAGGATATGGACTTTTCCGCCACACCGCCTGAGTGGGAATCCTGGTCCTGCATCTTATCAGCTGTGGGAACTTGAATATACTTTTCACCTCTTTGTCCCTCAATTTCCTCTTTGCAAATTGGGTACACAATTACTAACCTCCTAGGATTCATATAAAGATTATGTATTAATGCTTATATAGTATAATGGTTATATGTGTGAGAACATACTTGGCACTATATAAATACTGGCTAAGATCACTGAATGTATTCCTTTTGACCAGTGTCTGGATAATTTTAAATGTTTGACTCTGCATCTCCTATAAATCAGTCTATAATATAGACATTCTAATAATTTAGGTTATCACATCCTCAAGTGCTTCAAAATATTGGCAGTTTACATACTTTTCAATGTCTTCTTTACTCACATTTTCAGTCAAATATTCTATTGATGCATATAAATTGAAAACACATTGATATTTTTGATCCATTATAGTAACTAAAATTCAAACATAGTGAAAAACAACTCTAAAATCTTAACCCCATTTGAACTTGAAGAAAACCTTTCATTACTTGTAGAAATTAGTGCGCTAGACATACCTTAGTGGAGGGAATATAATTAGAGAAAATAAAAAATATACTTCTTTTTTGAATTAAATGTTGAAAGCACTGTAACCTTGGGTTAAATATGAGCAGCCGCTGGTAAAGTGAATGAAAAGGTGCCTTAAAAGTTGCCACTGGGGAATTTAAGGAAATAACGTTCGCATTAAGTTAGAGCTATCAGTGTAGAGCTCTGTCCATTCTCCCCTGAGCTGTTATTAGTTATCTAGCAAAGGGAATCGTTATATTAAAGCCAAATTTGAATTTTGTTTCTTTTTTTTCCTGTAAGTACTATGCATTGATCATTTTTTAATCATTATTTTTCAGTCACAATTGCCTTTAAGGAGCAATAGAATTTAATGCTCTGCAAAAAAGAAGTGACAAAATGTAGGAAAACAAAGCCAAGGCAAAAAGAGACTGAGCTGTAGCTGAGGAGTTATTGGATTGGATGGCTAGGAGAATGTCCTCTTTGGACTCCTTTGTGCATGTAATCCTCTGCTTCTACTCTAGCGATTTTCAACCTTGACTGCACATTAGAATCAATTGGGGAGCATTTTAAAAATTCCAGTGCTTAGGCTGCACCATGGGCCATTTAAGTCAGAATCTCTGGAAGTAAAACCAAGGCATCAGTATTTTTTAAAATTCTGCAAGTGACTTCGATGTGCAGCCAAGGTAGAGAACCACTGCTCTAGAAAATCTCTTCCACCTTCTTTGCAAAATACAGTAGAGGCCAATTCCCGTGACCAATGTGGTGTTTATTAGTAATCACGCCAGGTTTTCCAGTATTTCAGAATCTCTACTTGCTTTAGCTATTTTTACTCTTTTATTTATATGTAATTCTCACTATTAGGCTATATTGGCAAGAAGAAAAATGGGTATAATCTTCAGAAAATATCAATTAAAATGTATACATTGTCCCCCTCTTTTATTAGCATGAATTGGTTTATCAGATTCCTGAGATGAAACAAATCTTAAGCCCTTAGAAGATGAGATCTGAGTGGGGAAATTTCGGTGTTAAGAGATCTGAGAGATAGGACTAATAAGTGCGGGGAGGTGTACAGCCTCTCAAAAAATACTACTAACTTATCACATGGCCTTAAAGATCCCATAAAGCCTCCATCAGCAGCTCTAGGTTGTCCGTCTAGAGTAATCAGTTAAGGTGATCTGGTCAGCTAGGTTAGCTGTTAGCCCAGGGAAAATAGGTTGATTCCTTTAGATTGTCTCCAAATTAGAATCTCTCAGGAAGATTTGAAAATATACCTGTTCTGCAGCTCGCCTCCAGAGATTGTGGTATACACAGTTTAGCATGCAGCCAGGACACGGCATTGAAAAATCTCCTCCAGGGATTTAGAGTGTAACCAAGACTGAGACACACTGCTCTAGGAGGAAGCAGCCCACCCAAAATGGAGTGACAAATAAGAGAAGTGATGACTTAACTGAGTGTTTACATAAAGCGCTGCTCTGAAAAGTGCTCTGAGGATTACATACAATGCTTTTTAAATTGCCTCAATAAAATCAGAATGGCATATAGAATGTACTGGGCATATCACAGGAAGGCATGAGTATCGCTCTCAGGAAACAGGTTTTTACATACCCTAATAGAATAAGAGAAATTCTGAGCTGCCTTTCTGCAAGAGAGTAATGCTTTTTTCTCCTGGTAGCCTTTCTTCATGGCCCTGAGTTATGGCAAAGACAAATAAAATGAAGCCCTGAAGAAGCCCCTGTAGGAAATTCATGGAGGAAAATACTTGTTTCTCATCTCAGACAATAATTATTTAGCACATCAACAAAATATGATTAAATTCCTACTCTAATACAATAAATAGAATGTGTTAAGATCCAACTATTAATACAGCACTGAAGTAGATGCTTCTTGTCTGTTAACACATTTTATTTTCATAAAATCCTTCCAAGTAGGTATTTTATCACCATCTTTCAGATGAAGAAATAGGCTGGGGGAAAATGAAACAACGTGTTTAAGCTCACGCAGCTAGTAAGTGATGGGTGGGTGTCCAAAGTCGAGTTTTGGGGGCTGCCAGCCCATGCCCTTTGACAGCACTCCCCGCACTGCTATGACGGGCCTGATGCTGGGTCAGGCGCGGGGCAAGAACACTTACAAAGGGAAAATCGTAACCAACTAGGACTTCTAGCAACATTTCTTGCGTGAGAAAATGTTCTTGAAGGCACCGCTCCTCTCCTCTCTCTTCTCCCACGTGCCTCCAACTAAATCAACAGGTTGTCTCAGGATAGATCTTTCTCGAAAATTACAACATGAGGGCGAACCGCCTGCAGAGGACGAGGGATCCATTTATCTCCAGACAGCATCGCCGACGTGGGTCTTTACAGGGAGTGAAGGGAGGGAAACGGGTCATGGCGTGAAAGCCCCCAGTGTGAGCCGGAGGGGGGCTGGCCCAGCTGGGGTCGCAGCTCGCAGGGACCCGCGGCCTGGGCGCCGGGGAAGCTGCCTGGCCGGGCGCTGGATGCTGGACTCCAGGCCGAGGCAGACGGGAGCTGCAGCCTCATGGTACGAAGGTAATGAGACAATTAAAAAGGAAAATGTGAAGATTGCAGGTAGCACAGTTCACCCCCATGCCTTTCCTGGAGCCACCCGAAGAGAAATTTCAACAATTCCTTTCACTTCTTTGCTGGCCCTCCAAGCAAAAGCCACCAGGAGCCTGTAAGTTATCCAAGGGTGTGCAAGAGCCCGTGGCCAAGGCTTTGAGAAAACCCACACGCACTAGCATTCTTCTAACTAGATTTGTGCTTTTTATGTGTTCAGTCAAGAATGAAAACACCATTATAAATGTTATGCTTTCCAGGCTTGACAGATGCTCATCTTGGGAGGAAGTTACATACACAGATAGAAAATGAGCTGTAACAAATTTTTTTGTGGCGGATAAGAGGGTGTTTTTTGAATCCTTGATGAAATCCCACCGTAGTATATATATTCCTTATTACCCAGATTTATTCTGTAGAACTTTCCCTCCACCATTTTTACCAGCCAACTGACAATTTTCAGAGTTCCTATGTTATGACTGCTTACTCGGTATAAAGCAGAAATGATGTTTTACAGCAGCTATAGGAAGTACCATTGAGAATTAAATTGCTTTCCTTTCTTCCCCATCATTGTGAATTTGGTGCAGATGAAAGATGGAAGATTGGCAGCCAGGGAGTCAGAAGTCCTCTGTTATCTGCGAGATGCACATGATATGGGCAGAGGCAGCCTCAACTTCTCTCTCACACCGTACGCCAGCTTTCAAACCTTGGAAAAAGAGCTCAGTGGAGAGTGTGTCATTTGTAAAAGATAGGATTTCAAGATAGGCTTTCTTTAAAAAAATTTAAAAAGGGGGGGCTGGGATTTACAAAGCAATTAGAAAAAGGGAAAAGAAAGTAAGTTGGGGAAAAGATGTACAAAGATGCTCTTTGGGTTCCTGTTTAGCCTGAGAAGAATGTGAGCCCTTCTTCCTGATTTTACGATTATTTTTTGCTCCTGCTTTCATCTGTATGTCTGGTAGTCTCAGCCCATTTCTGTTGTGCGTAGACAGGCTTAGTACCTGTAACCAATTCCTTACCAGCCAGAGCCAAGTCCTGAGCTCCCTATGAGAAGGCGGTTCCATGGACGAGCTCCCCGCGCCCCCTCTCTGTCCTCTCGGTTTCCCACCTGCCTGCCTGCCTGGCAGGCCTGGCCTGGGGGATTGAGCACTCTCGTTGCCTTGCACCTGGTCTGGCCTCGCATCCTAGCTTGATTCCAGCTTTGTTCCTGCACAAACCTAGCTCCCTTTCTGCAGCTCGGTGGCCAGGTCCACACCACCCTCTATGGAGCCCAGGCTCTTAAAAAGCTGGCCCAGGCTCAGGGAGTTCTGACAGGATACCTCGCAGGCAAAATTTGTCATAGGTTTCTTTCCATCCTGCCAGAAGCTTCCTCTTTCTTTTGTTTCCCATGGATTTCAAAGAGCTTCTAAACTGCCCAGGGTTGCACCCTGAAGGCGTTCACCAAATGCTCAAGTCAAAGCTTCGGTCTAACCTTTCCTCAGCCTCCCCTCCGCCCTCCACGCAGCAGCATTTACTCTTTCCTCCTGCCGAGAGTCTGGCGGCAGATCCATCTAGCTTGTGCTGTGAAGCACAGGCTTGCATAATGCACTATTTAATTAATGTTTTTCATTATGATTATGAGTGTGCTAACTGACCCCATGATTCTACTTTGTCTAAATTAAATTTTTCATCTCCCAGTGCAAACCTGCTACTCCTGTGATCCCGATTTTTGTTTATGGTGCCACCAACTTTTTCAGGTTCCCAGCCCTCCGTGTCATGGACTCCTCTTTGATTTCTCTCTCGTGACTGCATTAAATCTCTTTCCAAATCCTGTTGATTTTCACCCACCCCCAATTTTCTATTCCCACTCCTACAGCCCTAATTCATTTGGATGAAATAATAAGAGTCCTCTAATTTGCCCTCCTGCCTGCTGACATTTCCCCTTTTAATCCATTTTATACCCTGCTGCCTGATTACGCTTCCTAATGCATTTAATTCCATTCTTCACTTACTTGCTGGGTGGTCAGAGACACAGTAATGAATTCCTTTAAGTTTCAGTTCCTTATCTGTAAATTATGATAATATCTCAGAATCATATTTTTTTAGTGCTTCGTTGTCACAGAATACAGCACAAAGCTCTTAGCCTGCTCTTACCAGCTTTTAAATGTCAGCCTATTTAGTCAAACTTATTTCCCACTTGCTCTTATTTGTTGCACTCCCAATGTCTAATGATGATGAAGATGATGATGATGTTAACATCTAATAATATCTATGTACCAGAACAATTTTAATCACTCTTACATGGGTTAGCTCATTTAAACCTCAAGCTATAATGTAGCTACAATTGTAATCCCCTTTGTACAAGTAGGAAATTAAAGACAAAATAAATTAAACTTGCCCTAAACCACACAGGAAGGAAGTAGAGGAACTAGGATTTGAACCCGTGAATTGTCCTCGGAGATTGCCTTCTTAGGCTGTGTTCTAAGTGCTTTACACATATCAGCTATGTGTTGTTGTTTTTAACATAACTCTTTTTCAAAACTTGTTTTTTATTATGAAACATGAACAACAGACCGAAAAGTAGACATATGCATAATTCATTGAGTCTCACAAAACAACTCCCAGGTCAAATATACAACATTGCCAAAGCTCCTGTAGCCACCCTTTGCACTCCTAACACTACCTCTCCCACCCACAGGCATAGCTACTTTCTTGATTTTGTGTTTTATGGGAAACATTTCCTAGGTTTGATTTATACTCATAACAGTTTAACATGTACCCTAATCATTGTAAAAGAGTATGAAGATTTTTGAAATCTATATCTATTCAAACTCACTGTATGCATTATTTTGTACTAGGTTCCTTTTGCTCAATATTTTATTTGTGAGAACCATCTTGAGGTTGGTTGTTCCTGTGGTTCATTCACTTTCCTTCTATAAAGTATTCCAATGCATAAATGTGCTGTTTTTAACCCATTTTACCTTTGACATACTTTTGAATCAATGCTGCTATACACATCTTATATGTGTCTTTTGGGGTGCGTGCCCATGCATTGTTGTTGGATATATACCTAGAAATGGAATGCCTGGTTATCAGAAATAAGTATATTCAACTTTAGCAGAATATGCCAAATTTTTTTCCTCCAAAACAATTATGTGCACTTACATTAGCATCATGAGTATATGAAACTTCTCGTAATTTTACATCCTCATTAATATTCAGTATATTCGAGTAAAGTCTTTTTAATTTTGGTCATTCTAATAGAAGTATAGTGAGCTCTTCTTGCAGTTTTAATTGATATTTCCCAGATTACTGGTGAGGATAAGTATACTTTCACTGGTTGGTTGATTTGAAATATCCTATTTTGTAAAATGCCTGTTCAAGCCTCCTGCTCATTTTTCTGAGTTCTCTTTTTTCCTAATAATTTGAATAAATTTTTAATGTATTCTAGGTGTGAGTGCTTTGTGGTTATTCAGGGTGTCCCCCCCAAAATGTGTATACACTTTAGCAGCTAATAGCTACTAATGAAAATGAAATGTATTTTAATAAATACTGCCTTTATAATTATTCAAAGTGTATAAATTTTTTGGGATACCCTATATTTATTGCAAATATCTTCTTGTATATTCTGACTTACATTTTTCACTTGCTTAATGCTATCTTTCAATTTTCAGTAGTATGATTCAATATAGCAAATTTTTTTCTTGATGGTTAGTGATTGGGGTACCTCGTTTATTGAGCTACCCACCCTGAGATCTTTATTTTTACCCTTACCTACCCTGATATCATGATAAGATCCCTCTTTTCTATCTTCTAGAAGATTTATTGGTTTAAATTTCATACTTAGATCTTCAATACTCAGAGATTTAATTTTCTGTTTATAGTATGAATTGTGGGTCATTTCATTTTTATGATCTTCAATTAAACCTTCACCTTTTGTTGAAAAGATGTTGTTCTGCAATGTAACCACTGCTGTAAGACGTGCCTATATTTGCAAGGGTCAGTATCTTGGCTCCCTATGTTTGTTCCCATTATCTCATGAAAATTTTCAAACACACTACAAAGTTGAAAGGATGGTCCATTAAACCTTCTAGATTCTACATTAACATTTTGTTATGGTTGCTTTATCACATATATCTATTCCTCTAGTCATCTCTGAATTCACCTTTTAGAAGCATTTCAAAGTAAATTACAGCTATCAGTACACCTTATCCCAAAGTACTCCAACATTAATATTATTAACTAGAATCCAGTAGATGTCTATGTTTGTTTGTTTTTGTAAATTTACATATAATGAGATGTACAAACCTTAATTGTAGTATTTAATAATTTTGATACATTCATACAAAGATTAGTTTAGCCTATTCTCCAAACTTATACAAATAAAATCATACAGTATTTACATGTTGAGTAAAGCTTCTTTCATTAGTATAACATTTTTGATATCCATCTAAATGCTTTGTTTCTCTTTTTTGCTACTTAGTATTAAATTTATTAATATATAGCATTGTGTTTCTCTATTCACCTACTAATAAATACCTGAGTTGTTTCCATTTTCAGCTACTCAGATATAAAGCTGCTATGAACATTCTTGTAAAAGTCCTTTAGTGGAAGTGCTTTTCCATCTTGAGTAAACACCTATAAATAAAATTGCTACCTTATAGGGTAGGTACATGTTTAGGTTCAGAGAAAGCTGCCAGAAATGTTTTAAGGTGTTTTACACTTTCCTAAGTGATGAAGAGGAGGTCTGGTGACTATGTATCTTTGTCAACCTTTAGCGTTGTAAGATTTTGTTCATTTGCTCTGAAATTCTGATGAATATTGTTATTTCCATAATGGCTCATGAGGTTGAAACCATTTCAAGACTATATTGGCTATTTCCATATCTTCTTTTGTGAAGTGACTATTCAATTATTTTGCCCATTTTTGAAATTTGGCTTTTTCATTACTGAGTTGTAGATACATAGATATAGGTGTATATTGTGGATTCAAGTCCTGTATTAGATATACACTTTGCAAATATTGTCTCTCATAAGTGGATGCTTATTTATTTTCTAAGTATCTTTGTTGATAAGTAGAATTTTAAAACATATATGAAATCTAATTTAGCATTTCCCCCCTTTTATAGTTATAGCCTTCTGTTTCTCTTCTGAAAAAACTTTGCATATTTCCAAGTTGTGATGATATTGTCTTCTTTCTTAGAAGCTTAAAAATCTAGCCAATGTCACCACAATAAATTTAATAAAAAATAAAATAAAATTTTAACTGACAAAAAAGCTTAAAATTTATTTATTTATTACTTTTTTATTTTTTGTTAATCCTCACCAGAGGATATTTTTTCCATTAATTTTTAGAGAGAGTGGAAAGGAGGGACAGAGAGAAAGAGAAAGAGAAGAGAGAAACATTGATATGAGAGAGACATATCAATTGATTGTCCCCTGCATGGGGCCCATGGGCCCATGGGATCAAACCTGCAACCCAAGTATGTGCCTTTGACCATGTCCTTGACTGGGAATCGAACCCATGACCTTTCAGTGCACAGGCTGACACTCTAACCACTGAGCACACTGGCCAGGGCTAAAATTTATTTTTAATGCTAAAGTCTATGATCCACCTAAAATTATTTTTTTGTATATGGTAGGGTTGAAGTTATTTTTTATTTTATCTCAAGCTCTAAGTAGTTCAACATGATTTATTAAATAGACTCATTCCCTCGTTGGATTGCTTGAGCAAATTTGTGGAGAATTAGTTGAACATATAGTTGAGGGACTATTTCTGAGTTCTCTTTTCAGTTCTATTGATCTATTTGTCTATCTTTATGCCAGAATCTTTCTGTTTTAATTACAGTGGCATTATACTAAGTATTGAAGGCCTGTAACTTTCTTTTTAACTCAAGATTGTTTGTATATTCTAATACAGATATTTACATTTCCTTTGTATTTTCACCAAACTTTTGAATGTTTCTCCATTTCTAAAAAAGTAATCTGCCAGGGTTATTGAAATTGCATTGAACCTGTAGGTCAATTTAAAGATAATTTACATCTTACCAATATTAGGTCTTCCAATCTATAAACATGTTATATTTCTCCATATATTTTCATTTTATTTAATTTTTTCATCAATGTTTTCATGTGTCTAATATACAGGCCTTTTTTATTGTTTTTGTTAAACGTAGTTTTAAGTATTTTATATTTATAAAGCCATTTTTGAAAAATCAACATTATGGAAGTGTAAATTGTACATATCTAACTACACCTTGTAAAAATGTGTAGTTTGATGATTTTTAACCATATTATTTATCTTTTTTTAATTAATAAACTTTATATTTTAGAGAAGTTTTACATTTGCAGAAAAATTGAACAGATTAAAAATATAGAGAGCTCTCATATAACACCCCACTCACCCCGTATGCAGTTTTCCCTGTTATTAACATCTTGAATTAATGTGCTAAGTTCATTATAATTGGTGAATCAATACTGATACTTTATTCTTAGCTAAAGTTCATAGTGTACATTTGGGTCCACTCTCGATGTTGTACATTCTATGGGTGTTAGCAATATATAACGGCATATATCTACCACTACTGTGTCATACAGAAAGAATTTCACAACCTAAGATTCCCTATGCTCTTCTTTCTTTTCCTTCCTTCTATCCTAGAAACACCCCAAAACTACAATCTTTTTACAACCCCTATAGTTTTGTGTTTTCCAGAATGTTTCAGTCCTCTAGAGAGCCTCTTCTTTCCTCCAGGTGGAAGGCTGGAGGGGGCTGGAGTTGGGTATTTAGCTTACTCAGGATGGTTAAGCTCTGGTAAAATCCAATGTGCCAAAAACTTTTGGGAAATAGTGTTCCTTGAGGGCAGGCTTTTGTTAAGGTGAACAGAAGCTCTGACATATTTCAAAAAGGCTACTTCCTCTCCTCACTCTCATCTCCCTGCCAGACGCACAAGGGGATTTTTCTTTGATTTTTACCTTGAGAATCTGGAGGGGCTCCTGGAGGCAAAACTGAGGAAAGTTTTTAACTCTCTAGAATATTCAGACTGAGCCCTCAGCCCTTCATCAGTTCCACTCCCTGTTTTATCCCTTTCTGGCCCCCGCAGCAGAACTTTGCTGGTGGGTGTAAATTCCCATCTGGTGAACTGTGATTTCCTCGACTTGCTTGGCCCTCCGACTTTGAAAACAGCAGTTTATCCTGTGAACTAAATATAAGAATAGTTGTTGATTTTTAGTTTGCTTAGCTGTTTTCTTGTTGTTGATAACTTTTAAGCTCCTTGCATGTGAGATCAGAAGTAGGAAGTTAACAAAATAATTTATACATTAAAAAAAATGTTTTTCCTAGTTTGTTTGCTTGACCCAAATTACATCGCCTGATATTACTTAAAGTAGAAGTCTCCATTATTACCTACTTTAATCTACATTTCAACTCTATGACTAGTTAATTAATGCATTATTCTCTCTATCTGGAACACCTCTCTACTAGGTAAGGTAGGTAGTTTTTATTTTGATGTGTTTAAATTCTACCCATCCTTTATAAATTCATTGAAATGGTATCTCTTCCATGAATTATAGAAAGTATTACTGTGTGTATTAGTTTATGATTCAAGTGAAGTTGTTTTAATCCACTTGTTTAAGACAAAGACAAGAAAAATATTGTTTTTAGAAGTTGTTTTGATATAAGAATGAAGTTGTGCCAAGATATCATCTATTTTCCATTGATAAGCCATCAGCACCCAGCTGCTGAGGGGTCTCCCTGGAGGCTTACCATAACAATATATGGAAAAGCAGCTCTGGCAAGGGGATATTTAGGCTATAAATACTGAGAGTTGTGAGTATTCCAGAGTTTCGGTTTGAGCAAGGGTGGTTTGCTAACTTAAAACTCTCTTTGGGGCATTAGCTCCTGCATGGCCAAGGGAACTCTTTGGTTGGCAGTGGTGAAAAACTAAGACAGTGGCCCTAAAAAGAGATCAGTCCCACCCTTACTGTCAATACCATCACCTTAGTTTCCCAGCAATGTTCTCTATCAAAACAGGACTTTTTTTTTGTTTTTTTATTGGCAGCCGGAAAACAGCTTGAGGTTGGTTAAAACCTCTCCCAAGTGCCTACTTGTAGGAAAAGGTACACTTCATATTAAATTTGGACTTTATTCCTTTTCTCTCCTCTTGCCTGAAACAATAGTGTGATTAATCTGTCATTATTTCTAAATTTGGCTTATTAAAAGATATCATTCTGTATGTTATTGGTTTGTGAAATTAATTATAATTCCCACAGTGAACCTGTGCTAAATAAATTGCTGGCAAAGACAGAATCAGTCTCTGAGTATAACTTTGCCACTCAAAAACAAAACAAAATAATGACTTTTCTTCTAAAACTATCTCGGCACTATTTACACTGTTCTTATAGTCCATGTCACATTTTTAATACATTAGTTATTTATGTGCAGATAGATTACCATGTAGATTATAAAACCACACTTTTTCTCTGATTAATTTTTATTTACCTCCCAGAACCTAATTCAGTGCTTTACAGTTAATAAACATACTTACTCAGATTTAGCACTATATCCCACCTCTTAGAAGAATGAACCCTAATGGAGTCTAGCACTGATTCCCATCCTAGATGATATCGTCAAGATTGAGAAAACATAACCCAGAAACCTCTTCCCAAACTCACTAGAAGCTCATTTTCTTCTGTGATGTTAAATCCCAAACCCATGTCAGTTCTCATAAGTATGGTCACAAATTAAATTATATCTTATGCCGAATAACTAGATATTAATTTTCTCAAACCTCTTCCATTTCTCTGTCAAGTGCCCTCATTTAGCAATGCAAGAGTTAGTAAGGTCAGCAGAGTAGGAGGCAGAAAAAGGCAGATGAGGCCAATATTAGCTATGCTTCCTACTAGAGACGGCAGTGGGTGAGCATAGCTGCTATGAGAAAGAAGTCTCTATGGCTACCGAACTGGGGAATTCTGTCATGCGAACCAAGGAAGGCATGTGTTTAAATCTGCATTGGGAATCTATCTACACGATAAAGCCATAGGTCATTTAATTTTTCTGTGCATGGAACCCATTTCTAAGAGATCACTTCTGGGACTAGTGTGCTTAGATACACTTTGTGACATTAAGCATTCTCTCAGACCTTGGGAACTGGCTGCCTGCAAATTAGGATAAATAAAAGTAAGATGGTAAAAGTAGGAAATCATTTTTTTCCTATTAAAGCAAAGCTAAGCTCTCCCAGAAAGACAGGAAAAACTAAGTTGAAATGTAATAGTGAAAAAAAAATTCTCAAAATAAAAACATCTATTAGAATTTGCATGAGTCATACTTCTGCTAGAATACCATACCTACTTTTGGTTTTCACACCTTAAAAGAGATTTTGAGAAATAGGAGAGGGTCAGGAAAAGTCACAAAGGTAATCAAAGAATTGTAAATCAAGAACTTTAAGAAAAAGCCAAAGGTACTATATCACTTAATGTAAGTAATTTAATTCCACAATTATATATCAAGTGTGACTTTTCATTCTCCATAATTATATCTTATGTAGGAAAGAATATACAAAATGTGTTATGCACAGAGCAAGTATCTTAGCATTTAGAGAGAGAAATTTTTGCAGGTCAACAATTTACCATATGTTTTCATTGGAATACGATTTCACTGGTAGGTTGTAGTTGAGAGCACAATGTTGACCTTAGATCTGTTTCATGGCTCACCTGGGCAAAATATTATTAGTTTTTGTGTGCCATGATTTTCTTTATAAAGTGAGAGACATAACAGCATCTAATTTAGTGAATTAAATGAGTATTAATCTAATATATGTATGCTTACACAGTCTCTTAAATTAGTACACATTGAATACTTAATAAAATATATTTTTTCTATATTTGATTGAAAGCAGCTCATATGGAATGCCATATTCTATTGGTGTACAAAGAATTTGTTTTGCAACTAGTCTGAAAACCAAAATGGAAGCAATTAACTTGAATAAAGATAAATGTTTATTATTGGGGAAAAAAACAATACGTTCATGATAATAATAGCCCATGATTATTAAGCACTTACTATATCACATTTATATTATAAGTACTTCACATATATTGACTGATTTAATCTACTCAAAAACTCCATGAGACACATGCTCTCGTTATGCTTATTTACATGTGAGAAAGAGACTTTAGTAGTGTTTGCTACATCACACAGCTAATAAGGAAGGAATTTGGATTAGAACCCGGGAAGTATTTGTTTTGTTTTGTTTTTTATTAATCCTCATCAGAGGATATTTTTTCCATTGATTTTTAGAGAGGGTATAAGGGAGGGAGGGAAGGGGAGAGAGAAAAACATCTATGTGAAAGAGGCACATCAGTTGGTTGCCTCCTGCACATGCCTTGACAGGGGCCAGGATCAAACCTGCAACCCCAGTACCTGGGCTTGACTGGGAATCACACCCATGATCCTTTGGTGAGCAGACAGACGTGCTAACCACTGAGCACACTGGCCATGGCTGAACCCAAGGAGTTTTATCCATTAATCCATGCAAATATAGTTAGGAATTCTTTAATACTGAGATAGATTTCTATCTAATGCACTTTTTAAAAATATATATATCTTTATTGATTTCAGAGAGAGGAAGGGAGAGGGGGAGAGAGATAAACACATCAATGATGAAAGAGTCATCATTGATCGGCTGTTCCCTGCACGCCCACTGGGGATCGAGCCCACAACTGGGCATTTGCCCTGACCAGGAATCGAACCGCGATCTCCTGGATCCTAGTCAATGCTCAACTACTGAGCCACATCCAGCCAGGCACTTTCTAATGTACTTTAAATATATTTATTTCTACATTAAATTCTGTGAATATTAGTGTGAGGGGGCACATTAACAAAATCTGAATGTTCCTTTAATTTTAGCATACCAACCTAAGCACCATTCCTAATACCACTCAAAAAACAACTAACATACACACATGCGTCTGTTCTTAGCCTATAGACAATAAAACAACATTTTCTGTTTCTACACCAACTGTGTATTTGGTCTTGGCCAGTTTGCTTTCTGTGTGTTGAGTATTGTTTATCAATGCGAATATTTTTTGCAGTATATTGATTGTCACAGCATTCTGTATCTTGAAATGCAAAATTAAAAGAAACTTCAATTACAGTAAAGATCCTCCCCTCAACCATAATCAACATATCCTGTGTTTGATAATTTGAATACAGTTCCATAACTGATACCAATAGTAAAGAAATAGCTCATTTTCAAAGAAAATCCACTAATTTTTAAAATTAATTATTTCTGATGTGGAATGAATATGTGCAAAATATTAAAAATTATAAAGTGGCTTAGACATATATCAAAAAAGAAGTCAAATAAGTGCTTCAGTTCTGCATACATACATAAATATTCTCACCCCACGATGTCAGTTCCAAAGATGTAGCGACAAAGAGATGAACTAGCGGGCCACAGCAACACAAGTTTATCATTCCTGGTGTGATGCGCAGCTATAATTTCCCTGAGTTTGGGCCCGAATGACAAACAGAGAAAGGTGAGACAGGAAATATGAAACAATCAAGGCTAAAGAAGGTTTAACTCTGAAGGTAACAACCTTTGCCCTGAAGCTATGGGAGGCATTTTAAGCAGAAAATGTAGAGACTATAACTGACCACTAAACAATAAAGGGAGCCTGGCTGGGCGTGGCTCAGAGGTTGAGCATCAACCTGGGATCCAGGAGACTGGGGTTAGATTCCTGGTCGGGGCACATGCCTGGGCTGCGGGCTCGATCCGTGACTCTCTCATCATTGATGTTTCTCTCTCTCTCTCCTTCTCCTTTCCTTTCTCTGAAATCAATAAAGATATATTTAAAAAAAACAAACAAACCAGGAAATGGAAATGTGTCGTACTTTGTTAATCATGTTTTTTTGCTCTTTTGACGTTTGATTTGTATGTATGTACTTGAACATTAGGTTGATATTAATGTAAAAATGATCCACATTTAAATCATAGAAGTGATATGTGATTTAAACTATTTGATTCTCTGAATTTTTTCTTTTTTTCTTTTAATTTCTTTTCTTAGTATAATTAACATAGATTCAGTGTTTAATTTTTATATGTAGAGTTTTATTGCATTTTTGAAATTAGCTGGGAAACATAATAACAACCAAAAGGAGACTATTCCCTGGAAGAAAGAATATATTGACTATTGTTGCTGATTATGACCCTAAACACATCATTCTTGAACATATTAAGTGTTTGAAAAAATACTGGTCATTTATATCTGGTTTTTTGTTTTTTTGGTTTTTTGTTTATTTGATTTCTTGGTTTGCAATGGTGGCAATGTCTTCTTCTAAAATATTAACTGGATATTAAATGATCAGCAATCTGTGTTTTAGTCACATGGAGTGCACATCATTTGACATGAAAATTGTGATAAAATATTGAAGGTTATAATGAAATGTGTTTAGCCAAAATGAAAATAGTACTTAATCTACATTATACAAAAATGTATTGGCATAAATCAATCAGCAAGTAAATACTCAGCAAGTATTTACTGAGTTTTTACTTTGTGCTTAAGTAAAAGGGAAGGTAAACAATATTGCATACCACATTACATTTATTTCTCAGGAAGATCAATTAAGTGGGTCATAATTATATCCATTTTACATAGAATATAACTGAAGTACTGTAAGCCACATCAAACATCTAGGGAACTGTGTAGTCAGGATTTGAATCTGTTACCACCTGTCCTAATGCTTATACTATTTTTACCCACACCATGCCTTCTGCTTTGGTTTGAGGGTGAGAAAACTAAAAGAAATGAAATAAGTAAAAAAGATCAAACTGATATCAATGAGAGCCAGAAAGTTTGGGAAAAGGGCAGCTACATTACCGTGGGGAAAGGGAAGAGGAGAGATACATTTCTGCAGCAACTGTCACATTGCGTGTTCCAGGCTCGCAGGGCCTGTGAGGGCTGATGACTGGGGGTGTCAGGGTGGAGTCATGCTGCATATTTATTAACTTTGTCCTTCACAATTCCTGGGTTATGTTTCGGAGATTTGGGTAGAATTTTGTACTCCTCCAATAGTTAAATACAAGTGAGGATTAGTATCTCTTTGTCTTCAACTTCATTATCAAGCCAAAAAGCAAGTCTTAGAATAAATTCTGCCTTACTCCCAGGCACTGACTAGCAAGTACCTACCACTTTATTCACACAACCTGGCCTCTCAGCTCAGTGGAGCATCCACTCTCTCTTTTCAGGTACTCCACTAACATCTTGCATGAAAAGGTCACTCACGGCGACCAAATTACTGTTCTATTTCAGGTAAAATAGCCTTTCACAAGTGGGTTGATATGGGACTTGTTCGTATTCTGAATGTAGGGCAGCATTCCCAAAGGTATAGCTAGTGAGTCTGCCATATATTTATACCCTGGTCATAAAAGGGTGGGAGTGTTTAACAGTAGGATTTCTATCCAATCCACACGCAGTCTCCAAGGGAAAATGATGCCCTGGCATTCATTATGCTAAAAGCCAAAATTTCTGGGCTTGAACTGAGATAAAAGTTGGATATGTTCCTACAGTGGTGGGTGTGTGCGTGTGTGCACAAACATGTGTGTGTGTATTTTAATCAAGCATGGATTTTTTAAAAAGATAATCCACTTAGTTGAACATACTTTTCCCCTTTAAAAATGAAATAAAATAAAGCTGTTTCAATAGACAATTACATGATTTAAAATTTTCAGACTATATTTAAAATATAAAAGACACTAGCTAAAATATAAAAGGCATTAGAAGAAATTATTACCACCTTACAATTTTTATCAGTTTTCTTCTCTAAACATTGGCTTATTTTTTTCTCACTCATGGGGTGCCCCAGACTTCATTTACAACTATGGCTGAGAGAAAGTTTCAACTTATATTCAGCTACAATAATACTATAAATTCATCATTAATACTGTTAAATTCATCACTAATGCCATTTGGTTACTCATGCTGAAACAGGAAATTCAGGAATCTTTTATTTTATTCTCAAATAAAATGTCCCCTTAGTCATCAGTTTCCAAAGATCAGTTTTAGCTCTCTATTTTTTTCTGTTTGACAGCCTCTGACCAGCCTTTGACAAAGGCTGGGAGGGGCTCAGGGGTGGGGGGTGAGGAGGTGCGGCTGGTCAGGTTCTGCAGCTTGATCTGGGCCATTGCACACAGGAGTGCACTTTATGAAAATTCACCTGTTAGTACATGAATGAGTGTGCACTACTCTCTAGTATTTTAAACTTTTTTTTCCTCAACCATCTTTTTTATTATCACCCCCACAAGAGAGAAAAAAATTAAAAGTTAAACACTCAAGAATAACACTTTTTTTTCTGTAGGGTTGGGGATCACAAATCATTGCCAAATCTAAAAATGCCTTACTGTCCCATTACCCATGCTGAACTTTTTAAAAAAATTATTATTTATTTATTTATTTATTTATTTATTTATTTATTTTATTTATGTATGTATTTATTTATTTATTCTTTAAGTTTGAGATCACTCTAGCTTCTGTTTGAAGAGTAGATCAAGAGAAGCAAGGAAAACACCTTTATGAAAGAGTAAACCCTCAAGGGCTCTCTGTCTGAAGCCTCAGAACTGAGACAAGCCCAGGGCCTGGTCCCACGCAGCCCTTCAAAGTGATTTTGAGTATGTCAGAGCCCAGATAAAACTCCTCAGCCCGCTGGCGCGCCCACTTGAATCAGACACTGACTTTCTCAGACCTGGCCCAGGTCATCCCAGCCTGAGAGAGAACTTTGTCCAGCGATGCCAAAGCTGAAAATATTGCCTCAGTCTCAGTGAAGCTCAAGCTCCGAAGCTTCCTGGAAACATACAGTTATTTCAGCATCTGGATGCTTCTCCTTATGAGAACAGACTGGATGTGCTGGGAGCCGGTTTGGGACAGGATGTCAACTGATGTTGCTCTGCGTACATATACACAAACATATATGTGTGTGTATATATACACATTATACTTGTATGTAGATATATGCACATATATACACATGTACATGTATGCATATGTATAAAAATTAAAACATACATGCATGCATGTGTGTATATGTACACACATGCATGTATGTTTTTAATTAATTTGTTTAAGTTTTTTACCTTTTGAGCCCCTCCGCTACTGCTCAAAGAGAGTACTCCAATGGACAGGAAGAGGGAACCATCAGTCTCCTATGGCTTGGGCCTGAAAACTAGTACATCTTGAACTAACACACAAGATCGAGTTGTCAAATGAGACATAAATCAAACATCTTGCCCAATTCTGAGCATTGCTAATAACCATGTCAAGGGTATAGGCAATTCAAATGCTCACACAGTATATAGAGAGGTCCGAGGCATCTCCTCTAAACCGTTCTTGAATCAGAAATACACCTCTAATGCAGAATTCTGTAGTAGATGCAATCGCTTCACGGGAGCGGTCTTGGGCAAAAACACAAGAGATTCATGCTGTTCTTATCGGAAGTTCAGTACTTTCCATGAATATACTCTTGACATGTTGTTAATCTTTGATTGCTTTCCAGAGTGCTGAATTGTGTTTGAGTTTTAGCCAGCATATATTTCAGAGTTGTATGGTTTATGTGACATTCTCCCAGAAACCTCAAAGATTTGGGTGTTTGTTTTTTTTTTTTTTTTTTTACTTTAAGTTATCTTTTAATTAGAGAACATCCTGCTAAGGGTTTTCAAAAAATAAGGTGTCCTCTTCTCAGCAAATAATATTAGTTCATGCACCCAGAGGCCCAAGACATTTGTCCAGGTTCACTGTCTTCAACTCTTCCCCCAGGGTCATGTCACTAGTAAAGAAAGCTGATAGATCATAAGAGGGCTCTGTTAATCTTTTCTTCCCACATCACTTCTGACATATTCTAATTGTCAAACAGTCATTATATGCAGCCCAGGTTCAAGAGGAGGGAAATTAGACTGCATTTTCAATGAGAAGAGTGCTCAAAATATTGGTAAGCATATTTATTCTATCACATTCCTCTTATCCATTTTTTAATTTTCTGACTCATTTTCTGGGAAACTGCTCAATTATACTTTTCAGGTCTTATAATGAACATTATTGCTTTCACATTTTTAATTTCTAAAAAGTCATTTTGTTTTCTGAATATTCTTAGCACCTTTTTCTTTGTAATGGATATATCTACTTTTTTATTTCTGGAGAGATTAATAGTAATTTTATGCATGCATATACATATAAATATGTAAGCTTAGACATATATATATTACACATCTAAATCATATATATACACATAGATTTACATATATACACGTATATGCATACACATACATTTAATATATAATTTTCTTCTGCCTGAAAAATTGTTTCTCCTGATTTTTTCTATTGTTTTAATTTCTGGTATTCAGATTAGAGGAATCCTTGGCTGTCCACTCATGTTCAGGAATAGGAAAGCTAAAAGTTGATTGTAAGCTCTAAGCATGTAGAGAAATCCCACATTTGAATTTTGGTGAGTTTTGCAGTCATTTGGGCCATTTTAAAAATATCACAACATCAACACTTTTAGGTCTTCCAGTGTTAGTCAGATTTCTCCAATATTCAGCATGTAGCATAAAATTTTGCAGCATTCTGGGGATCCAAGTGAAGGAAGAGAACTGCTGGGCCTTAACATTCATTCAGCAGTAGGAATATATGTGACACCTTAAACCCTTCTTTTTGGTATAAAATCTCTTCTCTTTTGTTGTCTTCAGAGGATAAACCTTCAACCATCTGCTATTGTGTTCATAAAATAAACAAATTAGAGTGTAAGAATCTGTTCCACAAACATATTTTAACCTCTGGTCTTTATTTTAGCCTTCCATTTCATTCCTGAGTTTTTCAAAGATTTTATGATGTAAACTGGGTTGGTTCTCAGCTGTCTCCACTGTTGGTTTTGGATGAAGCTTTCTTGAGTCTGCAAAGGTGGTTATTATTCCTGACCTTTCGTGCAGTTTCCAAAAGTTTCTTATTTCTGCTTCCTTTCCTGTTCTCCCCCTTTTTTATGGGCCTATGCAATTTTAAAAGAATCTCTTTATAGTTGTTTTAGTGAGAGTTGGGACTGGAATAAATTTATGTTCAATCCACTACCTTAACCTTGAAGTCCCCCATTCCATTAATATTTCTTGAACTGAATAAAATGTCTCTATATAAGGACAAGGAACTTATTGAAATGTTAATACCAACATTCCTAGTTGGTTGAATTGATTATAATATGTTCAAAAAAAAAACTCATTAAATTCTTTCTTTTATTTAGATATATTTTCACTTTGCTAGAACATTTAGCCAAATATTGGAGTTTTTCATATTACTAGTTGCTTTATTGTAATACCTAATTTTTTTCATAAAGTCAATGACATAATGGAAAGTGAAAATAGCCCACAAGAAATCTCAGTAGAAACTTTGCATCTTTAAAGTAAGAAAAAAATTTAAATATATTTAGTTCCGGTTACATGAAAGATTTGATGTCTTAAAACTCTGGAATGCATAGAAATATCATAACTTTTTACAACTTGTAAACAGCCAATCATAGAGTTTCCACTGTTTTAATAACAAGGGAATTCAGAGTTTCATATCCTTTTATTAACTGATGCCTTCAACCTTAAGATTTTAAGATACTAAAAACTTCAGAAACACAGCACCACCCTTAAATGTATTATTATTGATGGTGTTGCTGTTACTAAATTTCAATTAAAATAATGTTTCAACATGAAAAGTTAAGAAATAGTATAATTGACATTCAAAGGCCCCATCACACATAATAAAGCACTTTGCCATGTTTACTTGAGATCCTTTAGAAAAAAACAGAAAATGGTTTAAAAATTTTGAAATTTCCTACCTGTTCCCTTGCCCTACCCTCTGCCCAGGAGTAGCACCATTCTGAAGGTTTTAGCTCTTACTCCCATGTAATTTTATTTACATATATATATAAATGATACACAGAATTATTTTGTGAATTTGAAAAGTGTTTGTACTGTGTCGTATATTGCATTCTATGACACTCCTCCCCAATTTTGGTGAATGTTATTAGATTTTTGAGGTCTATATATTAATTTGACCGTGTTCAGACATATTATAGTTCTTTTTAACTGCTTAATACTCTTTCAATGTCTGAATATACTTCAAATTAGTGCCCATTCTCTTTTAATGTAAGTTTCTATACTCCCCCCTTCTTATTTTTTGGCTACTAAATATAACACTTTGGTAAACATTCTTGTATATTTCTCCTTGAACTTATGAAAAACTTATCTAGGATGGATATATAAAAAGAAATTGCTAGAATATAGAGGATATGCCTTTCTGTTTATTAGATACTGCAAAAATGTTTTTTATTGAATATATTGGGGTGACATTGGTTATAAAACTTTATAGGTTTCAGGTATACAATTCTACAATACATCATCTGTAATTGTAATGTGTGTTTACTACCCCAAGTTGTCTCCTTCCATCACCATTTATCCCCCCTTAACTCTCTCTTCTACCTACCTCTACCCCTTTCCCTTTCTGTAGGGTGGTTTTACCAATTTACACTCCCTTGATAGTGTATGAGAGTTATCAATTGCTTTGCATCTTCTAATTTAGTGTTTTGCGCTTTAGAATGTTTCCAACCTGAAATGTGGCAAATTGTATCTTATTTGGTTTAAAATTGCATTTTTCTGGTTAGTAATGAGATTGAATTTCTTTTCACATGTTTATTGGCCATTTGACATTCCTATTCTGAGAAATGCTGAATAATATCCATTAATCATATTTCTTTTTTATTTTGTCTCTTTTATATTGATTTCTAGGCTGAAAACTAGTATTTCATCAGATATGTATGTTACACAAATAAAACTCCACCAAATCTGTAGCTTGTTTCTGAAGTTTATCTTTTTTTTAAATTTAATGTAGGCACATTTATCATTTTTTATGGTTTGAAATTTTTGCATGTTATTTAAGAAATTCTTTCCTACCTTCATGTCATAAACACGCCTGCATATATTTTGTTCCCAAACTTTTGATTTTTACATATAAATCTTTAATACAGAGGATATGTCTTTAAATGTGTAAAATAAGATATCCAATATTATCTCTTCCATGGGGAAATCCAATGTTACAAGGATTGAAAGTTTAAATGGTTCACACTTTATCTACTGATTTTCTAGGCTAAACCTGTCTTATACCAAGTTTCTATAAATGTAAAGGTCAGCTTCATACTCTGAAATGCGTATTAACCTATTTGTTTATTTCTTTGTCCATACTATGCTGTCTTATTTACTGTTAAATGATAGCACACTAATATCTGGTTGCACAAGGATCTTTTATTAGTCATTAACATGCCCTAGCTATTCCTACTCATTTAACCTTTTTATGAATTATTTGGTCCTGCTTATGTAGATCTACAATAAAACTTGTTGGAATTTGGGGCAAAATGTATTAAATGTATAGATTTATCTAAATCTGGGAAAATTTTATTTTTATGGTAGTGAATTTTCCTCTCAATTGACATTTTTAAAATGTAATACTAAGAACATTATTCTATTGATTCATTTTCAATCATATTTTTATTTTTTAAAATCAAGTATATTTCGCATTTTTGTGCGTATATAACCAATCAATTGATTTTCATATTACTCTTTAGAAAATTATTTAATTTTTTTATTAATTTATCTTTAATGTTGAAAGTATTACAGATGTTCCCCTTTTCCTCCACTGATCCCCTCCACCCCACATCCACCCCACCTCCAGGCCTTCCTGAACCAATGTCTGTGCCCATAAGTATGCATATAAGCATATAAGTTCTGTGATTAATCTCTCCCCACCCACTCCCCCAACCCTGCCTTCCCTCTGAGATCCCTCAGTCTGTTCCATGCTTCTGTGTCTCTGGATCTATTTTGTTCATTAGATTCCACATATGAATGAGATCATGTGGTACCTGTCTTTCTCTGACTGGCTTATTTCACTTAGAATAATACTCTCCGGTTCCTTCCATGCTTTCCCAAAGGGTAAGAGATCCTCTTTTTTTTTTTTTTTTTTTTTTTTTTTACAGCTGCATAGTATTCCATGGTGTAAATGTCCCACCGTTTTTTTATCCACTCATCTACTGATGGGCACTTGGGCTGTTTCCAGATCTTAGCTATTATAAATTATGCTGCTGTGAACATAAGGGTGTGTGAGTTCTTTCTGTTGGTGTTAAGGGATTGTTAGGATATATTCCTAGAAGTGGGATCACTGGGTCAAATGGCAGTTCAATTTTTAATTTTTTGAGGAAACTTCACACTGTTTTTCATAGTGGCTGCACCAGTCTGCATTCCCACCAGCAGTGTACTAGGGTTCCCCTTTCTCCACACCCTCGCCAGCACATGCCAGTTGTTGATTTGTTGATGGAGCCATTCTGACAGGTGTGAAGTGATACCTCATTGTGGTTTTAATTTGCATCTCTCTGCTGATTAGTGACTTTGAGCATTTTTTCATGTCTCTTGGCCATCTGTAGGTCCTCTTTGGAGAAGTGTCTATCTAGGTCCTTTGCCCATTTTTTATTTGGATTGTCTGTCTTCCTTTTGTTAAGCTGTATAAATTCCTTATATATTTTAGATATTAACCCTTTATCAGATGTGTCATTGGCAAATATGTTCTCCCATACAGTGGGCTCCTTTTTTGTTTTGTTGATGGTTTCTTTTGCTGTGCAGAAGCTTTTTATTTTGATATAGTCCCATTTGTTTTTCTCCTTTGTTTCTCTTGCCCTAGGATATGTATCAGCAAACATATTGCTACGAGAGATGTCTGAGATCTTGCTGCCTACGTTTTCTTCTAGAATTTTTATGGTTTCAAGTCTTACATTTAAGTCTTATCCATTTTGAGTTTATTTTTGTGTACAGTGTAAGTTGGTGGTCTAGTTTCATTTTTTTGTATATATCTGTTCAATTTTCCCAACACCGTTTATTGAAGAAACTATCTTTACTCCACTGTATGTTCTTGCCTCCTTTATAAAATATTAATTGAACGTAATGACTTGGGTCAATTTCTAGGTTCTCTGTTCTGTTCCATATAAAGATATATGTCTGTTCCTGTGTGAGTATCAGGTTATTTTGATTACAGTGGCTTTGTAGTATAACTTGATATCTGGTATTGTGATCCCTCCAACTTTGTGTTTTCTCAAGATTGCTGTTGCTATTCTGGGTCTTTTTTGGTTCCATAAAAATTGTTGAAGTGTTTGCTCTAGATCTGTGAAATATGCTGTTGGTATTTTGATAAGGATTGCATTGAATCTATAAATTGCTTTGGGTAGTATGAACATTTTAATGATGTTAATTCTTCCAATCCATGAGCATGGTATATTCTTCTACTTGTTTATATCTTCTTCTGTCTCTTTTTGCAATGTCCTGTAGTTTTCCGAGTACAGGTCTTTTATCTCCTTGGTTAAGTTTATTCCTAAGTATCTTAGTTTTTTTGTTGCAATGGTAAATGGGTTTTTGTTTTTGTTTTTTTTGTTTCTCTTTCTAAGAGTACATTATTGCAATATAAAATGGCATAAATTCCTATCCCTTGCTTATTCTCTTCCCCTTCTGGCACTCCTATGATAAGAATATTATTATATTTCATGTTGTCCCACAGCTCCCTCAGACTGTCTTTCTGTTTTTTAATTGTTTTTTCTTTTTGGTTCTCTGATCGAGTGATTTTTTTTCTACCCTGTCTTCTAATTCACTGATCCGATCCTCAGCTTCCTCTAATCTGCTGTTTATTCTTTCCAATGTATTCTTTATTTCTGCTGTCATTCTTAATCTCCTTCATAGTTTCCCTATCTTTTCTCATCATCCTTATAATCAGTATTCTGAACTCTTTATCTGATAGATTTCTTATCTCCACTTCACTTAGCTCTTCATATGGAGACTTCTATTGTTCTTTCATTTGGGGCTTGTTTTTTTGTCTCCCCATTTTGGCTGCCTATTTGGGTTTGTTTCTGTGTATTTGGTTGGTGTGCTAAGACTCTCAGTCTTTTTGGAGAGTCTCTGGTGCAGGCTAATGTCAGACACTGTTTGTGACTGGCCTTGAGTACCCTTTTTGGGGCTATCAACGATCCACAGCTTCAGATCCCCTCCACTGGGGCTGGGTGGGCTTGTACAGGCTCAAGATGCACACCAAAGTCTGCTTTTCCAAGGCCCAGTAGATCAGGCAAAGACTCAAAGAACTCTGAGGTCTGCCTCTGCCTATAGGCTGATTAATCTAATTCTCTTAATGAGCCTCAGACTGTAGAAACTCCACTGGTTGGAGCAACTTATTGTTATCAGTCTCTTAATGAGCTTCAGGCTGTAGAAATTGCACAGGGTAGGGAGAGAGGTTTTCCAGCAGGGCGGGCCAATTGCTTTCCCCTCAGGCAAAAGCTGCTTGGAAGGTAAATGTCTGCCTATGAAAGATGTCCTCTGCCATATGGAGGAATGACTCAGCACAGGAATCCAGATGGGTGTCCTCTGAGCTCTTTTTCCAGAGCCCACAACCCTAGATCTCCTCACACAGCTTCGATTCACTGTGCTCTCCCTCTGCTGGAGCCCAAGGTGAATGGCTGCACATGAAACTTTGTGTGTTGGCCCTTTAAGACAGTGCCTGCATTTCTTGCTCTCCCTCCCTGGCAGACAGAAACCCTACTGCTTTTCACATCCAGATATTCTGTGGACACCTTTCTTAGTTCTGGTGCTCTTGGCTGGGAAGCCCAACTTGGGGTTTAGACCCCAGAGTTCTCGTATCAACCCCCCACAGCTGTCATATCCCTCTGGACCTTCAGCTGCTGCCTGTGGGAACCCAGCCAGCCCTCTCACACCTCTGCACTTCTTTCCAGTTTTTATGTGGTCTCCACTTTTCGTCCTTGGTTATGAGGTTGATCTCCAGCTTGTCTTCAGGTGCAGTAGATTATTCAGGATGGTTTTTTTTATATTTAGTTGTAATTCCAGATTGGTTCTGGGAGTGTCAGTGTAGCTTCCATTCAATCCACCATCCCATATTACTCTTCCATTTAACACATTTACTGAATTCTTTTGTTAATTCTGATTATATGTAGTAGCCCATTAATGATTCTCTCTCATCACTGATGTTTCTATCTCTCTCTCTCTCTCCTTGCTTCTTTCTGAAATCAATAAAAACATATTAAAAACAAACAGACATATTTTATGTCCAATTATATACCTGCATTTGGAGTTCTGCTCCCTGGTTCTTCTAAACCAAAGGCCCCATCTTCTGTCTCCTGGGGGCCATCAAACCCCAATTCATTCATATATATATATCAGAAAATCCTCATTGCTGCCCCATTACAGGCCCAGTACCAGTTTACATTTATCATTCTGTTTTATATTTCCTCTTTAAGATTTCTTCTGGTGTTTTCCTTACTGCCTTAAAAATTGAGCTGCACAGTTAAAAGGAATTGGCTATTTTTTATGCATCATTTTTAAGCATGCCTAAGTGATGAGTAAGATATCCATTTGATCTAGTCTGTATATTGTCATTCAAGAGAGGAAGAAGGGAGGGAGGGGGATCAGCATTTATTGAACACTGACTTGTACTGGAACTTTCACAGACATCACTTCTCTTAATCCTTAGGAAAAAAAGTAAGGATGGAAGATGTTATTAACAATAATGTGATAATAAATGTAATTTTTAAGAGATTACTTTAAAATCTATCTGAAGAACAGTTTTTGGACTCCCTCAATGCTCCTCACGGCTCAGTTTCTCAAATGTGGGAGGATTAAAAATATGTTTGTTTTAATATAATTTACAGCAACATGGTAAAGTAATTAGTGTGCCTGGAGAGCTGTAGAAAATGAACAAGTCTTTATTAAACTGAAAATATATTATTAGATGACATAGTATGAATTGATGTACAGGTTTACTTTTTGTATTTCAGGGGTTATGTTGTCTAAGCAGTGAAAGAAAAGTAATAATGAGGAAGCTTCATAAGGCAGCCTGAGATCTGGACCCCAAGTTAAAGATGTTGCATTTCCCCAATGGCTTCTCCTAGAGCAAAACAGACCTGACTCATACACAAATTGAATTCACATGGGATATTGTTACATGGCTTTAAAAAATATTTTATTTCATGCCCGGCCGGCATGGCTCAGTGGTTGAGCATCAACCTATGAACCAAGAGGTCACAGTTTGATTCCCAGTCAGGGCACAGCCCAGGTTATGGCCTCGATCCCCAATGGGGGGGAGGGGGCGCGCAAAGGCAGCCGATCAATGACTCTCTCTCATCACTGATGTTTCTATCTCTCTCTCCCTCTCCTTTCCTCTCCCTGAAATCAATAAACGTATTAAAAATAAACAAACATATTTTATTTCCAATTATATACCTGCATTTTAACACCCTGAGGGAAAAACGTCAGCTCACATCTCGTTCAGCAACCCCCCTCTCTTTTTTGATTTGTGATTGCTGTGTATGTCTCAGGCTGATAAAGTGTTCTATCCTTTGACCTACTCTAGATCATCTCTCTTTCGTGCAACTTTTATGGTAGGTCTTTATTGAGTCTTTTCACCCTAACCTCCTAATACTTGCCAACCTTTAACCTTGTTAGCTCAGTACAGGTTCAGCATCCTCAGAAGCCGCTTGCTATGGGCACATTTCCTACCACAACCTTTGAACTTTTAAGTGAGGGCAGGACCTATTTCCTTACATGTGCTGCTGCCTGAGTTATTTTGAAAATCTGAAGTCTGCAGCTGTTAGCTCAAGGACAACCCAGGGGAAATGTCATTTTCCTCCTAAACTTCTGAGGAAATTTCTTTGTGTTCAGTGTAGGCAGAAGGAAGGAGGGGGAGATAAAGACACTATAATAAACCGACCCCCTAAATCCAAAAAAATCCTTTTTTATTTTCTCCTTAGGGAAGTGACTAGCTGCAGGAAGGACATAATAGCAAAATGTCATGGTTTTTCCTAGCAGAATATATGTGCATCTATTTTAAAACAAGATCATTAAAAGACTTGCAACTTTAGGGGAGAAAGAGACCTGAAGTCAACTTTTTCATCCTTTTAAATATCCTTCACATTTTTTCATCCTTGTACTTCAGAAAGAGAATGATTAAAAGCCCAAATAAAAAATGGAAAGTACATCAGAAAGGGGACATTTTCAGTGTCCTTCGGCAAACCAGTAAGCAGGCGGGATGTCTAATGACTATATACAAACAGTATTTTCTGTGTATGAATCACCTTTCTTTCTGGCTGTTTTTTAACATTTTATTCTCAAGGAATCTTATTAAATCCAAAACAAACTCTATTATCACTAAGAATGAATTCCACTAAAATGTTTTTAAGGCATTTAAATTACAAAGACCAAGACCATACTCTTAATTGGTGATATAACAACCAGTGTGTTTCCATCTTTTATCTTTGTATATCTTCTCATGCAAAGGAAGATATATAGCAGTCTATAATTGGTTAGAAATATTATTACTTACAGCCTAAAATAAAATATTTGAGCATGTGGAGTAAGGAGTGGGAACAGGGAAGGAGAGAGAAATTATTAGAAAACTGTCAAACTCTCAGGGAAAAGAATTTAGTAGTTATCAACTACTAAATTTCCTGTTAGGAAAACCAAGAGACTCCACGGAGATACACCATCTATTCAGTTTTTTGTCTAACTGGTGAGAGAAACTAGAAAACTAGTGTGCAATTTTATGGGCTGTATCTCAGTGGAAACCACAAAGAGGGAGGGAGCATTTTCTGAGAGCTTTAAAGAATTCTTAATTAGACTTGAACTGAACCTTTAAATATGGGCTGTAGTTAAATTGCTGCAGGGGAGAAGCATATTTCAGATGATTATGGGGTTTTTTTGTGTGTGGGGAAGTGAGGAGATGGGCACGGATAAAGCCCAGGCCAAATCCCGAGGGACATCAGCTTGGTGAGAAAGAACATTCCCATATATCTCTCAGAACACATTAGTGAAGAACCCTTTATAGAGCTATCTCCAATTTCATATGTAGAATTCAGCACTTCCCTATCGTTCCACTTCAAATACTTATAATGAGGTTTAATATAAGTAATTACTTTAATCAAGTAAGCACATTTTATTTTCAAAGAGGTCTCCCCATCCTGTCTCAACTTGATAGTAGTTCCATAAGGCCAGGAACCGTACTCTAAATCCCAAGTGTTTAACAGAATGCCTAAAGCACATTAGGTGTTGATTAAATATTTGCTAAAAGGAGGGAGGAAAAGGAGAGGAAGAGAGAGGGAAAGAATGTTTATAGACTACTACACAATCATCACCACAGGAAAAATACTATGTAGATTTTTGTTTTTAGTTTTGTAGCTGTAAGATAAAGCATTTTCAATTGAATAAAATAGTTTTGGCTAGTCAGCCTTCTCCCAAATTAGACAAAACCAGTTCACTGGGAACATGATTGGTTCAGATGAGTAAACTGATTTGGGCATCAGAGGCACATGGCCTTTGTTACATCTTTTCCTTGAAGTCACCTAGCGTGTCAATCATATTTATTGTGTGTCTCTTTTTATCAGTATTGTCTTGGATCATTTTTGTACTCAATAAATGAATATTAATATGGTTGGTAAAATTTTTGAAAATTTGGTTTTTTAATTTCATGGTATTTTGTGCAGAGGTCATTTGAAAAATATTATAATGACCCCAACTATGACATGTAATTGCTGTTATTAGGCTAGCTATGAACTAAGTATTCTAGTAGTAGTTGAAGGACTCACAGTTTCCAACCAGTCTACCTTAGAATTAATGCTGTATATTTTTGAATTGCTGAAAATTCCTAAAAATAAATTTGATATACATGCTGTAACTATTACTGAGTAATTTGTCACTCATCTCCACCCCTTAGAGAAATGAATATAAGTGTTAGTTAAAATTAACATCTATTTTTATCAGACCATATGCTTAACAAGCTGATGGTACCTGACAGGCTTTAAAAAGATAGGGAGTGTGAGGTTGTACACACAGCACCGCATCTCCGACAGGGTGGCATTTCCTTTCTCTCTATTAACAATCTAACTCCCTTAAAGACAGCTCTTAGGACTTTCTCGCAGGAGGCTGAATAATACCTGCTCAAAAAAAGACTACTCAAAAGCCCTTGAGGAAAGAAAAAGAAATGCCTCCCTTGTAACAGACTCTGATAGGCTCTCTCAGTTCTCACTTAAAAGCCAAAGAAGCAGGTAGGTTTTGAAGAACTGAAGTGTCGAACTGAACACTGTCTTTTTGTGGTAAAAGGGAAAGGTCACTGAAAAAGAATTCTTAAATTAAGATTGAACTCTAGGGCTTGAAGATCTAAATGGGGATCTAACCTTTCACAAAATAAGTACAGAATTGTACAATAGGGTGTTCTTTTCTCTCTCCTCTTCCATCATCACCTCTTCAGGGAAAATGTCATTTCCAATATATAGACATTGACTCTTCTATTTGGCTTAGGTGGAAAGAGCTATATGAAAATGACCAATACGAAAAATTAGACGGTAAATAATGTCCTGATTTATAACATGAAGGTACTTTGCTAGGTGAGAGGTTATATCAATCTGTAACCAAAAGCTCAATAACATGAGCAGAGATGGTGTGTGGAGCCACAGAAAGACTCTGAAGACTAGAGGTTTTCTCTCGCTGCTGATCTGTATTCGTTAAAGTTGATTTGATCACATCAGCGGGTCTCCACCATAACAAATTCTCATTGAATCTCTGGTTCAAATTTATACAAATAAGTCCACTTATCACTTTGCATAATTTTCAATTTGATCTCAGTTTTTCTTATGCAATTTCCTTAAATAATTTATTTTAACAATTTCGTATTAATTTGATAGACACTTACATGCTGAATATGTAACTGTTAGAAATGTTTCAAGCAGAATATGAAAATTGCCATTAAATTAATAAAATGTAAAACAGTGGAAAGTCTAAGAAAATAATGCGCAATAACCAGACAACCATATTTACTCATTTTATATTTTACATATACATTTTTTATTGGTTAAAAATTGGAATGCAGTAAATGTGCAGTTATAAATCAATTTGACAAAGATATTGAGTATACACCATGTATGTGGCTCACTAATAAATGCTGAGGATTGAGCTCCCAGAGGCAATAAGACACGGAAACTGCTCTCCAAAAAGTAAGGGGACCCTGGAGAAAAAAAGACAGGACTACACAACTCTAAAACAGTGAGGTTACAATAAAGTCACAAATGCGATGCTTTGAGAATTTAGAAAAGAGAAGACTGCTTTCACCTTCTGTGCTATGAAGAAGAGAGAAGGAAGTAAAGAGAAACTTTATGTTTTATTTATTCCAATATGAAAATCTGACAAACAGGCTTGCTTGTCTCTGTGAAAAACTGCACATATTCAAATACACAGAATAAGTATATGAATAGTTACATGTTATTTGGAGATGAGTTGCATATTATTAGAGACCCAACTAAAGAAAATCAAACAATTTGATTTTAGTGCTTTATTAAATATTTATGACATACTGGTAACGTTGTAGTTAACTAGTTATTAATAACAGGAAAGGAGCAAAGGGAAGGCCAGACATTATAGGCTTGCGAAGCACTGGGGTAGGGATCCAACAAAGGGAAGAGAGACATATGCCCAGTAAAGCTGGGGTGACATAGGGAAGATACTTGCCTGTCAATCACACCTGGGGTCAGAGATGGTTGGCCAGAATGGGTGTAGCCACTGCAAACACAGGAAGATTTGGAATACATAATTCTCTGAACAAAGGAGCTCTCTCTCTTGCTTTTAAGATTCTTGGGACTCTTGTTGCTCAGGGAACACTCTCTTGCACTTGCCCCTATGGCTCACAGCCATGCGGACCCCACGTGCAATGGACTGATGGACTGCAGAGGGAAACACAAGCTGAAGTAGCCTGATGCTGGACTGGACCCAGCTCCAAGATGGAAAGGAAACTCTGGACACTGGCTCTGATTTTAGCTCTACTGAAACCCCAGCTAAAATTCTATGACTGGACTAAGAAAGATGAGACTTTGGAAACCCAGGGGTGTAATTCCATTGAAATAAAGCTTTCTACCCTATTTAATATTCTCATGAGGGGCTCTAGAAATGCTTATTCCAGCAGTACCCCAAGGACTCCACTCCCAGCAGCAACCAGGGGAGATGGGGCATGCTCCCCTCCTTTAACAATACCAGGCCCCAGGTTAGGTCAGCCAAGTACTAATGCTAGACCAGATACAAAGAAAGCAGAATCAACCTCTACTTTCAAAGAAAGGAGTAGAAAAGAATTTGGGACTGTATATAATATATCAAAATAGGTTAAGTACAAGAATATTCTGATTGGAATCCATAATTTAAATTAATTCAAGGATTATTGCTGCCATATGTACAATAAAGTTGATGACCAATGCTCCATTGGACTTAAGGAGTTTGAACAATGGTCAGCACTTAGGATATACTCAGTAAATATTTTTTGAATGATTTTTTAAAATTTAAATAAATATTGATTAAAAATAACTGATAATTTTAGTTTTTAAAAGTTCAATAAATTGGTAAGTTCAATATGATAAAGTCTCACCCATGGTAAGTGTGTTGTGTTGGAACTAGTTTTTCCTGGATCAGAAGAGCCAATTGTTAATATTTTCAGGAATTTTGCAAGCAAGTAGATGACATGATGGTAGCAGGAAATCAGCCATGAGGGGAGTATTTACACCACAAATATTACAAATGTCAAACATTTATCAGAAAAGTTCTGATAGAGTACCTTCAACATTGTGTATGTCTTGCCTGGTTTCCTATATTTTTTCTAAATCTTACACCTAGATTATTCATCTAAACCTAGACCACTGAGAACATCTCTCTCCTGGTCCAAAACTATTTAAGAAGCCATTGTTCATAGTTCAGATTTCAAAGCATCAGGTAAATTTTTCTCTATGCTATGCTTTGAATTTTATACTTTATTTTCTTGAAATGTATGAAGCTCCTGCCCCATTCCTAGGACTGCTAATTGGATCCCAAACTTGGGTTTTCGATTCATGGATCTATACCATGTTGTCAAGCCACATACATTTCCTATAAGACTGTGGTTTGCCTTCCTCTTGATAGCCTTGCTTGTGATTCAGAAGTTTAACCCAAAATTTTAGCTCTGTGACAGATCCTGCTGGAATCTCTGGATCATGTGTTCCTTAATTCTTAGCCTGCCTTCTGGGATAGCAGCCTGTCACTCACTCTTGATCTCCCTGACTCCAGCACCCTCTTGCCCGGACCATTCTTACCGAGTGTTAACCAGAAGATGCTGCCACGGTCTCTATGCCCTTCCTTTACACTTCTGTGGTTCCCCCACCCTCACTGCATCACCCCCGCAGACACACTAACACAGTCCATTGATCTTACTCACTGCCAGAAAAACTTGTGCATAGCCAAATCCAGAATTAAATACTTTGATTTGTTGAACCTGTTTTGACATTGTAGTAATGGTGACATGACCAATTTGGTCATATCAGATGCATTAATTCATGTAGATCAAGTGTGATGAATCGACAAGATGGCAGCCACATGTAAATAGCTACTGGGCACTCTGCCACACGCAGATAGTATCTGATTATATCCGAATCAAATGCTCCAGCAGCAAGCATTTTATCTGAGTAGAAATGTTAAAAGGTAGTCAGTCCCTTGTTCAATACATTTCAAATCTCATTTTTTACAGAGGTACTAAATATTTTGCAAAGAATTATCTGACTCATATAAAGATTTGACAACTATTCATACACTAGAACAATAAATTATCCTTAATGGAAAAGAAATCACATTAGCTAGAGCACTTGAAACTCTCTGCTTATTGATAATAGACACTAATCTAAAAAGCAGCAATCTCTCCACTTACTTTCATTTTGATATACATTTGTTTGAGCAGAAGTAGTGTTTCATCAAGCATGATAATGCTCCACTAGTTCCACCAGCTACAGAGTAAACTTACAGCCATAAAATATTTTGCTTTCCCAAAAGATACATGTCAACTCCCCCCACTACTTTCCCAGAATAATTTGTATGTGTACAAGTATATTAGCTTATTATTCAAATGTCTTTAAAACTTAGTGTTGCTTCTTTGTGCTAATTTATATAAGGGAGAAACCTCTTAAAGTTTATCCTTGAAAAGTCTTCATATATAATGTGCTCATTATAAGCAGAACTTCTTAGACATATTGCAATAATTGAAAGTTCAGTGCATTCCTCTCTAAATATATTAGTTTAGCTATAAGGTGATACATGAGGGACATGAACAAACACACAAGGAATAGATATATGTCAGGTACTGGGTCTGTTCCTTGTAGTATAATGGATCAGAAGTTCCAGGTTGAGGTTAGTACTATCCCTCTTACTATTTTCTAAAATTCTTAAATTTATATTTTTTACTACATATGACTCTCACAGTAATTTTATATTATGCATGATTGATATTAGGATTATCATTTTAGAGCTATCAAAAACACAGAAAAATGCCTTGTATATCACAGGATTCATTCTTGGCAGACAAACTCACATCAAGGTTCTCTAAGTCAGTCTCTGCATTGTATTTTCATAAAGAGAAAATGTTTTTATTATAGTGTTTATACACATATATTTATAAGTTGCAATTTATAACAACAATTTACTTAGAAGATGCAAATAAAAAGATAACTTAGATACACGTTCTTCCTTCAAAGAGAAAACAAAGAAAAAAACCATGTAAATATCAAATAATGACACCTGAAGTGTACTAAATCAGAATATGGGAGTCAGAGATAGTTTCCAAGAGCAGTGATATCAATCTAGACATTTGTGTGAGGAAGTGGTACTAGTCAAATTAAGTGAAAACATGGACGAAAGTTGGGAGAGCGAGGAGAGTGAGGACACAGATAAATGCCTAGAGGCAAAGAGAGACCAACATGTTTGGAGAACCACAGGCGGCTCAGAACAGCTGGACCACAGAGGGTGAGGGGGCGGTAGCATGCGATAGGCTGGAAGGGTAAATAGAGGTCACAAGGAGATGAGTTAGATTTATTTTGTTCTGAGAACAATGAGCACCATTAACTCAGTATAAGTGTTTAGACAACCAATATTGATTTAAATGCAAAAATTCAGATAGATGCCAATGACAGTCTTAAAAATACCTATGCTTCCCTATTGGCATCCTACCATTAAAAGACATTTCTCTAAGCAAAATGTGGTCATATCTATAAGAGGCTCCAAATCTGTATTTTATATTATCTCTAGAAAGGATTTGAAACAATGAATTATCTACAGAATCTATCCCAACACCTGGTCATCTCAATCTACTATGTGGAAAGAACTGTCTATTCAATAAATCAATTACTTTTTAGTTTAATTTAATGCACTGGTTTGTGCTTTAGTCTTGACTAGAATGGCCATAATTTAAATTAAGAAGACTAAAACTTACATGATTCTAGAAGAGATAATAATATTTTAGCAAAGCTAGATCACATGTTTATAGTATGAAAGTGAAAAAACACCCACCATGTGGTAAAATAAATCAGACCCAAGGGACACAGACTATAGGTAGAGGAGAAGAAATCATTGCTAACTATTGTTGAAACTGGGTGATGGGTTCTGGGTAATTCATTATACAATTCTCTCTACTTTTGTATGATGATAAAAACAAACAAATATACCTTATTTAGCATTGGCTTCTTTGTGATTATCAATGAAAGTATCAATTTTGAGCTAGCTGGGGAATTCTTACCTCTGAAACATCAAGAGGTCTTATGACACTGTTTTTGTGATTAAGAGCCTAGCTTGTATCCCAGTTTTCCCAAGTCAATACATAACATTAATTTGATCCAAATAAAAATTTCAGCAAGATTTCTTTTTTTTCCTGGAGGTAAAAAATTCAATTTTAAAGTTAATATAGAAAAGTAAATATCCAAGAAGAGATAAGAAAACTCGGAAAGATGAAAGCAATGGGGCAAGGAAACTAACACCAAATTCTAAACAGAATGAACTTGTAAAATTTAACTATTTAGTACTGGTATATTAGTGCTATGAATAGAAGATTATAAAGAACACCAGCTAGCTTGGTTTCTACAATTTTTCATGGTCATGAATGAGAAAACACACACACACAAATTTATTGAAACTGTTCTAGATACAGGTCTTTCCTTCAAGAAGCTGAAACAGACATGACAAACAAACAGAACATGTGATATCTGATTGGATTCTGAATTTTTATAAAAGGACATTTGGGAGGCAATTGGGTAAATCTGAATATGGACTAAATATTAACTACGTTGGATAGTATAAGGATATCACGGTTATGTAAAAAATACTCTTGATCTGAAAAGACAATGCTGAATAACATAAGAATAAAATTTTATTATTCTGCAACTTTAGAAATCTAAAATGCAGGGTCTTAGGGCCTGAAAATCTCCAGGATTGGCCGAAGTCTAGTGATCATGATTCCTAACCTTACTGAGACTTTGTGTGCTTGCAGACTCAAGGACATGAAAGTTCATGACCAATCGCCAGGCCTTTCATTTGTCCATAGACACTTAAGCTACTGAGAAAGCAACAGAGAAGTTTAAAAAAAGGCTAATGTGTCTTGTAAGTAGAAGTTTACATTGATAACAGTAAGAGATGTTTATCTCTAAGGGGAAAGGCAAAGTAAGTTGCCAGTCCTAAGCCTGTTTAGACTCAATGTGAATGTGCCCTATTCCATGGCACTCTGGAATCATATAGCTTCTGCCTGACAAAACCCATGGTGGCCTCCTCCAAAAATTGTCTGAAGGATCTGTACTGTGACCCTGATGGCAGTACCTTATACAGAGCTATATCATGGATTCCCTGATGCCATATCTCATATGTGTTCAGAATTGGTTCAAAGAATGCTAATATGAGAGATATGGAAGCAAAAGCTGACAATTCACCCTGCTTTAAATATCACTATGCACTTGACATCATGTATAGTGAGGAAAAGAGCATTTTATGCCCCAATATAAATGAAAAATAACAGAGTCATTTTCCTGGGTTCTGGTCCTCAAAATAAATGAAATCTTTAGCATCTACTTGAACCTGAACTTTTTGGCAAAAAACAATTTGTCCCCAGCCTTTGCTATGGTGATATCTGAAGATATGACAAATCTTCCTAAATATGATAACCACGTGACATTTTTCCACTATGCACACAATAACGTACACTTGATGAACATGGAAATTTCATGTTTTTAAAATGCTTACTGTTTTCTGTATTTTTAGCCTTTTCAATGTCTCACTCTCTTCGGTTTTTGCAAGTAAATGTTCCCTTCCCTTCTCTAAATTATTTCGTTTCTGAATTTTCCTTTGACTGAGGTAAGAACTGCATATCCCAGAGTAGGTCACATTCTAAACTCCAATGAAGTTGATGTTAGCAATGCTTTGCAGCAGCAGCAGCCACCACACCAACTCAGACGGGGGAAGGTGTCAATACTAGATGGGCAAATCCAGGAAAGCTTCCGACCAAAAGGAACACAAACCATCAGTGCTGATGGCAGGAAGCCTTCAGCAATTGTTCTATGGACATAATGGTGGGCAGCAGAGGAGGAAGGAATTGTGGTAGCTGAATTCTGGAGGGTTCCAAGGCCAGTTTAATCAACTGATTATGAAAGCATTAGAAGGTACCTTAATAGTTTACGGGTTACCAGGATCAGGGAAAATAAAAGTAGGTGCCTTATATGGGGCAGAGCAGCAGGTGAGAAGAGGAAGTCTCTGTGATAGAAGATTCAAGATGTTGGAAGCAGGGTCAGAGCAATAATACCTGCTTCCTATGCTAATTCTTGGTTTCGACAGTCCACAAGTATTAGTGAAAAAATAGTAAGGTTTATGCATATAAGTGTGCAAGTGATATCCTTCAAAAGAGTCTGTAACCATGGTGTCCAATGGGGAAGGAATTAGTTATTTGCCTTATGGGGGTGGTCTGATTGAAAAGGAGGTGTTTTTTTCTAGTTTCACAGAGATGTTATTTGGTTAAAAGTGACCTTGCAAAAGAGTGTCTTAAGAGCTAAACTAAACAAGATGCAGTTAAGGTCAGAACAGCCAGAGATCTAGAAACCTTCAGTAAAAGTTTCCCTCTGGGTCTGGTGGATTGTGTCAAGGCTGGCTTTCTGGGAGGGCAACCTGTACATTCACAGAGCACCCTGCACTTGGTTTAAGGCTCTCTTGTCACCATCCAAGAGTTCTTAATTTGTTTTTTGATCTTGTGTTTTGTAAATGAAGCCTGGTAATGGAACATGCATATAAGCAAAGGGGATACATACAACATGCATGTTTTTGCTGCCCCATTTGTATTTAGTCAACATACTGCCCTGTACGCAAAAAATTCCCATGGGCACACGAGAAATGGTAGTTCAGCAGGCCTCGAGAGTTCAAATTAAATGTGTTGCCTCTATGTCTGAGTAAACAAAGGTACTGACAGCCTTTAGCGCCACGCATGCCACTGAACCAGACGTTACTTAAAATACAGAAAGAAGGCAATAGTGTTCTAAGTGACAGCAAGGCATCTTGTCATATTCTGTTTTAGTCATATGACTTTCCTATATTAGCCACACTTATGCTGAAAATTATGACATAAAAGGAAAGGGAAAAGTTTGGGCAGCCCATAATTCCTTTTCCTTTCAATTTCCCTTATTTATCAGTAAGCAGAAGGTGGAGAATATTAATAGAAGAGCATGTAGAAAGAGTGAGTGAAATAAAACTCAGTTGAGTTAATTTTGTATAGCATTTCCACGGTTCTGATAAGAATGAAACACATATATGCATGAGCTGAATAATATGAATTGTGTAATTTTGGCAATTCCGCATATGAAATAAATGTTTATACTTGCATTTAAAACTGGCATTGTACAATATACATTACAAAATTCATGCTAATGAATTTTTAATTTTTTAAATGTAAATACTTTAAATTTTTAATTTTTAAAATTAGAACAAAATTAAATGGCAAATAAAAAGCACCAGGACATATTGACATACAACAGAGGAAAGGAAAAGCTTTACATTTTCTTTCCTTTAATAGCACTTCCATACCCACCCCCTGCTTTTTATTCAAAAAGAACTTGACATTTTCCTTTTGCCCTGGCCCTACTTAGTGCACTGAAGAAGTAAGAGTAGAAACTCCTTTTAAGGAAAACCAATTTTGCCCAGAGGTGAGAAAAATTGTATATTTTTCACTCATAGAGCTGAGAATTCAGAGGATTTGGGTGAGAGGCACATGTACCCAGAAGTGACAAATAGCGACTTTGCTAGCAAATGTAGAAAAAAACCTGAATAAACAGATAAAACCAATCAGTTCAAAATGTGAAACATAACATTTAAAAAAATACATATGTATTTAGCATAACTTAAACATTTCTGTCCAAAAACAAACATGAAAAGAAAGCAAAATTCAGAAGGAAAAAAAGCAATATCCAAGAAAATTAATGAGATACTAACAAACTTGGGCTAAATATTATAGACAAAAAAATATTTTACTAAAGTTTTGCAAGTACAGTTAAAACTTTTTTAATCATAAGTAATGTGTTCATAAGAAGTATATAAATAATATAGACTCATAAGAATACAACTTGTAATGATCTCTAGAAGCAGACTTCCAATTTTCCCTTTTTTAAATTAAGAGCTACGTAATTATAGGTTAATTAAAATGTACTATATCAGTGACCTTACATAAGCTGATAGAGTGAACCATCTCAGCAGCAAGTTGTATAAAATGAGCTACCGCCAACAAAAGCAAATGTCATGGCCATAGCATGGGTGGAAATGTTTAGCTTATAAACACCTTTCTTGCTTCAAAAAAATAAGAAAAGCTGTGAGGGAAATCAAATACATTCAGACTAATGCCTGGAAGAATAAAGAGTGGTCTATATTTTGTGAGAGAGTAACACACATTGCAAGTACTGAGGCTTGTCAATGAGTTTACTGTCCTTGTGTGGTCAGTAGCCAAGGATTTCTTAAGATCCCTGCATTAATATTGTATAGGGAGTTGGCATCAGAAAGACACTGATTTAAATACCACTACTGCCACTTATCAGCTATGTGAGTTAGAACAAACCATTTAATCTCTGCAGGCCTTGGTTTCTATAGACATAAAGTGGGGATGAAGAAGGCTTATTTTTCAGGGTTGTTGTGAACTTTAGATGAGTTAATAGGCATGAAAGACTTAGCCTAAATGCTAACATAGAATAGCTAATTGTAATTATTGATATATAAACAGTCAATTATTATTCGTACACATAATTATACATTCATACTCAATAGTTGCTATTATTATTGCAAGATTACTGTATAGCTAAACAGCCTTATAGATTATACCCCATGCAGATAATATTAAAAATTTGGAAAAAATCTCCTATTGCATGGTTAAGGGCACTGAGATTACACATTTAAAATCCTTGCCTTTGGCCCAGCCGGGTATGGCTCAGTGGTTGAGGATCAACCTAGGATCCAGGAGATCACTGTTTCATTCCTGGTCAGGGCACATGCCCAGGGTTGTCGGCTCCACCCCCAGCAGGGGGAGTGCAGGAGGCAGTGGATCAATGAATCTCTCATCATTGATGTTTCCATCTCTCTCTCCCTCTCTCTCTCTGAAATCAATAAAGATACATTAATAATAATCATAAATAAAATAAAATCCTTTCCTTTGTTTCAGGCAAATGACCCAGAGGGCAGTATCCTGTGGGAAGAGGTGTTAGAGTGCTTCTCACCAAGACAAGCTACTGAGCGAGGACTCCTTCAACTACACGTCAGAGGAAAAGCAAGCTTGGATTGATGGGGGGGAAATGAAGAAAAGACAAGAGAGAGATTTAATCCACATAGAGTTTAATCCCCAAAGAAGGCACAGGGGAACCTGTGGGTTGTTTGCAGGACCTGGGGACCTTTAGTAAACTGTGGTAATAGAGGGATGGAAAAGGTAGAAGTTTAGAAAGTATACGGGGCAAACAACAAGAGTTTTTGAGGCCACCTTTATTTATTTGATTGGATGAAGATTGGATTTGAGAATAAGAATTAAATTTGGCAGAGAAGATTATATTAGAAGATTAATTTATATTAGAAGAGTGAGGGGCTCTATTTTTATCAAAACAGAAATCAGATTTAGCCTTTGGTGAGGTTAGTCTTTCTTTCTTCCTTCCTCTCTCTCTTTCTTTCTTTCCTTTCTTTCTTTCTTTCTTTCTTTCTTTCTTTCTTTCTTTCTTTCTTTCTTTCTTTCTTTCTTTCTTTCTCTCTCTCTCTCTCTCTCTCTCTCTCTCTCTCCCTCTCTCTCTCTCTCTCTTTCTTTCTTTCTCTTTCTATTTCTCCCTTCTTTCCGCCCTCCCTTCCTTCCTTTTTTCTTTCTTTCTCTTTCTTTCTTTTTCCCCTCCCTCCCCACCTGCCTTCCTTCCTCACCTCCTAACAACCTCCAGCTTTCTCTGAGTACTAAATACATGCTCTTCATATCCGTCCTTGAGCGCATTGTGTTATCTGTCTAGATTCCCAAAAAAATTCCTGAGGAGGCAATCGTGCTCGCCTCTGGGCAGATTGATCAAAATGACTATGCTCTATAATTACTCATTAGTGATTCTCAAGCTTTTTTCTAAGTATACCCAAGGGACCTGACACTTCCATTAGTAACCTATAGTCCACAATAACAAAAGTTCCCAGAGAGTTCTTAATGTGAACTAGTTTGAATTGCTGCCTTTCCAAGTGATTATGTTTATGTCTTTGAAGAAGTCACCATAAATTCCTGCAGAAGAATGGTCAGTGGTATCAGAAATTTTTTTGTTATAGTCATAGAAGAAAAAAAAGAAAAGCTAAATATGTTTTGTGTATTATAATCTAAATTTTAAAAAGTGATCTGTGTATGCAAAAGTGAGTCTAAATATAAATGGGGATTACCTGTGTCTTGTTCAAATTATAGCCAATTTTTAAAATAAATTTTTAGATATTCTATATGACATTACTTTAACAATTTTTTTAAATCCTCACCTGAGGATATTGTTTCCATTGCTCTTCAGAGAGAGCCAAAGGGAAAGAGACACACTGACAGCTTGCCTCCCACACATGCCCTGACCCAGACAGGATCTAGCTGGAATCAAACCCAAGACCCATCAGTCCATCTCGTGGGTCCACACTCTAACCACTGAGCCAAACCAGCTAGGGCTTTTTTGAAATATTATACACCATACAATTCACCCACTTAAAACTGTATAACTCAATGTTATTTTAGTATATTTACAGAATAGTGCCGTCATCATAATCAATTTTAGAACATTTTGGCCTGTCACCCCCCAAAAGTATGAAGGAATTCTTGTCCCATAAGCAATCAGTTTTCACTGTTCCCCTAGTCCTCAACCAGCTCTAAGCAGCCACTAACTACTTTCTATCTCCAGAATTTATTTCTGGACATTTCAATTATACGGTAATAAGTGGCTTTTGTATCTGGCTTCTTTCACTTAGCTTAATGTTTCAAGGTTTATCCATATTGTAGCATGGATCAGCATCTCAGTTCTTTATGATTGTAAATAATATCCCATATTATGGATATATTACATCTTGTTTATCCATTGATTGATATTTAAATTGTTCCCATTTTTTGGCTATTATAAATAATGCTGTTATGAACATTTATGTACAAGTTTTTGCGTGGATGTATGTTTTCACTTTTCTTGGGTACACACCTAAGAGTGGAATAAAGAATAAGCATCCTTACACATTGCTGGTAGGACTTTAAAATAATTTGCCACTTTGAAAAGTAGTTTGGCAGTTCCTCAAAAAAATTGATAAATTTTTCAACAGATAAAACACTATTACTATATTAAAATATTACATTATAATATATTATTTAAATTTAAAAATGTCATTTTTAATTATATAGAAAATATTTTTCTCTATATTTGTGAAGCTGGATAAAATATATCTAATTTCTTTTTTTTGCTTGACAATTCTTTATTTTACTTTTCAGTTCTATTGAGATATAATTGGTATACAATATTGTGTAAGTTAAAGATGTACAAGGTGATGATTTGATACACATATATATTGCAAAATGATTAACACAGAGGTTCAGTTAATGATTCTATCACCTCACATAATTACCATGTTTTTCTGTGGTGAGAACATTTAAGATCTACTCTTCTAATTTCTATCACCTATCTATCTATCTATCTATCTATCTATCTATCTATCTATCTATCTATCTATCATCTATCATCATCTATCTATCATCTATCTATCTATCTATCATCTATCTATCTACCTATCTATCTATATCTATCATCTATCTATCTATATCTATCTATCTATCTATCTATCTATCTATCTATCTATCTATCTATCATCTATCTATCATCTATCTATCTATCTATCTATCTATCTATCTATCTATCTATCTATCATCTATCATCATCTATCATCTATCTATCTATCATCTATCTATCTATCTATCTATCTATCTATCTATCATCTATCATCTATCATCATCTATCATCTGTCATCTATCTATCTGTCATCTATCATCTATCATCTATCTATCTACTTACCAACTTACCTTCCTGGAGTCTATTTTCAGACATCCTTTATGTTTTGATCTAAGTTATATCCTTAGGTAGAGTTAGACCAGCAAAAATTTTATATGGTATTATATTTACTTGCATATTCTGCCCTTTGAAAATATTACTATGTGAGGTACAGAAATGCTAATTGAGAACTCATTTACCACATTGTTCATATTGCTGTCTCTAAGTGTACTGATCAGTTTGGGCTTCCATAACACAGTACCACGGAGTAGGTGGCTTAAACAACAGAAATTTATTTTCTCACAGCTCTGAGGCTGGAAGTTTAAGACCAAGATGCTGGCAAATTTGGTTCCTGATCAGGACTCTTTCTGGTTCACAGATGGCTACCTTCTCACTATGTTCTCACATGGCCTTTTTTCTGTTCACACATATTTCCTTTATCTCTTCCTCTCTTCTTAAAAGGATACAGGTCCTGTTGGATTAGGGTCCTACCGTTATGACCTCATTGAATCTTCTATTTAAAGGCTCTCCAAATTTAGTCATGTTGTGGGTTAGGGCTTCAGCATATGTATTTTGGATAGCCATATGTCAGTCATAACATTAAGGTACCTTGTTTTTGTTTTTAGATCTTAGTATCATAATGCGGTTTTGATGACCTGAAGAATAATGTAGTTCTTCTCTATGGTATTCATGATTTTACAACTTTTTGCCTTAGTTGTTAGGAAATATAGAGTCTAACTTAAGGTTCAATGATCACAAACATGTGGACCTATTACTAGTCCTATCAACTAGTTGATTACGCTGTGGTAAAAAGTACACTAGAACAGGAAGTAGAAATCTGGATTTGACCAAGGTCCAACTTTCAGTTGCTATGTGACTTTGAACATCTTATTTAATTTTCCAAAGCCCCAGAAATATTTTTCCTAGATAACAGGCCCAATTGTTTAACAATCAAAAGACAAAGGAGCAAAGGAGAGATATGAAATTATTATATATTCAAAAGATACTACTGCTAGTGTTACTTTATTTTTTAACATTATTAAACTGATATTTTTCAAGTGGTCTACTATTGGCACACCTTGCTTAAAACCTGAAATATTTCTATATTGATTTTAAAGATGCCACAGATCCATCAGTAACATGAAAAAATCTGACAACAAGGAATTTCATTATCAGCATAAGCAAAAGGGCACTTAATCTATGGCTGAGAAGGGCTAAGCCATGTCTTCATGTGTGCTTAAGACTGCACAACATAGAGATAAATGATTCTATAGTAGCAGAGACCATGTGTCAAAGACTGCTAGAGAATTTATAAATTATGAAGAAATGGCCCTGGCCGGTTTTCCTCAGTGGTTAGAGCATTGGCCCTCAGACTGAAGTGTCTCTGGTTGGAGTCCGATCAAGGGCATGTACCTCGGTTGCAGGCTTGATCCCCAGCCCCAGTTAGGGCAAGTGCTGGAGGCAACCATTCAACGTGTCTTTCTCACATCGATGTTTCTCCCTCTCTCTCCCTTCCACTCTCTCTGAAAAGCAATGGAAAAAATATCCTAGAGTGAGTATTAAAAAAAAATTATGAAGAAATGATATTAGAGAAGGCAGAAACCCTATTTCTTAGCTACCAGTGCCTTATATTTAAAAGAACCATTCCATAGAATATTCTAGAACAAGATTTGGGAAACTATGGCCTGCTGGCCAAATATGCCATTTTGTCTATTGTTGTAAATGAAGTTTTATTAGAATATATTTGTGTTCATTCTTATGGCCATTTTTGCGCTGCAACAGCACAGTTGGGTAGTTGCAAAACAAACTGTGTGGTTAATAAATTTATTATCTGTCCTTTTACAAAAATTTTATTGACTGGGATCTAGATCACTGTCTCGTTGATGTAACTGGAAACCTCCCAGAAGTCATGCACGAAGGATGATTAAAAATTAAACTCATATCTGTTGTCATATGTACACTTGGGTATTGACTTAGGTTGCTAATGTAACATAATGCTTCTCAAATGTGAATATGAACACTACGTGTGTAGTATAAGGGTTAGAATGATGAAATTCTTCTTGAGAAGGGAGTCACTGCCTTAGGGCATCTCCATGAAAACACAAGAGGTATGATAAAAGTGCCTGGCTTTTTTATTATACGATGCAAGCTTCTGGGCCTCCTGACACTTAGAACTATGAACATTTACTCCAGGGTTTCTCACAGGCACAAATTGACATTATCATTATGTTTGTCTTCTTATCTCTCAAGGGAGTAAAAAAGAATTTTAATTGTTCTCTCTTCTGCTTTTTATTTAAATTTGTGTAAAATTCTGTCCAGGTTCTGCAGTCACTTTTTCTTTTAAATTGATTTTTTTAGAGAAAGAGGAAGGGAGAGGGAGAGACACAGAGAAACACTGATGTGAGACTGAAACGTTGATTGGCTGCCTCCTGCAGGGATCACGCCCAAAACTCGGGAAAGTGCCCTGACTTCAAATCAAACTGGCGACCTTTTAGTGCACAGGTCCACACCCAACCAACTGAGCCACACCGGCTAGGGCTGTCGTCAGTTTTATGTGAAAGGTAGCAGAACATGCCAAAATATGCTTCTTTGGCATAAGAATTCTTTTCAGCTGATTATTTTTGAAAAAATGCAGACAGGAGAATCTCTAAAAACAAAATAGAAGCTACCCTTTTGCAAGAAAAATTTGCTTTTATAAGGGAAATGTCTCCTTTAAGGCATTCCCTCTCTACAGAAAGACAATGGCTAAATCAGGAGAAACAGTTTTCAGTGGAGAAGGCGTGGATTTCAATCTCCCGACAAACCTTACTCTTGTTTCCTGCATTTTTTTCTGCTAACTCCCTTAAGGGCCTCCCCACTCCCCAACATCTTTGCTTTGTCTTAGCTGTAGGTGCTATGTAAGGTGGTGGCTTGGACCATTTCTGGGAGTTTACACATTTTTTCTGGGTTTCTCCTCTGTACACGTGAGGTATACATGTTATTAAAAATATATTTGCTTTTCTCTTGCTAATCTTTTTATTTCAAGGGGGTCTCAGCCAAGAACCTTGAAGGGTAAAGAAAACAACCTTTTTTCTCTTATGAACATCCACCCTACCTTATGTGACTGAAACTCTAATACTGCTTAACCAATATTAAAATGATGTTCTCTCTCTCGCTCTTGTTTTATATTTGTATGGAGGGGTCTTTTGTTAGTATGACCATTTTATTTTTCTCACAGAAAGAACTTGGCTGAGATGCAGATTCTTCTTTCAGATTTCACACGGCACCCAAGATTCTGCATTTCTAATATGCATCCAGGTGATGCATGTGCTGATGCTACGAGGACCACACTTTTCAGTTACTAAATGCAAATAGAAAAATTATCTTTTATATTTTCTAAATCTAAACTAAATGTAGCTTATAAAATCCCATTTCTATTCACAATCTCTTGCAATTTAAATTTCAGTCTCTTTTGGGTAATGTAGTGGAGGAAAAATTATTTTACCTCTACCCTTCTAAGTTTGCAGCTGGGAACCCTGTAACAGAAAGATTAATAAGAGAAAAACAAACAGAAGTTCATTAATATACATCTCTCATGTACATGTGGGAGATAACCAAGGAAAAATTAGTAACTCTCAGAAGTGGCTTAAAATTCAGGTTTAAACACCATCTTCAACTACAGACAAATGAGAGAAGGCTGTGGGGAGTCCAGTCATGGAAAGGCGGCCAGGACAAGTATGCAAACAAGTGGAAGCTTTGTCACGTAGGTTTCAGCCCATGGCTTCTCCATTAGTGGAGTTCTCTTGGTTTAGCCATCCCTTTCTTCCTGGTGTGGAGACGAAGACACCCTTACAAATGGAGATTTCCTTTATAAATGTGAATTTTCCCTCTAAAAGGGTAACTTCTACTTTGTTTTCAGAGCTTCTCCCATGCCTGATATTTCTCAAAATAATCAGCTCAAAGTCATTCTTAAGCCAAAGAGGCATATGAGGGAGTGACATAGACCACCACCCTTTGGTAACAACTGAATCAAATGCATAACTCTCCTTTTCTTTCTTTCTTTTTTTCTTTTTTGGTGTGTGTGTGTGTCAAGGGGGTTTTACTCTGAGGCTCAGGGGAAACCTACATGTGTCTTAGGTGTTGTTTGCATGCTTTTTCTCTGTATCCTGATGGACTCTATTCAGGTTTGCTTGGGCTTCTGCTGCTGAGTCTGTGGTCCTTGCAGCAAGATCAGTTGCTTGTCCATCCCATCTAAGGCTCCTTTTCCCAGGCTCAGAACCTTTGTTTCATCTGGCCTCGCTTACCTTTCGGGACCTTATACAACCCCCCAGTTATGTACCCACCTGATGATGTAGTTAAGAACTTTTGGAGGCTTCCTTTGAAATCAACAAACTAGCCCTATGCATTAGGCATGGCTTCTCCAAAACCTTGTCAGTGTCCGGGACTCTGATGGGAATGAGAGCAGATGTAAGGCAAAAGTGTACTGTTCCCCAGCCCAGTCTAAGCCAAACTATGGATTATATTATGACCATCCCTCTCCTGAGACACATTTAGGATAAAGCCATCATGACTTACGGTCCTTTCAGAGACACTCACTCACTCATATAGTCCTTGAAAGGTTAAAGTCGGTGGTTGGTGGCAGGCTAAATAGCAATCTCAGATGGTGAATAAAGAAAAATTGAGTTTATTTAAAGAAAAGGGGGATATACAAAGGGAAGGGCTACACAGCACTGAGTCAAAGGGTGTTGGGTCCAGGATGGCAGCAAAAATATACTTGGGAGAGTGAAACCAGGAGGATCATAGAAGAGGCAACAGGAAAGCTTAGGCTGGGCTGCTTTGGCTCCCCGAGAAGTCAGAGAAGAGGGGGGGGACTTAAAGATAGGTTCAGGGGGTTAGCCTGGGATTAGCTGCCACTGCCCAGTGCTCCCCTGGTTGCAAGTCTCTTGGGGTCCCTTAGAGGGAAGAGGGGGGAGGGAATGGCACTGGTGTGTTCCCCTGGGGGAAGGTCCATGCTGGGTTCTTTGACATGCTCATGTTCTAACAGTCCTGTCTTTACATAAAATTTTTCTGTTTATTTTCATCCTGGACTTTTTTTGCATTTATTTTTATTTTTAAAAAACACTGCATTAAAATATTACTTATCTTGCTTACTGATTTTTTGATACCCCCTTCCATTTGCACCCAATGCAAGTACCTTGCTCACCTCACTCTATATGTCCTATTCCAATTTTCTTCTCTCTCCCCGAAGGCAGTGAACTATCACCCCATCCGAGTGGGAAACAAGTGTTTGCATTGTCATGCCTCATGATTACCTACATTTGCTGTAGAGGACCTTACTACTCTGCTTCCTTTGGAGCTTGTTGTTTTACTCTCAAGTGCCTTTTCCTCATTCAAGGAACAAAAAAATAAGAAAAAAAAGTTCTACCCCTGTGAATTAAATGTATTGACTTTCATGACTGTTGCTTTCTTCCATGAATTAAAAAATATATATTTGGCAACTCAATTAACTTTGTTGTTGTTGTTATTATTAACCCTGTTGTATGTAATATATACATTGCATGTGGAAATCTTAGGGGAAATCTCAGGGAGGGTCTCAAAAAAATATTCATCAGCTTTCTAGGTGTGCCTCAGAACCAGCTACATTGACTAATGACCCCCTGGCACTGACCAATTAGTGGAGACCATAACCCTGAAATAAAGCCATTTTTTGCCTAGTGAATAAAAACACAGATAATATTTCAAAATATTATTTTCTATAGTTTATAATCAACTAAAATAAAGTTAGACCAAGTAGAAAACGGAATACTTTGCCAGTATTTAGCTGCTACAATGGAGATGAACAGATAGTAGCAGCCTTTTAAAGAGGTGAGAAGATAAGAAAAGATTTAGTTGAATGTTAGCTCTTCTGAAGGTAGGGATTGTGTTTCATATATTTCAGATAGGGGAGAGTTAACATGTATTTGGTTAATAAGTATAGGATCATAATTGACATTTTAATGATGCATTGTTTATTTCCTATTTACTACATTTTGTAGCATCTAAAAAAGTTGACCAGAATAAAGAAATCAATCGTGAGAACATTTGTTTCTCTATTTTATACAAAAGCTATTGGTTATTAAAACTGTATAAATAAAAACATTTTTAAAGTAAGGAATTTAAATTTGGACCTCATTTTGAAATAAAAACCATGAAGTAAAATAGAAGTAGAACGAAAGGGGTTGGGAAGCCAAATATCGAAAATAAACCTTCCAAATTGATTTAGAAAAGAAATAATAAACTGAACAGAAAGCACAAAAGTCCTGCTGTAAGTGGAATAACTCAGTGGCAATTCCAGAGGAAGGAAGAACCATATACAATTTGTAATGGATGTGTGGGAGGCAAAACAGTCCTCTGGGAGCTGTAAGGTTAAGGAAATAACTGTGCATGAGTCAGAGTGACAACTGACCTCTTGCTCGTTGAAAGAAATCAGCATGAAGGAGGTTTAGAGAATGTCCTAAATTCCACACTATGCTCTTCAAATAGCTAGTAGCTTATTTTTATGAGAGTCCAGAGACCTACTTTCACTGATCATTTATCCAGACAGTTGAGTTTCTTTAATGAAATAACATTACTCCTTTGGGAAAAGAATTTGAGGATGGGCAACAATCAGGCCTACCAGCAACTCCCACTATAAGAGGTGTTCCTTGCGAGCTGGCTGGTGCTCCAGGCAGAAAAGAAGCAATTATGCTTATGTCATCATGTGTTGCTGAGACTTAGCGAATATTTTTAAAGATATTTCTTCTTGAGTCTACTTCATTCACCCCTCCCCTTTACCTAAATGAATATAACATAAGTTTAAGAAACTGGGAAACTAAAATAATGATAATAGTAAGGACAATATGAAGATATTATTTATGTTTTAATACTATATTATAGGCTTTCTTGAGGAAAATGAGTATTTCACAATGTTTACTTAATGTAACTCCAGATGTGATTAGTCTTATTTTTCAATTAGATAAGAGTTACTAGTTTTAGTTATATATTATTTTGGTGCCATATTATTAAACACTCAGAATACCCCCTCGTCTCTCTCTGCTCTTCATTTCTTTCTTAGCATGACAAATGAATTCGGGATCAGACAGTAGATGGTGCTATTATTTCAAAGACTGTACAGTCCCAAAGACGTCCTGAATGTTTTAAAACTACAGAAACAAATGAGAGAAAAGTGTGAAATCTTGACATAGTTTTTGGGTTTGCAAAGGTTATGGAGTAGGAAGCTATTTTTATGTAGTGACCTATTCTATTCCTTGTGGGGGTAAAAGAACAATCAGAGCTTCCCTTAGTAATTAAATAAGTTCTGTCTCCCTGGAAAAAACTCTACCCACATTTAATTTTCTCCTTTGAAACAGAAGCAGACACAGATGCTGTTGCTCATACTGACTGTTATTGTAGACACAAAGCAATTCACAAGAGCTCAGCAACGCAGAAGGTATTAAAATGTAAAACACATGACTGTGAAGTTTCCTTAAAAGTACTGAAAAAAGGGTTTTTCTAATATAGAGCAATTTATATGTAAAACATCTGTAATCACAAGAGCGTCTTAAATACAATATTCAAATGCAAGCAATAAAACCTGGTATCTGACAATGATAAATCAACATATTAAAAGCTTGCCTCGACTGGTGGCAGATGCTCTTTGAAAGAGAATTGGTAACAGATGCATACCATAGAGGGGGTTCAAACAGTGGTGACACAGGCTAGGGGCTGAGTGGAGCCAACGCTACACTGTTGGATCATGAAACCTGCAGCTAAAGCACAATTGCTGTCGAGGTTCCTAAAGAGCAACACTACAAGTTGTCTCTTTAAAACCCCATCACTCAAAGATAATGGCTGTTGATGGGAATCCTTTACCTGTCTCAGTGGCAAAGGCTTAAGTTATTCTCATTTTTCACACCTAAACAACACATATGGTGATGGGCTCTCTTAAGGGTGATCAACATTCTCTACATAAATTTGCACCTCAGAACATCTGAATGTAAAGAAAAATTTAAACCAAATGACTGGTGATATTGTGAAAGTAATAGTAAACACGACATTTGAAACATCTGAAAAATTAATTGCATCATTTTAAATATCTATGATTTTTGCATTTGAGGGCCCACCATATTTTCAAACATTAATTTCTAAGAAATTTCAGTCTTTTAAATAATTTTGAGTTAGAAGTGTTTTTGTAGATTCACAATTTTGTTTTTGGTTTTGTTCCATCAGCATTGCTAATGTCTCATGTCCATTATATGCCACCAATTCTGACTGTTATATAATTGCATAAATAATGTCAAAAATACGTAGTATGTAATCTTTAGTAGGTTCTTTGAAAATAGTTGCTAGAACTACTTTTATTTCATATTGAACACTTTTTTCCCCCCTGTCATTATCTATATGTGCCAGTTTTAAAACATGGCCTCAAATTCTTGGACATTTCTACTGAAACTGAAGGTCCTTATGACTATGATTAAATTTAGCTTTAAGTCCTAGATCTGGAAAGCATATTTCTGCCTCTATATTCACCTCAGAGAACTAACCTTTCCCTCAGTAATCAGCAGCTCCCACAAGGCAGCAGAAGACAATTGCCCGGACTTGACTAATGATTAGAGGGTCCAGACCTCTGGTAGGCTAAAGATAACATCTTGACCTAAGTTATGTCTCAGCTCCTGAGCCCTAAAATGGAATGATCTCTGGCTACTTTCCCATGAAAGCAGGCAAAGGGACCTGAAAAGTGATTTATTACACTTACCTCACCTCTGACCAATCAGTTCCCAGCACAGCCTCCAACCTTAACCCACAGTGTCTTGTGATTTTGCCCTATCGATAACCTACATGCCACTGGGGAATCAGGTCATTAGAGCATTAGCTCCTCGTTCTCCAAATTGGTTAATTCAATATTAAATGATTTTTCTAAACTGCAAACTTCTGCTTGTACATTTTTTGGGCCAGTGCACTCTCATGGAAAGGTGATTTCTATGCCCTTTTCCCTTGAATCTGGGTAATGGCTTTGATATAATGCAGAATAAATTATGTTGCATGACTTTGACTTCAAGACAAGATCATAAGGAGCCTTGAAGCTTTATCTTGGTCTCTTGGAATGCTCACTCTCTTACTATAGGACCCACGTGCACAAGACTTCACATTCTGAGAAGTCAAAGTTGCATGAAGAGGTCAGGCCTTGATTAGGCTCTCTGGTTCACAATCCACCTAAGGCTAGAGTTTCAGATATCCTAGGCAGGTTCCAGAATGAATAAAAAAACTTCTGAAGAATTCTAATTCCCAGATGTTGAATCACCTGGTTAAACAAAAAACTTTTTACAACTAAAATCTTCTTTATTGAGTCAATAGTAGCCAGAAAAGGACCAGGTCTTGGGACATAAAGTCTAAACCATCAGCATCAGGGCTGATACCATTGTAATTGTAATTAGCTAGTTATTAATAAGAGAAAAGGAACAAAGGGAAGGTCAGACATTACAGGCATGTCATTTGGGCAGCTTCAACAGGAAACTGCAATTTCACAATCCCTGGGGAACCACTGGTCCATTCCCTGGAGATCACTGGGGGAAGGGACTGGGGACAGTAAAGTCAGGGTGACACAGGAAAGATACTTGCTTGTCAGTCAAACCTGGGAACAGAGATCATTGGCCAGAGGGGGTGGGGCCACTACAAACCTAGAAAATTTAGGAATACGCAATCCCAAAACAAAGGAGTTCTCTCACTTGTGACTCTTGGCTCTCCGGTTCCTTTGGCTTTGCTCCTGCCTGTGTTTCCTCTGTAGGCATGTGGCCATGAGGACCCCACATGCAATGGACTGATAGACTGCAGAGGGGAACACAAACTAAGCTCCCCTGATGCTGGATTGGACTGTGCAGACATGGAATGGAAACTGGACACTGGCTTTGATCTTAGCCCTGCTGAAGGCAAAATGGGACAAAGGGAAATGAGATCTTGGAAACTCAGGGGTTGGAGCCCACAGAAATAAAGCTTTCTACAATGTTTCACCCTCCCATGCAGGTCTCAGAAAAATCTCTCTCTGGATATCAGAATAAGTCTACTCTCATCAGTACCCGGCGGGGACAAGGAGCTCTACCAAGCAATAACCAGGATGGGTGGAGAAGGCAACATGTCCACCATCCTGGAGTTGACAGGAACTTTTATATGTTATGTTTTGGGAAAGAAAAGTAGAGATTTGACTTATTTTGAAAGAATTTACACTGATGGTGGGGGGAGGTGAGATGGGGCAATTTTATAATAGGAACAGTCAGGAAGAAATATTTACTACTTTTGATTTGGGTGGGCAACAGTCTTGAAACTTCATGTACAAGCAGGATGTGGTGGCTTCTGGTGGTTTCTACAGATGTTGATTCAAAACTCCAACATACATTTAGGAATGCTGGCTGTCTTTTGTTAGTTGGACTTCAGCTATTAACTGGTTAACTACTCTTATTTCTTTCACTCACAAGCCCACTTTAATTTAATTTAGAACATCTTTCAGAACTTTTATCTTGTCAACCCCAAACATTCAAAACCTTCCAGCTGAGGCCTCACTGTGCCCTTCTGGAACACATGACCATACAATCACGAAGTATAACTGGGTTGGTTTGTTACTCAGAAATTGACAACTGGAACACCATAGCTGGATTATAAATTGCAATCTCATTGCCAGTCAGAAACTGTCAAGATATTCAGGTGAGTATGTTTAGTTTTGGACACTTTTAGTATTCCTAGTCTCTTAATTGGTTTTCTTGCCTTGACTCCCTTCACCACCACCCCTAGTTACACAACTGACATATCTCCCTGATATGTCCTACAATTTTTAAATGGATATTTACTGATCTTTATGCTCTTTCACCTACATATACACTTATTTTCAACTAATCTAACAAATTGTTTACTATATCCTGTGCATTTCAGGAGAAAAGAGCTAGCATCTCCAGGGTCATTTTTGCACTACATGTCTACTCTATGAAGTCCACCTCAAACCCAAGCACCCCCTGGAGAATCACTGCTGTAGTTTTTGGTGTTGTTGATGGGTTTATGGCTAACCTTAAACTATAATGAAGGGCATAGGTGTAATTAAAAATCTCTAAACCTTAATGTTATAGTCATTATTCCTCAATATCTTTGCTTGTCCTACCCTTACTCTCTAGGACACTATCTTCTGGTGCTTCCTCTTAGTTTATCTGAGTCAAATTCTTTTTCTGCAAAGTAACATTTACATTCCTTCTCCCCAGGTGGTCTTTCCAGAATGAAGAGATGATTTTCTCAGGTATTATATATTGACCACTTACTAAGTGCCAGGGATTTTGCTTAGTTCTTTACAATCAATATCATATTCCTTCTATACCAGTCATTTGGCAGTTGCCATATCTCACCCATCTGTATTGTTTTTCCTTTTACCATTATTGTTTCTTTGAATATTCAATATGAAAAACAAGGATTTTGTTTCTCTTATTTTCCTTGGTGTTTCTAGGATATTTATACAGGGAACTGAACATAATAGGTCATCAATGACAATTTTTAAGAACAATCCAGCTAAATATTACTCACTGTTAGTATCAAGTCTATTGGAATTTCTAGATAGCATCAAACATTGGTTCTTTTCATTATATCAATCAGGTGCTTAAATGCTGTAATGAGATTTAATTTTGTTAGTAATTTCATAATTCAGTGAGGCCATGCCAAACACAGTCTATTCCCAGGTGGCTGTTTTCACATGACAAATTAGATACATTTTTCAGGAAGAGAAATAAGAGCATTACACATTTTTTGGCTTTTACTGAAGTTAATGGATTTCTACAGTACTTTGTTGTTTCAATCTAATTAACCCTTATTTTATATCAAGTATTGATAATACATGCTTTTAACATAAAATCATCTCTTCTACATTAGGTTTCAAAAAATGTCTGATAAACATTCATATTCATGATGTGTTTCAGAAACCTATAAAAGAATTGACTAAGAAATAATAAACCCCCTACAGTTGCAAGATTTTTACCCAATTTTCCTGTTCAAGGTGCATTAATATTTGCTAAAGCTCATTAATTTCAGAAAAAAAGCATGTATCTTTCAAACGAGTGGACTATTTTAATATGTGAATTTCTCTCAGTCTTTCTCATTCACTTATCCACTTGTAACATCCAATGCCACAAATATATATGTGAAAATATGTTTTCCATATGTCTGTATGTTACCACTTCAGTGAAATATCTTCTTATGCAATTAGAGTAGCCTCATAAGTCTCATGAAGACAAATGACAACAAAGATCTTTTTGTTTGCCGATGTGTTTAGACAACTTTAAAATATATATATATATATATATATATATATATATATATATATATATATATATATATCTGAAAAAAATCTTCATCTTTGTTGCAGCTATAAAAGATCAAATGCTGCACTGGACAATTAAGGAGATGATTTTACTCAGACTGTTGCAATAGGAAAAGCATTTACTAATGAGAAACATCTCAAAAAAAAAAAAAGAAAACTTGGGGTTTTGGAAAAGCAGATAAACAGTGAGCTATCTATAAATGTCATGGGAGTGATGAAGATGGGTGGCTATGAGCCAATGAAGAAGAGTAAAAGTGGGTCTTATCTGCAAATAAAAAGGGCAGGGTGGTCCTTCACTGTTAGCCATTAAAAGGTACCCCAAAAGTGGGAGCATAGAGCTCAGGTAAAATGTAACATTGTCTCAGGGACTGGGGACAGGGGAATGTTAGATGTCAGTACACACAACTGGGAAGGAATTCTGAGGGCTCTGTGGTAGAAAACAGAATATATGACTCTGGGTATAAAGCTGTAATGACAAATTATGCCTGAAGGAAGAAATAATTTTAAGTGTATAAAACACGAAGAAGGCATTTCTAATTCTCTTGGCTTCATTTCCCCCTCCTCACCCCTGACTTCCAATTGAGAATATAGAGTACGGCTCCCTTAAAACACGAAAGACCTGTGAAACAGCTAGTAGAGCAGCTGTAGAGGCTGAGAGGAGAAAGAGCATAGAAAGGTTCTGAACATATTCTTCGAAAGTGGCCATGTTGAAAATTGTTATTATACTTCCCATAAATGAGACTAGAACTACAAAGGCAAATGGAACCATGATTCTGGCCTTAAAGTACTAATAAAGTTTTTAAATGTAATTTCCTGAAAACATAGTCCATCTAGTGATTATCCCCTAAGCCCTCTTTCAACTTAAACTGAGCTTAGACATCACATAGTGCTTTTTAATGTCAGCTAACCCTTCCATTACTTACAGCTACGTGCGAATGTCCTCCAGACTAATAAGAAACAGCACCTGCTTCATAAATGAGGTGGGTTTTGGTCTTTGTGGAAAGCAAATGAGGAATGGAACTCACCTTCCAGCACTTAATCTCACTGTGACCAGGAGTCTGTGTAACCGGGCACATGATGATTTTTATGAGAAGACAAGCTATGGATAGACGTGACAAAGTAAATGCTTGAGCATGACTTTGTGTAACTATATAAAACACTCGGAGAATATTTAAAAATTGGCCATTGAATAGGTGTTTCTTGCTAGATCTGCATTTTTAATTTAGCTGATTAATCTTTTATAAATACCTTATTTTATAACTATAACTTTCTCAGTGATTCTCTCTCTCTCTCTCTCTTTCTGATACATACACACACACACAATTTGACTAAGTGCTTTAAAAACTTCTACTAAGGCCAGTTTATTCTTCAAAGCCTCATTTTCTCATCTACCTTACCACAGATGAGGAAACTGAACTACATGTAGATAACGGCATGCTTTGTCCAGGATAACTTGGTAACACATCTAAAACTGGAACCCAAGGTTGTAAATTATGACTGCTATGCAGAAAGCAAAAACTATACATAATAAATGAACGCGAGACAGAAGAAAAGAATTAAAGTGGGAAATAGAGAATCTCTATTCATGGAGATAAAATGTAGGGGAAATAATTATTTAAATTGGTTGTATTAATTTTGATTGACTAATGGTAAGAGGAAAAGGAAAGGCCAATGAGTAAATTTCCAGTAGTGTTGACTACTTATACTTAATTATTATTAGTGACATCCACCTACTATTTTGATAGTGAAAGTACTGCATGAATTTCAGTGATTTATGAGGAATGTAAGTACAACAGAGTTTGCTCTACTGAAACAGGATAGACTGAATTTTTGTGACAAAGCAAAACTTTGCTTCATCAGAGTGTACTCCATCTTAGCATAATTTCTAGCATTTGCAAATTTCAAGTTCAGTTATAAAGTGTAGAAAACCATCTTTTTGATATATAATTTTTACACTAAGGCAATTTTATTACTAATTTCAAATATATCAAGGCTATATATAGAAACATTTAATTGAGTATATATATTCTTTACATTTCATTCTCTGAAGTGTTCACATCAATATGTAAAAATCAATACATTTGAAATAATCATTTCCTATGAACTATTAATTGTAGTAATATAAGGTCCAGGTAGAGATTAACTAGGGTTACTCATAAAGTGCTTTTAAATTCACAGCTTCATTGACAACTAATCCTTAGCTAATTTTATCACTTGCACACGCACACACACACACACACAAATTCGCTGTTCAAAATGTATTTAAGAATTTTTAAATGGAATTTTATTCAACAAAATACACACTATGGTGAGGTAAAAAGTGAGTGAATGTCAAAGAGGTTTAACCAGGTCTTAGAAGATGAGAAAGGTATGATAAAGATTTGAGGAAAGCTAAGAGAATAAAATCATATGAGAAAATAACTTTGACCCTATGACAAGAAAGGCTCTTTCTGGTTTTAAACTGATGGAAGACAAAAATGTATCTCTGTTTTACATCATTACAATCTAAGAATATATATATTTTAATATTTTTTAAATGTTCTTATTGAATTTTTTTCAAAGAGAAAGGAAGGGAGAGAGGGAAAGAGACAGAAAGATCAATGATGAGAGTCATTGATTGGTTGCCTCCTGCAAGCCCCACACTGGGAATCGGATCAGGCCCTCACCACGGGCATCTGTTCTGACCGGGAATTGAACCTCGATCTCCTGGATCTGGTGTCCACACTCAACCACTGAGCCACTCTGGCAGGCCAAAAAATATTTTGAAAGTATAAAGACAGGCGGCTCCACATGACCACATAAAGCTTTTACTAAAGTGACAGTGGCACTCAATAGTTGTAAAGATAGCTTCTGTGAACCTAACCTGTTCCTTGCTTAGGATCTTAGGCCCTCAATGAAAAACTTACAGCCATGTACTCTGAAGATAGTCAGGCTAGATCTGGGAGGGCTGTAGCACCCCCTGAATACGGAGCACTGGGGGAGCAGATTCCTTATTGCTGAAACAGGTTGGTGACTGACTGATGGGGATGTGATCTGCGGACTCAAAACTGAGGTGCTGTGAATGAGAGACACTCCATTGCATATTACTTCCATTGAGAAAACAACTTTTTTCTGAGCCATATGTCATTCCATTTCTTACAAGAAATTCAGCTCCTTTATAATTTTATGGGAGCACTGTCATATACATGGTCTGTCATTGACCCAAATGTTGTTACTCAGGGCATGACTGTAAATGAAATCGGTAAGGTAGGAAAGTGGATGCGATTGAAGGGATAATAGTTAAAGATGCTCATGACTGAAATTAGGTATATAGGGAAGTTTTTGGAGAGTTGATAAGTAAAACACCAGGTGAAGTAGTTTGTATTTCACTCTCTATGTAATAGGAGGCAGTGTAGACATTTGATAAAGGAAAGGTTACGCAGTCTTTGTTTAGGAAAGGAAGTGCAATGGTAATAGGGATCATAGATTGAAAAAACAAGAGATTGGAAATCAATACACCAGTTAGGAAGTTATAATAATAGCCCTAGCACACAGTTCAGGACCATTGGTCAGCAACGTAGGGAATAGACGAAAATCATGAAAACAAGCAGCATGGTTCAGGTGGAACAGAGCTTAAGAAGTGAATTCGAGAGAAAGGCTGATGGTGACTCAAAATGAAGTAGAGGCAGGAAGCAACATTGGAAAAGGGGTTAATGAGGTCACTCCTGGGCTGTTTTTGTGGAGCTGGCAGCATGGTTACATTGAGACACTTAGAAGCTAGCTAAGAATCCAGGTTCAGTGATGAGTGATGTATACTTGGGAGGCAGGAACTTAAAAGTCCAAATTGAAACTCTGAAGATAGATAATACTTTCAAGGGCAAAGTGTTAAGCGAAAATAGACAAGGTTCATAGTCAACTAATGGATGAGCTTAGAAGCACCAAAGCATCTGCAAAAGAATAGTCAGATGCATAGGAAAACTCAGATGAAAGTGGGTATTAAGAAAGAAAGGAATAGGTAGTGTTCAATAACTTTATGGATTAAAGTCATAAATATACCAGCTAGCAGGCCACTGGGTATCTTTAGAGGAGCCTTATCTGTGGAGTAGAACCGTGGAAAGGGGGTTGTGTGGCTGCGAGGACTGAGACTGTGGGGAAATAGGTAGTCCTGTTTTGAGACGCCGGCAATAAAGGAGAAAGTAGTTTGAAAGGGCAGTAGAATCAGGAAAAGCATAGAGAAGTCGGACTCCAAAAGCTCTTGTGTCTTAGGCCAAACAGTAAGGAGTTTATGGAACATAAACTGGAGAAAAATGAAGAAGAAGAGAAAAAAAAACAATTTTGTAGAAAAACATGAAGGAAAAAAATCTCCAGCTGTAAGTCAAGGATACTAATACTTAATGCTGGAGTTATTGTAAGGCTTGGTGGTTAATATCTAGCTTCATGAAGAGTATGCAACTAATAAAAGGCAACTATTATCATTAATATGAAAAAGGGTATAATTAATTTACATGCTATTAGGCAACATAGAAGTTCATATAAATGAATTTCAAGGAAGAGAAGATTTCCTTCAGAAATGACAAATTTTCAGCTATTTTCTAAAATATTTATCATGTAACTTTCCCTTCCTTGAGAATACAAAAATGACACATTTGATCCTTTCTAATGAGGCAGAAACACTGAGTTAAATAAACACAGAGTCCTGGTTTCAGGTTTACCTGCAACATTGACTGACTTCCTGTTGCTTTCCTCCCCTGTGTTCCTTACCTCAGGGGATCAGTTTAACCAGTAGCTGAACATCCACTTGGTTAACTGAAGTGGTTCATGCAAATACAGGGGAATGTAGCAATCAAGTTTTCAGAAAATTCACAATAAAGGGCAAGAAGCAAGCACAATTTAAACAGTCCCTCTCCCTATTGTGTTCACGTATACCTTTTCCAGCTGTTTTGAGGGACCTTCAACTTGGTTTTAAAATGATCATTCTAATGGAGAAGACCATGCAGAATTTTAGCTCTGAAAACCAAATGGCACGTAATAGGGAAATAACAAAGACTGAGCCTCCCAACTAGAGTACTTCTATTGACGGGATTGTTTTAGGATGCTCTCTCCTGGGAAATTGGATTGGCTTCCTGCTCAACCTAAGAATTTGTCACTGTGCTCTTTATAAACGGGTTATTGCATAGTGTGATTTCCCCCATGAAAAGCTAGAGCAAGTCTATTTGATTACATTTGGTCTGATGCGGTGGTGTTCAAACTGTTCCTCAGCTTAGAGGGTTCTACAGGAGTGATCTGAGGGCATGTGATTCGTATGAAAGCTTGCAAGAAGGTGTCCATGAAAGTGTCCAAGGAGGCAGAACCACCAGAGCCCTGTCCTTACTTATAGTAACTCCACCAGTATCTGTTTAAGTATCAGGAAGAGGGAAGGAAGGAAAGAAGGAAGGAAGGAAGGAAGGAAGGAAGGAAGGAAGGAAGGAAGGAAGGAAGGAAGGAAGGAAGGAGGGAGGGAGGGAGGGAGGGAGGGAGGGAGAAAGGAAGGAAGGAAGGAAGGAAGGGTTCAAAAGAGTTAAAAAGAGTTAGAGTGTGGTGTCAAACAGAAGATGATGCGGGATGATGTATATCAAAAACACAAAAACATTTTCAAAATAAATGGAATGTGGTTTCAGGGATTTATGTTAAATGACTTCAGTCAGTGATACTGGGGAGAATGACAATGACAGAAATTAGATTGAGGGCTAAATAATGTAGGAAGTGTTTGGGATTTCCAGTAGGAAAGATAAAATGGGGTTTAATTTGAGATAAATACTAGAATTGGCTAACAGCAGGGCTGCCCAGCAGAGGCCACTTATTACATAAATCATAATCATTCTATAATTTTCCCCTCATTTCGTTCAGCAAGTAAATAGCAGGAAGAAACATTCTCATTTGAAAGGTGCAAATTGGCAATATAAATACTAATCAATTGTAGTTCACAATCTCAATTAATATTTGGATTATAAATTGGATAATAATGGAAAAAATAGGCTAAGCCTATTCCATCTGATACTAAGTTGCATAAAAAGCTTGAGCTCTCTGTCATATTATTGGACTCCGTAAAATAATGACAATAATTTGGACATTTCTTTGATTTTAAGGGTGAAATATATGAACCATTTATCTAACTGCCCACATCCTCATCTGTCATAGAATTTTTAAGGAGTTTTACTCTTAATTTTTAAAATAACTAAGATGTGGCACTGCAGATGAAACTCAGTTAATTTTAAAATACTTAGCTTTGTATCTGGGTTAGGATATGGAATACAGGAGAGGCATAAAGTGGAGGGGTGAAGAGCACAGATCTGGAGGTCAGTCCCCATGGATTTGGGTCCTAGCTTTACCCTTTTTTCATTGTGTGCCGATGGGCAAGTTACTAAAACTCCCTCAGATTTCTTATCTGTGATATGGGCATTTAAAAGTACAAATTCATATTAAGTTGTGAGTATTAAATAAAATCTCCACTCAATAAGTAATTCATGGTCCACAATAAATATTAAATAACAGTTGACTATTATTGACAATGCTATTTTCCTTTAAATTGTGGGATCACACCTTCATCATCATACTTTGAATTTCAGCAATTCTCTTGAGACCTGTTATCTTCAACTCCTTTAACTTTATCTCCCATTAAAAAAAACAACAACAACAGCAGCAGAATGTAAGTTTCAAAGGCAGGTATCTTTACTCAATTTTGTACAATGTTCTGAAACCAAGACTCAAAATGGTACCTAGTATGTCATGGGTTCTTAATAAATATTTTTGAATTAATTTATACAATTTTAGTGCTTTATAATGAATGATGACAAAACAATTGGATCAACATGCTTCTCTCTCCTTTTACGCCTGTCCTTTGTCAGCAGAAACAGAAAAAGGTCATTATGTATAATCACAGCTGGCGAAATGATGGGATTATCTTTTTAGTCAGATAAGATGGATTCCCATGCTAAGATAAAAACTAAAAATGAGGAGTGTCGATAGAAGTGTTATTTGAATTGTCGGAGAATACTAATGAAATGGTTTGCTTGGACCCATCTTATTACTATAGAGCATGCCACTTTGCCACCAGGAGACTAGAGAGGTCACACGTGTAAGTCAGGAAGAGGTGGAGGGAATTCTAAAGGGGAAAACAAGCCATTGGAGTTTTGGTGTTAGCATGGCTACTTGGAAATCACCAAAGGAGCCATTCTGTACTTGATTGTCCCTTATGTTAATACCAAGTGAAAATATTTTTAATCTTAACTAATGCAGTATTTATACTGACATTCTTTCCATTTTCCATCTATTTCCCGAAGAGAAATACTTGCCATGGTAGGAATCACTCAGAAGAAAAATAAGACGTCGTGCAGAATTTCAGTGATGTAAATTGATGCATATTGAAATAATTATCTCCTGCCTGCATAAAGTTTCATGACTATTTGAGGTGGAAAAAAATATACTTCTCTTATTCAAAATTTTGAGTAATAGGCTTCTGTATAGTCCTATCTTTGCTATGTTTCTCTCACTGGGGGGAGGAGGCACAGATTCAACTACAGTTGGCTGGAAAATAGCTTTCAAAAGTTTTTTGTTTTTTCATTCCTTCTTCCCCAGCACATCAAAATCCATCTAGATGACAGGCATAGACTGTTATCACGGCACAGGCTATTGCAGAGCTTTCAGCTTTGGGATTATTTTTTTTTTCTCTTTCCCCTTGGATTGTTTTCACCTTTCATAAATGAAACAAAGTAATCATTTAACTGGAGAAAGTTCACTGGAGGAAGATAAAGTTACACGGAAGGATCAATATTCCAGGTGGCAAAGAAACTCAAACATGTAAGTCTCCGTAAAAGGTATCGCTATCATCAAATCAGCCGTGATGGCAGCCCGAGGTACTCTTTCAAAAAGGGTCCTATATTTGACGGATATTCCTATTCCTCCCTGATGTGCCTATTACCTAAGTCATCATCACTTAAATACTGTCCCCACATCCATCATTTCTTTTGGGTGCTTTCAGCTGAAATCTGAACATTTTCTGGAGAAGGGAAGAGAAAATCCAAATTCAATTTTATCTGAAATAAAATTGAAGCTATTTGGTGATCAGCTTGAGTAATCAAACAAGTTGACTCAATGCAAGGATGGTGACAAAAGTCTGGGGAGAAATTCCATCCGCACCCCATCAACTAGTCTCAAGGTAAATAGGATTCCTAATTGTGGAGTGTGAAACTGGAAATGGTTCATATCCACACAGAAACTGCCCTTGGCAATTTGGTAAGAGAATGAAGGTACAATATAACTAGGTAAAGGCTTATGGAATAAGTTCAAAGAATTTAATAATTCTCACCACCTCTAAGTAGAGATTTATCAATCGTAGTTGACTTTTAAAACATTTAATTTACTAGGGTGATGTTGGTTAATAGGATCATATAGGTTTCAAGTGTACATTTCTATGATATGTGATTTGTATGTTGCATTGTGTTCCCACTACCCAAAGTCAAATCATCTTCTGTCACCAATATTTGGCCTCTTTTACCCATTACTACCCCCACCAGCCCTTCCCTCTGGTAGCCACCATATTGTTGTCTTGTTCTATGAGTTTTAGTTTTATATTCTACATATGAGTGAAGTCATATGGCTCTTAGCTTTTTCTGACTGACCTATTTCACTTAGCACAATATTCTTAAGGTCCATCCATGCCACAAATGGCAGTATTCCATCTTTTCTATTGGCTGAGTAGTATTCCATAGTATATATGTACCACATTTTCTTTATCCAGTCCTCTATGGCAAGATAGTTTGTTTGTCTCCAAGTCTTGGTCACCATGAATAATGCTACAATAAACATAGGAGTGCATAAATCTTTGTGAATAAATGTTTTTGAGTTTTTCAGGTAGATACCGAGAAGAGGGATTGCTGGGTTATATGGTAACTCTATTCTTAATTTTTTGAGGAACCACTTTTGGTAGGAAGGAAACCACTTCACCCCTAAGTGCCAACTTAAAGAAACTATCTTCTGCTTCCCACTGTTTCTTTAATGGTCTTTGCTCTAAGACAGTAGCACTAACCCTAGATGCATATTAGAATCTTCTAAGAAGCTTAAAAATTACCAGTGTCCTGTCCTCAACCTCCAGGTCCTGGTGGAATTGGGTTGGACTGAAGCCAGGTGTTGGTTCTTTTCTACAGTGCCAGGGGTGATGTTGATGGGCAGCATGTGGTGACAAACACTGGTTTCAATACTGGTATCTTTGACTCTCCCTACTTGTTACCTAACATCTGTAGTTAAAACTAACTCCATGATCCCTTTTATGGAAAAGGAGTTCTTAAAAAATATCAAGGGTAGTTGTTTAACCATTCTCTGACCATCTAATATGTGATACAGTGGCTTTCACATCTGTCCATGACCTATCATGCACACTCATCAGGTTTGCCCAAGGCACTCCTATGTACTGCTTTTCTTCTGTACCTCCTGCCCTTTCCCCTTTCCCCTTTCCATCACCTTCTTCCCATGGTGCCCTCCTGCTGTGCTTCAACTGCTGTGGTTCCTCCATCTGGATTTGCTCTCTTGACCATGACCCATACCCTTGGTAACATGCTGAGTTTCCATCTGTCTGAGTCTATTTATTCTCCTGTATGGGAGCTTTTTAATTGCTCAGTTGATTCACTTGAGGCCCACAAGTTTTGATATAACTAGGTGTGATTCATCAGTTCTTCAAGTAATACTTTATCGAAATATAGTGAGAATTTTAAGAACCTTAATAAGTCACTAAAAGGGAAATTTTAGCATAGTGTAACATTTCCCAAAGCTAGTTCTCCAGAAATACAACTCCCCAAATGATTCTAGAGAAAGAAAGAAAAAAATTGAGATAAAATAATTTTTTTAAAAGCTGCATTCTATGTCCCTGGTTTGAAAAATTCATTTACATACTAACATTAAAAGCACTGAAATTTTCTTAAATAAATAGACTAGTTTTTACTTTGTTTTGTACAGTGTTTTACAAAATTCCTGACCTCATAACCTGTAGTTTCCCCATAAAACTTGTCCTAATACCTTGTATATATAATTGCCCATCAATAAATGTTCCATTTCTTTAGGGAGATCCATCTGGAAGAGTGGGGAATGGATTCAACTCACCCAGAGCTCATGCATGGAAGAGTGACAATGGCAAAGAAGAGAAATATGTAGTGAAGCTATCAATGTTGAGTAATTATTATGTTATTATATTATCCTATATCGTCTCATAATTTATATCTATGGTGTGTGTATCAGTCGCTGTGTTAAATATACGTACAAATGAAGCTGGATACTGAATATAAGGTGTGGCAAAAGTAGGTTTATATTTGTGAGTATGCAAAACAGTTTATTCTTGTATTAACATTTATTGATTATTGTATTATTTTCATACAAACAACTGTAACCTACTTTTGCCCCACTTTGTATTTGATAAAAATCTCATTGAATCAAATCCTCACTTATTCAAATTATAATCTACACTATATAGAAAGAGAAACTTCGACTCAGAGAAAATAGGACATGGATCCAAGATAACACCTAAAACATCAAGAATCCAGAAATCAAAATCCTGTTCAATTCCAGGCACATTTCTGAACTATTATGCCAGACCACATCCTGCCCTCATAAAAATACATGGGTGACTAGTAGATCGTCTCATCTAATTGCATAGCACCTTGAATCACTTCCCTTATTAATATAAGCAGTTTATCTTATTTTAAATATTAATATATTTTTATTCTCATTTATACCAGAAACAGATTATTAACAACAAGAAAAATATTTTAAATAAGTAAAGCAATTTTGCAATGCTTGTTACAGGTAGGCACCGAAGTTAATTCTAAGAGTTTTAGCAGGCTATGCAAAAAGGGAAATAAAACCTATTTTATGATCCATAATACCCAAAATATGAAAACAATATAAGTGGATAAACACAAGCAAACTTTTTCTTGGCACTAAGTTAAAAGATTTTTATTTCCCAAGATTATTCCATGTTTCTTTGGGTCATATCTTATCACATTTTTCAATATAGATCAAGGGCAAAGTACCAAAGCATGAATAAGTAGTGGCTGCTCTCCCGGGCAGTGTGGTGGTGGCAGTGGGGTGGGAGAAGGGTGCATGCAAAAGTGATGTCATACAATCCAGGTGCACAGTTCTTTGCTGATCTTGGCTAAATTCAAAGATGGGCTATTTTAGAAGATCTAAGATGAGCTGTGATACATTAAAGCATTTCTTCATCAATACTGTTTCTTTCAACCCAGTAAAATACTTGATAGATATTGAGCAGCAGTGAGTTCTAGTTTGTATTCCTAGCATATACCTGGACAATATATTGTCCAACAAACCAAATTCCATCACCAAGCATATGTCTTCCTAGGTATTTCTGTGAGAACTCTTTAAATTCTCTTCTCTAATCTACCCCTTCTGTATTATATAAAGAAAAAGCAACTTCATTTTTCTCAGGAAAGATTACTAGACAGCTTTAAAACGTTAGCTGCCCCCAATTGTCATTTTAAGGTAGTTTTCTGTAGTCTTTTGTTCTTGTTTGTTTTCTTGCCAAAAAGCAGAAAGGGGTTAGGTGGTAATAAAAGAGGCCGTGGTATAGTCATTAGTCACCCTTCTGGGACTATGCCAAAGCCCTCTTCCACAGGAACCTCAGTAGGAGCACTGATCTCTTCTTTGGCCATATGTGTGGTCTGAAACATATGGTTCAAACAAAGGAGAAAACATTGAATTCCCTCTGGCAAATCTTTGTGACCACTTACTCTGGCTCAAGGCTATGGGTCCTGTACTTGGCATAAACAGCAAGAGAAAAATCTTCTCCCTCTCTGAGCCCTGAAACTCATTTCCATGTGTAGAATGGTTTAATTTAGCCACGGAAATTAAGAAATTATATGATTTAAGGAGCTAATTGCTGAGTTGAATCAGGAAAGATTTCCATCATATCCATGATTAGTCTTGTGAGCTTGTCTATAAAAACAAGCTGTGGAGCCCTGGCTAGTGAGGCTTAGTCGGTTGGAGCGTCATCACCAAAAGGTCACCAGTTCAATACTGTGTCAAGGAGGGCACCTAGTCAATAAAAACATATCCTCAGGTGAGGATTTTAAAAAAAAGCAAGTTGTGGAGACTCAAGAAACTCAAATATTTACTTTTCATTTCCTTTATAGGTCATCTATGTGATGGATACTCCTGGTCTAATTCAGCCTGGGCGTATTACTGTTCGGGCAGTTAAGGGGGAGGTAGAGAGAAAGAATTAGTGATATTTATTTTGCTTGTTTCCTCCTAGAAGATCTGCAACTGGCCAACTTTTTTTTTATTTTTTAAACGGAACTACAGCCAGGGGCAAAACAATCTAATTTTCTGATTTTTGTTGTTGGACAGATAAACAAGTTTTCTGATATTCAAACTTCTCCCACAAAATACTAAGAAGAGTTGTGTAAGGTCAGGTCATTGTATGTTAATTGAGCTTTTTCTCTCTTCAAATTCCTTCCACAGTTGATCCAGAAATCATTAACCAAGAAGACGGGACAGGCTCTATCTTCAGAAAGCTTTAGTGCTTTTTGTAATATTTATTTTTACAGAATTTCGATGCCGAATAAAAATGAGATTCAATGGACAGAGCAAGAGAGAGGGGACAATGAGAAGCATTAAATATTTGAAAACACTTCCTGTGTGTGGTGCCGTTGATGTTGACAAGACCCAGGCTGCATCATGTGAGTGGGTGATTTGGTTGGAGTAGAGGAAATAATCCTTATTTCTAAGGCAGTCAAGAGATTGACTCCTTAAATCATGTGATTCAAGGTTGAAGTTTCGAAGAACAATCATAGAACAATGTGGAAACATTTTCTGGGTACTGGGGGAGAGGACAAATGTTACAAAATACAAAAGTAACTGGAAAATTCTGAGGACATATTGCAAAAGAAGTTAGAGCTGGTAAAAATGGGAGGAGAATTTGAGTATAAAGACTGGAAGCACAAAACCCTTTAGCCTAAGCCTTGGAAGGAACCAAAAAAAAGGGGAAGGGGAACTCAGATTTTAAGAGAGGGCCTGATTAGTTAGAAAAGAGGTGTTCACAGAGGTAGAGAAGTCTGTTGATCCTAGACCCTGAACATGTTCTGAAATTGGCCAGCTTTGTTTTAGCAGGGGTGTACAGACTCGGGACATAGTAAACGGGCTTTGGAGAGGAAAGGTGAGAGAAGATGAGTCTTAGTAGGTAATATTCGAAGCCATAAATGACTATGTGATGACTGAACACCTAGGAATCTTGGGCTTTGCATGAAGATGGAGATAAAAGGGGAGGTTGGTTATTAATAACACAATAGACCTTTAAGTAAAAGCAAGAAGAGAGAAGATTTCATTGTGACTGACATGATCCTCCAGACTGGAGGTGTTGGAAGGTTGCAAACATATAAGAAGCAACAGCCTTTAGTAGGAAGGGCAGACAACAGCCAGTGTGGGGTCACTGCTCTGCCCAGTGACTGTAACGAAGGGTACAATTCTTCCTGATAAGTTTTCAAGATCCACCTATTTTCAAGCTGATTAATGCATACATATTTTATAAAAATAGTATTATGACAACCCCCAATGCTAATCATAACTATGTACTGAGCACTTGATATATGGCAGGTATTTCGCACACAATATTTAATTCTTACAATATCCACTTACCTCATTTTATTGTGCTTTGTTTTATAGTGCTTCACAGATACTGCATTTTTTTACAAACTGAAGGAAAAATCCTCCATTAGCAATACGATGACAACTCACTGAAGGTTCAGACGATGGTTAGCATTTTTTAGCAATAAAATATTTTTTAATTAAGGTATGTACATATTTTTATGGTCTTGACAATCGATAGACTACAGTATATTGTAACTTATATATAAATAAACTGGAAAACAAAAAAATCTGTGTGACTTGCTTTATTGTGATCCTTACTTTATTGTGGTGGTCTGTAACCCAACCTGCAATGTCTTTGAGGCATGCCTGTGCTGTAGTCTTAATTTTAAGTGAAGTTACTGTAATTCCTTGAGGCCAAGGTTATCAGCAACTGAAACATGACAAATTTAGAAATGTAGTCTAGGTTTTTCCAACCTTTCAAGTTGATTCTTATTATGGCTGAAATTAATTTTCTTTTTATTTCTTTTTATTTTTTATTAACTTTATTGGGGTGACATTGGTTAATAAGATCACGTAAGTTTCAAGTGGACATTTCTATAATACATGATCTGTATATCGGATTGTGTGCCCACCACCAAAAGCCAAATCATCTTCTGTCATCATATATTTGGCTCCTTTTACCTTTTATTAATCCCAACTGGAAAAAAAAGAATACAACAAAGAGCTTGCTCTTTGAAAAGATTAATAAAATTGATAATCCCCTGGTTAGTCTAACTAAGGAAAAATGAGAAAAGACTCATGTAAACAAAATCAGAAGTGAAAGAGGAGGAATTACCAGACATCACAGAAATACGAAAGATTATACTAGAATACTATAAAACACTATGTGCTACCAAGTTCAATAACCTAAAATAAGTGGATAAGTTCCTAGAAATATATGACCTTCCTAGACCAAATCATGATGAAATGGAAAATCTAAATAGACCGATAAACAGAGAGAAAATTGAAACAACCACCAAAAACCTAAAAAAATAAAGGTCCAGGACCAGGTGGCTTCACTAGTGAATTCTATCAAACATTTAAAGAAGATTTAAAACCTATTCTTCTCAAACTCTTCTAAAGAATTGAGGAAGAGGCAACACTTCCTAACATATTTTATGAGGCCAACAGAACCCTGATACCAAAGCCTGGCAAGGGTAACACACAAAAAGAAAACTACGGACCAATATCCCTGATGAATCCAGATGGAGAAATCCTAAACAAAACACTAGCAAATCAAACAGAAGAGTACATTAAAAAATAATGCATCACAGTCAGGTGGTATTCATTCCAGGAGCACAAGGCTGGTTCAATATATGCAAATCGATCAATGTAATGCACCACACTAACAAAACAAATAATAAAAATCATATCATCTTATCAATAGGTGCGGAAAAAACATTTGATGAGATACAACATCATTTATGATGAAAGTACTCAATGAAATGGGTACAGAAGGAAAGTACCTCAACATAATAAAGGCCATATGTGACAAACTCTGAGCTAATATCATACTCAGGGGTGAAAAATTGAAAGCTTTTTCTCTAAAATCAGGAGCAAGACAAGGCTGCCCACTCTCACCTCTCTTCTGAAATCAGTTTCTAACGAAATTTCTTTGTCACTTTACTTTGGTAGTTCTCAGTGTCCTCCCTGAACCAGCAGTATCAGCGTCACCTGTGACCTTGTTAGAAAGTCAAATTCCCTGTTTACCAGACCTACTGAATCAGAAAATCTCAGAGTGGAACTGAGAAATCAGCATTTAAAAAGTCCTTTGATCCTGATGCATGGTAAATTTTGAGAACTACGCTTAGTCATATATTTTGTGGATAAACAGGACAGATAATTAACACAGCATCTTTGCTTTTTGTGTATAAGCAGGATTTGAACAACTGCTCAACATAGTAGTAGCATGATTTTCCTTGCAATTCTAAATTTCAGCTTTGCAGTAAAATCTTGTGAGACATTGTATGGGAAATGGGCCCTCAACTTTGTATAGCTGCGTTAGACACCCCAAGCCTCAAAATTCTCCCTAATCATGGGTCAGGTCTTAAAGAATCATAGGTGTACTTCATCTTTGCGACTCTGCTAGGTCTTTCTCATGATATTTCATCTATTCTCTGACCTCTATTTTCAAGTTATTTTCCTTTCATGCCTCCAAAGACTTAGATCAGTTTCTAGGGTGGTTTTTTTTTTTTTGGTTTTTTGTTTGCTTTTTTTTTGCCTAAAGGAAAAATATATCAAGGCTACAGTTTATTTCAGCATGGGAGCCTCAGGAAATCTTAGCGGAAAAAGGTCATCGCCTCATTACCTGCTATCAGATACACTGGTGTGCTGATATGAAAGTTTAGGCACTAACTTGATAAGCACTGATGTTACTGGCAAACACTCTCCAGAAGATAGCAGTGAACAAATTTATTCTGTGAAATAACTTGACTGAAATAGGGTTTTAAAGGCTCTGACCTGAATGGCTAAACATTTTCAAAAAAGACACTGTGCCTAGTATAGGGTGAACAGTAAAAGAATGCAAACTAAATAAATGAATGTATAAACACTTTTCAAGCATTGGGAATTCAGATTACATTGAGGAAACAAGGCACAAATATAATACAGCCTATGATAGCAGGTCTATATGGCAATGTGACCAATGTTTTGAAGTTGTAAACGCATTAAAAATATAATTGTTAATCAAAAATATTTTTTCTTCTTTTAAATATTTTTTATTAAATTTATGGAGGTGACATTGGTTAATCAGATTATATAGGTTTCAAGTGTACATTTACATGATACATGATCTGCATATTGCACTGTGTGCCCACCACCCTCAGTCAGGGCACACAATGCAGTAAACTTTTATGTCTATTAAAAGTTAACAAGAATACATTCTTAGAAAATGCTTTTATTCTCAGATGGCAGTATTAAGAATTATGTTGAGTCACTGCATAACTATTTGTTGTGTATATCCACAAAAGTACAAAGATTTCATACCTTCAGATATACAGTATACTTTGAAGAATACATAATTATTTTGATTTATCAAAAATTAACTGGAACAGTTTGAAATATACAAATAACTAATGAAGGGAAATATGCCTCTTGACAATAGGTTTCATCTCTACTAGGTCTCTAACTATTCTGGTTCACAGTTGCTTTACTTGCAAAATAAAAAAATAATAAGATAGCTGTATGCATAAGGTACTCATTTCTAATTCAGTTAGGGATTTCTTTTGGGGGAAAAGAAAATCATATGGGGCTTTTCTTTTTATAGAATAAATTTTAAACTTCAGTTTTCTTAATGAAAAACATGAACTTATGGTATCTGTCTGCACGCTTAGAATGTCTCCAAGGCCCCAGATTGGGACACGATATCCTTCCTTCGTACACAAAAGCCTTCTGAAGAGCAGAACCTTCTGTGTGAGCTCTGGGCTCTGCCTTTCATCAAGAAAGGGCTGCAAGGAAACTCTCACGATAATGGGCATGCACTTAGTAACTAGCACTGGGCTAGGTATTCCCTCATGTATCACCTCATTTAATATCACCTGTTACATGCAAAGGAAGTAATATATTTAGAGCTACACTGTAACGGTAAATATGAAGCAAATGGCCTGCACTTTATTATTTCTTCATAATGGGAAAATGAACAGCTTCCCTAGGAAAGAGTTCAAAGCGCTAGGATGTAAACTGTGTTGGCACACAAATCCTTTTTATTTATTGATAGCTAACTCTCACAAAAGATGTTCTAACCCCTATCACTTTTTCAGTTTCCAAAACCTCATTCCCAAGCCCCTCGCTCTGAATGAGCACTGAAAAACTAACATTCAGGAGCTGGGAGGAGCTGCCAAAACGGTCGCAGGGCTTTGACTGACACTGAGAATAACTGTTAACTTTTTAGAATTTACTATATTCCAGGCCCTATAGTACCTGGGGAAAAAATCTAAGTATTTTATCTCTGTTATCTTATTTTAATGGCCATATGAAATAGATAATATAGCTTTTAAGTCCATTTTATGAATAAAAAAACAAAATCTCACAGAGGTTAAAGAGCTGGCAGGAGGCACAGCTAATAAGTGGAGGTGGTGCATCCAGCCTCAGGAGGAATGCTGGCGTATCCGCGCTTGGACATCTCCTCCTGAGGCCCTTTAATTATGTAGTAGAGGATGTTAGGCCTAGACCATTTTAGAACTTTCTTTTTTTCCACCCTTAAAAATTGGGAAAATCTTACTAGTCTTCTCCTTTAATAAAGTTCTGTATTTCTAAATTACATGTGCTTTGGAACAGATAGGAAACTAACCTCAGCCTGTCTTAGATACATTCATAGGGCTGTTCACTAATTTAAAATATGAAAGGACACCCAACAAACAATATGTGTGCACCCTGAGGTGACTCTTTTGCTCAAAGACTTGACAAAAAAATCATTTTCAGGATTACAGATGCAAGTATAAATTCTTTAAGTGAGCTTTTGTCTCTAAGTATTTACTAAGAGAGTAGCTTGCAAATAACACATGTTTGTAAACAAATCTGCATGGTTGGAAAGAATGTGGAGAAGGTACAGAAAAAGAGGTAAACTGAAAAGTAAAATTGAAAGCAATTATGACATACAAATCTAGATTTTGAAATGTAACTGACTTACAGGATTATTCTTGAAACCCAGGTGAGTAGAACTCCCTCCAGAAACCAGTAGCTGAAGCTCACTTGTGCTACCAGACCAGCACTGATTCCTGAGTTTCCTCAAGAGGGAACACGGTCTCACCTCTCACTTACCAACCTCCTCATTTCTGAACTTCTAAGTTGATTTGATAGTGTGTGTTTTTTTAAAAATGGAGTTCTGTTTCATCATGTAATTGAATATTTAAGTCTCCGTGGAGTCCTGACTAACCTCAGTGAGACACAGGTAATTATAGAATCTTTTTGAAATAACAGTCACTAACAACTTAACCAGATTCTTAGTATCAGTCTTGAGCCTGAATGGATACCTGTAGATCCATGACCCCTGATCTAATCAGTTGTCCAATTTTCCTTTGCTACTTCATAATTGGGTCTGGTGGTCCCCAATACACTCCTTCTCCTTCATTAGTGACTACAAACCTTTATTCAGAATCCTATACAATTGCTTTTGAAATAACATCAAAGACTAATTCTCTGGAACCTGAACTTCTATGGTCACACAGCACTGCAAAAAATTAAGTTCACTAAAAAGGGCGACTGAGCTTAGACAAATTTTATTGCAGCACAGCTGTATGCGTGAATATTGCATAGACATTGTATAGGAAAAAATGGTGCAACTACATCAACCTTCTTAAAAAATAATGAGAATCTGAAAATGTGCTGCTTATTTCAAGAAAAGGGTTATTGTCAGATTTGTGGTCATTCAGTTATCAAGGGCACCGCTGTCCTCACTCTGTCAATTAAAGCTATGTTCCTTCTTCAATTAAAGCTATGTCCCTTCTTCAAGACCCAGATAAGTGAAACTTCTGGGAAAACTTCCCTGGTCACATTAGTCTACAATGATTTCTCTACCCACTAAATTCCAGCATCACTCTCTGAATCACACTCCTCAGTAGTATTTATAGGCTCCTTTACTTTGTCCCATGTACTTAATCGTATTTAATCAACAGAATTGTAAGATATTCAGGGGCAGAGATAAGACCTTATTTTGTTTTTCATATTCTCCCAGGTATTTAGCCATGGAAGTACTTTGTTGAAGAACTCACTGAATCAAGTGCCATGTTACTACTCACTTTGGTATCTAGATGACCTTTAGCAAGGAAAGATAGCAACCCAAAGTGTAGAGATTTGTGTCTTAACAGAACTGGACAAACAATTTGAATCAATTCAGATCAATGAACATTTATTACCTAGACTGCTGCAAGACACATTGATCACTTTTTTCTCTGAGCTTCTGAGTACTCTTGTCTCTAATACTCAGCAGGATGCTTACTCATGTGCCCTCTTTTATCACGAATGAACTAAGAGTACTTCCTCTTCATTAGGTTTTATGAGGTGGAACCAAAATATAATTACTTACATTTAAACATTTTGATCTAGACACATTTCAACATTGTAAGAATCTGTCTAAAATACTCTTTAAAGCAGGATCTGTGTCATATTTTGTTTATCCACCAGCCCTTTCCCAGCCTGAAAGCTTGGTAGGTGTTAAATACTTATTCCATCTTTTCAAACACAAATCAAGGTTGGAAGTGTCAGAAATTATGATAAATTATCTAAATAAATGAATATTTATTATGGTATAAATACTTTATTACTTTGTGCATTCAAAAGAATATGTATGTATATACAATTTTTTATTATATCTATATCTCCATCTATATTTATATGATAACTAGCTGCTTAAAGTGAAGCAATCAGCCACAGTTTTTGCTATTTAATCAGAATAGATGAGAATCTATACTGAGTTAAATGGTGAACTTTCTCTCAGCCAATGTGTGAAACCTAGTCATACCACAGATGCTTGAATTCCAAGAGGTTTCCCACCTGTTCCAGGCAACTCAGTGAACAAACTTCTTGTAGCATATGGTGTATTCAATATTTGATGAGTTTCCAGAATAGATTCCACCAGCTGCACTGATATCTATTTCAGTGTCAAATTTCACTGGCCATCAAGAAAAGCCTTTGTATGTCTAGCATAAATGTCCTAGTACTGTTTCAGTCCATTTTTTCTTATTTAGTCCCCTGTAAAACTTTGTCACTATTGATCACCTGTTTCCTCCTTTCCTTTTGCTGGCTGGATTGTGAGAAGATCTTGAAATTGGCATCTAGTTAACAAGCACTAAGAAACCTGCCTGCACCATCTGTGTTCATTTAATATCTGCTTTAAAAATATACCGTGGTGTAAGAGAAAGGAAATGTGGTAGTAATTCAAAGTGATGGAAAGAAAATACATATATAGTGACTTAGCTTCAAATTATGGGCCTTATGAAGAACTGTTATTATAGTTAGTATCGATGGTGATAGACAAGCTTTTTGCAACTCTCTCTGAGAAACACCTGTGAAATATATCTTGAAAACAGTCTGGCTACTGACTAACTGTCAAACACAAACTCAAATACCTGTAGCCCTCAATTAGTAGAATTCTGCCTTCAGGAGTGCTTTTGTTTCCTTTCGGAAACCTGTCCAGCAACCTTGCCACTACTCCCTTCTCCCCTCCACCCCCTTTCCCCGACTTCAAGTGACATATCCTTAAGGGACAGTTTAAAACTGTCTCTCCAAGAAGATTCCTCTCTCCCCTACTCTATTTTTGTGTTTGCAAGCAGACTCCATAATTAAAGTTATCTGTAGGTTTAATTTATTTTTCAATTGATTCATATTATTTACTTTCCTTTCCCTTGTTAACTGTAAAATCTTTTATGGCAACTATACACATTAATTGATTAATAGTCTCTGACAAAAGTATTCTTTTTGTCTAAAACAGGAAAAACAAAAGGACTTCTAGGTAGTAAAGTATATGAACGAGTTTACACACAAACATCAGAAATCATTGGAGATTCAGACACAATATTATGAAACAACAAACCAGATTTCCTCTGTATGTACCACTGTTGGCTCCTGGCTCTCCTCAACCTGACATTCTTGAGCTGCCCATTTATCTGAACTGATTTGGGTGAGCAGCAGAAAAACCATATGATATCCTAGATATGCCACCCCAAGTTTGGCAAGGCACAATGAAAACCGTTGTGTCCCTAATTCTTGCCTCAACCACATATTGAACATGTTTTACTGGACATTTTCACTATATCAGGGCTGAGTTCTTCTTTATCTGGTTGTGCCTAAACACTCATAACTCCTTGCTTTGATTCATTCTTTCAACCAAAAATCTATAAAACGTTGTATGTAACAGGTACTAAAAAATAGAAACATTAGATTAAAAGGTAAGAAACAAGGGCTCCCGATCCAAACCATGGAGATGAGCTTCATCACTCACTCACAGTGTGGTCTTGGATAAGTTACTTAATCTTTCTGACCCTTAGTTTTCTCAATCTCTGAAATGGGAATAATAATAATACTCACATCACAGGGTTGGATTAGGAGTAATTTAATATATCTTGTGAAGTTAGAATAGTACCTGGTACTTAGGAAGCACTATATAAATATTAGCTATTAATTTTGTAGTATTATTAAGTTCATTATGTTAAAATATTTTAAAATAGCTTAAAAGCCTGTGGGACAACTGTACCTGTGTAACACATGGCTAATGTGTACCGAGGTGGTATACAAGGTGAACTAGAGGCAGAGGTGCCTCAGTTGCTGAGAGAATCAAGAGTTTCATAGAAAAGGAGCTACAGGTGATTTTTGAATGAGGAAAAGGAGTGTTTAAGTGCAAAGCAAGGGGAAGCAATTATAAGCATAGGGGATAGTTAGGCAGTGGAATTATGTTAGGACAATGCACACGGCACAAACAGACCATTGAGATGTAGTCTCCGCCCTCTGGAAGCTTATGTGTGAGAAAGATGGGACATGTGACAAATAACCACAGCACTGGGCAGAATGTTACAGATTGCATGTAAGCAGCGAAAATCAGTAAATAACCATGCAATTATATGTGTTCTTTATTGAGCATCATTAGGTCCTCACCCCAACTCTGTATTATACATATTTCCCTCATTTTACAAGAAAGGAAATTGAGGTCCAGCATGATTTTAAAAGGTCATGCAAATAGTTAGAATGAGATTTGCAAGAAAAATTAATTCATTGCCAATCATGAAAATAACAGCAAGCTATGTTTGTTTATATTTAAGCCATAGGTTATGGAAGAGTAGAATCTGTAAGAAGAAAGGAAGGTTGGATAGTCTGTGCAAGTTGCATGGTCCCTAAGTGTAACATTTGGAAAAAGCGACCCAAACTGAGAATCAGTTTATTCAAAGTGGACTTGTCTTCTTTTCTCTTAAATAAAGCACCTCTGAAGTGGCTACTTTATCCTACGATATTGACATTCAAGGATAAAGGTAGGTAGGTAGATAGCTAGAATTTTTGCTACCCAATATATTCACTATTAATAGAATATCTACATGTGAACGTTTATAGACTTTCTCTCTAAAACTGTTTTTGACAGAACTTATTGAAATAAAACTAAAACCTTGGAAAACATTGATCACTCTAGCATAAATTGTTAGTTTGGAGGTTACATCTGAATTGTCTGCCTCATAGTACATCCTCTGGGCAATCCAGATAGGAGCAGAAATAATATGAAAAGAGAAAAGTGGAGAAAGTTTGGAGAAACGAGTGTTATTTTTCTACCAGTCCCCTCAACCCTATTGGCCTTTTCTTCAGCTTAAGCTATTCAGGTCCATTCTGTTTGCTTTTCATTCACTGTGCTGTTGTATTTTCATTTCAGCTCTTTTGTTGGCCTTTGGTTTCTATTTCACTCAAGTTCACGGTCCCCTGGCTTCTTTCTCCCATCAAACCTATGCGGGAATCCTAACCCAGTTATCCAAATACTTCAGGTAAATGCGTGGACAAATCTGCACCATCCACGGGCTTCTTGTCTCCCCTTCTCCATAGCGTCTGTCCTGTGAATACTGTCAGTCACATCGCAGCTGAAGCCATAATTACGCCCATGACCATTCACTCCATTCGGTCCAACAATTAATTTAACTGACTTTCCCTCCCACTGGTCAGTGGGAGTGACAGATTAGCTGCTTCAGGGTCTTATAAAAACAGCCTTTGAATTCATGTGATAAAAGCATCTCTTGAGCTCGTTCTGGGTGGCTCTCTGGTGCTTCATGCCTCCTGAGCAGTTATTTCTCTCTTCATGAATGAGTGGCAGAGCCGCTTTAAAACAATTATAAGCATTTAAAAAGTAATTACCAGAGAACTCCAGTGCAAACAAAATATCTACTTTGACTAACATGAACAACTCTGTACACACACTTCTCTCTCTGTCTCTGTCCTAGATGTGGCATATTCATATCACAGAAGGTTTAATTACGAATTTGTCTTTCTTATCTTCTGGGCCCACACTGCTGCTTGAGGAAAATAGAAATAATACCGGTAGTGGTGGCAGAATGGGTAGAGGCAAGAGAGGCAGAGAACAGATGTAAGGTTTCTAATAGGAGTGCACGTGGCCTGTAACCATCAACTTAAAAATGTGTTATTTACAATTTATTAGTAATTAACAAATTTTTTTTTTTTAAATATATCTTTATTGATTTCAGAGAGAGGAAAGGAGAGGGAGAGAGAGAGACAGAAACATCAATGATGAGAGAGTCATTGATGGAGCCCGCAACCCGGGCATGTGCCCTGACCGGGAATCGAACCCCGATCGCCTGGATCCCAGGTTGATGCTCAACCGCTGAGCCACGCCCGGCTGGGCAGTAATTAACAAATTCTGAAAAAGATGACACATCATAACATAATGCTTTTACTTTTGTTGCTTTATAAGAAATTTTTTTTAAATGAATGACACTTTGGATTAGTTTTATGTTCATTTTCTTTTATTGAATTAAGTTATATACTTTTGGTATTTATCCCTATAAGTATGGGCATGTATATGTAATATATACTATATCTGAGTTGCTGTTCCTTTACATTCTATAATTTTATGGAAGATGACTTGAAGATATAGCATTTTATGCATTTCTTAAATTCCTGGAAATACTTTTCTCCAGGAACACGACAGGGCTCTGAACCTGTGTTGTGCAATGTGGTAGCTGTTAGCCACATGTGACGACTGAGCGCCAGAAACATGGCTGGTCTGAGTGACATGTGCTGGAAGTATAAAATACACACTGAAGTCTGAAGACTGAGTTTAAAAAAGAAAGAAAGACTGCAAATTACCTCATTAGTATTTGTTTACATTGATTACCTGTATTTTGGATATATTGGGTTCAATAAAATATATTATTAAAATGAATGCTGCCTTTTTTTTTTTTTTTACTTTTTAATGTGAAAATTAGAAAATTTAAATTTTCCTGTGGCTTGCATTATATTTCTATTTGGTAGCAGTGTTCTAGATAAGGATGGGCTATGCTGTGAATCTGTAAAGGCAGTGAGAGGAGGAAGTATTTATTTTGTAGGATTTTGGCTCAGTGGAGATAGAAGCTGGCACTTCTGGGAGGAATGAAACTGATTACTGACTGCATCCTTAATTAATCTTGGAATTAAAAAGCTACTTAAGTCCGCAATGAGCCCACTGACTAAATTTTTGACTGAAAAATACTGTTATTTCAGTCACAGAATAAAATATTGAGCCATCAAAGAGAATATTTGGTTGGAGGTGTAGGGGAGCAGAGAGAGAAGAAACAGTGAAAAGAGCCAAAGCATCAGGAGAACTTAACCATTAAATATATTTTTTAAAAATTGCCTAGTTAGGTACCATTTAAGTATAGCAAATACAGCTAAGTAACTTAATAAATATGTAGTTGCTGCCAAGATTAAACTATATTTCCAATTGTTTCTCCAGTCGGTGACTCACAGGGGTAACTTTGTGGTTTACCATAAACTAGGCTTTGGTTCCTGAAGCACAATTTTGGGGAATTTTACTTTTTTTTGGTAAAAGTTTCCCCCCGATTGATACTTAATAAATAGAGGCATTTCTACTGCTATGTTTTCTCTTTTACCCCTCTTGTCAGGGCTAGTACTATATTTCTTAAAAATAAATTATTTCAGCAGTGAATTCTCTCAATATAACAAGTAATGACCTAGTAGAGAGAGTTTACCACCCACGCAATATAATAAAAAGTAACTGTGGAGAAGACTGAAGTCATATATAAAAGGTATTTTGCTATTATAGTCACATAACTTTATTTTAAAAATACCTCATTCAAAAACAGGCAGAAAATGACCATATCCAATCAGTCAAATTGAAAGCCTGCTTCTGTCTAAGGATTCCTTGTCTGGGGACCACCTTCCATTCTTTTGAAACACTGGGAAGCATGGTTGTCAGGAAAATGTAATGCTTCTCCATGAATGCTAATTCTTGCTGCCACTTTGTCATCCCAAGGAACCTTCTAATGGGAATTTCATTAAGATAATGACATTTTTTGTGGTGTTTGGGAGATGATCTCTTCTAAAATGGGTAAAACTCTAAGTCATCAAGCATTACAATACGTTGCTATGGGTCAGGCAATGACACATGTGGTCAATTAAATGCAGGGGAAAGTTAATAAATAGGATTATTGTTGCTTCTGCATGTAGATTGAGTCTAAACTGGTAATGATATTTTCTGATCAAAATAAATCCAATAAGCAATACTTTCACATGATTGGTAACATAGGGAGAGTTTCTTAAACTTACCTTTACCATTTATTATAAAGAATAGAATTTCCTTTTCTTAGAGAGCAGCTTCAGCACAAGAAGAACTATTTAAGATTCAGGTTCATGCAAAATTCCATTAACAATCATCTCCTTTTTGCAATATTTCTGGTGTACACATTAGTTACTTTTCTATTCCAGGGACATTTTGACATCTTTGAACATATGAAATCAACATTCTTCATTTCTTTTTGCGGAAATGTTATCTTTCACCTAAGATCAGGTATAATGAGCATTTAGTTGAATGACATCTACTTTATAGTCCAAAATGAAAACAATTTGAAGGTCAATTTCTTCTTTCTTTGTTAATAAAATAGCTCATCCAGTTTATGATCAGATCATTAGAGGAATCTTTATTATTATCCTTCCAATTGGTTCAAATTGATAACACCTCATTTTCAAGAATCAATACCTGCAAAGGGGTTGTCAGATGTCTCCATTCATGCTCATCAGCTGTATCCACATCTTGGGATTGCAAGGGAAAGGTCACTCTTGGTAGAAGTTGATAGGATGTCTGACTCTTCCAGGTGCTGATTAAAAAATTCAGTTTCTTCAATCCAACACCAAAGGTACTAAATATAAATCTTTGAATGCAGAGCATTGAATTCTGCATTTTAAGTATTTTAAAGGTAATCATTTTCTTATGCACAAAGACATGAATGGTAAAGTCAGTGGGTAGGTACCCATATTGAGAAACATCCACTATCAAAGATGTTTAACATGTCACTAAGTGACCACCTATATTGAATCACTTATTTTCAGTTCTTGGTTATGAGCAGCACATGGAGACTACTTGGAAATATCATACAGCAAGGGTAAAAGCTCTATTAGCCATCAAGGTAAAGTGTCCTGCTTAGGTAAAATAATAGCAGCACTGAACTAGCTGAGGAGAACAGTAATGCTTATCTGACTGCATAGAGATAAAATTAACAAGTATTTATAAAATAAACAAGCCATAGCTTCCCGGAGACTGGTGTAATCACTTTCTGAAAAGTGAGAGGCAAGGCAAAGTCAAGCATCAGTGTACAAGGAAGACCTGTGACTTAGGTGGAACCTGCTCCCTGGAAGTTAGGGAAGTTGTAGAGCCAAGAAGAAGGAACAGCTTTTCCCTGAATCATTTGCCTACACGTCACCTTCTCCATTGTTTCAGTAAATGTACACATGGTCAAAACATCTGCTTTGAATCTCTATGGAACCAGCTTTGCCTGACTAGGGGTGGGGAAACTTTTTTCTGCCAAGGCCTATTTCCATATTTATAACATCATTCTGGAGCCATACAAAACTATCAACTTAACAATTAGCCTGCTATATTTGGTCAAACATTTAATAACTCACCCTTAATGGGATTGCTGTAGCTGCTCCTCTTTGGTGAGGCCTTGGCAGGGCCCCTGAACCAATCTTGGTCCTCTGACCAGAAGCATAGGCCTCACGCTTGAATCCATATATAGAATCTTGGATTTCACCCTAGATCCACTGATTCAAACCTAAAGATTAACCAGATGCCCAGGCAACTGACATTTCCATATAAGTCTGAGAGGCTGAGACTAAAGAAATTTTCAGTTCAAGTGTAAAAAGTCACATCTGACCTCTCTTCTTGTCCTCCTTTGCATTCTGGATCCCATCTTTTATATGAAGTCTTCCTAGGGAACCAGGTTGCAGCAAACCCTCTCCCCTAAAAACATATATAAATTTTAGACACTGTTTTACATTAATTTATATTTATGCTTTTTTATTAAGTGAAAAAATACCATGTTTATGTACATTTGTACCTTCAGCATTCAGCAATGTGTTTGCCTTATAATTGGTGATTTATAAAATTTCATGGACTAAAAAAATCCACATGATCTGGAAATCAAGTGATCTGTTCAAAAATAGCAAATCCTCATATAGAGAGATCACTATGATAAATAAAGGGATTTATTGCAAATACTAACACAATCAACCTTGAAAATTTGCAAAATTATACCATAATGATGACAATTGCTTTGTTTTCATTTCTGTTTTATATCTGTTAATTGTTCATGGCCTTTTAAACGAGCATGTCAACTAATGGCTGAATTCCAAAAAATAAGACTAAATTTTAATTTTTTCATAATTCTTTTATTTTGTATATTTAAGGTAAAAAAGGAAACTGAACTTTAAAGTGAACAAGTAAAACCATAAATATCTGAAATAAAAATAACCTGTATTTAATTTAAAAAATTTTCCCCCTCTTTTCTTATTTGGTCTTCTATGTAACTATTGCTGTAGTTAATATCTCTCTTCTGAGACTGCATAGTAGAAAAAGAGAAGAGAAAAAGCTTTAATAACTGAAAACTTGGAGCTGAATAAGGTATATGTCCAAATTATAAGTTTTAGTGTAAATAATATGAGCTTATGCACAGAGCATTATAAAATATCAGATTTCCTCCTGAGAACTCTTCCTCAGAAAATGAATGTATTAAGTCATAATAGTAGTTTAAAAGGACCCAGCCATCATAGTAAAAGTAATTTTATTCTTCCTGTTTTGTTTGGGTCTTTACAATAAACAAGCAATTTTTAAAAATAACACGTTTTAATTTAAACACAACAAAAAGTATCATCTAAACACCAGGAAGTATTCATTGGACTACACAAAGTACAATAAAAACTTAGCTTTGCCCAACCAAGCGTGGCTCAGTGGTTGAGCATCGACCTAGGATCCAGGAGATCTCAGTTCCATTCCCGGTCAGGCCACATGCCCGGGTTGCTGGCTCCATCCCCAGTGGGGGCATGCAGGAGGCAGCCGATCAATGACTCTCATCATTGATGTTTCTATCTCTCTCTCTTCCTCTCCCTTCCTTTCTCTGAAATCAATAAAGATATATTTTAAAAAAGAAAAAGAAAAGACCTAGCTTTGAGCTACAGTTACAGAGTCTATTATTTGTCTCTTTAATGGCAAACTCAGTCAGATAAACGTCAAATTAGTAGGCATTTTGTCAAACCAGGTTAAATGTAACCTGTTTAACTGACTCATTTTTTACTCTTACAAATCTATCTGGTTAAGTAGTATTTTTACCTTAGTTTTTAAAATACTTAAATGTACAGAGTAAGAACAAAAATAGTACAAGAGCGCTTAAATATTAACAATTGTTCTCACCTCATGATTTCCCCACCAACTCCAACCCCACCAATCTGCTTAAATCTTTGATTGTGGAGGCAATAATTTTAAAGGTTAAGATTAAATTACCATTTCCTAATTCAGATAACATATTATCTTGCTGTGAAGGCAATAACATATTATGTCTCACCTCCTCCCTCCCTTCACCATTTATATAGTTTGTCTGAGGTCGATCTTATAGAATCAACATTAACTTCCACTTAATGTTCCATTTACTTTTAATATTATCAATTGGCTTTCTACTAAGATGAAAATATTAGAATCCTTATATTTTCTCACTCCTTTCATTTGTTAGTTTTTATGAGATGGGCCTGCTCATCTTTTATTTCCAAAGTATGTGTTTATGTGTGTGTGTGTACATACTTAATTTTTTTCCATGTTTATGTTTATCTTGATAAAACTTTTTAGAGTTTGTCTAGTTTATTAGTATTTACAAGAATTAGCTTTTGGATACATTGATCCACTCTATTGTGTGTTGTTTTAAATTTTTATAAAATATGTCTTTATTGATTTTACAGAGAGGGGAGAGAGATAGAGAGATAGAAACATTGATTAGAGAGGATGAGAGAGAAACATCATTGATCAGCTGCCTTTTGCACTCCCCGCACTGGGGATCAAGGCCACACCCTTAGCATGTGCTCTGACCAGGAATCAGTGACCTCCTATTTCATGGGTTGACACTCAACCACTGAGCAACACCTGCTGGGCCACTCTATTGTGTTTTTGTTGGTTTTCATAGTATTGCTCCTTTTAATAGTGGTGATTAACATTTTTTGTTGTATTTTTTTTTTCTATATGCTATAAAATCTATCCTTCCATCCAGATCACTTATTTTCTTTCTTTAGATGGCTTAATATTCTTTATCATTCATTCTACTGGCGATCCTTCATTATCAATTCACATCTGAGATTGGGAATTGTATTATTAATGCTAGTAGTTTCCCACCACCAGCTCTAATGTGTAGTACCCGGATCTGTGCTCTTGTTAAATCTCCACTCTTATTGAGAAGATAGGGGAAATGCCATATGCAGGAACCGTGTGATAACCAGCATGGGTTTAGCAGATAGAGAACTAGTCATTAGATTATTTACTCCTAAAATACTAGAATGAAGAGAGTTTTAGTCCTTGATGTCCATGTTAACAGTGGGAGCCCTAGTTCCCCACAGTTAGCTAAATGTGTTTAGTGTAATGTCTTTTGGTTTTTGTTCTGGGGAAAATACCAAAATGGTGGGAGCTCTTATTGGAATTACCAGGTGATGGGGAAGGGATGGGAAATGGCTGGGGAGTAAAGCCTTAGTGCAACTGTTTTATAGGCAGCTTTCCAATGAACTTCCCTTTGTCTCACCCTTTTCTCATCCATCACCCAGGATTGTTGGCCCCAAGACTGAAGTCTTTCTAAAGTTCACTGATTGGAGCCCTTTCACCATTATTCTGGCTGGCAGAATAAACATCTAGAAATCAGCATTTTTACACATCAATAATGAACGCTTAGAAAGAGAAACTAAAAAAAAAAATCCCATTTATCATTGCAATGAAAAAATAAGATACCTAGGAATAAACTTAACCAAGGAGGTAAAAGACCTGTACTCAGAAAACTATAGGATACTGAAAAAAGAAATAGAGGAAGATACAAACAAGTGGAAGAATATACCATGTGCATGGACTGGAAGAATTAACATCATTAAAATGTCTGTTCTACCCAAAGTAATCTACAGATTCAACACAATCCCTATTAAAATACCATCAACATACATCACAAATCTAAGACAAATATTCCAAAAATTTATATGGAACTGAAAAAGACCCCGTATAGCCACAGCAATCTTGAGAAAGAAGGAACAAAGTTGGAGTGATCACAATACCCTATATCAAACTATACTACAAAGCCATCGTAACCAAAACAGCCTGGTACTGACATAAGAACAGGCATATCAATCAGTGGAACAGAACAGAGAGCCCAGAAAAGGACCCAAGCCATTAAGGTCAATTAATATTTGACAAAGGAGGCAAGAACGTACAATGGAGTGAAGAGAGCCACTTCAATAAATGGTGTTGGGAAAACTGGACAGGTACAGGCAAAAAAAATGAAACTAGACCATCAACTTACACCATACACAAGGTGGATAAAAGACTTATATGTAAGTTGTGAAACCATAAAAATCATAGAGGAAAATGGGCAGTAAAATCTCAAACATATCACATAGCAGAATTTTAGCTGATACATCTCCTAGGGCAGGAAAAACAAAGGAGAAAATAAACAAATGGGACTGCATCAAACTAAAAAGTCCTGCACAACAAAGGAAACCATCAACAAAATGAAAAGGGAGCCCACTGTATGGGAGAACATATTTGTCAATGATATATTTGATAAGAGATTAATATCCAAAATATATAAAGTACTCATACAATTCAACAAAAAGAAGACAAACAACCCAATTAAAAAATGGTCAAAGGACCTAAATAGACGTTTCTCCAAAGAGGACATACAGATGGCCAAGAGACATATGAAAAGATGTTCAATGGCACTGATCATCAGAGAGATGCAAATTAAAACCACAATGAGGTATCACTTATTGATGGCTGCCATCAATAAATCAACAAATAAGTGCTGGCGAGGGTGTGGAGAAAGGGGAACCCTAGTGCACTGCTGGTGGGAATGCAGACTGGTGCAGCCACTATGGAAAACAGTATGGAGGTTCCTCAAAAAATTAAAAATGGAGCTGCCTTTTGACCCAGCGATCCCACTTCTAGGAATATATCCTAAGAAACCCGAATCACCAATCAGAAAGAATTTCTGCACCCCTATGTTCATAGCAGGCCTATTTACAATAGCTAAGATTTGGAAACAGCCCAAGTGCCCATCAATAGATGAGCGGATAAAAAAGCTGTGGCACATTTATACCATGGAATACTATGCAGTTGTGAAAAAGAAGGATCTTATACCCTTTGAGACAGCACTGGAGGGACCTGGAGAGTATTATGCTAAGACAAATAAGTCAGTCAGAAAAGAAAGTATGACACGATTTCACTCATACTGTTCATTGTGGAATCTAATGAACAAAATAAACTGGTGAACAAAATAGATCCAGAGACATAGAAACATACAACAGACTGACAGATCTCGGTGTGTGTGTGAGTGTGTGTGTGTAAAAGATTAACCAAAGAACTTATATGTATTTATGCACAGCCCATGGACACAGACAGTAATATGATGAAGGCCTGGTGTGGGGTGGGAGCCGAGTGGAGGGGATAAACAGCTGGAGGGCGGGAGAGTAATAGCAGACATCTGCAATACCCTCAACAATAAAAATAAATTTTAAAAAAAAGAAGGAAAGAAAAACAGATTAGTGGTGGCCAGTGTTTAGGAATAGGAATAGTGGGAAGGGGATGGGTATTATAAATCGGCAGCTTAGTAGGTAGCTGATGGGATTTTTGTAGTAACAGCGATTAATTTTATATCTTGATTGATTTAGTGGTTACAGAATTCTATAGGTGATAAAATGATATATAAATTAGTACACATACACATATTGTACCAATGTCCCTTTCTGGATTCGATACTGTGTTATAATTATGGAAGATGTAACCATTGTGGGAAAGTGGGTGTAAAGTTGTGCTATCTTTACAACTTCTTAGGAAATCTATAATTAATCAAATAAAAGAGATTTAAAAATAAAAATTGAAAGACAACTGAAATAAGTATTTAAATAGAAAAAAAGGCATTACATTTAGAAAAAAATAGATGTTAGGACAGTATATGTTTGCTTGATGCAACTCCTAGAGAGGCAGCATAGTTTACGGGTTAAACACGTGAACTCTGGAGGCAGATCACTTACAAGCTCTGTGACTTCGGGCAAATTGTTTAACCTCTGTCCCTCAGTATCTCATCTATAAAATTTACATAACAATAGTACCTACCTCATAGACTCATAGGAGGATTAAATAACTTTCAATTTGAAGACAAACAGTGTTTAGAACATGATAAAGAGCATGTGAGAGAAATAAAAATACAGATGATAGTATAGTTACTATAAGGACTTAAGTAATTCATATGACACGTGTGTTTTGATTGCATATTGTAAGGTAGACATTATTCAAAGTGCTAGAGAGTTGTTAAAAAAAATAATAATAAAGCCCTTGACCTCATCCTGGAGTTGACATTCTAGAAAAGAAAAAAGAAACAAATTAATAGCAACTAAAGCTAAAAATTAAAGAGGAAATGACCAAACAAAAGCTGGTGGAAGGATAGACAGTGATAGAGGCTGCTGTGTGGCTGACCGCTCAGGGAAGTGCCCTCTAAGAAAGGGACAGCTGAGCTATGAACGAAATGAGGGGAAAATGACAGACAAGAGCGCACATTACATGTCCCAGGAAGAGTATGGACTCCAGTGTGGCTGGGGTGGCCTGAAGGAAGGCAGAGTAACAAAAGAGAGGTGGTCAAACCCTCTGAGGCCACACAGGCATGGTACAGACTGTGGATTTTATTCTGAAAGGGAACGTTATTGGAGCATTTTGAGCAGAGAAGTGAACCGACTCCATCTGCACGCTGGAAGGAACACCCTGCTTAGCCTGCCACCAGCAGGCTGTAAGGGGGCTGGGCAGAAGGCGGCAAATGCACTAGCTTTCTATAGTTGCTGTGAAAATTGCCAAAATTTGGCACCTGGAAAATAATAAAACTGAATCCTCGCAGTTCCAGATACTAGGAGTGCAAAATCAGTTTCTTGAGGTTAATAATAAGGAGAATCCATTTTCTTGGATTTTCTTGTTTCTCAAGACTTCCTGCATCTTTGGTTCATAGCCTCTTTCCTCAGGTCAATCCAAATTCTGGCTTCCATGTCTCCTGCTTCCTCCTGTGATCTTCTTGTCTTCCTCTCGTAGGGGCTCTTGTGCTGACCCTTAGGTTCCACCTGAATAATTCTAGATGCTCTCCGCTTCTCAAGACCCTTAATTCGTCACCCCTGCGAAGTCTCTTTTGCCATCTAAGGTTACATTCACCTGTTCCAGGGCTTAGGGCATGGATATCTTTGGGGCCATTTTCCAGGCCACCGAACTAAAACTCTCAGAAAGTTATTGCAGAAGTGCAAGTCACACGTAGATCAGAAGACAGTGGAGGATGTTGGGGTACACTCATGGTAAATTATCTTTGGAACACGGAGTACATTTTTTGGTGAATTGTACGTAGATGTTGATGGAAAGTTACGAAGGAATGAGAGTGAAGCAGCTGAATGATTGAAGGTGCCATTGAATGAGATGGGTACAATATATTTTACTGTTAGAATAATCAAAAATCTGATGGAGATCGTGGTAGGGATAATTTGATATAATTTTTTGCCAGATAAGTGACAGGATCTGGAGAGTGTGTTTGTTCGTTGTGTTTTCTCTTAGATTTTAGAGAGGATAAGAAACAGTGCTCTAAACGAAGCGCTGAGGAGTACCTGAGACAAAGCTCCATCTCCAGCGGTAAGATAAATGTGAGGCAAAGAACAGCCACCACTTGAGAGGGATTTATGAGATCGAGATTCTCGAGTTGCTAAGTTTCAATTAGAGCAAAACACTAAGGGACAATAAAGAGGCGATTGAGCATTTTGTGGGTGCCCCAGGAGGGGCAGGACAAGCCCTTCCCAAACATACACACAAAAGTTGTTTGAATGCCAAGACTAATTGTGCCACCCATACACCAAGACGTTATAAAAACTTTTTATTGCTTATCTAATGGAACTTTCTGGAGCAAGCAGAATAGGCATGTAAGATCCTTAACAACTTAAGGGAAGAGAGGTGATGGCTTTGCTATACGCGGTGGGAAGGGGTTGGGCCAGCTGACAGTGCCCACACGCGGCTGGGATTTGAGTGGTCTGCACTTCCATGCACGTGCCAAGGGAAGGAGCACCTGGGCTCTACTATCATCTTGTCAGATGTGGTGCAGAAGGGAAAGGCAGAGGTGGGGCCTGAAGGCCGTCAGCGGTGAACATCGATGAATTCAGATGTTTATTACACTAAAGGTATAGGGAATTTTGCCCATGACAGGCCACAGGTTCTATAAGGCGCAGTGGAACATTTACTGCAAGAGTTTGTTGGCAGTTTGAGTCAATTTAAAGATATACATAGAGCCCAGCCGGGCATGGCTCAGCGGTTGAGCATCGGCCTAGGATCCAGGCGATCAGGGTTTGATTCCCGGTCAGGGCACATGCCCCGGTTGCGGGCTGCAGCAGATCAATGACTCTCATCATTGATGTTTCTCTCTCTCTCTCTCTCTCTGTCTCTCTCCCTTCCTCTCTCTGAAATCAATAAAGATATATTTTATATATATATATATATATATATATATATATATATATATATATATATACACACACATAGAGAGCCATAAAGATAAAAGTGACCTGAAAAGCTCACATTTCTTGTGGTAATTGTGGTAAATTGTGATACAGAACTTGTTGGGGCTAGTTCTAGCTATTGGTCCATTTGGGAATAATAATAATAATAATATAATTGCCACATAGCCTGTACTATTAAAATGGCTTTTTTTTTTTCCAAATTGTATTTTTAATTCTAAATAACCTATTGGGGTATGTATTTTTATTATTATTCTCCCCTTTTGGAGCTGAAGAAGTTTAGGTTCAGAGAGATTATTTATCCATGGTTTTGTAGGTGGTAAACGTCAGCTTTGGGACCCCAAACTAGGCTGCTTTCTTCAGGTGAGAGTAGCTAAAATCTAGCACATGATTTCCCCTAGTAATTTCTCCTCCCTTAGTAGAGAGGCATCGAGGTTGAACAACTTGCTAATATTGATTTGAATCACCAAGAAAATTCTAGCCTGGAGAGCTCAATGTATTTTCAAAATCTTTCTCCTTGCTCCCTAAGTAATGCTAAACCACCTGAATTAAAAGTGAAAAGCACAACCACAATCCATCACCTCCTGATATTCTCAGGTCAGGTACCTAGCTACTGACTGTGACAACTGCCAGATCCACCTTTGGATGGGTTCGCCCTCTAATTAAAAACACAAAGCCAAGAGCCAGTCGTAAATCCTTCACTGCTTTCTATCGAAGATTCCCTTCTACAGTGATTTATCAGACATCAATATTAATTCCTGTTGAACTAAAACTGTCATGCACAATTTCTATTCTGTTACACATTTTGGTGAAAGAAAAATGCTTCTAAACACCTTTCTATAATTTAATTTCTTTTTAATTTTTTTTTAGTTATAAACATGAAAAGATAGATGTCAGTGATTTCCAGGCCAACAGTGAAGGCCTATTAAACTCCATATGGAGTCAGTAACGTTGTCTGCAATGATGTATGAATTGTTATGGTTTTGAGTTGACATCTTGCTGAATCTGAATGAGCTGTAGCAGTATGTGTACTGTCACTTTTAAAAACAGTTTGCATACATCTGAACCCAAGCGCTGAGCAAGGTAGATAAAAATGGTCCTGTAAAAGCAGTGTAATAAACAATTAATTTTGTCACAAAAAGATATAAGGGAAAAGCCTGAGGATCGTGTAGTGGATTCAACTCAGTTAATTTTCTTCTCTCCGATGTAAAAAATGGCCGATTATAGTAAATACATTTAGATAATAGCTTAGAGAATGTGAAGGCTTCACGAAATTATTTAGTCATTGTTGAGAGAGTAATTTTAAGAATTATGGATATATTTAAAAAAGGAAGTTGCCCAAAATGATGATGTATGACAGATTAGAAAGCTAATTATACTTAAAAGCAGTTGACAAATATTTCCAGATGCTTCTCCAATGAGATTATCTTTTTAAAGTAGATGCCACATCCATTTCAATTTTTGTTTTCTCTGCAGTTTTTGTTAAATGATTTATTAAAGATAATAATGACTATTTTCATCATTTTGTACATTTGACAAAGAATATTCACCTCTACTGTCTCATATTAGAAAAGAGAGATTATGAGCTTCACCTGATAGCTTAGATAAACCAAGGCTCAGAAATTAATCTATTTGCCCAAAGTCACACAGCAATCTTAGAGAGTAACACAAATCATTTACTCCAAATTCTGTGCTTTTCTTCTATATTATTCTGTGAATTACAGGCACTGAACTGGTTTATTAAGTATAGATATACTGCTGCTAGTGCAAAAAGCAGATACGTGGCAAACATTATTGTGCGATTACAGAATATTTTGTGTTTTGATCAACAAAGATAATGCTCTATCAATAAAATATAGACAACCTTTTAAAGAGAGTAAGAAAAAGACACCTCAAAGTCATTGCACTAACTGTTATATTTAGTGTATTATTTGTGATCATAAAAGATATACATTGATTTATGACTCACATCTATGTGTTAAACTTCCCCACCTGAATACCAGCTAGTAAAGCCTCTCTTTGTTCTCATATACAACACCAAGAAGCATGCCATACACACAGTAAGTGCTTATTGTTGTTAAAGAACTTTCAGATCCAGGGCCAACTCAATATGAGTGTGGATACACTAATGGATATTGATCTAAAAGAAATTTCATTAGAATATAATGCAGTGCACAGTGCCATAAAACTTTCACTTGTATGCCCTGAGGAGGTTGAGACAGCTCAGAGACTGAAAAATAGAGGTAGAATTTTTGTTGTTGTTAGTCCAGCACACTTTTTTTTTTTAATTGAGCCAACATTAAAAAGCCATGACATACAAGTTAAATCTGGATTTTTAAATTCTCCAGAATATTTAAAAATCTAGCCTCCATTACTAAATATCATCACCTTGCACTCATCTTTAAATTTTCTTAAAAATTACTAAGACACAGGCATACTTCATTTTATTGAGCATCACCTTATTGATGATAAGGTGCAGATCCCAAATGCTGCATTTTTCACAAATTGAAGGCAAGACCTTTCATCAGCAAAAAAATTATGGCTCAGTTTATTTTGGTGGGCCAGAACCAAACTCACACCATCTCCAAGGTATGCCCATACTCCTTAAAAAAATGTATGTGGTTAGATTAACCCTCCACTTCCTAACTTTTGTTGCAGAATGGCCAATGGAATTTCATCATTAAAGTTAGTGTCATTTTAATAATTTAATGCATTTAACTTTAAATTACAAACTTAAAATTATGGATTATTATTAATTCTTAGCGACACATACTGAACATATGAGTGGTTCATATTTATGATAGTGTTCAACTCAATTAATATCTCAGATTGTATACAATACTCTATGGGATCTACAACATATTTAACAAATGTTCTAAAAACCATAAACAGAACATATTATTTTGAGGCTTTTTCTATAAATGGTAAAACTAAGATTTGGTTTGTATAAAATGTTAGCTCTCTAAAAGTATGGCTAAGATTTCATTCCATTTAATAATTTGCTCTCTACATTATGGCCACACTGACTTACCTACAGTAGCTACAGTGTCTGCACAGCTGCAAAAGATACGAACAGTTTCGGAGCACAAGATGTATTATGACAAGTGTGTAAAGAAAATGGGATTGCCGCAATATTAAAGAAAAAGTTTATTACAGATAATTGCTTGCTCTGTTTATGCTGCTCCTGTAGAGGGAAAATAAGCAATATAAGTTACAGAGATTTATAACAGTTCTCGTGAAGATGTATGAAATCACAAACTTGCAAGCTTTTTTAATCCAACTATAAATCATTTTATACATTTAATCTCTTTCTCTATAAATTTTATGAGACCATATACAGGCAGAAAGTTTAAATCACTACTTTCTAAAGAGGAAGAAATCTCTGGGATTTTTCTTTTTATGTTTTCTATCTAATACATGATATAAATTCTAAAAGTTTCCTTGTAAATAATGAATGCATGCTATTTTATTGTTTGAACACCTGCAGCCCTGTGAGGTGCTGGACAGAATCTGTCTTTGAGATAGAACTCAAAGTTAGGTCTGTCTACATTACATGAGCAACTATAATATGACACATCCCATCAATCTCAAGAATAACAAGTTCTAATCCCTCATCAGACCAGCATATTATTATTATAAGGGTTTGATCTCAAAGTAGGACATAATTGACCTTTAACTTCAATACTTGAATTCAAATTATTATTTTTTTTTAGTGGCAGTGCTGTGCATTGCTAGATGTAGAAAACAGTTGTTCCAATTTTCTGAAAACTTTCAGCTTTCGTGCTCTAGTTTACTGAAGGGAAGTCAGTCATAGGATATTGCAACAGGTCTTAACTGGCTTCAAGGAGAAACATTCTCCATCAGATTTGCAGCTGCTAACCCAAGTCTATGAAACAATCTGGCTCATTTCTATCTGACTATCAGCCTGCATGTATATGACTTGATATGAAATGGCAAGTTATGCAAAAACGTGGTATAGTTTGCTTATGCTGTTGTTTACTGGATTTTGGGGGGGGGGGAGGCTGTGAGGAGATGTCAATAGGCTTAAGTATAACTGTTGGGGAAAAGCCCCAAAAGTCTGAATTCAGAGTTGACTCTGAAGAACTGACACGAAGTCTTATTCAAATTCATAATAGGAGAAACTTACATACACAGGCAAAGCAGCTGCTTCCAGTGGTGGCTGGCTGGGAAGAATCCATGTCCCTCCCAGGACAGGGCCTCTTTTTTATAGGGGGCTAACAGTGAAAGCATATGGGGGGTAGTCATGTAGACCACCAGGAAGAACAATGAATTCCTAAGTTAAAAGATAAGATCAGGCAGTTATTGCACTCCATGCATTCACTAACCTCCTTCCCAGGGCCTGATGTTTGTTGGGGCAGCATTCTGGATTTCTGGGTAATCAGCCAAGCCCTATCCTACAGAGAGTTAAGAGTCTAACATTTCCCAGATGCCTTTGCTGCTGCTGTCATATTGCATCTCAATGAGTTCCCCTACAATAACATACATATTTCTGACTATTCTCAAGCAGATATTTAAAGTCCCTCTTTGTCTGAACATATTAATAATCAGAATAAGACTGATAATCAAATTTGAACTCCTTAGAAAACCCCAGGGATTGACCCATCTTTCAAGGTAATGAATCTAATGCTGCGGTTTTGTTCAGAAGGGCTCATTGAAATGGGGCTTTGATTTATTTAGCCTGTGTCTTATGTTTTCCCCAACAATGAGACATGCAATTTGGAAAATGCAATTTCCTTTTGGCACAATTTCAACTCCTTATAGGGGATCTGTCTCCATTCATTCATTCTACCTTTTCTTTAGGGAAACAAAGCTTTTGCTCTGTGAACATTTTAATTTCTCAAGAATAGCATGTCTATTCACACAGATACACAATTTAAGAAAGTACTTTTATATATGACTGCACTAGGAAAAAGTTATTATATGTATATATATATTAAAATAACTATTGCAACTGCAGTGAAGCCTTTAAAAAAAAAATCAAAATTTTAATGTTTCTGCTTTAAATAGATAAGTTTAATCAAATATATATGGGTTGTAATGCAAATTATTTTAAGATATCTTTTGAGAATGATTTATGACAGAAGAGACTTGCTGCTCTCTCTGTCTTAACTGTTTCTCCACATATAAATCCTTTAATAAATTTGGTTGATATTCACCAAGCTCTTTCTAGATTGATGGCATATCTATGGCTAAGAATATTAAGACTTATTAAATCTATCTCTTAAAATATGAAGTAATTGACTATTGCTTATTAAAAAATAGTCTAATTCATTTGAGAGGTCAATAAAATTTTTAGAAACACATTGAAAAAGTAAATACTAGAATTCCTTTATGCATGCACTTGTGAGTGTGTATGTATGTATGTTTGTGTTTGTGTGCAAGCTTCAATTTTAAGAGTACTTCTATGCTTGTATTCCCAGGATTAGAAGATTGCATAGGACCAGACGTTTAAAATTTCAGTTAACTATGGAGTTTCCTAGAGCTTTTTTTTTTTTTTTTTTTTTAAATCACTGATTGGCTTTGGGACAGGCCACTAAGCCTTACAAGTGGAATAGGGAAACTGAGATGAGACAGTTAAACATCAGTTTGCAGCCATCTAGAAAATCAAGATGCTGCCCTGGCTGGTATGACTCAGTGATTAGACCATCAGCCCATGCACCAAAGGGTCACAGGTTTGATTCCGTCAAGGGCATGTATCTGGGTTGCAAGTTCAACCCCTGACCCCTGTGGGGTTTAATGCTGGAGGCAACCAATCAATGTGTCTCTCCCACATCGATATTTCTCCCTCTCTCTCTTTCTCTTACCTCCCTCTCTCTCTCCCTTCCACTCTCTCTAAAAACCAATGGAAAAAATATCCTCAGGTGAAGATTAATGAAGAAAAAAAAAAGAAAGAAAGAAAATCAAGATGCCAAGCAGTTGCAGCCATCTAGAGACACTAAACCAGGGACACTTAAGAGTAAATGGTTTGCACTCCTCCTCTCCTCCCCAAACAGAAGTTAAATAGCTTAAATCAGCCTACTCTGGGAGACAGCAGAAATTTAATTAGTGCCATTTGCCAACCACACTCAGTGACAGATGAGAATAAACCTCATTTTGGTACATCAGCATAAAGCTGATGAATATTCTATTGAGACCCTCCCCTGAGATCCTTCCTAAGATTTTCACCTACAAGAGAGAGATAAATACCCTCAACCCAAAGGACCCAGCATGCTCTCTCCCCCAGGGGAACACGCCCTTGCCATTCCTTTTCTACCTGTCTTCCCCCACAGGCACGTATTTTCTAAACTCTAAGGGACACCAAAATACTTGCAACCAGGGGAGCAATGGGCAGTTGGCAGGTCATCCCGCACTAACCCCTGAACCTGTCTCCGAGGCCCCCTTTTCTCCGACTTCTCAGTGAGCCAGAGCAGCCCAGTCAAGGCTTCCCTGTCACTTCTATGCCCTTCTTTGTTTCACTGGCCTAAGTGTGTTTCTGCTGCAGCCAATAAATTTTTGCTTGCTTTGCTACACTTTGTCTCTTGATTGAAATTTTTTCTTCAAGAAGACCAGAACCGAGGTCTCATTTTCTCACCAGTAACAGCATCATCTAGAAAATGAGATTGTTTCTAAGTTTCCTTTAGACTCCAAAATTCCATGAACCTATCTAGTTGAAGGCAGAGGTTCTTCAATTTTAGTGTGCATCAGAATCATTGAGAAGGCTTATAAAAACACAGATTGTTGAGCCCCACCCCAGAATTTCTGAATCTATAGTTCTGGAGTTAGGCCCACAGATTTGTGTTTCCCACAGGTTCCAAGGTGATGCTGATGTAGATCTAGGAACCATGTTTTGGAAATAAATACTCTAAAGGGTCCACTGAAATGTTAACATTTTTCTTTTAGTTCTCACCTGAGGACATGTTTAGAGAGAAGAAGAGAGAGAGAAAGAAACATCAATGGACTGCCTTCTGTATGTGCCCAAGCAGGAATCAAACTGGCAACCCTTCATTGCACAAGAAAATGCACAACCAACTGAGCCACTCCAGCTGGGCTGATGTGTAAACTTATTAACACACCAGATTCACAATGGTCATGCAAATGGCAGGCGAATTTATCTGATTTCAAATAGTAGATAAAAGAGGGTTGTTCATTTAAGTGAGCAAACATCCCCCTCCTTATTGAGCAATATTTGTGAAATAAATATACCTTCAAAAGCATCTGCCAGTTAAGAGACCTTATTGTGTAAATGAATACTGATTTATATATACTTAATAACCCAGTAGAAAATAATATTTAATTAAAGATGAAAATAAAGATAGATGTGTAGGTAAAGAAATAAATAACATCATTCATGTAGTCACTGAATATTCTAGGGACTCTGAAGAAAATCTAATTTTATTTTAGACATTATATAAAACATCAGTGAGCTAAGCACCTCTTCATTACTTCAATTCAGATTACCTTTTGGGACACTCAAACACAAGCAGATACCTGTGCTAAAATGGTTCCTTTGTTTGTTATCAATTTGTATTTTAAAGAAGTAAGTTAACAAAATTACATTATATTTATTGTTATCATCAAACAGAACAGGCAACATTAATCTTCTAAAATTTAATTTTACTTGAGTTTTAATTCCTTTCCCCATTGCCATAGGGATTTATAGAGTATTTTTCATAAGTGACTTTACAGAGTTTATGCATGAGAAAATGATATGCTACAGTACTAAAGTAATTTTCTAGATGATAATTATAGCATCATCTTCTTATTTCCAATATTTTACGTATAATAAAAGTTCTGTATTCCTAAATTTTTACTTAGTTTAGCACAAACAAGATGCCTCAATATTTTCCTAACAAGATAATCAAATCAAGCTAGTAACACCACCACCAACAAAAGCACTTCCTGCTTCTATGCCAATATCTTATTAGAAATAATGACATTAATGGATCTAAATTTAACACTGATTAATTTTGAATTTGGTATTACAGTGGCTTGGTTGCTTTAGAAACAGGACTAATTTTAGAAAGACCTGGATTCTAACAGGACAAGAACCAGTTTTAAAACTCATGACAACTGTGCTTCAAGAAACTGTTTAATTTAAATTTATAAAAAACTTATTGAGTGTAGAGATTGTGGTAGGCCTTGAAAATATAAAGTTAGTTCTAGAAACCTGAACTCAAAAAAGATTACAATATAGTAGGTAAGTAAAAGACAAAGGCAAAGAAACCAGGAGAATTCAGTGATAGAATGTAGCAACAAATCTAAACATGGATTATTGTCTGGGCATGGGAGTGGCATGCTTAAAAAAATTAATAGCTGATCACATTTTTCAGGGTTTTTGTTTTGTTTTATGTATTTATTTATTTATTTATTTACTTATTTATTTTTAGTTTTGAAGAGTCACGGTGAGGACTACTTTGGGAAAGGAAACAGGTGACATAGTCACAATGGTATAGAAAGATATGTACATTCAGGGAAAACCACAATTTTGTAATGATATGGGGAGGGTGCACTAAGACAGGAAAGTCAGAGGGAGATGGGAATCATGTCAGGAAGGGCTTCTTCTGCCTTGCTAAAGAGAGTTATGAAAAGGAATCTCACTAAAGAGTTTGAAACAAGCTATTTAAAAGATAACTCAACAATATACAAAATAAACTGAAGAGCAAGTGAGCCTGGGGGTAAAGAAATCAGGAAAGGAAGTTCTTCAGAAAACTTTTGGATAAACTATGAGCATTGGATCTAAAAGAGGAACACATTAAAAACTTTCAAAATATTTTAAAAATATGTGGCTGATCAGGTATGGTGGACAAAAACTCACATGATTCCGAGATAATATCTGCGATGAGTCTGAGATATTTTCCTTAGGTGGCCAGGAGAATGTTGATGCTAATGTCTGAGGTCTGTGGACACAGGTGGAGAAATGTATTAGAGTTAATTCTCATATTATTGGTTATACTGAATCTAGAGGCCAGTGAAATATTGAATTAAAAGATTCAATAAATAGGCTATATAGTAAGACCATGGGGGGGAATTAGGGGTCAAAGATGAATATATAATATTTATCAGAATGTAGTAAATAAAGCATGAATGTGTGAATAGGAATAGTTCAACAAGAGAAGATGGGAAAGAACTGGACCCTGGGAAGACCAACAATTAAGGGCGGAATTATAGGTGCCTCACAAGAAAATGAGGAACATCCAGAGAGGAATCAGAAGAGCCTGGAGGAAAAAGAAGCAAGATGAATGATTTTTGAATTTAAAAAAAACACACAAAACAAGTTTTGTTCCATTTATTTATTAATTCAGCATACATTTAATAAGCATTTGCTATATTCTGGGGATATAGCGGTACACCAAATAAGCATGATCCCAGTCCTCATGGAGGTTACAGTTTAATGGGAAGAAATAACAGTTTTTAAAAAGTAATGCTACTATACAAAGTGCAATATGAGCTCCTAAATTGAATCCCTGACCTACCTTGGGGGGAGATGAGAAAGGTTTTCCAGAGAATGTAACTTTTAAGTCAAAACTTTGAAGACTGAACAACGACTAATCCAGTAATAAGGAGAGAAAGTTCGCTTCAGGCACCTTGAGCGGTCAGCAGTGTGAAACCCAGAGGTGAGAGAGATCACGGCATGTCTCAGAAACCAACAAAGCCATCCCTGAAAAGTAGCCTGAGGGATTAAAAATGGGTTGAAGTTCTCTCCTTACTTAACTTATGAGGAATAACTGATTCCATTTTCTTCTTGATACAGTAACTCCTTAGCTCCTCTGATAGCGTATTCTTCTCATTTTCCTTCTAACTCTGCACTCTTTTTCTCGATCATTTTTGTCATATTGCCCTTTTTTACACAGCCTTTAAGTCATTCATCACCATACACCATCTCTCCACATAACCTCATCTTCTCTCCAAAGCTTTCATTGGCCTCTCCATCACCCTTATACAACCCTCCCATATATTTATCTCCAGTCCAGACTTCGCTTCAGAGCTCCAGACACAATTAGACAGCTGCCACCTTGGCATCTCCCTTTAGCTGTCTATCATTTCAAATTGAACATATACAAAGTGAAAGTGATCATTTTTGCCAAATATGGTTCATAGCTACTCCTCCTCATCTTAATAGAAGCCCTGCCATTCAACCAGACTTGCAACCCATATATATGGCAAACATTCTTGAGCTTACCTACCACTTTTCTTAACTTATACCTAAGTGTAGTAGGGTAACTCATAAATAAAGTATTTGAAGAATTTGATCTAAAACGGTGGCTTTCTCTGTCTTTCGTAGCAGCCTAATTGTGGTTTTATACTAAAGAGAGGCCAGCTCTTAGAGGAGGAAGAGAGCACTACCAGAGAAGTGACCCATCTGAGAGTAGATGATTTATGCTGGTCCTGAGGACAGATTATTAAGGAAGGAGATGGGACCCTGTGTATGGTACAAAAACAACAGATGGAACTCTGGACTTAGAAAATAGACTTTGAGAATTCAGATTCTAGGTATTTTTAAACACAAGTGTTTTGGTATGATTCTTAGTCTACAAATTTAACCACAGAAGGAGTAGCTTTTCTATATTACCAGAACCCCTCACACATGCTCACACAGCTACTCACTGACAGGTTACCTCACAGTCCAAGAGACTATGTTGTAGCTCCTAGAGTGGGGAAAGGGACTCGAATCTTAAGTCCTTTGCCATCAATTCTCACATTGTCATTGCATTCAATTTTTTCAAATAATTTTCTTTCAAGCTCTATAATATAGGGACAGAATATTTGTAGGCATCTATAATGTGCCAATAAATGAGTATCTTATTCTAGAGACGCTCTTGAAAATACTATCCATGAAAATGAGATATTGTGGCTTTATTTTTATTTTGTGAGACTCTTCTGCAATATAAATAGACCTAGATGTCCTCAATGAATACATTTAGTTATGGGCATTTCAGGGGAGTTGCTTGACACAAGGGAAGTTAGGTTATAAAAATATTTTTATCTTCTTATTTAAAGGCCCATATATAATCAGTTTGAAATATTTATATCCCTTCGTAACTGAGTGACCCAGCCATCCATCACTAACACAGTCCTGCAATAGTAATAGGCTGATGCTGATACAGGAGAACTTATATGTTTAAAGGTCCTTTAATTGATATATTATTTCTACTTGAGAGTTTTGGGAAACTAGAAATCTGATTGCATGTTATATATCTTTTCCTTCTTTTTAAAAATTTATCTTTGAGTTCTAATAACATAGAACTAGAATCAGGGAACTATCTTGATTGTTTCTATTGCTTGTGAGCTAGAGAAAGTAACCCAATTATGTGAACTTCATTTTTTCTTTCTCTGTTAAGTGGTAGATGATCTCAGGGACCTCTCTACATTTTACCAGTTTATGATGCAATATATTTATGTTTTTCCCTGCCTCGTTTTGGTACGGTGTATATAAGAAGAATAAGGTCTAGTTAAGGAAAAATCAAAGATGTTTGATAAAAGGATAATGTAAATATTTACTAACTTCTCCCTCATATATGTAAGAATATTTGTGCCCAGGGGAGACTTTCTTCAAACATCTGCGTCACCACTGTTCTAGCAATCTGTTGCTAAATTACAGAATATCCCCAAAGTAGAGGATTAGAGCAACAACAATCACTTCTTGTTCTCAGTAGCCCACAAGTTGGGCTTCTCTGTTCCATGCGGCCATAGCTACATAGCTAGGACAACTTGACTGGGACTGGACGATCCACTTCCAAGAATGCGTCCCACATGGAGGGCCAATTGGTGCTGGCTGCTGACTGAGAATCGAGTTCAGACTGTCAGTTGGAGGCTTTGATTCTTCCTCGTGTGGATTTCTCCAGAAACTGCCTAGGTTTTCTCACAACATGATGACTGAGTCTTAAGGGTGAGTACTCCAAAGGGAGCATTTTGAGAAGCCAGCATTTCAAGAGGCCCAGGCAGCAGTTTTGAAAGGTTTCTTGTGATGGAGCCTCAGAAGTCCCAGAAAGTCGCTCCCACTGCATTCTTTCAGTGAATCAAGTCACAAAAACCAGCCAAATTCAAAGGGAAAAGTCCAGCTCCCCTCAATGGGAAAAGTATTCTGTAAACATAGAATTTGTGCTCATCTTTAGTTTACTGCAAATTGTCTCCCTTAAGATTCTTTACTAAGAGCTTGCCAACTGAGACCTTATTTTCTAAGGTGGAATTTATGACATTGTAATTAGATTTATAATTTTCTGTTTCCACTGTAAGAAGATAGGTATTATAATTTGAAACAATGCATTAAAATTAGAATAAAATATATATAAAGAGCTATAGAAAAGCAGGGAAGGCATTTACCAATCTAAAGCTGGAAAAAGTTTCAGAGAGGAAGTAGCAATGAGCGAATTCTTTGTGTGATTCAGGGTCACCATCCACCCATGCACAGGTGTACACTATAAACCACATACAACTGCTCTGAAAGACCCTGAGTTGTCAGGTGTGAAAGAGGAAAATGTATCCTAGTCACTGAGAACAGCATTTTCTTTTTTTAACATAACTTTTCTTAATTTTTTAAAACATATTTTTGTTGATTTTAGAGAGAAAGGAAGGGATTGAAAAACATCGATGTGAGAGAGAAACATCAATCAGTTGCATCCGGCATGCACCCTGACTGGGGATTGAACCTGAAACTTGGTCATGTGACCTGACCTGGAATTGAACCAGAACTTTTGGTGCATGGGACGACACTCAACCCACTGAACCACACTGGCCAGGGTGAAAACAACATTTTTAGTCTTGGAATTATAAAAAGAATTAGTGGATATCAGAGAAATGTGAGAATTTTTGTATGTCTAGACAACACTGAGTAGATTAATTTAGTATGGTGTGAGGTATTAAGATGTTAGCTGAAGCACTGTAGCAAAAATGTTTTTAATGTTAATAAATATTTTAAAAATATATTGTCTTGCCCAGCAGGGCATGGCTCAGCGGTTGAGCGCGTCCACCTAGGATCCAGGCGATCGGGGTTTGATTCCCGGTCAGGGCACATGCCCGGGTTATGGGCTCGATCAATGACTCTCTCATCATTGATATTTCTATCTCTTTCTCTCCCTCCTTTCCTCTCTCTGAAATCAATAAAGATTAAAAAAAAAAAAAGTATTGTCTCTTTGCCCTTCACCTATTCAATCAGGTATTAAAGTTAGTGCTTTAGTGTTGTGCCAGGGTAGAAAGTAGAAGTATCTGAGTTTGTGAAGAAATAGCTTGGTTTCTTTGGGATAGGAGGATATGCACTAAACAATGGTAAATCTAAAAGAAGGTGCAGGAAGAAAAGCTAATAATGTAAATAATTATTTGTCAGTTTCCTACAATAAACCTCAGTGTCACATAGCACAGCCCAAATATATTTTATCTATATTATTCATTAGTCTTGTTTTTACACAGACGCAGGCCCAGAGAGAAGAAATTGTTACTCCTATTTTCTTCATTTTTAATCAACTTATGGAAACGCAGCTGATTCCATTGTGCACTTTAACTAAAATAGTCCTGCTGAGAAAGGCACTTCCTGGACGGGGATTTCATATTTCATACAGATCCCAGACACACTGTATAAATAATGCATAAATAATACTCCTGCCTGATAGGGCGATCTTTCACCTGTAAGGATGCCTCTCCAGGAAGCCATCGCTGCTTCTCTTGTAGTCATGCTCTTCTAATTCTTGAAAAGGTTAGCACGGTTTTATCTTTAATAGCCACTTGATCATTGTAGAGATTAACAAGTCATGTTGGAGACATTAGTCAAGGAAGCTGGGGAATGCATCGTGAGGTCTTTACTCCCCAGACTCTGCAGCAGCACATTGCTGGGTATTTTCCTGCTGCTATCTCTAAATTACATGTGGGAAGTGAAAGGGTATGTTTATTAGATATGAACCCATTGTTTTTAATCAAATTTAGAGAGCTGTGAAAAAAGCTATTCACCAATCTTTAGCTTTTGCTGACAGTAATGAATTTATCATCCTCCCTGCAACATTCCTCACAGGGACACCGTTTTCTCTAAAGTCTCTGTGATGATTGAGGGGACCATTGACTTACCTTGGCAAAAGCAGAGATCCTGAATTAATGTCTGATTGTAATTTAAGCAACATTGACCTAGAATAAGGATAGATACACAATGGATATTTGTTGTTGTTGTTAATCTTCATCCAAGAATATTTTTTCATTGATTTTTAGAGAGTGGAAGGGAGGAAGGGAAGGGAGAGGGAGATGGGGAGAGAGACAGAGACATTGATGTGAGATACATCGATTGATTGGTTGCCTCAGCAGGTGGCCCAACCAGGCCTGGGATTGAATCTGCAACCTAGATACGTGCCCTTAACCAGAAATCAAACCCACAACCCTTGAGTGCATGGGCTGATGCTTCAACCACTGAGCCACATGGGCAGGCCATAATGGATATTTTAGAGATTCTTTCAGACAGCTGGTTTTACAATAAATAATGTATAGTGGAAGCCTTAGCCTGCTTGGCTCAGTGGTTGGAGCGTAGGCCCATGGACTGAAGGGTCCCAGGTTGGATTGGGGTCAAGGGTGCATACCTCAGTTGCAGGCTCAGTCTCCAGCCCCGGTTGGGGTGAGTGCAGGGGGCAACCAATCGATGTGTCTCTCTCACCTCAATGTTTCTCTCTCTCTCTCTTTCTCTCTCTCTCCTCTCTCTCTCTCTCCCCTTTCCACTCTCTCTGAAAAGCAATGGAAAAAATATCCTCCTGTGAAGATTTAAAAAAAAAAAGTGTAGTGGAAGAAATAATATTCAGTACCACTGAAATGCACAACTTAATGAAAACTCCCAAGACTCTTCTCACTGATATTGAACTTAAATATATTTCAATCCCCAAGGTGTACCAAAGCTTTAATGATTATCTTATACACAGAGTAGGCAAACTCCAGCCTATGCCACAAATCCAGTACTCCACCTGTTGTAAGCAAAGTTGACTGGAACACAACCACACTCACCTCCTTATGTATTTTCTACAGCTGCTTTTGTGTTAAAACAGCAGAATTGAATAGGTGCAACAGAGACAAGCTAGCCTGCAAATACTAGAGTACTTTTCTCTGGTCCCTTTACAGAAAGTGTTTACCAATTCTCATAAAGATATTAGTACTGAAAAAAAGTAGTTCTTTCTAAACATGTGAATTTTGAAGGGAATTTAAGTTTAACACTTCACAAGGTACATTTAAAATTTTTTTTCAATATATATTTCTCTAACATCTTAAAATAGTTGATATCAAGCTTTGCGTAAATATACATTTTCCTGCCATTTTTAATGAAGCATACTCAAAATGATTTTGATTTCACCTGATGATTTTTTTTTAATCTCACTTGTTTTTTGACTATAAAGTGCAATATTTATACTGTGCTAGAGATATTAGTCAGGGTACTAGAGTAAATGAGCATTTATCTTAGGAATAGGCAGGCACCTGCTTTCAAAAAATGGATAAAATCCCCTGGTATTAGCTGGGCTTTGCTCACTTGATTCTTTTACGCTACAGGTAAAGTGAAGGACAGAGAACCTGGTTTCACTCTAAGGCTGTATTTCTGCAAAAATGAATTTTATGATGAAAGATTGAAGTAGACTTTTCCCAGGTGGTTCTCTCACCCTTCAGGAAATTATTATCATCATGGCTATTTCTATCCCTACCTTTAGATTTGTCATTGGCACCCAAAACATTGCCTGTGAGTTCTACATCACTGGAACAATGAAGATAAGTTACCTCTTTGTCAGCTTGTACCTGTTTGTCAGTTTCACAAGGTGGGAAGCAGATGTGCCTGGAGTCCTCAAAAAAAAGTGATAGGATATTTTGCAAAGGACTAAATCTTAGAAAACCCTTACAGTTTGACAAAGTGAAGTTTCATTCATATGAAAAGAGTAAATTTTCTCTTTTTAAGGCAGGACCTGCATATGCATAATAAAAATTATAATGATAACATGCAATAAATTTCTTGCATATTGTTTGCATATTTTTGACAAACTCTCATTTGTAATGATATTTTACATATTGACTTATACTCTGATTTATATGTTAAATAAATGAAACAAAATTGGCTAGGAAGAAAATTATAAAATAAAAATCCTCTTAGTCATTAATCTTTCTTTCCCAAAATGATTTGTACAGTGTTCTAACAAAAATATGTTAGCTTTGCTAAATCATATGGCTCTAAAATAATCTTTCACTGATGGAGATGTGAGTCTGATAAAATTATTGTTAATTATAATTTCTCCAAATATAATGGGAAAATAATAATTGTACATACCTCACATAATATCTTTGAGTAAAATACTTGTAAACCAAGTAGTCGAATGATATCTGGTACATAAATAGCCTCCATTAATAGTATACATGATTATTTTTATTTCTGTTGTGAACATATCAAAGTGTTCATCAGAAAGAATAGACAAATAGAAGACATAATTAAGCATTTTTAGGTAATATTTTCAATTAAAGTTAAATTATAAATTTTATTTGTGAGATTCTGCAGTAATAGAATATTGAAAAAGTAGCATCTAAATATTTAAGCAACATGTACATGATTCATTAATATATGCATACATAAAAGTCAAAACAATAATTGAACTTTACCAGTATTTTAAGACTGCTCAGAAAGTCAATTAAACAAGCAAACATTTTTATAACATTGAAGTACACAGAATTATACATAATAGCAATAATATTTAATTTTTTGTTGATAGATAAATATGTGACTAGCACTATTCTAAGGACTTATATCCATTAACACATTTATCTTTTACAGAATATTCTTCCCTGTAGTGGCAGAATACATGTTTTTCTCTCAAGTGCAGATGAAAAGATCATATGTAAGGTCACAAACAAGTCCTAGTAAATTTTTAAAAGAATGAAGTAATATAAAATATATTTTCTGGTCACAGTGTATGAAATTGGAAATCAATTACAGAACGAAAATTAGAAAAATTCAATATTATGTGTAAATTAAAGGAACACACTCTTGAACAACCATGAGTCAAAGAAGAAATTACAAAGAAAATTAGACAATATCTTGAGACAAATGCAAATAACAGAACAACCTATCAAAATTTATTGAATGCAGGAAAATGATTCAGGAACATTTATAGGTGGAACTTCAAAAGACCCTGAATAGACAAAACAATCTTGAAAAAAGAGAACGACATTTGAAGACTCACACTGTCTGGCTTCAAAATGTACTATAACGCTACGGTAATCAAAACAATGTATTGCTGGCATAAAGACAGACATGTAGACCAAAGGAATAGAATTGATTGCCAGAAATAAACCCTTGTATACATGGTCAAATGATTTTTGGCAAGGGTGCCAAAACTATTCAATGCAAAAAGGACAGCCTTTCCCACAAATGCTGTTGGAAAATATGGGTATCCACATGCATAAGTCTGAAATTGGACCAGGACCTTACACCATATATGGAAATTAACTCAAAGATCAAAGATGTAAACATAAGAGTTAAACAGTGTAGAAGAAACCATAGGAGGCATGCTTCATGACATCAGATTTGGCAATGATTTCTTGGGCATGATACGAATAACACAGGCAACAACAACAACAAAATGGACCTCATCTAAATTAAAAATATTTTGTGCATCAAAGAATATCATCAAGAGAGTGAAAAGAGCCTGGCTGATGAGGCTCAGTTGGTTGAGAATCATCCCATGCACCGAGAGGTTGCCGGTATGATTCTCGATCATGGCACATGCCCGTGTAAGGGGCATGCAGGAGGCAGTCAACTGATAATTCTCACTCATCGATGTTTCTAATCTCTTCCTCTCTCTTCCTCTCTCTATAAAATGAATAAAAACGTTTTTAAACTTTTTTTGAGAGAATGGAAAGGTAACCGTTTAGAATGAGAGAAAATACTTTCAAATCATGTATCTGATGAGATTAATATCCAGAATATGTAAGGAACTCCTACAATTCAAAACCAACAAAAAATAACAACCCAACTGAAAATTGGCAAAGGACATGATAGACATTTCTCTAAAGATATGCAAAATGTTAATTAAGCACATGAAAGAAGCTCAGCATTACAAATCATTAAGGTTATATAAATAAAAACCACATGTGAGATATCTTCACAACATTAGTATGGGTGTTAGAAAAAAGAAAGGAAAAAAGAGAGAGAAGGGGGGTGGAGGGAAAAAGAAGGAGGTAAGTAGGGAACGAAGGAAATAAATGACAAGTCTTGGGCAGGATACGTAGAAATCTGAATCTTGCACATTATTGGTAGGTATGTAAAATGCTGCAGCTCCCGTGGAAAACCATATGGCAGTTCTTAAAACCAGACTTGGAAGCTCCTTATGACCCAGCAATTCTACCATAGGGCATATACCCAAATGAATTGAAAGCAGGGACTTGAGCAGATATTTGTACGGCCATTTTTATAGCAGCATTATTTATAATAAACAAAAGGTATGAAGAACTGAAATGTCTATCAACAGATAAATGGATAAATAAAATGCATATATTCATACAATGGAATATTATTCAGCCATTAAAAGGAATTAAGTACTGATACATTCTATAACATGGATGAATCTTGAAAACATTATTCTAATTGAAACACACCTGACACGAAAAGATACATATTGTACTATTCCATGTAAATGAGGTACTTAAAATATTTAAATACATAGAGACAGAAAGTAGAATGATAGTTACCAGGGGGAAGGGAGAAATGAGGAGTTACAGTCTATGGGTACAGAATTTCAATTTGGGATGATGAATAGTTCTGTAAATGGGAGGTGGTGATGATTGCACAGCAATGTGAATGTACTTAATTCCACTGAATTACACTTAAGATAGTTTTTATGTTATCTATATTTTACCACAATAAAACAAAAATGAGAGTGCCCTGATTTGATGCTCCAGACAACATGACCAATGAATTGTTATCGGTTAATTATCTGTGTAAAATTTACAAAATAGATTCCCAGTACCAAATAAGTCCTTGTCTGCTCCTTTAGCTTTAAAGACAAAGTGGGCAGAGGGTCAAATATATGGTGATGAAAAGAAACTCTATTTTTGGTGGTGAGCATGCTATAGTATATATAGATGCCAAATTATAATGTTGTACACTTGAAACTTACCTAATGTTATTAACCATTGTTATCTCAATTAAAAAATAGAATTTCTACGCACAACCCAAGGACATGGGCAATGGTGTGGAGAGGGACTGGGGAAGGGTGTGGGATGGAGTGGAATGGGTCATTGGGGAGAAAAAGAGAAGTCTGTAATACTTTGAACAAAAATTTTAAAAAAAGAATTTCTATAAGTTAATGAGCTTTTTTCCAAGGAACAAAACTTAGAGAAAGATACAACAAACATTTGTGTCTCTATCACTGTGTTTGAGAAATAAAACAATATGGATAAAACTGGAGTAAAAAAAGTATACAAAGCAGGAAATAATATTCAGCCAAATAGCCATTGGATGGGAGATCTCACAACACATTAGTGTAGCTTCCACACTATGTCACTGCAGAGGACATACTTGCTCGTAAGACACGAGTTTGAGACAGGGAGGCTCCTTTCAATACACACTACACGTGCTCTCCATCCTGTATTTATTTACCTTAGATAGCCCACATGAGATTTTGCATTACATCAATATGTCCCCAGTGTAATTCATCAATTGGGGGTTTCACTGAAAATGCTGCTACAATTAGTATAGCTGTTGATGATGCTATACCTTCACCTAACTCCCTGGTCTGGAGAGCAGTAGAAGATAAATCCAGGTTTATATTTTCAAATGGGGCAAGATTTCACAAACAACTATTCATTCTTTACCTGCCGATGCTGTTCCAGATGTTAGACTCTGCCATATGTTGGATTCCCCAATTATGACACTAAACTTAAAGCCTGTAGGATACAATTTAGCACTTGGATTTGAAATGACATTTTAAATAGTTTTTATCTGTCACTAACAAACTGAGACAAATCAGCCATGGCTTGGCACCTAATAGAGAAAATCCACATGAAGTGGACTGGCGCTCTGTGGTAGAACTAAGCAGAAGGACATGTATGGCTTCCAGATGGGTATGCAGGCAAGCTTTAAGATGGGCAGAAAGAAAGGCATCATAGCAGGCAAGAAAAACTGTACAGGCAGATAGATCTTTGGAGTCAGGGGTTCAGGTAGATGGCCTGAGCATAACAGGGTGTGACAATGAGAGATTGGCAGTAGGTAGTTTGATGAAGCTGGGACACTAGTCACCAGGTAGGAGTTAGTAGGGCTCCTATCAGGGGCCTAGGTTACCGAAGAAGAGCTAGGATGACTAACAAGTATAAGGTATGGTCCTTGTCTCAGAGGAACAGTTTACTAATGCCAGCACTCCTACAGGGAAGTGTCCTGCAGGGAAGAAGACAATCAGCACCACCAGCTCCTAGTATCGAGGCAGGAACCGAGATGAACAACAGTAAGAAAGTTAATGTTTAGTACATAATATAGTGACTTGTACTTTAATTTCTACTCAAGAAGAGGGAAGTGTGTCCTTGTGCTAAGAAGGCACTTTTAAGGCAATACATCCCAACTGTGGTAATGATCCAGGCCCGCCTGTGTGGAGCCCTGCCCAACACTGTCATTATGTTGATATTTAGCTATCTTTAACTTCTCCTGTTCACAGAGTCACTCATGGAGCTGGCTGGGTGTACTTGCCGATTCTTTAGTGAATTCAAAGAGAAAGGATGCACATGTTGGCAAGAGTGGGAAAACATACACTTTCATATACTCATAGGAGAATTAATAGATATGATATTTTCAGAGGACGCCTTGACAGTGTGTATCAATGTTAAAATTCCTATCTGATCTGAAAATTCCACACATAAGAATCTTTCCTGAAGATCATACAAAGGTACAAGTCTTGAGATACTAATAGAAATTTTATTTGTTATAATCCTACACCATATAGTTGTGATGATAGTTAAATATGTTAATATTCATAAAGTGTTTAGAATAAAGTCAGGCATATAGTACATGCTTGTTGAATAAAAAGCAGAATGGTTAATAAATATTACCCTTTTTAATTAATAAAATATATGATGCTCCTAAAAATAATGAGGTAGTTATTTCATCAAAATATGTTATTGCATTGAAAAGTAGTTTACAAAGCATGTATGGTGTGATTCTGCTTTTATAAATATGAAATGTTTAACATATTAGATATACAAATGCATTATGAAGTATGCTTTTGTTCATTATTTTATTTTTTTTATTATTTTTTAATTTTTTTATTGTTCATTATTTTAATAAAATGGCATACATTTGGGTATTATGTTTCAAAAATTGTTAATCTTGAGTTAAGAATGAAAAATAAAATTTCTAGCATTGCTTTCATTTCTCTGAAGGGCTAAGAGAAGACTATGCACACTGTGAGTATAATACATAGGGACAGTGGTGCTACATAATTCTCACTGAGCCTCTGGAGAACCAGAAACTTTCGACCTCTACCGTGTGGCACTGCAAGGTCGTTGGAGAAAACTGTTCAAATTAAAAGAAATACCATCATCTCCCAAAGAAGCTTACAACAAAAAGTCTCAAGGTTTCTGAAGATATTCCTATTGCCTTCACAAGAAAATAATGAAAAACGGTCATAAAATTTACCAGATAAAAAAGACTGGATGTTGGGTCGACATTGAGAAGGTGTTACTGTGAGTCCTTGAGATTGAGAAGAGCTAGGAAATCCTTTCTGATTTCCTTCTTTATTAAGGCTTTATTGTTGAAGCCGTGACTCTACAAAGGAAGTTTCCTTTATATAATGTCCAGGGTAAAAGTCAACATTCTAGATACAGAATTTTTTTGTCCTGAAACCTACTAACCCTTACTACAGTTTGCCGCACTATCCTAAAGCAGAGATTGCCTAAGAAATCTTTGGTAAGATGAAATGTATGTAAAATGAAGGGTGTCTATCCTTTGCTTTCTGAAAGTCTGAGTTACATCACTTCATTTTACTAGCTGCATTTACTAACCGAAAGATATCCAAAGAGGATTTTTGCTTTTATGGAAAAAAAAAAACCACACAAAAAAAACAACCCACCACCCAAAACCCATTATTGTACTAATGTAGGTCTTTTGTTAAAGCAAAGTGGCTTCATGTGAACTTTGGAAATAGGAGGGCACCTGTATCCTCTGTCATTTCACATCTTTTTCCAATTTCAGTGTTATTTCCCAGTCATGGACATAAAACTGAAATTGATTTCCTCATATCTTCTTAAACTAAAAACCCCTTAAAGTAGTTAACGTAAATCATATTTCACACTGTCATCATAGTTTCTAAGAATAGCACTTTGCATATTATGAGTTTTTTGTAAATCTTAACCAGATGAGTAAATGAAACTCAGCTTTAGTAATTAAGCAACAGGACTAGAGGCCCAATCTGAGTGATGACTAGCATGATAATTATGACTTTTATTATTTTTTACAATAATAATCACCAGAATTTTAATGGAATTAAAAATCTAATTATTTATCACTGAAATGCATGCTGTCAATTAATGTACTCATCTGAATATATTTAGGTTTCTCCAATGTGTTTTTTTAAAATGTATCTTTATTGATTTCAGAGAGAGGAAAAGAGAGGGAGAGAGAGAGAAACATCAATGATGAGTCATTGATCGGCTGCCTCCTGCATGCCTCCTATTGGGCATTGAGCCTGCAACCCGGGCATATGCCCTGACAGGGAATCGAACCCCGATCTCCTGGATCCTAAGTAGACACTCAACTATTGAGCCACACTGGCTGAACCCCAGCATATTATTTTTATCCTCACAAATTAGGCCTAGAAAATATTTTATAAAGTGCAATTAATTTGTCCCCACTAGGGTGCTAAAGTCTCTTTTGTACATGAAGTTTGTACTTCTAGAAACGTCAAAGCTTTGCCACCCAATTCTGAATTTTTGGGGAAAAAGTGCATGTTGTTTCCAACTTTATTCTGCTTATTTCTACTACAAGGCTACCACAACTTTTACAAATGGCAGAAAGCTATAACTATCACTAAATATTCAGAAAAAGTTATACTGCAATTAAGTAAAACCAAAGTACATCTCTTAAAAAACCTCAAAAGTTAATAAGACAAATTTATAATTCAGCTCAGGCAATGATCAAAGTAATGTTAAATGCTAAGTTTTATCTATGCAAACATATGTCCTTTAGAAATGAATGAAAACCATAAATGAGAAATAAATAATTTTAACTTTATTCACTCTTCTTCACTTTTAGTAATGCAACATAATTTGTATGATTATCTTACAATTCATTTCATAATAGTAGATATTTAGAGCTCATAATTTCTTTTCCTATTACACTTTGTTACCCATTCCAATTACTTCCAGATTCAGTACCTTCCTCAAAAACAACTCCTCAGAAGGGTCGCAAAGCATCTAAGGTAATTGTATCTAATGGTTTCACAATTATTGAAATTATATCTGTAAGGCAATTTCACTCTTTGGTACCACTTTTTAATAACATTTTCTTAACTTCTAACTGTAGTAGTTTTTAAGAACTTGTATTTTTTTCCCACAAGATCTGATGACCTCCAAGTCAACTTATTAAAAAAAAAAAAAAAGATATGTCTAACTTTTGTTTAACCACTTACAACAATGTGAAAAATTCTTGAGAAAAGTAAGTCATTGGGAAAAATAAACATCGTGGTGAAGCTTATTCTGAAATTCTAGTTTTCAATGGTGATATAATCTCAGTAATGTTTGGAAATGTTAAAGTGGAAGATCAGAATGTTTTCCACCTTCTGGGTCTCCTTTTATTGTATGCTTATCCCCCCTTTTCCAGTGTCATATTTTATCTTCTATGTCCACTTGTGAATATGAATCACTGACCTATAACTAGTGAGTTCTAAGTGAGTTACTATTCTGTCATCTTTGCTATGACCCTATAGATATAATATCAAAGGGAGGTCAATTGTCACCCATTTTTATCTTAATATGATCACTCTCTATTAACTTTGTAACTTAAATAAAATACAGAAGTATTTAATTCTCATCATGTCTTCAGATAGCTCAGTTAGATGTTCATACTGTAAGATATAAATTGTTATTCCAAATTAGTGTTTTGTTTTGTGCATGATGTTTATTAACAATAAATATAGTTTTTATCACCATGCACCTTGGATACTTGTGCATGCAGATTTCCTGGGACCTGAAGCTTAAGTAAGTTTGGGATCCTATTAAAGTACAAAAAATATAAATAAAAATTAAATACGAACATGGCTGTTATTTAGAGACATAAGAAATATAGTAAAAATCAAGTTAAAAAAGAACTGTGATTTGCTGCAACTATGAAAAAAGACAGAAGATAATTTATTTATTTATTATTTATATCTAATATACTTCTAAAATTTACTTTTATGCATTTTTTATATTGTAAATATTCGGATCCCTTTAGACAAAACAATTATTTTACAATATTTTTTTTCCTAAAGAGAATATAAATGTAGTTCAGTTTTTTCTCTAGATTGCTTGATTGAATTTTATTATTATTATTATTAGCTTTTATAATCCTTGAGAATTTTTGATGTTATAATTTTTTTTGAAATCAAGCCCTTTCTCTAAAATTTGCAAGTTTGCCCCCTATTATTATTTTTGATAGTTCAGATTCATCAACTTCCACAAAGACATACTTTGTGGTTATAGCACTTCTATAGATCTGGCTCACAAACTCATGATAGTTTTGCTGAGTGTGATTTCCTATCAAGTATAAAAATAATTCATTGTGCACTTAAAATTACAAGTGTTTATATTTCTGACAGAACTTAAGCTTTTAGTTGGCATCGTTAAGACCCTTATCCTTTGCTTACAATGTTATACATTTGATAATAAGAATGTTTTTAATACAGTGGTTTACATTTCCATATTTTCAGACCTTCTTCATCTCCACTTCCCACATATTCCTGTCAGTGTCTGCTACTGTGGAACAGAATCACATTGCCAAATAACGGCCAGCCCTGCACTTGTGGGTCTTGATGTGGGGAGAGTGCTCACAGAGAAAGGTAGGCATATTCCTGGAAGCCAAGCCTACTCTTGGACAACTGCAAACCACATAAATATTTCTCACTCAAGCCAAACTAAAAATGTTATTAATTCAACGTCTCTTAATTAACTCTTAATAATGCCTACAGTTACGTTACACAGGTAAACAAAAGGAGTACAGCATTATAGGAGTTATAGTAGAAGGAGCAGTGAACCTAACTGATTATCTTAATTTTGCAAATTTGGCAAACACATATGACCATACGAGCAGAGTGCAGGGCCCACGCCAAATTCTTGAACAGGGCGTATACAAGTGAGTTTTATTTTAAATCTACCTCTGAGTAGACACGTTATTTTAAACACTTGGTTGGCCCTTTCACATAATTATTTTCTCAATCAATATGGAAGTTTTGAAAATACTCCTATTTTACAAATAACAAATCAAAGACTCAGCTAAGCTACATTATCCCAACGATTCTGCAAGTAGTAAATAACTAAATCCGCGTGGGGGAAAAACAAACTTTCTTCTACACACAAGGTTCTTTCCAATGGTCTCAAGAGACAGATGTGTGGTGTGTGTGTGTGTGTGTGTGTGACAACCCTGCATGAGAGAGTCAATACCCCCCACATGCATGAGAGGTTTGGAGATAGAAAGGGAACATGGGTATATGAGATATCTGAGCTGAAGATTACATAATGTACCTGGGGGGCTTCAAAAGGTCTTTGCAGGATGATGGACATAGACAATACTGCAGTGAAGGCCTGGGGAGAGGGTGGGAGCAGTGGCAGGGAGGAAGGTGGTCAATGGGGGGAGGGTAGAATGGGACATCTGTAATACTTTCAACAATAAAGATAAATAAAAAAGAAATAAAAAAAGAAAAGCAGAGGTTTAGTAAATAGAAGTTTGCCGTGCCCAATAGATAGTTCAAAAGAAGTTACCTCTGATAATAGCTTATTATGGGCAAGGCCCCTAATTCAAATTCTTTTGGGTAGTTGGGGGTGGAGGTGACAAAATTTTCACTTAAGCCAGAAGCTAAAATTGCTTTTAGCTCAAAATAACCTGCATACCACAGGGGCACATCTTGGGGTCACTTGTTCTGCCCTCCCACACCAGGATTTAATTCAGGTCTATATTTTTCTAAAGTATTTATTAAGCTCTTTATACAGATTAGTCACAGATATTAGTGGGCAAAGTAGCTGATACTTCATAAAAAACAAATTTCTGAGCCTCGTCCCATGGACGTCAGGTTATTCTGATGTAGATGGAATAAAAACAACCCACTGGGAAACAGTTTTACATCAAGCTGCTCTGACAAAATCTAATTCCTTAGTGCTTATTAAAATTAATGAGAACCAAGCACTCACCTATCTAGTTAGAAACCTTCACTGGTAAACCTTATATGAAATAAAAATCATTGATCAAAAATCAAGTCAACCAAGGGGGGAAAAATGTGATTTCAAAGAAATACTAAGAAGAATCTTGAATTAGGCATTTTTCACATATATCTCTTGTTTCTTAAGCAATCTTGGTGTAAGCAGATACATGTAATTAAGTTAGCCTTAGAACATCTTCACATAGTGGCTCTTTTAGCTTATTCATATTGATCCACAAGGCAAGCCTTCAGTTATTTCTAGGTCCTGTGACTACCATGGGCAGAGAAGCTTACTCTAGAGAGCAGACTTCACTTCAGCTAAAAAGGTGATTCTAGAAGGTAGCAGCAAAGGAAAAGTGCAAAAAGATAAGCCAACAAGACCAAAGAGGCTTGGAGAGGCCACAGATGAGAAAAGCAGGGAGACCAAGACAAGTGACACTTATACTAGGGAAGCTGTACTCAGCATGATCTCTTACCTCTACAGTATTTGTAGGTTCAGTCATATGGTGAAAACCTCTGTGCTCACTACTCCCTTTTATTTTTAATGGGGCAGGAGGCAATTAGGACCAGCAATAGGCATCTTTTCTTGAGAGTGGAAAACTAGAGAAACACTTCTGACCCACCTGCCCATGGCGTTTTGTGATGTAGATGAAAGTAGTCCATGTGATCTTTCCAAAGAAGTGGTGGGACATTTCCCTTTGGTAAGACCAAGCAGATTAATTCACATATATTTTCTTGAAGTGCATTTTCATTGCATTACAATTCCCATCACTATCATTAAAAACACTTATTAAGTATTTTTTCTATTTAAAGTTATATGTTGGCAGCTGCATTCGTTGTCCTCTAGGCAGAGTTAGCAACTGATCAAAACTACATGACCACACAGAACAGGTCTGTCTCTGCTTCAATTACACCAATGGCCATTTTGTATAAAGGTAGTCAAATATAAACTCCAACAAACCAGATCACAAGGCTTATGTATCGTCATTCTATATGGGTTTTCCCTTAGCACACAGTGAGTCAGGGAATACTGATGCTTTCTCTGATAGAATATAGTGTGATTCTGTTCAAGTCTCACTGAAGACTGTGTGCTTTGTTAATCCAAAGCAAGAATGTATCCAGTTTTTTAAAAAAAGGAATTCAAAAAAATGTAGATAAAATTTACTGGGCCATTTGGTCTTCTATGAATTTTTTCCAAAATCAGCTATTTGACAAGATAAGATCTTAGATCTATAGACTCAAAGTACTTACAAACATAGTTACCTCATAACACATTCTGTAGCTAATATACTGCACTGATGGCCACATGGGGTTCAATTTTCTATACCATATTGCCAGATAAAAGAGGTTTTGAAAATTCACACAGTTGGCTTTTAAACAACCTCTACTATGTCAAGTTTAATTTACAAGAGTAAACCCCAAGCATGGACTAGAATAGAAAGAACATCATTCTTTTGGCACCAACTTCAACATTAAATGTAAAGGCAAACAGCATGTACATACAAATCTACAAAGGACAGAAGCACTTGCTGTCCACCTGCAAAATAGACTACTTGAAACTTAGGTCAAGGACACAAAATGTGATTTACAACTGACTGCATCAATTTAATGAATTTTTTTTTTTCCCCTCAGGAAAGAGGAAAATTCAGTGAGTTAAAATAACTGGTCTTTAGAGTTCTTAGAACTACAACTCTAAAGGTCTCTTTAGCAATGTCTATCAGAGTGTTCCAAAATTAATCAAGCCATCAACATATATTTATTGCTTAACACTAATAAATTCACAATTTTTATATCATGAGATCTTTCAAAACCTACTCTCATAGCAACCTTCAATATATAAAAGAGTATTTTAACTATTGTCACCATGCTGTACATTACATCCCCCAGAATTTATTTATCTTATAATTGGAAGTTTGTATCTATGAACTTGTTTTTATTTTTATTTTTATTTGTTAAATTTCACATGCAAGTAAGATTATACAGTATATCTTTGTCTAATTTATTTCACTTAGCATTTTGTCTTCAAAATCAGTCCATGCTGTCTCAAATATATCAATTATTACTAATTTATTATGAGCTCTGAAGCAGAACAGAGATATGCCACCTCAAAATATGCCACTTTGGCATAGAATTATTTTGAGGTGTAGATATTTGAGTACCTGAAATTCCTTACCTGCATAAAGTGAAACCTCCCAAAAGAAATCAATTTTCATAAAACCCACTCTCCAAAAATTATTTTCTTTAATACAGGAAGTCAGCACTACATCCAAACAGACATTGTAACAAAACTATCATAGATACTATTTTCCTAAGGGCCCATTTTTCTTTTAAAAAAAAGGTGATTTGTATGTTTGTAAATGCCCTTTCCTTGCCCTTCTAATAAGTCATTTGTTCTCACAGGGACCTTTGCCCCTCTCTTTCCCTAGTAAAATTATACAAGAGCTCTTAAATCTCACTGCTTCCCTGGATATTCACTTCTTCATGATGACTCCATGCAAATAAAATTTTAAATCAATAAATATGCATGCTCTTTTTCTCTTTAATCTGTCCATTGTCATTTTAATTCTTAGTGCCACACCCACCACAACTGAACCTAAAAGTGTAGAGGAAAAGTTTGTCCTCATTTGTGAGTCATTACTATGCTCATTATAGTCTTACTACAGTTCAAACAAAGCTATGTTCTGTTCAACTAAGAAACTTTCAGGGAAAAAAAATTGCTAGTGACCTTTATGTGACTCACATTCTCAGAAATTATTGGGTGAATAAGAAACAGTAGGAGTTGCTATATAATTGTTTTTAAAAACTAAACATGTTTTCTGTCCAAAGTCCCCGTGCCCAACCCTTTGAAAGACCAAAACTCAAAAAGTCAGAGTTAAGAGTAAAAAAAGGTTTATTGATCAAGAAGGCGTCAACCAAGGCAATGGGAGACCTAGTGGTTCCTCAAATCCATCTCAAGAAAGTACAGAGGTCAAGCTTCTTTTATGTCAAGGAAAGCAGGAAAGGGAGAGGCAAGAGGTGATTGACCACTGCAGACATCTGGGCAGCAGAAGTGTGAGGAAGATTGTGATCGTTGATTTCAGTTTGCTCTGGAGGATCCCAAAGATCTTTGATAAACAATACATACATCTCTTAGCTCCTAGGGAGAGACACTTTCTGGTATTCTCATGTCGATATGCAAGAAGAAGCAGAAGAGATTAAACAAAGCAGGCTTGGAGTCAGAGAGGCCCACCATTTCACTCTGTTACAAACACAGACGCAGGCACCCTCATACTGTTCTCTTCTACGATTCTCATAATTTCACAAGTTCTCAGTTTCCTCTCTATAAAAGAAGTTGTTACCCAAGATTAATGCATTCTTCAATATGTTAATAGGTGTTTTGTAAAAATACATATAAGAGATGTATGGAGTTGCAGTTAAATGTGGGAAATATTGGGGAAATAAAGTTGAATATATTTCATCATGATAAGATATTTCAGCAACTTAAATATGCTAATTTGTGTTTTGACTCTCTTAAAAATGTTAAGTTTCCCAAATTAGTCCAAGGAACAATCCATATTGATGGATTTCTAAGAGTCTTCCAGCTTTTAAAATGCATAATCTTATAAAATTCCAGGCCAATAACTTAGCTTCATGGAAATTGGTTTGGCCTGCCCTCTGAAAGTGATTGAATCATGCCCTACATCAAAGTGACTTCCAAGAAAAGTGGAGAAAAATGCCACATAATTCTGTAGTATCTTTCTTTCTTTCAATTAAAATATATGAGATTAATTTTTAAATTAACTTGTATTACTGTACAGCATTCTATCCATGATGGATCATTTCTTAGCTTAATCAAACTCTAATGTGTAAAGGAGACATACAGTCCAAATTTTTTAAAAAACTTTGTGTTGTAATTATTTAGATAGCTACAACAGTAAGACTAATGAATGAGCCAACCTAACCTGACTTTTGGGTTAAGCAGAGAGCAAACTACTCCTACTATATTACTCTAATACAAATGATAACAATCATGATATTTTTTTATATTGTCAACATATAAAATGTTTAAACCTGTAGAGATTTTTTTATTTATTTATTTGAGCCAAGCTGACAACAACTGCTGGGGAACAAATCTCAAAGTGTTGAGAAAATGCTCCAGAGAATTGCACTTTTGAACCTTATTTTAATGCATAATCAAAGGAGGAGTTGTAAGGAGTTACATGAAATCCACTGGTGATAGATTAGTGAGGTGGGAGAAAGCAAAATGGGGAACTCTCTGGGATTAGATAAAAAGTAAACTTAATGGACACATACTTCTTTTACATTTGCAGATATAGGATAGTTAGCAGTTAACAATTAACATGATAACACTAACAGTGAGAGGTTTTGTGGTACCTTTAATTTCAGAGCATCTTAGATAGTTACTTGAAGTCTCTGAGTTTGTAGGGAGTCCATGCAGGCCTCCCTTGAGCTTGTCAGGTTTAGTATGTAGTTCCTTTTTCATCCACATTATTAAGCTCTGATTTCGCAGTTGGGTATTATGTTAAAATATTTATATGTATTTCAATTTTAATTCTAATTAATTATTTATTTTTTAATTAATCCTCATCAGAGGATTTTTTTCCACTGATTTTTTTTATAGAGAGTGGAAGGAAGGGAGGGGAACAGAGAGAGAGAGAGAGAGAAATATCAATGTGAGAGAGACACATCAATTTGTTGCCTCTTGCATGTGCCCCAACTGGGGCCAGGGATGGAAACTGCAACCCAAGTACATGTCCTTGAGAGGGAATCAAACCCGTGACCCTTCAGTGCATGGGCTGACACTCTAACCACTGAGCTACGCCGGCCAGGGCACAATCACTGCATCAGAGCAGAGACCACGGAATCCCTCATTGTTATTGTTATAGTGTTAATTTTTAACTGTTAACTATCCTGTACCCACCTGTGTAAAAGAATTATGTGCTTATTTATTTTACTTTTTATCCAGTCCCAGAGTTTTCCCCACTTTGCTTTCTCCCACCTTCCTAATCAATCACCAATGAATTTCATATAACCCCCTTACATCTTCTCTTTTGATTGTAATGTATAAAATAAGGTTCAAAAGTGCAATTCTCTGGAGTGTTTCCTCAACCCTTTCAGATTTTGCTTCCTAGTAGTTGTCCTCCATTTGATTCAAATAAACTCATGAATATTTATACAAGTTTGGAAGTCTATTATCTCAACACAAGTATAAATGATGCAACAGATTCCTTGAGTAGTAGGACACTGTGAATTTAGAGGTATAGTAAAAAATTAAGGACCTTTGTATTTTACCCACAGTTTTTCATTTAGACACATAAAATTTGTGTAGTGTTACTGGTTCAAAGTCAGTGTGCTGGACTCTTCGAGAGGTCTAAACTCAAAATGTTCGAGTTTGAAGTAAGGGAAGTTTTATTGATTAAAAAGTCACCAAACAAGAAGATGGGAGCCTTAGTGGTTCCTCAAATACATCTTAAAAGTACAGAGTTGTCTTTTTTTATATCAAAGGAAGTGGGAATGGGAGGGGCTGTTTTTGTAAAACTCAAGCCACTAGGAGAATTCCTCTGATGATTAGCATGTCTATGTAAAAGACCAAACAGGACCTATTAGCCTGAAGACCATGGGAAAAACCACAGGCTTGCACAAGAAAAAGTCAGAGACCAAGCATGTCACTCTGTTACATAATATTGTCATTTTTTTTTTAGTATATAGAGCCGTATTGAAACTTCTCAGTAAAACTGACATCACTAAGTCCTCGTTATTCCCATAAAACCTAAATAATAATAAATAAATAAATAAATATAAATAAATAAATAAATAAATAAATAAATAAATAAATAAAAGAGTCTTGACCTAGCTGAGCATTTATCTCCAACTCCTCTAGCTCAATTCCTACCTCAAAGCTTTAAAATTTGCTGAAGGGATTTTAGTTATCAGAGAGAAGATTTTATAAAGAGTTTCTAAAAATTGTTACTGGACTAAAGGGGTTTGTTTGCCTGCATGCATCAGAGCCCAATATGACAGGAACTGGAGCTTATGTCAAAAAAGTAAGGGTTTATTTTTAAGAAGTGCTCTTTACCCAGAGACAGATGAACTAATGCTCAAAGACTTCACTCCCCACTGACTTCCATGGGAAGGATTATATTTGGGGAAAATAATCATGGTGACTAAGGTAGTTATGGTTGTGGTCAAGGTCTGGGTCTCTACCGACTGGTCAGAGCTAAGGTGGGGGCGTTGATCAGTGTATCTTGTCCTGATATCAGCCATGGCATTTCTTTGTTTGGTTTTGGCTCTTTTCTGGGCCTGGAGCTAAAACACAACTGAGGTCCAATTGTTATCTCTAATTTTGTTAATGGTTAACAGCACCAGATGTTAGATCTCAGTCCTTCAGTTTTGGCTAAGAAAGAATTCAGAGCCAAGACTGAAATACAAGTAAAAGTTTATTTAGAAAGTCACACATGTAGATGAAGTGAGCCTTAGAAGAAATGAGCCAGGTAGGCTGAGTGGGCTCAGAAAACAAGTTACAGAGGCAAAATAAGGGCCCTTGAAGTTTAGGAGAAAGAAAGCAAAAGTGCCTGCCTTGAGGAAAGAAAGGGGGAGGAAAGGCATGGGTGTGCTCAAGAGATACACTGGGTCCTTCATCTTAAGGTTTTTTTTATCTGGAGGTCTTAGGGGAGGATCTCAATAGAATGTTCATCAGCTTTCCAGGTAGTATCCACCAATTAGTCAGCATGAGGGCATTGTAGCTGGTCTTGATGTCAGCCATGGCATTGCCCAGCCTGGTCTTGTTGTTTTTCTGGGCCTAGAGGTAAAACACAAATGAGGCCTACATGTTATCTCTAGTTTGGCCAAAATCCTGACTCTGTAGTCAAGGACCTGAGGCTTTGTTCTTAAGATTATTTGATGTGGGTCAGAACCTCATTGTTCTGAGGGTTTAATAATTAAGGAAGTGGTCATTCAAGAGTTTATGTGGAAGTCATATGAGGCTCCCTTGTTCCTCCTCTAAGGGGTCTGCCACATGACTATCAATATGTCAGGGGAGGAAAGGACAAGGGGGGGGGGTCCAAACCACATGACCAGTGATATGAAAGTTCAGGGGGCTTAAATCGCATGACCAACAATATGCTAGGGGAAGAAAAGGTCACCCTGGGGATGAGGTCCCACCCTACCATTGTCCATTTCTAGACACTCTGGACTTTGTACCCTGGGTGACCAGTACCTATCCTATTGTTCTTAGTCTACTCTTGCCTGTCTACCTGCCTACTATACCAGTTTGATTGGAACTGTCTCTGTGATCAGCAGACCCAAGGCTTTGTTATGAATATATAATCAGATTATCCTGTGTGGTTACTTTCAGTCACTGAGCTTGTCACATTTGCCATGTGGCCCACCCTGAGCTTGTCGAGTTTGCTACACAGCCCCTTTTTCATTCACCCAGATATTGTCTTGAAGTATTCTGCAGCTAGAATTTAACTTGGATTAAATTAAAATAATCTCCCTCAAAGCTCATTGCCAAATTCAACAGGTTTTACATAACTTAAATAACAAAACATCCTACGGTCTAAAGCCAACATTATTAGAATGTTTAAGGAGCTGAAATAAACATGTAGCTAAGAGACTCTAGCTGATACATGTCAGGGAAGAAAAATTTCTCCTCTACTTTTCTAGGTTCTTCTGGCTGGTCTAAGAATTAAATTGACATGAGACAGATTATCAGGAGAAAATTAAATTTAATTTTGTACATTAAATAATAATATCATGCCCAGAGGGCAGCCAGTAACCGAAGCTTATATGACATTCTGAGTTCAGGAGAAGGGACTAGGGGCCTGGGCCTTCAAGGAGAAGGAGAGCAATTCACATGGCAATGCTTGGTGAACAAATGTTTGCTCTGCCATGCAGAGACAAATGCACACAGAAAGGACTTTGAACAAGCTTAGCCCTCCCAGTCTACCACATCCAGATCATATTCTTTATAGTTATTCTAGAGAGGGCTCTTCTTTCTGGAATAAGCCCTCTACCTAAATTCTTTTGGGCAGTTAAGGGGATGGCAAAAAGCTCTTTCTGAACCTTTTGTTTCTTGGAAGTAATCATCCTAAAGTAATCTCCATGTCAAAGAGACATTTTGCTCCCCTACATACAATATTTTTCAAAGGACTTTTGAACATCCAGTATCAAAAGCAATAATAATAAGAGCATTTTTATAGTATTGGTGAGAACTCTTAAAACACATAGAACATTGGATGGAGAGAAAAAAACATAGTAATGAATCAGAAGTATAAAAAAAGAGATGAAAGCCTATAAATTTTACTGTGTGGATGGGAAAAAAAAAAAAAGGTGATCTGTGGAAAGTAACCTCACAGGGTGATCTGATCATAAATTTCTAACTGGGCAGGTCATGGTGGGTAGTCATGCCCCAGGCTTATAATGTCTTTAGTAAAAGGCTTATCTTTGCCTTAAGCAAGCCCTGTCCATTGTTTTGTGCATCTAGGTTAACACACCTTTGAAATAAACTGTAACCATCCTCAAGAGAGCACAAAATTCTGTTAACAATCTTGTAATCTAATCCCCGCCTTGCTTCCTCCCACCCTCATGTTATCTTCCTTATGCCCCTACTTAATCTTAAGCACATAAAAGAAGCTACAAAACTAATTCTCCAGAGCATTTGAAATCTTGCTCCATGGCATTTGTTGCCAGTTCAGCTCAAGTAAACTCTTTTAAAAATTCTCTACAGGTTTGGACTTTTTTTTTTTTTTTTTTTTTTTTTTACTTTGACAACTAGTTTTTTAGCAAAGAGACTATATATAGTGAATATCAAGTTGGGGGAAAAAACACTTTTACCCTTTTATATCTTGTCAAATTATTTCATCCCTTTTGAAACACAAGTAATACAGGCCAGGCAGCATTTTCAAATAAATGTCTCTAGAAAAAAAAAATGTTGCCTATAAAATAGACAAAGTCAAAATGGATATTTATAAAACCTTGATCTTTTACACTGATCATTGCTCCTCAAAATAAATCTTTACCTATAATAAATCTGTTATATAAGATGAACATCCAACTAGTACAATGGTTGAGTATTTTACTCAAATGTTTAATATATAGTCAGAACCAAGCAGATTATTAATATGTAGGAAATAATATTTTTTGTGTGGAGTCTTATAGGAACATCACAAAGGAACAGACCCTCACCCCCCAATTTTTCATTTCACAAAATAAATAGCATGATTATTAATATGAATTTAAGGAATGTACTACTTGGAACAGGTCCTAAATGTCTTTATTTTTTAATCTATAAAGAGCTCATTGGTTCTATTTTCTAGTCTGAAACATCTTAAATTATTAAGTGAGTCATGTACATTGAGGAATTACTTTCTCATGAATTACTGAAATGCTTGATTGCATTAGTAACAAATTCATTTCACTGTCATATTTCAAGCTCAACCTTAAATAAATCTATGGCACAGAGATAGACCTGCTGCAATTCCAGATTTATTGATAGAGATTTAAGAGGCCTCTGCTGTATTCAAATTACTTTACATCCATTTAACACATTTGCTCTAATTAAAAAGTAAGACTTCACTTTCTTGCAAGTCTTCCTGTGTGTACACTGGGGCCATTTAGCTCCAAAGAGAAAGATCAAGTGACAGACCAAATGAAAATGTTAAAATATAAATTACATACAGTAGGTTGCTTTCTCTGGATTTGCAAATGCAATCAGATAAGAGTTGAAATTTTAGCGAATGGATCCTGATTTTCTGTATATTCATTTCCCACCTCAATGATATCCCTTAAATATAGGAGAAATCTAAGAAACAAATTAAGAAACAAATGGGTTTTCAATTAGTTCTAATGGAAGGGAAGCACTCTCTTGTCAGGGTGTTCAACTTATCTGGAGAGTCAGTTGAGACTGTAGAAAGTTAGTTCACTGCTTTCTTTAGAATCTGTTTACTTCTCAAGTTAAACTTAAAAGATTTCCCAGAATCAAAGAGGAAAAGGCAAACTCCTTATCTTATCTTTGGAAACAGGAATGATGGACTTGGATTTTGCCCTAATCGTTTGTATTTAACAGTATTACCTAAGCAGTAGCTTTCACGTTTATGGTTCTATCAAATTGATTCTGATCTTCATCAAGAGCCAAGCAACTTAGAATTCTCTAAGAAGCTAGTCTGAGGGCACTTCTGTTGCCACACAGAGAGCTAAGGAACATTAATCACATTGGATTTCCTCTTAAAACTTCAGCTGCTGTGGAGTATTCAACTATAACTACAGTTGTTCAGCTCAATTGTTACCGATTGGGGTTACTGGCCGGGGCCTCGGTTCTTCTTGTCCACCCAGAAAAGATTTTAAGATGATTGAAAATGAGAGTAAAGGAAAGTGGGATTTATTGAAGATACACTCCCAGCCAAGAGCAGGCCAGTCGAGAGCGACAATGGCCTGGAACTCCTGGGTTATCTGGTTTCAATGAGGTATTTTCTGGGCAGAGACTTTTATTTGCATTCAGGGATGATTGACAGAAAAGAGCTATGTAACTATATTTCTTTTGCACATGCCCTTTCCCACAATGCACACAGAAAAACCCACAGGGGGTGTGGGAAGGGATGGTCAAAACCGCAATGCAAATTTTATTATAATAATCCAGAGACCTAGTAAGGTCAAATTGAGAGGTTCAGACGTTTTCCTGAGCGAGACCCAAGAGCTGGCTGGTTCCCCACCTGCCCCCTGGGGGTCTGCTGGCTGCTGGGCCTCCCACAGAAGGGTGGTCTGAAGGCAGCGTTGGTCTCACCCAGGTCGGGGACCCAGGGAGGGCCCCACCCCAGTCTCTCATGTCTAACTTCCTACCTAACTTTTAGGTTGTCAGTCCATGAATGCGAATGAAAATCTCACCCAGAAAATCCTTCATTTAAACCAGATAACCTAGGAGTTCACGGCCATTGTCTCTCTTGATCAGCCTGCTCCTGGCTGCGAGTGTATCTTCAATAAACCCCACTTTCCTTTACTTTCATTTTCGTTGGCCTTAGTATCTTTTCTGTCCCCACGAGAAGAACCGAGGCCCCAGCTAGTAATCCCAGTCGCTAACACAATGATAAAATTTAGCTAATGAGACCAAGGATCTAACTCACTGCCTTTATTCTGTTCCACAGACACTGATTTCACTTACTGAAGTCCCCTCTTTTCCAAAGGGGATGTGTTCCAAGAAGCCGCTGATAGTACCAAACCCTACATATGGTGTTTTTCTCTATACATACATACCTATAATAAAGTTTAATTTATAAATTAGGCACAATAAGAGATAAACAATAACTAATAATAAAATATAACAATATACTGTAATCAGAATTATGTTAATGTGACATTAAGTAAAGTGAACACAAGCACTTCAATACCAGGACAGTCAATTGAAAGAACTACACGGCTACTAAGTGACAAATAGGTGGGGAGTGTATACATTAGGAAGATGCTTGTCAGAGGGATAATTCATTTTCCAGGCCCAGCAGAATGAGATTTCATCATGCCGCTCAGAATGACGTGCGATTTATAACTTGTGAATTGCTTATTTCTGGTATTTTTCCATTAAAATTTTGGACCATGGTTAATCACAGATAACTAAAACCAAGAAAAGTAAAACTGCAAGTAAGTGTAGGACTACTGTATTCATTTATTCTCTTTCACTGATATTCTGTGATGTGCCTTGTGCATTGTGATGGGCACTGGGGTCATTATTATATTTAAAAAAAAAATGCAGCCCGGCCGGGTGTGACTGAGTGGTTGAGCATTGACCTAGGATCCAGGCGATCAGGGTTCAATTCCCGGTCAGGGCACATGCCCGGGTTGTGGGCTGCAGCCCACCAATGACTCTCTCATCATTGATGTTTCTAGCTCTCTCTCTCCCTCTCCTTTCCTCTCTCTGAAATCAATAAAGATATATTTAATTTTAAAAAAAGAAAAAAAAGAAAAGAAAATGCACCCATTAGAGAGAACTTGGACAAACTCACTTCCTCATTTTGCAGATGTGCCATTGGTTCTAGTAGTACATCATAATCCAAGATAGTGTGCCAAGAATTTTAGATATTAAATATAGTGATTGTGAAAAGAGTCTAGGAAACAACCCCCCAAACCTACAGGTCCCAGGCAGATAAAGTAGAGAAGGGTCAGTTGGTATCGTGATGGGCTTGAAGGTACGACATGCCATGCAGAATTCCCGCCTACTGTTGCCAAATCCGATTTTTGAAAGATGCTGGCAAGTCTGATTTCTTAGACTCTTGTAATACTTCTTTAATAACTGCTCAATTTAAAAACAAACAAACAAAGCATTGTGGTGGCCAAATATTATTTGGCTTTCAGATTTGAACCATTAACCATTATTTATGAAATTCTATCATAAGTCACAAATCAGCAAAGTTATTGAGAGCCTAGATGTGTGTTTTTTTCTCTAAACTATAACAGTTTGGTGAGTGCTTTGAGCAAAAAATGTGTTTCTACATATGTCAACAAATTTATTATAAGTTTTAATAAATGAATAATTTTGTTCTTAACATTTTAAAAAGTCACTATTTACACTTAATAGTATGTTTTGGAGAGCATTTCATATAAATACATAAATAAATTGGTTTGTTGCACTAACTGCTTCATTATATCCTTCATATGGATTTATTAATTTTTTTAAAAAATATGTTTTTATTGACTTTGAGAGAGAGAGACAGACAGACAGACAGACAGAAACATTGATGGGAGAGAAACATGGATCAGCTGCCTCCTGCTCACCCCCTACTGGGGACTGAACCTGAAACCTGGGCATGTGCCCTGAATGGGAATCCAGCGGCAACCTCTTGGTGCATGGGTTGATGCTCAACCACTGAGCCACATCAGCTGGGCTGAATTTACCAATTTTTAAAAATAAATATTTAGATTATTTTCAAATCTCATTACTAAACACAATGCTGCAATGAAATATCTCTATATGTGTTTCTTTGTACAATTGTGTGTGTACTTCTAGGATATATACCTACATGAGTAACTGCTGATTCTACTTCTCTGCATTTTGATAAGCAATAACAAATTTTCTCTCCAAATCCCAAACCAATTTTGTCTCACTAAAAGTGTATGAGAGCACCTATTCTCCATGTTCCAGCCCCTACTATATCTTAGCAGTTTTCTTATTATTTTGCCCATCTGATGGGTGAAAATATTATATCTCATAATTTTTTCATTACTACTACAGAATTTGAGCTTTGCATATGGTTATTAATGTGTTGTTTATTTTATGTATATTATAAATCTATGTTTCTCATCTATTAATGTTTTTCTCATTTTCTTACAGAGAATGTATTATACCTATTGGATATTAATCCTCCTTCTGCTACATATACCTCAAATACTTTATCTCTGTATGTTATTTTGTCCTTTGTTTAAAAAAATTAGTCGCCAAATCTGCCATAAATTGTTATGATGGCATCTGTTTTTATGTTAAACTCTGGAAGACCTTATCACAAGATTCTTATATTTTGTTTTAATGTTTGAATACCTTTATCATGATTGCATTTGAGATTTACTTCCATACATTGTGAGATAAAAATCAAAATCTATGAGAGAGTCATTGATCAACTCCCTCCTGCACACCCCCAGCTGGGGATCAAGCCTGCAACTCGGGTATGTGCCCCAACCAGGGATCTAACCACCATCTCCTGGATCCTAAGTCAATCCTCAACTGCTGAGCCACACAAGTTCTCCAAAAAATTAAAAATGGAGCTATTTTTTGACCCAGTGATCCCACTTCTAAGAATATACCCTAAGAATCCTGAAACATTAATCAGAAAGAATACGTGCACCCCTATGTTCATAGCAGCACAGTTAACAATAGCTAAGATCTGGAAACAGCCCAAGTGCCCATCAGTAAGTGAGTGGATAAAAAAGCTGTGGGACATTTATACCATGGAATACTACGCAGCTGTAAAGAAGAAGGATCTCATACCCTTTGGGACAGTATGGATGGACTTGGAGAGTATTATGCTAAGTGAAATAAGCCAGGCAGCGAAAGAAAAACATCCCATGATTTTACTTATATGTGGAATCTAAAGAACAAAATAAACTGATGAACAGAATAGATTCAATGACATGGAAGCATAGATGAGACTGATGAATCTCAGAGGGATGGAGAAGGGCGGGTGGGTGGAGGGGGAGAGAGTAACCAAAGAATTTATATGCAGATATGCACAACCCAAGGACATGGACAATGGAGTGGAGAGGGACTGGGGAAGGGATTGGGACAGGGTGGAATGGGTCGTTGGGGAGAAAAACAGACATCTGTAATATTTTAAACAAAAATAAATAAATAAATAATAAATAAATAAATAAAAATTTAAAAAATTAATTTTTACTTGCAAAGGGATTGCTAATAACTTCAACACCATTTATTAAATGCCATCCTTTCCTCACTAGTTTAAAGTGCCTCCTTTATCATGTGATGTATCACTACATATTCTCTGGTCTGCTTTTCAATGTGTTGTGTTCCCTTTATTTATCAATTCCCATGGTAACACTACACTGTCTAATTACAATAGCGTTGCGGTGTATTTTGATGGCTTGCAGGGCGAGGATCACCTTTGCCGCTGGAGTGTCACGTTGTCCCTGAGTATGGGTAGCTTTACCAGCACCACTCCCATATTGTTACTGAAGCCAATCTGGTCACTGCACTGATGTTTTCCTTCTTGCATGAGATGGTTTATTTTAACTGTTCTCCACACCACAGTGCCTCTACTTCTGCTGCTACTGTTGGCTAAATATTATTGGATGTTTACTTTGTATCAGTTAGCTTTCTAGGCATTTTAAATATATTTTTTTATTAAAGCTGCACAGGTTGTGATGGAAGGAGATTTGACTTGGGATGATGAACATAAAATACAATGTACAGATGATGTCTTGTGGAATTGTGCACCTCAAACCTGTATAATTTTGTTGTTCAGTGTCACCCCAATAAATTCAACAAAAAGGCTGCACAAAAACTTTTCAAAATATTATAATAGCTGTCAAACACTCAAAGAATATTTCCTGATTCTCACCATTTTCTTGCACACCTGTTTCCCTGCCAACAGCTAACACCTGGTTGGCCTTGCAATAGCGCTTCCCTCACGTTGCCAGACTGCTTTGCCTGTGCATATAAAGAGGCAAGTTCTTGGGACCTCCCCAAGGTAGCCCTAGCCCATGATTGTCTGTGCAGAGTGTAAATTCTCCAGTCTCCTTGTTCCCTGGTTGAGTCAACACAGAAGTGAAGCCCCCATTTTCATCAGAGTTCCCCCGTGGGACTGAAGGAAGCCCTCCTCAGTAGGTACTGTACTGATAACTCTTTCATGTCTAATTTCCAACCCTGTCCTGAGAATACTTTCTAATACTTTCTAATCATTTTTGCAAAAAACTCACCAGCAAGATCTGCAACCAGGGAACCCATCCTAAGATGGCTAGTTACAATACAAAGTTCATTTTACAGAAGAAAAACTGAGATTCCGTGTTTACAGATTAACACAATGTCACACAGAAAGTGGCAAAATCTATGTTTTTCATGAAGTTACTCATAAATTTAAGATATTTGGGTTCAGTTTAGTTTTTTAAGTTAGTTTTTGTTTGGTTTTGTTTTTTAGAGAGAGAGAAAAAGAAAGGGAGAGGGAAAGAGAAAGAGAAAGATTGATCAGTTCCCCCACATGCACCCTGACTGGGGATCGAACCCACAACCTGGGTACGTGGCCTGACTGGGAATGGAACCCACAACCTTTTGGTGTAAAGGCTGATGCTCCAACTTATTGAGCCACACCAGCCAGGACAATTTTTTGTTTCTAAAACTATTCACAAGTTCTACTTCTCTTGGTGCTCTCCAGTGAACCCATGGCAGTGTCTGCTGTTGCTGCTTCCTTGCAGATAAACTCTCTAGTCAACAAGAGCTAGGGACTGATAAAGAAACATATACTGGATGTTGTTGTTTAACCAGTTAGAATGTGGACCGTGTCTCCCTTGGACTCACCTTCCCTTGTACTTCTAGGTTAGAGTTGGCCTAAAGGAGATTTTGCGTAAGATCTGGAAGGTAAAAGTGAAGCAGCAGTCATCATTCTTGGAAGGTCTTTGCAGTCAGATGCAATGCAGAGGTGCCCAATGGGTCTTTTCCTAGATAGATCTCTCTCTCTTAGTGGCCAGCAAGCTCATACTAGATTCTTGACTGAGGAGCCCCCGAGGTGGACCACAGAGAAGAGGCACATCTGAAGACCTCAGCATGAGCTCATCTTTTGTCACCTCCCTTTAGCAGCTGGGTAGACTTGCCTCCTTAGTCTCACTGAAGGTTGATTCATTCACCTGCACTAGTTGACCAGGAGAAAGGGCTAGTGACCCTTTCTTTCCTCCTGTCCAGGTTTTCACTTTCCCAGCTTCTCTCATCTTATTTGATGTCTTACTCCTTCCCTGAGTCAAGTATTCCATGCGTAGTGGCCATGCTTCTCTGACTGAACTCTGACAGATGCAAAGAGTTATATGTAAATTAACATTGAAGACTTCCTCCCAAAATATCTGAAACAGCACCACAAATAGAAAACCTTTAAAAAGGTAACATTCAAGAGCATTTTTAGAAGCCTTTCCTCTGAATATGCAAGATATCTTTTCTAAACAAGGGAATTGCTATTTCTTTCCCCCCTTTTATTTTGGCTTTCAATTATAAAAATACCTAAGGAATTAATTTTGAACGACAACTATGCTGCATGCTTTTCTTCTAGATCCCTTAGGAAAATTATATTGTTTTAATGTTATTTAAAAACTGACAAGACCAGAAAAATAAGTTTATGAAACCAGGTCATGCCAGTTCATGAGCATAAAGGTTGACATTCAAACTATGCAAACAAGAAAAATAAAAAATGAAGAGAGTTTTGGATGTATTAAGAATTAATTTGGCTTTTACTCATAAAGATACTCCCAATTTTTATAGATTAATATGTGGCTAACTTATGATATTTAATTTTAAAACAAAAACCAAAACAAACAACAACAAAGAAACCTTAAGATTCCCAACTGAAAGAAAGCAAATCTGAAAAATTTGAATGAAACTTAATAATCAATAATTAAAATATTTCCATGATGATAAAAATTATTAAAATGGTCCTAAGATTAAAAAATAGACTGCTCTTGGCTTTCAGTCCCGAGAGCATGCCTGTGCCTCTCCTTTCCCTTCCCTTCCCTTTTCCCTTCTGCTCCCCTCCCCACCCCAGACATGTTACCATTAGCTTCCTCACTCCCAAGCTCCAAAGGCCCTTCCTTAACCTCTATAACTTGTTTCCTAAGCCTATTTCTTCTAGGGATCACTTCTTCCACCTCTGTAATTTTACCAAATAAATGTTCTCTTATAGTTTGGGTCTTGGCTCTGAATCTTTTCCTAGCTAGAACCCAAGTACCGAGGTTGCTGAACCCAGGTTCAATATGACCCCACTGTACTAACACCCAGTGCCGTTCCCATTGCCTACAACATAATGGTGCCATGACTCAGGAAAAAAATAAAATAAAAAAAAATAGACTACTCTCCTTACCCTACTATTGTGGTAGATAATACAGTCATATGAGTTTATATTACAGCGATAGATTATCCTGGATCATACTGTGAGCCCAAAGCAATCACAAGTGTCATAAAACATGAAAGAGAGAGGTAGAAGGGTCAGTATCAGAGTGATGTGATGTGAGAAACCAGCTATCCCTAGTTTTGAAGTTGGAAGTGGCCATGAGCTAAGGAATCTGGGCAGCCCCTAGAAAGGCAAGAAAATGGACCTTTTTCCTAGAGCCTCCAGAAAGGAACATAGCCCTTTGGACAGTTTGATTTTAGCTCAGGGATCTCATGGATGCATTTCAGAATCTTGAACTCCAGAACTGTAAGATTAAAACTTCATTTTGTTTTAAGCCTCTAAATTTGTATTAATGTGTCATAGCAGCAATAGAAAACTATAACAAGAACCAAGTACTAACAAATTAAGATTGGTGCAAAGAGATGCAGTTCATTCCCTCCATCTCCCAACACGCATACTTCTGGTGTCAAACTAAAGCAAGGTGAGCTGATAAAATACCCACCATCCAAAGTGAACACAAGCAAAGCTCAAAATACAACACAGAGATTGTGGGATGATGAATTTGACTTCTGTAAGAAGGCTCTGATTCATATAGAATTCAGAGAACTGGTTAGTTTTGGAGGGAGAGAAAGAAAAAAAACACACACACACAAACCCTGTCAATCAAGGAGCTCCGTGTAGGCAAGAGTAGAAAGCTGGGAATGCAGTGTGCAGAGGACGGTGAACAGAACACAGGTCTGGAGGAAGGCACACGTGAAGAATGATAATATGGGTAATGACTGTGTATTGTGTGAGAGGCACTATTCCTTCGACCACCATATTGTCACTCATTGAATTCCCATTATGTGCCGGGCATCATTTGGATGGTGGTGATAGAGTGGTAAACAAGACAGATAAGGCAGTTGATCCCCTACAGACCCATTCTAGCAGGGGGTGTATTTTTTAGGAAGCATTTTTATTGATTATTGATTATTAATTTATTTTCTCTCATTATTTTAATTGTTGCACCCACCTTATAAGATAGTAAAAATGAGGACATTCTCATTTTACAAGTAAGAAATAAAAAAGCTTAGGGTTTCTTCAAGTACACATAACAGTATGGGGTAGGACCAGGATTTGAAACAGACAGAGATTAAACTCAACACAGTCTTATTTCTCTTATTTCCTTCTGATTGACCAATGTGCATATCATAAATGGGTTGAAAAAGCTATTGAGAAAACCAGCTTTTTTCCCCCCCAATTACAGTTGATACTCAATATTATTTTATATTAGTTTCAGGTGATGTAGCACAGTGGTCAGACATTTATATATATTCCAAAGTGATACCCCTGACACCATACATAGTCATTACAATATTATTGACTGTATTCCCTGTGCTGTACTTTACACCCCTTGAGAGGAGACAAGGATTTTTGAAACCCTAGTTTCTTGCACAATTCTGTGTTTTGTTATGCCCCACCATCCATTTAATTGGAGCATTCCTTTGTGAAAATATGATTTCTGTATGTTTTACTCAGATTTTTCCCCCTTTCTTCCTTAAAGTAGAATTTGAAGAAGAAAAAGATTTGTATTACACTTGTCTCCAGTTTCTTAAGTCAGTGATATACTTTCCTTGGGGTACATATGCCAAACCAAGTGTTAAAAAATGGGAGAGAAAACCAATAATTTTGACTTTGGAGAATATTAGGATGCAAATTAAATGCATTTGTTGAATAACATATATTTTTAGTAATCTACTGTGGATAATAATCGAATAGAAAGTTATTTCTTCAAATATAGGAGTTTAAGGAGAAAGGTACCAATGGGCATGAAACTTTGAGTGGTTAATCACAGCATACATGCACAACCCCTCCTATAAATGCATTTTATAGCTATCATGATCTACTTCTCAGGGTCAGCGCTTGTCTTAGAAACATAGACAGACTCACTCTAAGAAATTCCACTCTCAGGTCCTTTCATGTAAATTTCATTGACCTAGCTCTCTCTACTCATTTATTAAATTGTCTTCTTTATTTTTAAGTCCCCCTCCCCCCCATTGATTTTCAGGGAGAGTGGAAGGGAGGGAGAGAGACACAGAGAGAGAAACATCAATGTGAGAGAGATACATCGAATGGTTGCCTCCCACATGAGCCCTGACCGGGCTGGGGATCTAACCTGCAACAGAGATACGTGCCCTTTACCAGGAATTGAACCTGTGACTCTTTGGTCCCTCAGGCCAAGGCTCTAAACACTGAGCCAAACCGGCAAGGGCTAAATTGTCTTCTTAATCAGTCTCTGGCAGCCCAGGATATGATTGATCTTGATGTGAGGAGCTGGTTTATCTGTACCACTTAGATGTAGTTTGGTCTTGGAAATTAAAATATCTTTTCTTTTACCAACATGGTATATTTTACTTAAGCTATTTCTTCTTTTTTTTTTCTTCTTTTTTTTTTTTTTGCAGGTAAACACTATATTTCAAATAAAAAACTATAGCTTTAACTTTAGTGTTGCTATTAATTTCTAAAACAACTCAGAATTAAATCAATTTCTAAAACTGCAGGACTAACACAGAGTTCTCAGTGGCCTCAGATTTTATTGATTGCAAATTTGAATGTGTCACAACTGATAGGAAAGCAACAATTCCATTAAACAAACCTGATTTCCAAATGGCATTTAAGGAAAAGGGAGATGAAGATAAAAACAAATAAAATTGAATAGGGGAGCTGATTTCATGGATTATAAATGATGTACCTATTAGCAGAACCATAAAACAAGAAAACAAGGTAATTGGACCGACTGCTGGAAGGGGAAAGTTATGTAAATGAAGAGAGCCTTGTTGAAATAATCAAAACAAGTGATTCACTGATTTAGAAGGTAGCAGTTTTTTTTATTTTTATTGCTGCTATAATTAATCTTTCTTTAGTAAGCTATTCTTCTAAGGTTCAGTTTCACTTGAAACAAATTCAAGTGGGTTAGGTATAATATCAACCTAGAGCTGAAGTTTCAAAGCGATGCTATAGGTAGAACTAGCTCTACAGAGAAAGGTGCTATAAAAATATACTTTGGAAATCCCCAGAGAACATAAAGTAATATGACCCCTTTTTTACCCTCAAACTATGATGTCTTATTAAGTACTCTGACTGCTGATAGAGAATTGGTAGAACTCCCTATACCCAGCTCTAGAAATGCTGCTGATAGCTAAGGCCTCTCTCATTTATGGCTAGAGCTTTATTAATCCATAGGAGCCCATTGTCAATACTCCTCTGTGTTCATCAGTTAGTACTATTCTGTGTTCATCAGTTAATACTACTCTGTGTTCAGTGAACATACTCCAGAACTCTGTAATGGAGAAAAGTTCTGGTGTCAGGGAGTGTATAACATATATGAGATTATTTTTTTTAAACTAAGAAATAAAAGACAATAAGTAATTTCTCCCACTGACATGTACCTGAAAGTGTATATATACATATATATATATATATATATAGAGAGAGAGAGAGAGAGAGAGAGAGAGAGAGAGAGAGAGAGAGAGACCCACATATATATTTCACATATGAAACAAGTCACAAAATTCCAGTGAAGACAGTGATCTATGATCATATTAGCAAAATTGAATTTGTAAATGACCTAACACAGATGCCCTCTTCCAAAAGACTTAAAACACTAGAAACTATGTCTGGTTTTTACTATCACCTCGTTTGTAGAAAATAAACTCATGTGCATGCATAATTTCTGCAGGGAGGTAAAAGCAACAACTCTGAGTAGATTATTGACTTTGAACCCTGCTCTTAGCCACTGAATTATACCATGTAGTCAATAATTTTTCAAATGAAAACCTTAATCTGATCTTCAATGATACAAGAAGTTGGCTGCTTATAGAATTGTAGATACTTTTATTTACCTTATCCCCCGATACTCCTCATGCACATGATATATTTGAAGATACATGTTTGTTAATACTGACTCTATCTTGAAGAAGATGTGTATTTGGATATTCATGCCAAATTATTGGGTAACAGATGTTTCTTTCTGTAGATATAGACTTTCTGGTTATAGGGGTGACCTTAATCATGCTTCTGTTTTATTCTATGAAGCCAGTTAGTAACTGAATAAATCAGACTTTACCTAGGGAGAGTCACAATTCATGCTGCATCATATTCTGAGCATTTCTTCAATTAAAAGACGCAAATACAGGAAGTTAAACCAGTAGATTTTTAAAACTTTGAACATAAATATTACATAGAATTTAGTACATTCCACTAAAATTATGATCATGTTAAATGTATTTATTACTCTCTGTATTTTAGACTTTTGTTACTGAAATTGGATGGTGATAGAAAAAAAAAAAAACCACAAAATATTCTTTTATCCAAGAGTTAGATTATAAAAATGTGGAAGTTATAAAAGTCATAGTGTTTAGATAATAATAAACTTCATTACTATATTTCTTTTAAACCTAATTCAAAGTGGCATCTTGAAAATCTTTTCCCAATTCATTTAAAAAAAAGATTTTTTAATTTTATTCCTTTTATAGAGCAAGGAAGGGAGAGAGAGAAACATCAATGAGAGAAAATCATGGATTGGCTGCTTCCTACATACTCCCTACTGGGGATGGAGCCTGCAACCCAGGTATGTGCATTGACCAGGAATCAAACCTGCGGCCTCTTGCTGCACAGGACGTCTCTCAACCAACTAAGCCACACTGATTGGTCAACACCTTTTCTTTAATTTTAAAATTATTTAAAACAAACATGAATTCATAATGAGATTAAACATTAAATGTTGAATAGATAAATGGGTAAATTAATATGCAATTCACAGAAGAGAGAACTGAATGATATAATTTAAAATATGTTCAATCTTACTTGTAAACATAGAGATGCAAATTAAAAGAAACATTTTTGTAAAATTTACAGACTAACACAGATAAAACTCAATGCTGTTGAACATGAAGTAAGATGGGAATCATGAGGCATAGCAGGTGTATTATAAATGCCTATAGTTCCCTAGAAATTAGATGCACGATTTACTTCCAAATGTTTATGATTTTATTCTATTATTTTCATTTTTAGAAAGGCATTCTAAGAATACAACAAAAACATAAAAAGGCTTAAAAATACTAAAAAAATTCTTAAACATTTAAGAATGGAAGAAGTTTAATTCTACAAGACAAGAGGATAATTCAATGAATTATGTTATAACCATGGAATAGTATATAATGAGATCATTAAAATTATGTTCATCAATGTTTAATATAAAAGAAAATCTTTATAATATAATATTGTTTTAAAAATAATATCAAAAGATATAATCTCAACCCTATGAAGGAGTGAGGATTGTAACAGTGCAGGTAAGAATAAATATATCTCATTGGTGAAATTCATAGGTAATTCTTATTACCTCCTTTATCTTTTTTAGCTTGGGAATGAATATATATTACTTTAAAAGTAAAATGTTTTATGTATATGTTTATGCACTGGTATGCATGTGTATATACACACACATATAAGTATAAACACATATTTATATTTCATAAACCTTTGCTATTTAGCCACCAAGCTTCTTTCTGGTTCACTATTTTCTTTATTGTCTTTCACACTGACATTTTATCTGCAGTTTCAGTTCAAAAGAATGTTGCATTAGCAAGTACTTCAAAAGCATACCACTGTTCTCCCAATTTCTCAGTCTACAAGGTAGCTTCTGCTTATCAAATATTAATAAATGATGGTCATTGGTCTCACTTTTTAAATTTTTATAGGTTCTTTTTAATCTATCCCTTGTCTGTATCAGCATATGACTTTAGTTATGAGAAATGTCACCCCATCAATTTAGACTGTGTTTATTTCAGTTGAAAGCATTGATTTTTCTAAGAGGACAATAACTCTGTTCACTATTTAGACTGATTGACAAAACATATGACTCTGTTCTGAATTGATACTATAACCATCTGATCCTATCGGATAAAAAATATAAACATTCTACTTCTCATTTTATATTAAAAATATGATTTTTGCAAACATTTAGAAGTGATTCTCTGAAAGTTATGTTGTCTAACATTTCTGTAGGCCAATGATTTATCCAAATATTTTTTATTGGACTGAAAGCATTTATTAAATTTTACCCAAAACTCAAGTAGTTCTTGCCAGTATTGCTTCCACTTCAATCAGCCCCATGCCTCATCTCTGAAGAAAACCTCTAGGACACTTCAAGGATCTCTTGGAATCTGCAGGACACCATATAACAACCATTGCTTTGGACAATTTAACTTATCAAAGATAAGGGTATAATTTATAGTGTATATAGACCAAATTTTAAGTCAATTATATTTGTCATATTGCCTAGGTCATGTTCACCGTGAGAAACAATTCCATGAAACCTCTTACTTTATCTAGAATGGACATGTTTCAGGTCAGAGAATTTTTTTTAAGGGCCCATGGGAAAATTTTCTCTTGGGTTTAAGTTTCAGGAAAATTTTAGCTTTCCTTGAACGGACAATTTTCTCTAAAGATTGTGAATCAGGTAGCAGTTTCTCTCATTGTTTTGGCTGTAGGGAGGCTTTGAAAAAGAAGCATCTTTACAGGATGCCATGGTGTAAGTTCTTGTGAGTTAATATTAACAAACTTTGTTATAGTCACACTCATTTCCCCCTCTATCCTCAATCATTTATTTCTGAGAATATTTTTAGTGTCAAGGAAAATCAGAAACAAAGCTGATTCCCCTCCCCCCTGTTTTATTGAAATATAATTGACAATAACATTGTATTAGTTTAAAGTGTACAATATAATGATTTGATATATGTAAATATTGTGAAATGATTGCCACAATTTTAGTTACTATCCAGTACCTCAAATAGCTACCAAGTTTACTTCTGGTGATGAGAATTTTTAAGATTTACTTTCTTAGCAACTTTCAAATATACTATACAATATTGTTAACTATAGTCATTGTGCTATACATTACATCCCCAGAACTAAGTTATCTTATAACTGAAAATGTGTACCTTATGATGGCTTTAATCCATTTTCCTCAACCCCCAAAATCCCAGCTCTGGCAAGACCAATCAAGTCTCTGTTTCTCTGAGTTTGTTTGTTTGTTATAGATTCCACATATAAGTGAGATTATACAGTATATGTTTTTCTTTGTCTGACTTTTTTTTTATATATATTTTCATTGATTTTTAGAATGAGAGGAAGGGAGAAGGAGATGGAGAGAGGAACATCGATGAGAGAGCAAGGCATCCATTGGCTGTCTTTTGCACACCCCCTCCTGGAGATCAAGCCTGCCACTTGGGCATGTGCCTTGACCTGGGATGGAACCATCCACCTTTTGTTGCACAGAACGATGCCCACCCAACTGAGCCACACCAGCCAGGGCCATTCTTAATTTTAATTTTTATTATTATTATTATCATTTTTACTACATTTATTGTATTGGTTTCTGCATATTAGATAAAACAATCACCTCTCCAAGTCTTGATAAAGTGGTCTTGTGCAGGAAAAGAAACTTATCATTCAACTCTGCTCTAGATCGTTCTTTGTCAAATCTTTGTGGTTGTCCAAGAAGCCTATTTTATTTTTAATGGTTCCCAATAGTTGAAGCTGTGGCAACACCTGACAGTGTCCCAAAGGGAATGATCTCAGTCAGCACCTAGATGAAGGCTGGTTGGAAGCTGGACCCTCAAGCAGCAGCTTTAAAGTATTCATTAGGCCACTTTTAGGGAAAAACTGGTCAATAGGCTTTTCTGCCTGTTCCCTTTGTGCTGTGCTCTGGAGGGTATACAGGGTTAAGAGCTGATTTTTTGGTTTGTTTTGTTTTTGTTGTTGTTGTTATAATGTTGTTGGACTTGGAATGTAATTCCCACTGGATACCAAGGTCAGGTGATCAATATATGCATCCTCTGGGCAACAGCTGCAAAAACTGGGGCACCAGATATGCGCACAAGTTCCTTCCAGGGAGACATTGGTGAATGTGGAGATGGCACCCGCTGTCTTCCTTGGGCTCCAGGGAGGATGGCAGTTGGCTGCTAAATGTGTGCTAAATTAGAAGCCTAACTCTCAGGTAGCAGCTTTTAAACTGTGCAAAGAGACATCTTTCAGGGAAAGACTGTGAGAAGGATGTTCCTGTCTGCTTCCGCTTTGTTGAGTGAGCCCTGGGAGGAGAGCCATAGCACCTCACAAGCTTGTTAAGAATTGCTTCTTTGTTTAGTAGTCCTGTGGGTCTTGTGGATGCAAGCTTTGATAGATTACAGCACTAGGTGTTTTGGGGGCTCATTTCTCAGTGGAAGTCTTAAAGGTTAGGGTGTGAGATGTTGGGTTTAACCCTTTGTGCCTCAATAAGAAACTGAGAGTTGTGAGTTCTTTTCTGATTGTATGTTATTGTGCCAAGAGTAAGGGTATTTTGATGGGGTGTTTTCTCATTCATCTATGTGTAGGTGTCACTCAGCTAGATTTAAAATTTCTTTCAGAAGAATTGCTTCATGTGTAGCTATAGATATGATGTGTCCATTGGAGGTTCGGGAGCCTCCTACATGCTGTCTTTGACTGGAACCTCACAAAACTGATTCTTAATCTTTTAAAAATGTGTGTGTGTTTATAAACACATGTGTATTTTTAGACTGTCCCAGAAAATTTAAGGCTATCTTTATTGTCAATATTTTTCTGAATGTATTTGCTAGCATTCATTCATCCATCCATTTATTCATTCATATATATGTTCAAAATAAACTTTATGGTGTACCTACACCTGCTCAGCTCTCTGTGTGAGCAGGGCTGCAACAGTGAACCAGACTCAACTCTTAATTTTTCAGATTCAAGGGAACCCATTTACTACAACTACCAAATGTTACCGTAAGCCATATTTTACTCATAACCCACAGCTTTCCAACAGTTCATTTTAATACATTTTAAGTCACTCAATGAATTAAAGTCAAAATTGAAATCTATTTAATTCAGATGAGTAAATGATTTTAAAATGAAGCCAATATAATATAAAATCGATAAACCTTATATGCATTCTTGTTGACCTTTTAAATATACTATGTGGTTTCATTGTCTCTAATATGTTTTGTTAAAAATTGTTCAATGAGCTATAGCTCAACTAAAATTAGTTTTGATGGATGACTGTAGCCTTTTCTTCAAGGGGAAGATTTATCTCTCTCCAAGCCATATATTTATACACTGCCTGATTAGATCAGAATACCAATATCAATATTAATAAGCCATAGCAATGAATTTGCTTGCCCAGTAATGCTATTAACATCTGTAGAAATAATTATGAACTATTTATTTAGTCACATTAGTCTACCTAATTTTAAATTAAAAGAAAAAGGGAGATGATTAATAAATTAAAATTTTATGAAAATTTCCCTCCACAATCAATTCTCCAACTTAAGTTTTTAGTACTGTTCATTTCTGTGAAATTTTAAAGAAGAAAATAAAGATTTTATATTTCACATAATGATATGGTTGTAAATGACAATGTAAAAACAATATCATAAATTAAACCATGTAGATTTTAAAATAAACACCTTCTTCAAAGAAATTTCCCTTTTAAAACATAATTACCAATCTGGTGGTATACTGTATTTTAAAATTGCAATAAGAATGTATATTATTATTAATCAAAGTCCTTTGTAAAATTATTTTTAATGTAAATTTACATTTACTATCTCTGAAGAAACTCTACAAGGAAGAAAAATGTACAAAAGGATCAATGTGAGAATTATTTTTTTCATTTAAAGACCTAAAATAAAATATGCTCTCTCAAAAACATTTATTTTTTACTTTCCTCCTAAAAGAATTTTGCAAACTGTAAAGTCTTGAAAAGCTAGCGGAGTGGGGTAAAATTTGGGAATCTCTATTGCCTAATGACATTTATATTATTTAAATTAGCCTCCCTTGGTTTCTTCACTTCAACTGATTCTTTTGTACATTTATAGAAATTGTGATTACCTCTTATACTTCAATTAGAATGGTTTGATCATCTCATTTACCTGATCCAGAAGCTCCATAATGCATCACTTGTCAATAGAGTCATTATTGACACGAATCACATAAAAATCTAATAGTATTGCTTAGCACCATTTGATAGAGGTTTTAACAAATCAAAACATTAAAATATTCCCATGCAATTTTACATAGTAGAATTTAAAATCCTTTTTCAAAAATATCCGTATACTATAATTTGTTGGAATGAAGGACAACTCTGTCCATATAGTTAGTAATAAACAGAAATTATTACAAAAGATGAGACTATAGTGATTACAGTGAAATGACCATTCGTATGTATTCTTATTTGCTTCTAATAAATGGGAGCGTTATTTGTGCAAAATAATCATTAAAACTTTTGCAGTCATTAAAATAAAAATTTGATTAACATATTTCATAAGTTAAAGGTAATAAAGTAAATTTTCATATTGATATCTACCCAACCCATTTTTTGTAAATCACATGTCAACCCAACGAAAGCTGGACTACACATGAATCAACAGTCAATATATCTTGAAAGAACAAAGGTATCTTTGACACTGGTTGACCGTCCATACCCAAGTGTAATGAACAATGGATTAGAATGGATTAGTTTGCATATGGAGAGGTATCTTATGGATTTTCCTAGAGTGCCACACTTAGCCTTGTCCTTTTCAAGGTTGTATCAATCATATGGTCATAAACATAATACAATAGTCATAAGATTTATGCCTAACTCAGAAAGAAAAGAGCATATAGATATATATAATCAGAATTAAGATCTGTATATATATATATATATATATATATATATATAAAACAGAATAAGGCTTTAAAAAAAGGGAGATACTTAACTAGAGTAATGATTATACTAACAAAATATAGTTTATTAGAATGTTCATGATAGCTACCATTTATTGATTTATTATTATATTCTAGGCCTTATGCTAACTCTTTATTATTACTATTATTATTATTATTATGTTATTCCTCACCCAAGGACATTTTTTCCACTGTTTTTAAACAGAGGAGAAGGGAAGGAGAGGGAGAAAGAGAGATTGGTTGCCTCCAGCACATGCCCCAACCAGGGCCAGGGATTGAACCTGCAACCCAGGTAAGTGCCCTTGATGGGGACTCGAACCCCACCCTTGCATTCATGAGCTAACTCTCTAACCACTGAGCAACACCAGACAGGGCCATATGCTAACACTTTAAATATATGGTGATGAAAGGAGATTTGACTTTGGGTAGTAAACACACCCAATACACAGATGCAATATACAGATGATGGATTATAGAACTATACACTTGAAACATATATAATTTTATTAACCAATGTCACTCCAATAAATTTAATAATTAAAAAATTATCTCACTTAATCTTTACAAAAATCTTTGAGTAGTTATTAATATCCACACTCAACAAATGAGGTAAATGGTAAGGATTTTTAAGCAACTTGTTGCAGTTCAGATAGGTACAGAGCCAGCATTCCAAGCCAGATCGGGCCACAAATGCATCATTTTAACCTTGGCATTCCATCGCCTGTCATCTACGTTCCAGAAATGAGCTCTGAGTTCAGAGAAGGATGGAAAAGGCAGACATAGGCAAACAAGACAGACATTTTGTCTACAGCAAAGTCAATATGCGTATTATATACTTAAATCAGCATAGGTAGGCTTCAATTATAAAAGTAAAGTGCCAAGAACAGACATTGCGGCAGTGCCACTCTGCTGACCCCAGCGCACCTACCTGGGGTCCTGCATTCGGTTCTGGGGCCGCACTTTCAAAGGAACGCTGACGAACAGGAGAGCTGCTATGACACAAGGGCAAGAAGGCTGCACTACTGTTATTACAGCCACCTGTCCTTTAACACGTGCTATGTCCCTGGTGCTGTCTTTATACTTTTTACAGTTTTTTGTTTTTGTTTTTCTATTTAATCCTCACAGTATTCCTGGAAGCTGGGCGTGATGTTCCTTATTTTATGAGAGAGAAGTGGAGCTAAGAAAGATTATGTGATTCTCCCGAGAGCACGTAAGTTGATATATATTAGAGCTGGAAAAGGTGCCCAGAGACCACTCAGCTAAATTACATTAGAGCTGGTGTTTATCTACCAACAAAGCCGGGATGCTTCCTATGGTGCTGCCTTCCAGTGTTGAAAGGAATTGCCGAGGTTTAGTGCTAAAGAAGACAAATGTTAGCAGGATTAGGGTTATATTATTGCAGTTTCAAAGGACTAAACTAGAAACAAGTGGAGGCAGTCAAGGGACATTTGCTTAGAATAAGGGTTTTGCTATTGACCAGGCCAGTTAGAAAATGTTACTTTTAGCCACGCCAAGATAACGACTTGCCGCTTGATGCTACTTTTCCCCACATGGTCTCATTATTGTTTGTGGTTCTCTCTGCCTGGAGCGCTCTTCTCCCGCATTTTCCTCTCTGAGGAGGTGGCGTTCAAGCTGAGCCTCAGTGCTGAGAGGCACCTCCTTTGCTTGCTCTTGGAAAGGAACCCTGATTTCATTACCACATTGCACTTTTTTATTTTTAACTTGGATTCTTTTTCTTCCCCATTAGAATGAATATTCCAAGAGAACACAGATTAGAAATGTACGAGGCACAGAGCAGATACTCTGAATATTTGTTGAATATTGAATAAGCGTTGTTGAGGCTGTTCGTGCCTTGGATGAAGTGTCATTAGATTAAGTTTTCATTCATTGTAAGAATCGTATACTCCGTTCAGCCTAATAAATAAGGAAGGAAGCAAATGGGAGCTTGTCTGTATAAGGACTGGACTGTGTCTTCAACACAACTGAAATTTACGTTAGTCACATTTAAATAACGTTTAAATATGTTCAAGGGAATATCCAATTACACTGTAGAACTTGTAAAAGATCACTAAGAACTGCACAAGAGAATTAGGACCGTTTTAATGTAAGTTAATTGGTAACTTAATTCAATACAAATTTTCAAAATCCAGCCCTGGCCATCTGGCTCAGTTCGTTGGAGCATCGCCTTGTATACCAAAAGGCTGTGGGTTCAATCACCTGTATGTTTCTCTCTCACATCAATGTTTTGCTCTCTCCCTCTCTCTCCCACTTCCTCTCTCTCAAATCAATAAAAGCATATCCTTGAGAAAAGATTTAAAAAAATCTATGCACCATGCTTTTTGTAGGCATCATGGCAATATGATGCTATTTCTAGTGCCTGTCTACAAAAGAAGTGAAAGTATGCTTTAGCGCCATAATAGCATTTTCTCAATGTGTTTAATGTGCTCATGATAGCACAGAACATTACATATGTATTACCTCTTTTAATCCTCAACATAGACCTATGAGTAGTATTTCTGAGTAATAATTCTCCCATTTTACAAATCAGGAAAGGGGGCATAAAGGACCCAAGAAACTTGCTCAGAGTTACACAGTTTATCTGATAAAGTCATATTTAAACTTTAGGTCAGTCTGACCCTACAGTCCCACTATCGAATGCTAATCGTTAACACATTATACAATCTCATCCTAAATGTCATCAAAGCAAAGGGGACTATTTTCAATATCACCCAGAGGAGAAACATAAAACTGAACTTTTAATTTTTTTTTAAATTTGAGATTTATACATTAAGAGCTCACTTTGGAGGTCAATTTGAACTCAGTGTTCTATTTTTAGGTTCTAACATGTACTTTGGGGAATTGCTAGAAGGGAAGGAGAGCAAACAGCACCTCTTTGTGGTGAACAAATGACATATGTCAGCATAACTCATGTGCTTCTCAGATGCTTCTCAGAAGTTCCCTAATGTTTGAGAGGCTGCTCTGTAGAAGAGGAAGCACCTCATGCTGCAAGGTTACAAGGGAAAAACTAGGATCAATGGGTAGATGTTGCAAGGAAAGCAATTTTGGCTTAATGTGAGGGAGAGATTTCTATCAAGTTGGAAAATTAGCTGCCTTAAGAGCTGTGACTGCCATTTACTGAAGAAGCACTTCTAGAGACAGGGAAACCATTATCAACCCTATAGAAAGGGGGTCGGCAAGATTGTTCCATGAAGGCACAGATAGTAAATATTGTAGCCTAAGCCTGCAGTGTGGTCTCGGTTGCCACTGCTCAGGAATGCCTTTGTCATGCAAAAGCAGCCATGGAGATTATGGAAGCGAGTGGGTGTGGCTGTGTTCCAATAAAATGTTATTTATACATATAAGCTACAGACCAGATGAGGCCTGAGTATGAAGTTTGCAACCAACCCCTGCTCTAAAGCGCATTATAAGGGTCTGCTCGTTGTTACAAAACCTCCAAATTTCAGTGGCTTAATATAGGATTGGCTAACAAGGGCCCATAGGCCTATCTGTCCTACAGCTTGTGTTTGTACGAGTCACAAGCTAAAAATCATTTTTATATTTTTAAAAGTCTTAAAGTAAGAGGGAAAAAAGTGAGAGAGACAGCTGTGGCCCACAGATCCTAAAATTCTTCCAAAGTGGGGCTTTTACAGAAAAAGTGTACCCACCTAAACACATACTTGGAAGAAGTGATATTCATCATTTTTGCTCATATTTCATTAGCCAGGGTTAGTCATGTGTTTCTGCCTATTTCCAAGAGGGCTAAAAACACAGGGAGAGGCAAAAGTAGGTTTTCAGTTATTTGTATGGAAAGTAATACAATAATTAATAAATAATAATACAAGAATAACCTCTGTTTCTCATACTTATAATTGTAAACCTACTTTTGCCCCATCCTGTATGCATTTAGCTGAATAGCTTTCTCCCAGCACTTACTTCACACTTTGGAAAAAGTCCATGAACTTTTGGTGATCAGAGAATTGCCTCCACCACGTAGAAGAAATATGTACATCAGATTGAGGCTTGATATAGACATACTCTGTATAGCTCAAAAGAGAGCTATAATTCTGACAAGTTCAGTGGCCTCTCAGGATGACCTGATCTTAAATTCTTAACTGAGCACATTATGGTGGGTAGTCATGCCCCAAGCCTATACTTTCTTTAGTAAAAGGTTTATCTTAGTTTTAAGCAAGCCCTGTCCATTGGTCTTGTGTACCTAGGTTAACATACCTTTGAAATGCCAAGGTAATGTTTCTCAGACCTCTTGGGGAAGGGTAACTACCCTCAAGCCAAACATAATCTTGTTTACTATCCCGTAATCCAACCGTAGAGATTTCTCCCACCTTTATGTAATCTTCCTTGTGCCCCTTACTTAATTCCAAACATATAAAAGAAACTGCAAAACTGTCATTCTCAGAAGCATTTGAGATCTTACTTCTCAGCATGTCATCAGTTTGGCTCAAATAAACATAAAAATTCTCTACACATTTGGACATTCTTACTTCAATAAACCCCACAGGCATTCTGACTATCAGGCATGATATTTCTGTTTCAACAATCCCCAAAATTGTAGAAATATAGTAGCTATGGGCTTGCCAGGGTCCAGCCCCAGCGGTCCAGGGGTCCCCAAAGGTGGGAACGGCATCGGCGATGAAGGAAGGAAGGACACGGGACAGCGTTCAGAGCATCAGGAGAACCAGCAGCCTTTTTCTGTTGCCTGGTTACAACTGTATTTATACTATTTGATTTCGTTGCTGGTTTAACAACATGACATCAGGCTATGTTGGGGTTTCTGTTTTGGCCTTTCGCAGTTAATGAATATACCTTCTTATCTGACCTTTTAAAGAATTTACATCTGTTCAGGTATGTTAATTTTTGTCTTACCTATGTTTTATTTATATTTTGAAGTTACTATTTTATTGCTCTACCACAGAGCTAACAGGAGAATAACTCAGCCAGCTTTTCTATGTGAAGGTTATGCGAGTCCTAAGTGAGGGCTCTGTAGCCTGCTGTGACTGCTTTTAGCTGTGGTGACTGACCGCCTGTCTGGCACCTGCCTCAGTCTCTCCGCTGACATTCCCTGCAGCAGTCCATCGCACTGTAATATCCTGTGTACGATTATTCTGTGTATGACAAGGGTTCAGGTGTAGATTGAAATAATCTCTTTCCTAGTCTGCTCTTTCCTTGTGGGGGTTCCCAGAGTTTTCCATTAATATGAACATCCCCCAGTAATCCATTCCTCACTGGGAACTCACTGGTGGGCTCCCTGTGGATGGCCCTGCGCCGCCCAGTCAGCAGGGCCCGGGCCCAGGCCTTTCCCCCGGTGGGGAGCTTCCTGGGGTAATGGGCCCAAGTCCTAAGCTCTCTGCTGACAGCCTGAGTTCCTCATAAGTGCACAAGATGTTCCCGTGCTCCTTGGGGCTTTTACTGAATCATTGTCTTTTTCAGTCCCCTCCCACCCCCTGCTAGGGAAAAGTTCCCAGCTAGGGCAATGCCCTTTCCTGGTGCAGTGACTTGGGTAAGGGCACAGAGCGTTAGAGAGGGGAGCAAGCATAGGAAGAGGGACATGCCACACACCGAGTCCCATGAGCATTGACTGGGCAGAGGTCTCCTCCTTGAAGGACTGCGTCAAGCAGCAAGGATGGAATGCTTCAGGCATGGGCTAAACAGAGGCTTATTCTTTCTAAGTTTACCTCCCATAACTTCTTACTTTTCTTTGATTAGAAATGGCATGAGAGTTTTCTAAACACATTATCCTAATAAAGATCTTCACTCATTTATGCCTATATAAAGAATCTCAACATTATGCACTTATATGAGAAAATTACAAGTTTGAGTCTCATAAGATATATATGTCAAATAAAAATCTGGATTTTTTTAAAAAATGGCTGTAGAACATTTTTAAAATATATATATCTTTATTGGTTTCAGAGAGAGGAAAGGAGAGAGAGAGAGATAGAAACATCAATGATGAGAGAGTCATTGATCGACTGCCTCCTGCACACACCCCTTTCTGGGGATCGAGCCCACAACCTGGGCATGTGCCCTGACAGGACTCAAACCCTGATCCCCTGGATCCCAGGTCGACAGTCAACCGCTGAGCCACACCCGGCTGGGCTAGAACATTTTAATTTAGCTTCTACTTTAATTTTTTAACCTCACTTCATCATCCATATCTTTGTATATTCACTAATCCCTGTCTTTTGTGATTGATTTTTAGTTATTAGATTTCCAAACTTACTAGTGATGGAGAAAGGAAAAATTTCCTCCCTTTTCCCTCTCAATTTTTTTTGACTAGTGAAATAATAAAATTGACATGAGACAGATTAACAAGAGAAAACAACCAAATTTAATTAAGTATATACAAACAGGGGTTCCATAAGAATATGGGGTCCAAGGACAAATCAAGCAGTTGAGACTCATGTGCCCTCTTGAGTTAAGGAAAAGTGTGGGGTGAAAGGGAAAAGTAGTTTGTACTTCAAAGGGGAGCAAGGTATTCACCTGGAGATGGAGAAGTAAATGTTTGGAAAACAAATGTTACTGGGCCATCTTTAACAATGGGACACAGAAAGGACCTTGATCTAATGGGCCTTCATGTCTATCACACACTAAATCATATTAAACTATGGTTACATGTGATGATGTTTCCCTTCCTGTATCAGGTATTTTTAAACATTTTTTAAAGGAGTTTGGGGAAAAATCAATGAATTTTCCTAAATCTTTCCTGTCTTAAAAAGAACCAACTTAGTTCTGGTTATTGTGGCTCAGTTGGTTGGGCATCTTCCCATGCACAGAAAGGATGCGTTTGATTCCCAGTCCAGGCACATGCCCTGGTTGCCTGCTTAATCCCAGGTACCTTTGGGTGCAGGAGGCAGCCAATAGATGTTTCACTCTCACATCAATATTTCTCTCTCTCTCTCCCTTCCACTCTCTCTAAAAATCGATAAAAAATCTTAAAAACAGATAACCAACTTAAAATAATATCACAAAGAATGCATATTATGGGGTGGCAAAATTTGTTTCCTATCAGTAGCAACAAAAGAGAGAAGCAAAAATTTTCAAAATAATATTTTCTATCACATTATTGTTTCAGTTCTCATTCTTATAAATTTTTCCCAGAAGGAAAAGATTGAGAGAGAGACTGAGATACATTATATAGATGATTGATAGATATAGATGATAGATAGATGATAGATAGATAGATGATAGATAGATAGATGATAGATGATAGATATAGATGATAGATAGATAGATAGATAGATAGATAGATAGATAGATGATAGATAGATAGATAGATAGATAGATAGATAGATAGATAGATAGATGATAGATAGATAGATAGATGATGATGATGATAGATAGATAGATAGATAGATAGATAGATAGATAGATAGATAGATAGATGATAGATAGATGATGATAGATAGATAGATGATAGATAGATAGATAGATAGATAGATAGATAGATAGATAGATGATAGATAGATAGATAGATAGATGATAGATGATAGATGATGATAGATAGATAGATGATAGATAGATAGATAGATAGATAGATAGATAGATAGATGATAGATAGATAGATAGATAGATAGATAGATAGATAGATAGATAGATAGATGATAGATAGATAGAGATAGATGATAGATAGATAGATAGATGATAGATAGATAGATAGATAGATAGATAGATAGATAGATAGATAGATGATAGATAGATGATAGATAGATAGATAGATAGATAGATAGATAGATAGATAGATAGATAGACAGATAGACAGATAGACGATAGATGATAGATAGATGATAGATAGATAGATAGATAGACAGATAGACAGATAGACAGATAGACAGATAGACAGATGATAGATGATAGATAGATAGATAGATAGATAGATAGATAGATAGATAGATAGATAGATAGATAGATGATAGATAGATAGATAGGTGATAGATAGAGATAGATGATAGATGATAGATAGATGATAGATAGATAGATAGATAGATAGATAGATAGATAGATAGATAGATAGATAGATAGATGATAGATAGATGATAGATAGATGATAGATAGATAGATAGATAGATAGATAGATAGATAGATAGATAGATAGATAGATATAGATGATAGAGATTAAAATTTGAAATAAATATTGCTACTTGCTAGAGTAAACATCATTAAAGGTGTGAGAGACTAATTGACAGGGCTTTAAAAATGAATCTATTTTAAGAGAAAATGGTGCAATTACTCAAGTAATTAAGTAAAAAAAAAAAAAGTGGGAGTAATAGAAATTGCAGAGACATGAGCAACAAAATAGCCGTTAACTTAGACAAAACTAAAGGATAGAGAAAGAGCCAGCTTCTGCACAGCAAAAGAAACCATCAACAAAATGAAAAACATATTTGCCAATGACACATGTGATGGAGGGTTAGTATCCAAAATATATAAGGAACTCATACAACTTAACAAAAGGAAGAAAAACAATCCAATTAGAAAATGGGCAAAGGACCTAAATAGACACTTCAAAGAAGACATACAGATGGCCAAGAGACATATGGAAAAATGCTCAAAGTCACTAACCATCAGAGAGATGCAAATTAAAACCACAATGAGGTATCACTTCACACCTGTCAGAATGGCACCATCAACAAATCAACGAATGACAAGTGCTGGCGAGGGTGTGGAGAAAGGGGAGTCCTAGTACAAGCTGGTGGGAATGCAGACTGGGGCAGCCACTATGGAAAGTTGTGTGGAGGATCCTCAAAATTAAAAATTGACCTGCCATTTGACCCAGTGATCCCACTTCTAGGAATATATCCTAAGAAACCCAAAACACCAATCACAAAGAACCTATGCACCCCTATGCTCATAGCAGCACAATTTACAATAACTAAGATCTGGAAACAGCTCAAGTGCCCATCGGGAGGTGAGTGAATAAAAAAGCTGTGGGACATTTACATCATGGAATACTAAGCAGCTGTAAAAAAAGAAAGATCTCTTATCCTTTGGGACAGCATGGAGGGAACTGGAGAGAATTATGCTAAGCAAAATAAGCCAGTCAGAGAAAGACAAGTACCACATGATCTCACTCATATGTGGAATATAGTAAACAAAATAAACTGATGAACAAAACAAATCTGGAGATATAGCAGCATGGAACAGACTGAGGGATCTCAGAGGGAAGGGGGGGAGGAGTGGGTGGGAAGAGGTTAATCAAAGAATTTATGTGCATATATGCACAACCTATGGACATAGACATTGGAATGTGGAAGGCTTGGGGGTGGGGTGAAAGTGGGTGGAGGGAGTCAATGGGGGAAAAAGGGTACATCTGTAATACTTTCAACAATAAAGATAAATTTAAAAAAAGAGAGAGAGAGAAAGAACCAAATTGTCTGTTGAGAAGAAAATAAAGGAAACTTAAATTAATCTTCAGGATTTATTAAGACAATAGCAATAACAAGTACACTATATGACTCAACATCATTGACTGAAGTTACCTTAAAGAAGTAGGATCAACCAACACTTTGTTTTCAGTCACCAGCATCATATCTGTACTGTGCAATAGCAAAGTTATTAAATGATAATATTCCAAGGTTGGCTGAATTCTTTGAAACACAAAATAAAAGGAAGGTAGAATCAAGATAAGAAATACCTTGTGACTAGACAGTCACAAGGAAGCCACTGTTGCATTCTTTAACTATTTTACTATCCATGAAACACTGTATCATTTCAGGCATCAAGACACTATGACCATTAGGTTTGTAACATATTATATTTCCATTGGAAGAATTTCCAGGAAAATCTTCTTAAGCCTCTTTTTCCTAGGTTTTAGTGTCATATTATGAGACACCCCCGGGATAGTCCCCAGGCAGTCAAACACATTCCTGGAAGATTAACAATTTTGTTATAATGGTGTAAGTGTTGGTATGAATGTTGACTTAGTGGGTTTATTTGTTCAATGAAGTAAAGAGTCAGACAGTTGGGCACATACAAAGTCAACAAATCAGAGCCATAGTTACGTTCAACTGAATATGAAAAGAAAGTTACTGTGTTTTAAATTTTTCTTAGTGGAATCTTGACACAGGGAAGGAACTCCTTAGCAAAGCTGTCTCTGTTGTACTCACTAGGATCTCCTCGCGGTGATGGATTATCTAGTCTTTCTCGGATCCGTAGGCTGCAAAAGACATTCTTTTCTGCTGACATAGGTGTGTAACTGGCTATCTGCAGACCCTAGAGATGAGTTATGTCTTCTGGCTGCGGACATAGCTTCCCTCTTTTTTTGATGATGAGAGACAACAACATAGTTAGTGTTGCTTTCATTAAATTATATTAATACAATAAAAAATCAAAAGGACCTTTTTGTAAGATAAATTTACATATATAAGGGAATTCTCCACTTTTAAGGGTGCCTCCTAATCTGTAGCAGAAAGAGAATGACTAAATCTCTAGAAACGCTTATCCCTGAGGAAGGCAAAAAGACTTACATCTGCATAAAAGCTATCATCTTGTTTACTGTGCTTTGCCTGGTTACCTCCTATAATTGTCACTCCTTCCATCACCCCTCCACCCCACTACATCTTCTGTCTTTCGTTGAAGATGGTAGTTAAAGTAGTGGCTTGGGTCATTTTAAGGAGTTACTCGGTTTTCTTGGATATCTCCCATGTATACAGGAGATATACATGTTATTAAACTTCTGTTTGTTTTTCTTCTGTTAATCTGTCTTTCATTAAAGAGGGTCTCAGCCAAGAAGCTAGAAAGGTATGCGGAAAATTATTTTTCTCCCTTACAAATTTCCCCTAAGATTATAAATGAATAAAAATGTCCATATTAATACACCTTTCAACACTGCCAGAGGCACTAAGCAGGAATAAGGCAACGAAAGATGTAAAGTTATTAGGTATGTAAAAGAAGACATATATATGGCCATTTATTAAAGTTATGACTGTACACTTAGAAAATCCAAAAGCACGTAAAGACAAACTATAAGAATTAGAAAATGAATTGGATACAAGATCAATATATAAAAGTCAACCATATTTCTATGTGGAAGGAACAATTAGAAAGTAAAATCTGAGATATTATGCAATTAAATATTGCTGCAAGAACCCTGAAATACTTAGGAATAACTGTAATAAAAGATTAGCAAGACCTATACAGAGAAAACTAAAAAATATTGTTGAGAGATATCTCAAAATTTTTCAATAAACTTGGGAAATTTTATTTCTTTAGTATGGAAGAATCAATATTTTAATGAGATCAGTTCTTTCAAGGTAAACTAAATTCAGTGCAATCTCAGTCAAAAAGTTCCACTCCAGCCCTAAACAGTTGCTCAGCGGTTAGAGTGTCAGCCTGTGGACTGAAGGGCCCTGGGTTTGATTCCAGCCAAGGGCACTTACCTCAGTTACAGTCTCAATCCCCTGCCCTGGTTGGGGAGCATGTGGGAGGCAACCAATTGATGTGTCTCTCTCATGTCGATGTTTCTCTCTCTCTCCCTCTCTTTTTCCCTTCCACTCTTTCTGAAAAGCAATGGAAAAAGTATCTCAAATCAGGGGGAAAAAAAGTCCCACTCCAAAATAAATAAATAAATAGATAGAAATTAACAATTTGAATCTAATGTTTATATGGAAATAGACCCAATAATAATGTAATAACCTTAAAAGAGAATAAACACTACCAAATAAAACAAACTTATAAAGCTACAGTATTTAAGACTATAGTACTGGCTCTTAGATGCATATATAAGACAATGGAACAGAAGAGAACACAGAGCCAACCCACATACACAGTCCCTTGATTTAACTTAAGGCGACACTACAATGTAACGGGGAAATGGTGATCTTTATAGTAAATGATGCTAGGTTAATTGGCTATCTATATAGAAAAAGAGAATAAGAGTTTGAATTTCTGGCCCTGGTCGGGTAGCTCAATTGGTTAGAGTGTCGTCCTGATTTGCCAAGGTTGGGGGTTTGATCCCTGGTCAGGGCACATACAAGAAGTAACCAATAAATACATAAACAAGTGGAACAACAAACTGATGTCTCTCTCTCTCTCTTTCTCTCTCTCTCTCTCTCTCTCTCAAATCAGTAAATTTAAAAAAAAAGAATTTGAATGTCTGGGCCTATAATACTGAAAGTATTGACCTAGAAAAGTCAGCCACTTCAACATTTTGATTTTTTTTTTTTTCAATTCCCCTTGGTAGGTAGTTTGCTTTTAAAGGCACATTAGGTGACTGCATACCAAATATTTTTAACAAGGATAGAAGATATTGCTTCTATTTGGCAAAATCTGATCTGCATATCTAACTCACCATTTATTCCTTTAGTCAGTTCCACATAAGTTCTAGGCCCTGAGCATAACTTTTCTAATTATAAAGTTTAACTAAAGTAACAGAGCAGCCCCACGTCAAAACGAACTAACAAAAACCAGTGGCTTTCATTGGGAATTTCCTTTTTTACCATGTATAAGCCTTTGTTGAACTGTTCAGTTATTATGGAAAAAGAATCTATTCTGGTAGCAACGAATTCATTAAGGAATAATACATATTCCTTAGTACATAGGATTGGTGGGTAGGCAGAAATTGTAGAAACAACTCTCAAACTGTTACTGTAGAACTGGTCTACTAAGACAGACGCTGTTAACCCATGCTTTAGACCACACAACCTTGTTGCAATCAGAGCCGCTGCCAACACTTGTAGCATTAGACAGTCCAAACCCTTCTGGTGACATGCTTTCTAGAAGTTCTGGTCTTCTCTGTTTCATGAGGCTCACTTTCTCTCCCTAAGCTGCACCTGTGTACTGTACAGCTGTCTAGAAGAACACAGTCATTCTTCGAACTCTAGCTACAAGGGAGTCTGGGAAATATAGTCCATTCTTAAAAGAGATTGGAATGAAAATTGAGTCAACTAGTCTAGAGCATCTACCACAGTTTCCATAACATCCAAAATTCTGCAATAATAAAAATTGTCATTTATTGAGAATCCACTCTGTGTCAGATGAAACAAATTTATTTCTTCTATTTCATCTAATACTTTTAATTAATTTTATTGGCATTTTAATATTCTAATTTTATTAAAGATACAGAAACAAAATAATAACTAAAAAACAACAATAAAATATATTTTTAAAAATTTCCCAAGTTTATCTAATTATGCAAAACCAAAACCAAAACCAGTTCAGTGTGGCTTTAGTAATGAGATTTTTTTCTACCATTCCTTGCTTTCTCTAAACCTAAAATTGTATCAGTAAATCAAAGTTTTTATTTTCAAATTTTAACAGTTTATTTAAGAGTGGACTAACCAAACTCAGGGATATATAAAAAAGTTGGGTTAGTTTTAAAATATGGATAAAATTAAAAAAAGAAAAATGACTGACAAGGTGCCTAGATCATTCAAAGGGAAAACACAAACCCAAAAATGTTAATGTTGATGCATTCAGTGAGCCAGAACATGAATGTTATGTTGCAGAAAATTCTGACCCCATTTAATTGATATGTGCTTTTGGCAAAATACTTGAGGATTTGGCTGAAGATAATAGCTTAGACATCTGTGTACTAAGACCACTGAGCAAGTGCTACATGTCATCTATATTCAGCATAGGAAAATTTTGTTACATCCAAGTTTCCCTGTCAGTCATGAGATTTAAAATATGACAGAGTTATCTTTATACAAATAAGACAATGATGAATAGATCCAGAAATTAAGGGCAAAAATACAATTCTGAATAACATCTACTTTTCTTTCTTCATAGATTAAGCAAAGTAAACCTTCTAAATACTTCTGAATCTTAAGCAAAAAGAAAGAAACATAGGGGAAATCCACCTAAGATTAAAGTAGGTACAAAAATGAAGAGCAAATGATAGAGTGCCCCACCCAGAAAAATGCATGATTCCTAAGGGCTTTCTTTTAATAAGGCTGAAGACAGCTGAGAGACTAACTAATGTGAAAATGCCCTGAAGACCTTGAGAGTTGTCCGAAATTTCACCCAAGAACTTTCAGGACTTAATCAAAGCTGCCTTTGTTGCGAAGAAATTTACATTCCAAATGAAAGTGTTCAGAGCACCCAAAATCAGAGGCTAGAAAAATGAAACAGAATGTCACTCCATATATTCCTTGTCATCGCAGTGTTCTTTGCCATCCTTCTTGCTCAGCTAGATCAAAAAGAAAGGTATTTGGGTTAGGAAATGCTATTGTAGTTTGTGCAGTAAAAGTACTACAAGGTACAAGTTACTAATACTATCTCTGGAAAATAAAGCATGGAAAAATTAATAGAAGTAAAACTGTAATTGTAGATCAAATTATAGATCATTGAAGTACAAACATAACCATGACTTAGTGGGGGTTACTACAAGTGGTTAAAATAGTTGAGACACACTCAGCTGCCTTATTTTGTGGACAAAAAAAAAAAAGGTTGTATGGGAAGTAACCTCACAGGGTGATCTGATCATAAATTTCTAACTGGGTAGGTCACAGTGGGTAGTCACAACCCAGGCCTATAACTTCTTTAGTGAAAGGTTTTCAAGCCAGCCCTACCCATTGTTCTTCTGCATCTAGGTTAACACCTCGGAAAAGGCAGAAGCAATGCCCCTCAAAGGCAGGACCACCAAAAAGAGAGCACATAATCTTGTTAACCACCCTGTGATCCAATCCCAGCCTTGCTTTCCCCCACCTTCGTGTAATCCTTAATTTCAAATGCATAAAGGAAATTGCAAAACTGTCCTTCTCTTGAGCATTTTAGATCTTGCTCCCTGGCATATGTTGTCAGTTTAGATCTTTCTCCCTGGCATATGTCGTCAATTTGGCTCAAATTAACCCATAAAAATTCTCTATAGGTTTGGATGTTTCTTTCATTGACACAGTTTAGCACAGTATTCATTTTGTATGGGTATCTGAGTTAAGCACAAATACAATTTTTAATTAATTGTTGCTATTAAAATAGCTTTTATTTACATTTAAATATGCACTAGGGATTCTGCAGGGTAATTTTCATACATTACCCTGGTCTTTATCTGACCTTGATATGTTATTTTTACAACTTGGTAAATGTCCCTTTATTTACTCACTGACTTTTAACTCATCTGCCTTGATAAAAATTCCTTAATTTATATTTTCATGTAAATTTTTCTTATAAATTATATCTTCCCCTATCCCACAACCTAACTGACATCTGTGCTTGGATATATCATAGACATTTCAAATTCATCATGTCCAAAGCTCATCTCTTGGTTCATCTAAACTTAGTTCCTCTTCCCAAGTTAGGATCAGTGTGTCCTTGCTTTTGTTTCTCTGCCAGGCCTCACTTATCTATTAGATCCGTCAGCGTTCATCTGTTCTGTCTCTCAAGCCCATCCCTATCTCTCCATCTCAACTGCCAATGACTTTGCCAAACCAACTGTAATTTCTCCCTTGGACGACTGCCTCGGAGTCCTAACTGATGGAGTACGTGTTCCCAGGCACTCTCGCTCACACCTCATTTTTAGTAGCCAGAGTGATTTTTAAATAGGATCATGACCATCCTTTTAACATTTTTAAAATACAAAGAAAAGTAAACAGCCTTTAACCTACAGGGCCTTGGATAACCTGTCCTCTCATTAAGCCTCAGCTGTATTTCGAGCGAGTGGGCAGTTGGAAAGAATGGCTGTTAGACATGGGGCTGAGGGCAGAGTGCATATTTTATTTCCCTTCCATCTCAATGGCTAGCAAAGTTCCAGGCAAATGATCCAACCTCAATAAATATAATTGAGTAAGTGAGTAAGAGCCATCAAAAAACAATCTCCCCTAATCATATTGAAGGTGCTCTTTTATTTTTTAAATTTTTTAATTTTCAGTTTTTTTGGTGGTGCTCTTTCAGATATCAGTGTCAAGGTTGATAATACAATAATGGCAATAATACAGTATCTGTTCATAAAACACTACCCCTTTACTGTGCACGATAACACTAGAGTCCATACTAGTTATTCTCTACTGGTAAAACAGATTATCATGAGGTTGAATATATATTACATGGCTATTGACAAAATTGAGATTTGTCCCGTTTGACTCAAAACCTCATGGTTTAAGTGTCTTCTCTTAGCAAGAATTGAATCAGCACTTATAAAATCATAATCACGTCAGTAAAAGTCAGAGCCGAATGTGTGATCTTAGCCTAAATGAGTCCCCTCGTACTTACATGGGTTTTGTTGAGCCTTGGAGTCAGGTGACAGGAGCCACAGTTTACTATCCACTATTTGATTTATATTTTTTGTCAACGTAAAATTTGCTCTATTTTTGTTCACAACATGTTTCAGTTTCTTTGAATACGTCCACATAGTAGTAGAGTTATATATTTTTTAAAAAAGTATTTTCTTAATGATAAAAAAATAAAACTATTTTAAAAAGGGAAAATACACGTTCTAAGTGATTTTCAAGAAGGAATTACAGGAATCGGACTTTCTATGTGACTACAACCATAGACAATAATGAGTTAAACTGTGACTACCACAGTCAGTGAGTGTCTTTATGACCGCAGCATGAAGTACTGGAAAGGGCCCAGGCTTTACAGAAAGACAGAGCTGGGTCTGATATTGCCCTGCTATTTCTTAGAAGTGTCAATTTAGGCAATTTTTATCATTTGTGAACCTCAAATATCCTCACCTATGAAACTAATACCTAACTTTCAGTGTCCTTTTAAAGATCTGCAATGGCAGGGGTTTTTTGTGTGTGTCTGTGTGTATTTGTGGTTTTTTAACAGTCACTTTTTTTTCCTTTCAAATATAAAATACAGCATCATTAACTACAGTCACCATGTTGTACATTGTTTTTGTTATTACCATTATCACTATCATCACCATTCTCATCTTCATCATCATCACTAGAAACTACAAACACTTTTATTCTCTCGAAGTATATTCTGTGTTTTGTTCGTTTTAGTCTTTTTTTTTCTTGTTGTTATTGTTCTTTCCAGAAGGAACAAAGGTGTTAAGATTGATTACATACTTTGCTTTCCCTTCTGGCCACCATTTATCACTGTTGTAAGTAAACAGCAAAATAAAACCTTCTCTTATTAAATAAGATTCCATACAAACCCCACACAGTCTATACCTGTAAGAAAAAAGAAAGGTCCCTTCCTCAGGTGCCCTGATTTGATCTTCCTATATAAATAGATGGTTACCTATATACACTGTTCATTGGTCTTAGACACATAATTTAGTTAGACAGTATAGGAAGTCTACATTGCAATCAGATATGGGAAGCCCTTTTCCAGTTTATTTTAAAGAAAACCCTCTTATTCAGCCCTGTTACTGTTCAGTTAATTCCTATATTCATATGACATCAATCTAATTAAGACTTGACAAACACAATTTAGGGCTAGAACTAAAAAGAATACAATTAAAAGGTTTAAATGCACACAAAAAAAGTGATTTGGGGTATTAAATGTAAATAGCATTTTAGTTCTAAAAATTCATCAGTTTGGAACTTAATGAAATTAATGAAGCAGGAAATAGATGCAGATCCAAAGGTTTATATTCCTCTGCTCAGCCGGCTGCCCCCCGGGTGAGCCCTAAAGAGGAATCAAAGCCAATTACAGCTATAAGGAGTAATGTGGAATGTGCTTTCATTAAGTAGTTATATGCAGTCAAATAGTCTGCTAAGGACTTTCTGAACAAGAGTCACATTCAGTTGAATATATGTAAGTATGTGTGTTGGCATGCGAATAAATGGATTATAGGAAAATAAAGTGTTGGAAATAGTGGATGAATATTATCATTTTTTTAAAAAGGACACTTAAATGCTCTAAAATTTAAGGGTGAAAATCTAGAATGTAACTATAACACTGGAAAAACCTTGGAAATTCTGAAATTTTGGCATTCTGAGCAAATGATTACAGGTAAGTTAGTAATATGAGCAATTTTCTACTTGTATGGTAGATATAACACATCAGTCAGAGGGAACCCCATAATCACCTATCTACCTCCCATATTATAAGAAAATGTCTGCATTTATCTCTTTAAAAAAACACTGTAGCCCTGCCGGGCATGGCTCAGAGGCCTAGGATTCAGGAGATCGTGGTTCAGTTCCAAGTCAGGGCACATGCCTGGCTGCGGGCTCGATCCCCAGTTGGGGGTTTGCAGGAGGCAGTTGATCAATGACTCTCTCATCATTGATGTTTCTATCTCTCTCTCCCTCTCCCTTCCACTCTCTGAAATCAATAAAGATATATTTAAAAAAAAAATTTAAAAAATTTAAAAAATAAAAAATACTGTACTAGTGACCATCAAGTTGATTGGTATAATTTCCATACAATAAAATGTAGCCATTTAGAGTGTGATGAGTATTGATGGATGTTTACTCCCATATAACTAATGTCATGATCAAAATATAGAATATTTCCATTACCCTCCAAAGTTCTTCAAGTCCCTTCAGCCATCCCCACTGGCCCCTGGCCTCAAATCACCCCTGATCCTATTTCCAGCACCATGGATTAATCATGCCTGTTCTAGAATTGTATATAAAAGGATTTGTCTGCTGTGTACTTTTTTTGCCTTGCCTCTGACACTCGGTGTAATGCTTTTGAGATTCATCCATACTGTTGCTTGTTTCAGCAACTTTGGGTTTGTGTGTGTGTGTGTGTCTTTTTTTACTTTTTTCTGTTGTTTTCACTAGAAAACAAATTGATTGTCTTTAAAGACTATATCATTTTTGAAAATAAGTAAAGTAGTTTATTCTGAAAAATTATTTTAAGCATGACAAGTAGCATAATTCACATTTCTGACATTAGGTTATAAAATACTATAACTTCTCTATTACTACCACTCTCTTATTCCCCCTCTGTACTTGCTCTGAGGAATCATGCTGGAGAGGTCCTCATGGCAAGGAACTGAGGGTGGCCATTTTCCAGCCACCAGCAAAAAATAGAAGCCCTCAGACCAAATATGTGGTAGGCAGTTAGACTGGCCTGAGCAGGGCAAGGATGATGGTCCAGGTACAGAAGATCACCAGGGTGGAAAGCCCTGGATGCCCAGCAAAGGATAAATGTAGGGGGGGTGGGCTGCCCCCAGGGTGACCTTTCCTCCCCTACTATGTCACTGGTCATGTGGTTTGGATCCCTGACCTTTACTCTCTAGAGATAACATTTAGGCTTCAGTTGTATTTCAGCTCCAGGCCCAGAAAAGCAACAAAACCAGCCACAGCTGACCTCAAGACCAGTTGCATCGATTGAATCAGGACCCCCTGCCCTGGCACAGACCCATCAATCAGTGGAGACGTCAACCCTGAAAGGACACTCCTGAAAAACTGCTGAATATTCTATTAAGATCTTCCCCTGGGACCTCCCCTAAAATCTGCACCCTTAAAACTCTTAGGACCGAGGGCCCAGTGGGCTCTCCCTCCTGGGAGCACACCCAGGCTTTTCCCTTTCTGTTTCCCATCTCCTCCCCCCAACACACATTTCCATCATCTTCCTCACTCCCAAGCTCCAAGGGCCCTTCTTTTACTTCTAAATCTTGTTTCCTAAGCCCACTTTTTCTACAAATTACATCTTCTACCTCTGATTTTACAAATAAATGTTCTCTTATGTTTGAGTCTTGGCTCTGAATTCTTTTCTAGCCAGAACTCAAGCACCGAGGTTGCTGAACCCAAGTCCAGTCCGGCCCCACTGGACTAACACCCAGTGCTGTTCCTACCACCTACAACAAAAAGACTTGGAGAAATTGAATCCTACCAACCACTGCTTATGTGAGTTTGGAAGCAGATTCTTTCCTATTCAAGCTTTTTGTGAGACAGTAGCCCTGGTTAACCCCTTAATTAAACAGTTTTTGGGAGACTTTAAAACTGAGGAGTCAGTTAAGTTGTGCTCAGAGTCTCAATTAGCACAAAGTATGAAATAAAATAAAAATGTGTTGTTCATAGCCATTAAGTCTGGGGGGCAATTTATTATGTAGAAATAAGTAACCAATAAATATTTTAGAGCATCTTATTTAATAAGATTGATGACCCAGTGTTCAAATGTTGCAGAAATCATTTACAGAGTAGAATTAAACCCAATCAATTAATTGAATGATCATGTACCACAGTGCTATTCATTAAACAATGATGTTATTATAAATAAATAAAAAATCTTTTAATCATCAAATATGTAAAAAACATTTCAAAGTTGACTTTCTTTTGTTTGAAAACTGAGTTGCTGCCTTTCTTTTCTGCGCAGGCTCTTGAAAGGTATATTAATCTAGCAGCCTTAATCTCTGAAAATAACAACAGAAAGTTCAAGTCCCTGTTCCTGAAAAGCTTTTATAATGTATGACTCCACTTTCCTGCCTTTATAAATATAGTGCAGTGAACTTAGCTGCCTTCTTTTCATGGCTTTCATGCAATGTCTCAGCTGTTACATTGAAAATGGATTCTCACTCTACAGTAATTTGGATGTAAAAAATTAAAGAAAAGTAGGCACTCCACCTAAAATATTCACTAAGAAAGTTTTGGGAATAAAATATTAGACTTTGATTACTTTCTTCTGATTTGAATTTCTAAGTTTACTTCAAATATATAATAACAATAATAAAAATATTTCCAAACACTGGGTATTCAGAAGTTTCCATTGTATATATATTTGTATTTTCTATAGTAATTGTTTAAAAATTGCATTACAACTATTCCTTTATTTTTGTCAAAGTCTTTTAGGGAACCCCTCCCACACACAAAAACTTCTCTCCTTTTTCCATATTATAATCCATAATAATCTTTTAAGCTAACCAATATATTCCTTGGTTATTACACCATCGTATTACAAACATATGGGAGAGAAGTAAATGGAAGATTAAAAACATGACAAATTAAAAAAGTACGTGAGTCAACCTTTTTATTCTTTTCAATGTGGAAACACAAAGATGGCACTTCTATTTGTGAGAGGTTCATGATCCTTAGATTTGAACTTTCCAATAAAATACATACATTTATACTCCTGTTCTATATTTAAGATTTTACCAAAATTATAAAAATGCTAAGCCAAAGGACTGTGAAATCTGAGTGAGACTGTGAAGACTATTATCTGTGTAAGAGGTGCAAAAACACAGCTTGAATTTGATATCCCAGGTGGAGTTTGCTGCTCTGGAAATTAGAAAAACAAAACCTTTGACATCTCTGCTAGATGGACATTATTCTTAGAATTACCGTGCAACCTCAATCTGTCAATTTAATTTCTTTTTGGATTATTACCACACCTAACATATTCTTACATGCCTATTCTCATATCAGCAAAGATTTAACAACAATGAATTTACAACATTCTATTAATTCCTTAAGTTTTACTTCTCTCCACCTTTTTTCACTTTATCTCTCACCTTCTTCTCATTTTTATAACAAGATGGATTAAAAAATAGTTCAGGTTTTCCATTTTTAACATTGAATGGTCAAAGATTCAATGTTAAACCGTATGCAAAAAAGGTTTATTTGTAAAGAGATCTTATTCTGGTGCTTTGCTTTATTTAATACTTCCCAAAGTAGCTTATTTTCCTTGACTAAGAAGTATTGAGAAGTTCAGACTAATTTCGAGAAGAATTTGCTAATACATCAATGTATCCCAGTTGAGGATCACCACTGTCAACTCAGGCTCAAATTACTCACCTGTCAACCGGAAAGTCAAGCGTTAAACCTAAACTCCTAATCTTAGCTTGCAGCTGGAATTTATCTGAGATACCCCAAGTCTACAGATAACAAATTCTAACTTGATTTCTTAACTTTAACACTGGCTGAAATTTCCTGCAGAAAGAAATAATGGTGGTTTTAGAAATGTTTATGCTGTTGGGGGTTACAGTCATGCAAAAAAAAAAAAAATCTAAACTGTGTTATAAACAGTAGAATTGTTTATGTGTAACCTGTATAAAGTCATCTCAGACCATGTTCCAGGCTCCCGTGGATCTGAATTCAAAGAAACAATTCAACAGACAAAAATGAATAAGTGTAATATGATTTTAAAACAGTCTTTCTCATCAAGAGCTCATCCTAATGTACAATAAAACTCCTTGACAATAACGAGGGAAAGTATGGAAGAGCCAGAAATAAGTGTAGCAAGGAAAAATTCTTTCCCATTAACTAGCAGAAGAATAAAGACGCATTAAAAGCATTTATTATTATGTTTTCTGTCATTAACTTCATATATAAGAAATATTTGCAAATTAATGACCAGAGAGTTATACAAAGTTACCATAAAAATAGTTCCATTAAGCCTAGCAATAAAAGAAAATTCTGATTTTTTTAAAATGTGAGCTATTTCTTCATATCAATAAAAGTCTTGCTGCAATAATACATTTCTTACTGGATATAGGTCTTTACTGCAAAAGAAACAAAGTTTTATTAAAACTATTCTTTAAAATATTTTAATTCAAAAAAACACTTTAAGAGTTAAAAAGTGTTGGGGTTTGAAGCACATGTAAGAACTATTCAAATAGTCATCTTTACAAATTTTAAGTATTATTTAATAGAAAAAAGATTTATTTATATAGCATTTTTTTAAAGAATAAAAAATAATATAAGAAAGTTACATTATAAAGACAATGTCAAATCATCTATAACAAAACCTAACATGGGGTGCTTTTCTCAAATAAAGTGAAACTGTTCCCTTAAGTGTTAAGGCTGCAGAGCTCTGTTCTATGGCAGCACCAATTTAGTACTCCAGAAAGACTGGCTTGGAATTCTAATATTTTACTATTTATTTTTAAAGTTTTTATTTTCTGGTTCCAGTTCATCTTTGAAATTGTTACTTTTTTATTCCCTTCCAAGAGTAGGCTATTTCATTTTCTAGAGCATTAACCTTGCAAAAATTAAATTCAAATCTGATTATTTTGTGGGCCTTGAGCACATCTCGTCCTCATGCTGTTCACCTTGGTGGCTGCTGCCTTATTTAGCAATGTGTATTTTGTTATAATGGATGGCTCTTCACAAATAAAAGGGGGAAAAACTAAAGTCCTGTGATGGTGCCAGTGACGTGAAAGTTGGAACTGTAGCTAGATCAGGGCATGTTTCTGTTTTCCTATTCTTTGCCTTTCTTGAGCAGAAAAGAGCAGGAATCAGGTCTAAAAGGGTCAGAGTTGATGACATGGTTGGATCTCTGTTAAAACCTCATTCAAATGAGTAGGTTTCTTTTCTCTCTCAATCAGTTTCCACTGCCATCACCACCCCTTTCTGACCTTCTCCCACTTCCTCTCTGCAAAAAAAATTTCAAAGGAGAATCGTCCAGAACTCACTCCATCAAGAAAGGAAGCCAAACATCTTTCTCTTCCTCCGAAGTAGTTGGGATGCCAATAGCCCAGGGTGAGCCTTATCAGATCAGGCTCCTCTAATACTCCTTTCTTTTTCATTGCCTTTTCCCCCATGTGACTGGCCAGAGTATGGTCATTCCCAAAAGTATTTTTTGAATTTAGTAAGGAAAGAAGCCTATTAGATTTGAGACTACAGTGCTTATAATCCAAACCAGGACACTTTTGTGAATCAAGGGAACACTATTAATAATTATGCCAGGACAAGAGGTGTAAATCAAGAACACATCAACTAAACGTGCCTTAGACTCTTGCAAGTCAGCCCAGCCTGTCAAAACTTCGTAATTGTTTTGCGCTACTTCTTATGCGTCTATGTATGTCATGAACCTCAGGAAGTGAAGATGGTGGCCTGGGCAATATTTTAAATAGCTTAAAGTAAAGCTCATGGTTTCTGAAATAGCACCTGTTCAAATACCTGGTCCTCTTAACGACTGAGTGACTTATTTAACTGTTCTTTTCCTCGGTGCTTCATTCTATAAGATGAAAGTAAAAACAGGATGTACTTTGTAGGGAGGTTAGGTGAACCACTGAGACCTGTGTAGCCCAGAGAATGTGTGGTCTGCCTTAGTAACTGGTTCATGTGCAATTGGAAAAAAATGTGCATTCTGCTGTTGTTGGGCAGAGTGTTCTGTAAATGATCATTAGGTAGGTTGGATTACAATGTTCTAAATGCTTACTGATTTTCTGTCCACTTGTTCTATCAATTACTAGGAGAGGAGTGTTGAAATCTCTATCTACAATGTAGATTTGTCAGTTTCTAATTTCAGTTTGGTCTGTTTTTGCTTCACGTAGCTTCAAGCTCTTTTATGGGATATATACACATTTAGAACTGATAAGTTTTCTTGACAAATTGCACCTTTTAGTATACTGAAATACCTTACTTTATCTCAGGAAACATTCCTTGTTCTGCACCCTACTTGATTATTAATATGTACCCTTCATCTCGTTATTAAAGTTTGTTCTGTTTTTTTTTTTTCTTTCTATTTTTTTGCTTTTAACCTGTATATTTATATTTAAAGTGGGTTTCTGGTAAGTAGCATATAGTTGAGTCTTGTATTTTACCCAAATTGACACACTCTGTCTCTTAACTGGACTGTGATTCTACCTAGATTAAAAATAATTACAGATATGTTTTGGTTAATTATGTCTATGATCTTCCTATAAGATTAATTTTTTTCATGGCCTGCTCTTATTTCTTTTTAAGTTTACTTAAGTAACTTTTTAAAAATATGTTTTTTATTGATTTTAGACAGAGAGGAAGGGAAAGGGAGAGAGAAACATCAATGTGAGAGAGATACATTGATTGTCTGCCTCCTGCATGCCCACTACTGGGGACCAAGCCCACAACTGGGGCATGTGCCCTGACCCAGAATCCAACTAAAGACCGTTCGTGCATGGAATGAAGCTCAACCAACTGAGCCATGCTGGCCAGGGCTTAAGTATTTTTTATTAGTTCACTTTGTCTGCTCTGTATCGTGTTAACTATAACTCTTCCTTTATTTCAGGAGTTGGCCTAGAGATTCCAATATGTATCTTTAACTTATCACAGCCTAGCTTCAAATGGCATTGCCCCATTTATGTATCATCATTTAAATATCTAACATACACGTTACTTTGACATATTTTATTTATTTTTAAATTATTCCTCACCTAAGGATATGTTTTCCATTGATTTTTTTTTTCTTTAGAGAGAGTGGAGGGTAGGGCGAAAAGGGAAAGAGAGACACACACATCAATCAGTTGCCTCCTGCACACACCTGACTGAGGCCGGGGACTGAGCCTACAACTGAAGTAGGTGCCCTTGAGCAGGAATCAAACCCACGATCCTTCGGTTGGTCCAACGCTCTAACCACTGAACCAAACCAGCAAGGCCTATTTTCACATATTTTATAAGCCCTATATTATGTTTAGTTTTCCTTTGAACAGTTATCTTAAAAGTCTAATAAATGAGGAACTTTTTAATTCAGCCACATACTATGCCATCCTAGCATTATTTAATCCATTGTGTGGATCTGAGTTTCTAGCAAAGACTTTCTTACACATTTTTTTTTAAGTAATCTATTTTAATTTTATCTTTATTCTAGGGCTAATTTAGCCTGCCTGTTAAAGCATAGCCCTTCTAAGCTCTACTGAATGCCTCACATCACCAACAAGCTTTTGTCACTCTTACTGTTTGTTTGTTTGTTTGGTTGGTTATTTATTTATTTATTTATTTATTTATTTTTAAATATATTTTTATTGATTTCAAAGAAAGGGAGAGAGAGAAACATCAATGACGAGAGAGAATCATTGATCAGCTGCCTCCTGCACTACCCCTGCTGGGGATCAAGCCCAAAACCGGGTATGTGCCCTGACCAGGAATGAACCTGTGACCTCCTGGTTCATAGATCAACATTCAACCGCTGAGCCATGCCAGCTGGGCTGTCACTCTGACTGTTTAGAACTTAAATGTCTTCTAGCCTTGTGTAGATCTGGGATCTGTTTACCTTGCGGCTTTTTGGTAGTTATTTGTTTCCTGGCCTTCCTGAGTCTCATCCTCCGTATGCACAGGCTAGTGTTCAAGGACTTGAAGGCACTAATGTACATATTTTCTAGAGCACTTTCTTTTCATAGTTTCTGCCTAGGTAAAACCTTGCCCTGTAAAATTTAGTTATCTCTGCTTCTTTAAATTCCAGTTTCTCTGTCCTCAATTTATTAAGACCACCATGCTCTGCTGACTTTTCCTAGCTTGTTCTGAATTAGAAAGCGCATAAAGGCAGAAACCTGGGACAATAGTGGAGACCATCTATGTTCCACTTTTGGGGGGAGGAATACAGTCCTGTGCTGCCTATTGTCCAACATGAAAACATGTTTTCATAATTTTTTCCAGTTTTCTAAGTTGCTCAGAAGGAAACATACAGAGGCAGTTCAAATTATTTCGAAATGGAGATAAAACTTGGGATATTGATAAAGTAAATGTGTTAACACATATAAAGAGCATACAACAGTTCTCGGCACATAGTAACTAGTCAGCACATGTTAATTTTTAACTCCACTTAGTCATCCATATTTTGCTACACTTTCTCTTACTTTATGGCTCCAGGAGGGCCAGGGTTTACTCTGTGTCATCAATATTCTAAGCCCCCTTCTGACCCATATGAGATTAGGATGTGCCTGATATTATTCATTTTGTCGGGAAAGGTCTTCCCCAAACTATTACGCTGTACGTGCTCCAAGTAATTCCAAGTCACACTTTGCACTTATATTTCACCTAAAATGTAATTTTCTCAGAGATGTGTCTTTTGACATTCTACCTGCAGTCTGACTTCAGTGCCCCTTTCTAGTATTTTATGGAAACTTAAAACTTTTGTTCAAAGGCATCCTTACAGTTTTTGACTATGTTTTTATATGATTATATGATTAATAAATCTCTCTACCCCTAGAATAAATATTTAATGGGGTCTCAGAATTAATTAGAAAGAATATAAGCTTCAATGAGGCCAAGGATACTACTCTCGTTTGCTCACCATTGATTATAAATGCTTGTTAATGTCCTGGGCACAGAGACTGTGCTCAATAAAAACTTAGTTGAAGGAATAAATCTGTAAACTCTGTGGCTCTTCAAGAATTTTTTTTTCCTTGCCTTATACTTGAGAGTAAGCAAAAGAAGCAAACACTGCTATTGTATTTAATCTGAAAATAAAATAGGATGAAATAAAATAAAATGCAGTTTATATATGTCATTTATTTTTCCTTATCTTTGTACGTAGGTCTTACCTCTGCTAACACAAAATGTTTTTCTCAGAAAACATAATTCCATCATTTCCCTACATGAAATAGGAAGCAGCAACAAAAAGACAACACCAAAACCCTTTGAATGGTTTAAAATAGACTTCGAGTTAGCCAGGAAATACCAAAGGAAATAAACAAATTCAGACTTACCTAATCCCTTACCATTGTTCAACATCTTTCAAATGGGATTTCATTTTAAAGTTAGTTACAGATCTTCCTAAATTAACTAGGAAGAGTTAATTTCCTTATTTGAATGGAAATCTCCTGCCTTAGGGTAAAAAGTCCTTGTGGGATGAATTTTAGCTCTAACTAGAAAAAACTTCAAAAGAGTAGAACACAAAGACAAACTTAGAGACACTTCAAATTCATACACCGTAAGAACCCAACCTCAAACTCCTATAGGTGGTGGGCATATGCTTAGGATGCGGACAACTAGAAATGATCCTACTCCCATGTACCCGTGTAACAGGCTACAGCATAAGAAAAAACAACAGAGTCCTCAATCTACAAAACAAAAATATCTCTGAAGAATAGAGTGAGAGGTCAACCTCCTAACTTGAAACCTAAGGAAATACAGATGTTTCCAAGGACAGACAGAACAGAAACACTTTTTTTGGGGGGGGGGGGGGCAGATGTCACATGGGAATGCAAGATGAATTCAGCTAGAATGGGTAACAAAACAAGACCCAAATATATGCTGGCTACAAGAGAGTACCTCAGAACAAGACTCACACAGGCTGGAAAAAAACAAACAAAAAAAAAACCCAAAAAACATCTAGAGGACTTTAAAGAAGAGATTGACAGCAATACAGTCACAGTAGGGGACTTTAACATCCCACTGACTTCACTGGATAGATCTCCCAGACAAAAAGCCCACAAGGAAACAGTGACCCTAAATGACACACTAGATCAGATGTATTTAATTGCCATTTACAGAACATTTCACCCCAAAGCTGCAGAATATGCGTTGTCCTCAAGTGCACATGGTACATTCTTAAAGATAGACCACATGTTAGGACACAAAACAAGTCTCTACAAGTTCAAGAAGATTGAAATGATATCAAGCATCTTCTCGGACATTTACACCATGAAATACTAAAATACTAAAATGAAAAATCCCTTACCTTTTGAGACAACATAGTGGGACCTGGAGAGTATTATGCTAAATGAAATAAGCCAGTCAGTGAAAGACAATTATCACATGATCTTACTCATATGTGGAATCTAATGAATAAAATAAACCTATGAACAAAATAGATCCAGAGGAATAGAAGCATGAGACAGACTGACAAATCTCAGAGGGAAGGGAGGGGTAGGTGGGTAGGTGGGGAGAGATTAACCTAAAAACTTACATGCATATATGCATAACCCATGAACACAGACAATAGTCTGGTGAAGGCATGGGGGGAAGGGTGCAGGGTCGAGGGGATCAATGGGGGAAAAAGGGGACAATTATAATACTTTCAACAATAAAGATAAATTTTTTTAAAAGTGTATCCAAATTCCCTAGTCTCATTTAAAAAATAGCAACAAACACACACATACAAAAGAATTCAGGTAAACTTTTTAATGAACTAGTAATTCTCATGGACTTCCATGAGAGTATGAACAAAAAGGAATTTAATCCCAATTTCATGTCCTTCTCCATGGACTGGAAATCTTTTACAAGAAAGATTAAGGGCAGAGAAAGATACTATCTGAGAAAGCCTCCTTCTGGTGTAGGCCTAGTGGATGCTAACAGCAGCTTCTGGGGAGAAAGGTATACAGCCCTACTCAGATCCTTCTCTTAGATTTTCTTAGCAGAACAACAGCAACAAATAAACCTTTTAAGCTTCTAGGCAAGAGTAGCAAACCATTCATTCTTAAAGCACAGGTGAAGACCTTGTGCAGTTTGAGGAAGGGAACACAATAGAACTTTCTATCCCTGGGGAAGAAACAGAAAAATGTCCTAGACCTAGACTGTTAGAGATCCTCTAATGGAGAGAAGCAGGATCAGAAGGTCCCTTTCCTGAAACCGGGACACATGCCTGCTTAAGCCTTAAGATGAATCAGAATAACAGAATATGACCCACTTGTCCCCTACTTCCACACCCCTAGCCAGGCTAGTAAGCTCAAGTAACAGATAACAGTAGTCTATTGGTGGAAGGGAAAAGAACCTGGAAAGAGGCTTTCTGAGAGGTGCAGGTACAAAGGGAATACCTAACCCTGAAACACTAGAACCAATCATAAACACAAAGCAAACTAGAACAATTGGAAGAATATGCTGCATTGAGGGTCACCAAAGCAACAACAAAATCCAAACCCAGCTAAACTATTAAAAAGATTGATTGAGCCCTCCCACACTACAGTCCTCTCAGAGTACAAGTTACACCTTCTTCGAGAAGATACTATTTACTTTGTTTCCCTCTTACTTCACACTACATGTCCAGTAGGAGATGATATTTGGCCATTTTCTCACATAAATAATATCTACTTCAAACTCTACTGTCCTACACACGATGCTCAACTTTTAACCAAAGTTATTATTCAAAAAGAAGCAAAAATAGATACAACAAAAATGACGCTCTGTCAAGAAACTAAGCAATCGATAGAGCCAGACTGAAATATAACACAAGTAGCAGCATTATCAGATAGGTAATTTAAAATTATGAATACTATGTTACTGGCTATTGAAAAAGGTGTCAGCATGACCAAAAAGCAATTTCTGCAAAAGAGAGGAAAACTATAAAAAAATCAAATGGAAATGCTAGACAAGAAACACATAGCAAGAGAGATGGAGAAATCATTGAATGGACTCATCATTAGACTCCACAGAGATGAAGAAAGAATCAGTGAACTCGAAGATCAATCAATAAAAATTACTCAAACTGAAACATAAAGAGAAAAAGAGTAGGAAGAAAAATAGCAGAACACAGAATCCATGAGCTGCGAAACAGCATCAAATGCCTTAACATGTCGGTGATTGGACCTGTGAGAGAAAGAACAGGCAAAAGAAATATTTAAAGAGGTAATAGGAAATAATTTTTCAAAGTTAATGGAAGATATCATATCACAGAGGTAAGAATCTAAGAGAACGCCAAGCAGAATTAATAGCAAAATAAGTAAATAAATAAGTAAACAAGTAAGTAAATAAATCAATCCTTTGATTAATCAACCAGTCAATACGAGACACATCATATTCAAATCTATTAAAAACCAGTCGTAAGGAACATATAGCCTGGATGGGCATGGCTCAGCAGTTGAGCATTGACCTAGGATCCAAGAGATCGTGGTTAAATTCCTGGTCAGGGCATATGCCCGGGTTGTGGGCTCCATCCCCAGTTGGGGACATGCAGGAGGCAGCCGATCAGTGACTCTCTTATCAATGATGTTTCTATCTCTCTCTCTCCCTCTCCCTTCTTCTCTCTGAAATTAATAAAGATATATTTAAAAAAAAGAAAAACATACAGATGTCCAACAAGTACATGAAAAGGTGCTCAGCATCACTAGTCATCAGGGAATGAAATTTAAAACCACAATGAGATATGACCTCACACCTATTAGAATGGCCATCCTCAAAAAGGCAAGAGATAACAAAGTTTGCTCAGGATGTGGAGAACAGAGAATATTTGCACCTTGCAGGTAGGAATGTAAACTGTTGCAGCTGCCATGGAAAATAGTATGGAAGTTCCCCAAATAATCAAAAATAAAATTACCATATGATCCAGTATTCTGCTTCTGAGTATATATGCAAAGGAAATGGAAATGATTTCAAAGAGATATCTGCAATCCCGTGTTTATTGTAGCATTATTCACAATAGCCAAGATATGGAAACAACCTAAATATCCTTCAACAGATGAATGGATAAAGCAGACATGTAATGCACATCCACTGGAATGTTATTCAGGCATGACAAAAAAGAAAACCCTGCCCTTTGCAACAACATGGACAGACCTTGAGTGCTAAGTGAAATAAGTGAAACAGAGAAAGACAAATACTGTATGATGTCACATATATGTGGAATCTAAAAAAGCTGAACTCATAGAAACAGAGACCAGAATGGTGGTTACCAGGGTCTGAAGTATAGGGGAAATGGGTAGATATTGGTGAAAGAGTACAAAATTCCAGTTATAAGATGAATAATTTCTGGGGATCTAATGTCAACATGGTGATTACAGTTAACAATACTATGTGGTACATTTGAAAGTTGCTAAGGGAGTAGATCTTAAATGTTCTAATTTCCCACAAAATATAAATGGTAATTATGTGACTAAATGTGTGTGTGAGCTAAGACTCTGTTGGTATTTCTTTTGCAATATATTTATATCAAATCAATATATTTCACACCTTCAACTTACACAATATTTTGTGTCAATTATATCTTAATAAATCTCAAAAAAACAGTTATAAAGAGAAAATTTGGAAAAAAAAGAACCTCCTATGACTGCATTTTGTTTGTTGGAGGTTTTGATATCCAGACTGTTTTCCATTGAATAATACTATTTATTTATTTATTTATTTATTTATTTATTTATTTATTTATTTATTTTAATCCTCACTGGAGGATACTTTCTCCATTGCTTTTCAGAGAGAGTGGAAGAGAGAGAGAGACAGCAACATCGATGTGAGAGAGACACATCAATTGATTGCCTCCCGTACGTGCCCTAACCGGGGCCGAAGATCAAACCTGCGACCGAGGTGTGTGCCCTGGGCTGGGAGTCAAAGCGGGACCCTTCAGTCTGACGTCCGATGCTCTAACCACTGAGGAAAACCAACCAGGGCAACCATAATTTTTTTGATATTCATATCACTCAACTCTCTAAGAGTCATTGCAGGAGGGTAAGAACAGAGCAGATGTTTAGTAAATAGAAGTTTGCCCAGCCCTGTAGATAGATTAAAAACTAAAAAAAGAAAAGATTTATCTCTGATAATCTCTTATTGTGGGCAAGGCCCCTAAGTCAAGTTCTTTTAGATAGTTAAGGGAGGGCATTATCATTGAGCAAACACATTTTTTTAAAAATTCTGAGAAGAGTCTTATAGTTCCAGCAGCAGGGATTATAAAATGTAAATGTACTAAAAGTAGAATACCAGGCTAACTGCCTCCTCGAGGATAGTGAATTTATTTTTCACTTGAATTTCCTCTGGCACTAATAGAAAAATCTGAACCATATAAACAAATATTTAAAAGATGCCTCAGAGGATAGGATTCTAATAAACAAATTCTAAGCAGAAAAAAAAAAAAAAAGAAGTCTTATAATGAAATTATTATAAATCAATGACACTTTAAGTAGATTTTCTCTACTTTCTATCACATTGCTCTGCAGTGTACTTTATAAAGACTCCCTGAAATTTTAATCTTTTTCTGGGTACTACATCAAATTAAGCTTAGTCCAAACATTTATTTCCAACCATCTTTCCACTTTCTTCAAAGCGACACTAGCCTATCTCTGACTCTCCTGAGAAATTTAAAGAAAACAAATTTTAAGAATGCATTTGACTGAAACAATGAACAGCACAACACTTTAGCTACTAAGTTTGTTCTTTATTAACAACACTATTGGATTAAACATGGGATGGATTGTCTTCAGGCCAATAGAGAGACAGATGCTCACAATATTGATTGCCCATGAGAATAAGGGAGCCAGGATCCTCAGGAAGGGAGGCCAGCCAGCAAAATGAACCCAACTCCATGGTAATACCTACTAAACAACATGCAAATGGATGATTCTTGTTTTCCCTCGTGAGCTGTTTACTTTTCTTCAAATAAAATGTTGCAGACTCTGGTATAAAATGTACTACATTCATTATATCTAAAGATAGTGCAATTTGGATCCAAAAAATCAAGATGGAGGTATAAAATGGAGAAATTATAATTAAAAACATCACTTGTGGGGAAAACAATATCCCAGTTTTAAGGTGGTTGTCAATTCACTACAAGTCAGAAATATAATTCAACAACAATATTAACATCAAAAGCAATAACAGATGTTTAGCAGCAAATAGAACAAGGTAAAAAGTGATATCTACTAATATTCTGATGTGTGCTTCTTAAAGTATATCTGAAATACTGTATTCTGTTCTGCAAGCCAGGGACTTAGAGGAATGGTTAAAAACAAAATAAAAACACAAAATCAAACTACCAAAATAAATAAGAGCCATAACAATAACCAACCCCAGAAAACTAAAGCACATACATAGAAAGAAAAGGCTTATTGATGATGTGTGGATGTTCACCTGGGAGGAAAGGGGACCTTAGTGGGGTTACATAGGTCTCTTCAACAACATAAAAAAGTAGAAAAAGAGACACTTTAGTCTATAGGCTTCCAGAGGGCAGGCCTCAAACTTATAGACAGAAGAGCAATACATGGTTATAAAACATTATGGAAAACAGAAGGAATCAAAATAAACTGAGGCTGCTTTTTGAAATAATGTATTCCAATTACATTATTAAAAATGTTTGGAGAGAGGCTCAATTAACAATGCAATAAAAACAGCAACAAACTACAATAAAGAAGGTGTTTCTGGAAACCTATTATGTGCCCGGTGCCAACTGTTCTATATGTAATGCTTAACTTAGCCTTCAAAACAACTCTTTGAAATAGGTGCTATTAGCCCCTTTTTGCATCATAAGAAACTATCTTGTCCATGCTCAAAAATAAATAAGAGACAATAATACAATTTAGAGCCAAGGACTCTAATTTTAGAATCCGGTTCCCACTTGCCAGAAGTGGTAGAAAGATAATACATAAATAAAATAAATGGCTGAATTAGACAAATCAATGTCATTTCTATCACTTCTATCAATTCTACCATTCCCTGTTTCAATGTTTCCATAGTGGTCAGCAAATTAATTCAATATATTTTGTAAACATACTATAAAAGATCGCCTCCCCTTATGTGATTGAAAAGCCCCTGAACAATGTGCAGTTCCTTTCACACTGCATGTGCAAAGCCAAATAGCACCACTCTGAAATTAGTACTGTGAGAAATCCAGGGAGGTGTGACTTTACCCCTTCCTTCAAGCAATTTTCAATTTAATTAAGGAAGTTTTACCTTAAAATCAGGGTTACAGCCCGGCTGGCATGGCTCAGCGATTGAGCATAGACCTAGGATCCAGCAGATTGCAGTTTGATTCCCGGGCAGGGCACATGCCTGGGTTGGGGGCTCAATCCCAGGCAAGAGGCAGCCGATCAGTGACTCTCATCATTGATGTTTCTATCTCTTTCTCCCTCTCCTTTCTTCTCTCTGAAATCAATAAAGACATATTAAAAAAGAAATTCAATGTTACAACAATATGAGAGAAGGCAAATCCAAGTTGGTGAGCAAAAGGAATAAGGTAACAGCTGTGACAAGTTCCTTTACAAAGCTCTTTTAAAATTTGAATTTTTAAAAAGTTGGGAATCTTATTCGGGGAGGAAAGTCTAGTACCAGAAGCCTGGGATGTGCTTTCAAATGCTGTTTTTGGATGTGAAGGGTATGATTCCAAAGCCAAGACAGGCTTTTGCTGTGAATGCTCTTCCAGCTTACAGTTTCCTGGGAGGCAGAGAGTAGAGCCAGGATGGTCTATGGAGCACTGGGCTAGGGAGGTCCGTTTCCCTCTTGATCCAGGTATTTAAGGACAGAAAGAATAGAAAAATCTGAGAGGGTATATGATGCTTAGAAATCAGCAGCGTGGACCAGCGTTCACATCAAATACCTTTAGAACAGGCACTTTCTTATCCACAGGTGGGAAAGATCCACCTGAATTTCCTCCTTTTAAAGTAGTAAAAATAGGTGGAATAAAGACCAGAAATGGAAGAAAGCTGAGGTTCTTGGGAGCATAAAGAATTATCTCAATGATGAGAGGAGAGAACTCACCCAGGAGCCAAATTTGCCTAAGCACACCTCTGGAGGGACTGATTGAAAAAAATAGATTCTGCCAGAATGCTAATCCATTCATTTCAGAAAGGTTGAGCAGATTATCTCAAGGTCTGTAACCTTAATCATACCTGCAGAGTTCTTTTGCCTGAGGGTCAGGGCTTCCACATCTTTGAAAAGCCGTTGTTCTGCCTCCCACAGGCGGACAGTGGAATGTTGGTGCTTTGTTTTCCTTACCAGTTAAATAATAAGGCTGACTAAGAAAACTGCATTTACAGCTAAATGCATTGTTCTCATGATATGGTGATGATGATAACCTACCTTCCACTGACATTTACATTTTTTCTTCCTCTAAAAATATATACTGCCAGCCTTTTAATATGTCAACAAGTTAATCTGATAAACAAGTCCATACATGCATCTTTGTAAAATAAACTAAGAACACCACTTCCAAAGAATTTGATTATTTGAAGTTCTTACTTAAATGATTCTGATTTCATCATCCCATATGTTAATGATTGAGGGGACAGTGATTTTTCACAGGTGGGTGGTTTCACAGTTGGCATCAGAAGAGGGCTTCCTCCAGTCCAGATGGTGTTTACAGGGCACTGTAACTTAGGTATGTCAGAAGAATCTCATAATTGCAGAATCATAATTGTTTATCATGAAGTGGAGTCTACGATGCACCATCAACATCTCCTTTAAGAAATGAAGCATTTATATTCACAGCTGCTGCAAGTGCGTCAGGAAGACTGCTCTCCACCCCCAGCCCTCCCTCCTCACTGCCTAGCTACCACTTTTAAGGTGGAAAGTCCTTCCAGGGGCAACCAGCCTCGAGATTAATCAACATGGTGTTCAAAGATCCAGCCTCTTTGCCTAACTCAGGACAGCTCTGAAATGGCATTTCAGCTCTCGCGTTCCTCAGGAGATAATGGAAATTCCTGTTAGGGCTAAATCACAGCTCTGTTTCTACCTCTTCTCAACCCTAATTTCATCCTTTCTCTTCCACAGGTGTTGATCTCAAGCATGCTCTCTAATAAACTTCCCACATGTTAAACATTCTCAGAGATTGCTTCTAGTGTAAGACATTATGCAGCACTAAGTAAAGCCTAATGTTTCATTAACAAGAAAGATCGTTATATTGATCATCATTGGTCTGAATGAAAATTGATGTGAGTTAATGTCATCTCAAGTACAGTCCTGTGCCTTTTAATTACAAAGATACTTCCAAGAAATGCATTGGTAAATGGTTTCCTTTTGTATGAACAACATAGAGTGCATTTACACAAACCTAGATGATACAGCCTACATCACACCTAGGCTATATGGGATAGCCTGTTGCTCTGTAGGAGAGAAAAATAATTTTTTCTCTACCTTTCTGGGCTCTCGGCTGAGATATCCCTGTAATAAAAGACAGATTAGCAAGAGAAAAACAAAAGCTTAATAATGTGTTTACCTTCTGTATGCATGGGAGAGATCAAGGAAAACTGAGAAATTCTCCAAAATGGTTGAAGCCACCAACTTAAATACCATCTTTGGCTGAAGTCAGTTGTTGGGGGTGGGGTGTAGTCAGTTATGGGAAGTTACCAGGAAAGGTAAGGTAAACAAGGGGACTATTGTTCTACAGATTAAAGTCATTGTCTTCTGCATTGATAAGAGTTTATAAAAACGAGGTCATCCCCTTCCTCCTGATACAGCCAGGAAGAAAGCTTTACAAATGGAGATTTCCCTTACAGATGTAAATGTGTTTTATAGAGGGTACTTTCTACTTGGTTTTCAGACCTTCTCCTATGTCTGCTGTTTCTTATAATTAACCAGCCTAAAATAATCCTATGCCAAAGAGACATATATTGGGGTGACAATTTTTTTTAAATTTATCCTTATTGATTTCAGAGAGGAAGGGAGAGGGAGAGAGATAAATACATTGATGACGAGAGAACCATCATTGATCAGCTGCCTCCTGCACGCCCCTGACTGGATGGGCAGAGACACTGTAAGCACACAAAATCCTGAAGGCTTAATTGGTTAAATTTCTCTTAAAATTCACAAAGGAATTCTCTCTCTCTTACTTGCTTGCTCTTGAACTCCTGTTTCTCACTTGCTCCATGACCCACACTCGCCCTTGCCATGTGGCCCTAGAAGCCACATGGCCCATGGCCATGTGGACCCCACACACAATGAACTGCAGCTGGGAACACAAGCTAAACTAGCCAGATGCTGGATTGGAATGTATTTTGGTATGGAGCAGAAACTCTGGGCAGTGGCTTTGCTCTTAGCCCTGATGAAGACAAGATGGGACTTTCCCCCTGGTGGGATGGAAGGAGGTGGGACTTTGGAGGGGAACTCCCTGAATCTTACATCATCAGTACCTCATCCTCTTTTGGGGGCCTCAGGAAATTCTTGTTCCCAAAGCACCCCAAGAGCTCTATTTCCACCAGCAGCAGGTGGGGACACAGAACGTACACCACTCATAACATTGTTATTAGGGTTATTTTATAGACAGAAGTACATAAATATTATGCTTATACAAAATACTATTTAAAAACAGGCCAGAGATACTTTGCTCAATTTTACTGGACATTATTTATATTCAGTGGGATTAATACAAAGACCTTTAACCTGCTGAAGAGTTTATGATATTTTTCTATGTTTTAACAGAGAGGTATCATGATCCAATCATTCATCCACTGAACCAACCTGAGAACAGAATATGATGTTATCATAAGAAGAAAGAAATAAGAGGTAATTCACAAAGCTAAGACACTGGTATTTGCGAGGTCTTAAGAAAATGAACGAGGGGGGAAAAAGAAGAAACAAGTGTGGAAGGCGTCATAACAGGAAAAACAAGAGGTCCTGCCAATTGATTGGGGCAAGTTAAAGAGTTAAACATAACTTTAAATTTTGGCCATAAAGGACATGGAGTACAGGAATACAGGAATATGGAAAAAGTTGCTTGAGATAAATGATGTTATGTTTGATTTTGAATATACTGTTACAAATTTTAAAAGATCCAAGAGTGAAACATGGCAACTATTTAAATAGTTTAAAGAGTATTATACTTAAGATATTTCATGAATTTAAAGCAGAAAAAAATACATTTATACAATATAAATAACTTAAAGGGAGAAGGTTTTTTTTCCTCTCTGCAATTGAGTATCCTATTAAAACTATCAGATAAAGAGTAATTTATTGTAATGCTTATTTCAATGTAATGTAATTACAAATTCAACTAAATATAACACTAATATCTTCTGTCAACTATTCTCAGAATAAGACAAAGGGACACTAACAGCAAAAAAAGAAAGCATTTATGCTGTAATAAAAAATAAAAAGCATTTATTTGAGCAAAGGAGGGATTGCATTCTAATGACACAGATTCAGATAGCAACTTAAGCTGTACTTGGAAGGGAAAAGGAGAGGCAGGTTTATAAAGGACAAAGTATGAGTTGTTCTCACTCTAGACCTTCACATAAATGAAGGATGTTGGCTAGTCAGTTGGGATTGATTAAACCCATTATGTAAACGAAGGATGGTTGGTTGTTGAACGGATTGGTTTCTTTCAAGGTGAAAAATGCAGATGGTCTGGTCACCATGAAGAGAAGGAAGTAAACTCTATATATATCCATGTGGCAGTCATTGATCCAGGATGTTTCTTGTTTGGCCTTGAACTGAGTTCAGCAACAGGTCAGCAACTTAGCTATAGTTCCAAGAACTGACACTTGAGACATGCATAAGCCCTATTTCCCCAAAGGCCTCCCAACTTTAATTGACTCTCTTAGCAAAGCCTATTCCATTTTATTTTCTTCATTACTATAACCCAAAAGGGCAGCTATTCAAACACATATATTAGGATATGAAATCGATTGTTTTTATAATGGACATGATTGGTATTCTGGGGTTGTATTATATCAAACAGAAATCAGAAGTTAAGAACTTCACAAAGGACAAGCTGGTTACCAGATTCCTTTTATTCAAGCTCTTCTCACTGGCCTTAGGTCTTGGACAGAGCGAACTGGACCGGAGCTTGCCCAGCGTTTCTGTGCAGAGGGGATGGCGTCATCGGTGGCCAGAAGGGAGGAGACTCAGGGCACCAAAGCATCTGCTGTTTCAGATGTTTATAATACAGAGATCTTGGTTGAATTATAAATATACCTTTGCATTATTTATGAAGAAAGTATGTGTAAGTCAAATCATTAAAGAAAATTGAAAGAAAAACGTTTAGCCTTTATAATGACAAAAATTTTGTGACTTTTTCGCAAATTTACTGAACCCTACTAATTACAAATGAGATTTATCACTTCACTCAAACAGGCTCGGGTGACATTTAACATGAAAATATGCCACTCAAATTATTATATGTGTTTGCAACAGTGTGGTGACTGCAGTGGGGAGGTGGAAGAGGGTATATGGGGGATAAATGGTGATGGGGAAAAAATAAAATAAAGGAGAAAAAGTATATGTATTTGAAAGTAATGGTGTTACATTATACTTTTTATATTATTATTCTTAGTTCTTTGGAAGAAAAATATTGTTGACTAAGTTCTTAAACACACTTATTTTAGTTTTAAAACATGAATTTTTTAGTGGAGTGCTTATACCACACAGGATAACATAGTAAATTCAGTGAAAGGTAAGTTGCAACTTTTCAATATTCTATCTTTAATTAGTTATTCTCTCCCGCTTTTCCATTTTCCTACTCTCTGAGAATAGGCACCAAATTGTTTACATGTGCAGACATATACACACACACACTCCTTGCATTCAGGTGAATGGAAACATTAGTTAGACTGAAGCAATGGCTGTGACTCTCTTTTCTCAGTAAACTGATTATTTAAACTGATATTTAAGAGGAAAGAAAAACCTAGGCTTCTTCTGTCCCTTACAATTGATCCCTCCCTTCCTCTATTCCCTCATGCAAGCACTGTTTGCTTTAAAAGGAGCCCTCTAAGAATTACAATTGACAAAGACTGTTTTTTAGAGTCTCATTAAAAAATTTCAGACTATAATTAATCAGGTTTTGCTTTATATTTCCTTTTGCATCAGTTTTCTTTCATAAACAAGAATAAACATCTCAAAAATTGATGAAATTTGCCAAGGGTGGTACCCAGATAATATGTAGTTATTCCCTGCCTCTTCATTTTAGATTACAAATATTGAAAGGAGATTATTTTATGAGTAAAATGTAAATTCTATAAAAGAAATTGGTTTTCTCTCTGTTTTATCTGTTTTTAATGTTATTTTTGTATTACCTCCTGTTAGATTATGTATTGGAAAGCAAATCTTCTTATTTAGTGACAATGGTAGCCTTTTTGATGTAAAGTTTCTTCAGATTCTTCCACCGCACTCCCATTGGTGATATGCTGCCTAACTGGAGGAGTACTTACTGACATTATTTTAAGAGCCTAAGTTTTCCCTGGATTTTAACAAATAAATCTTGAGACTGTACAGAGACTGCTGGTACCTAAAATGTATTTTTCTCATTTTTATGACTAGCATTTAGGCTACATTCTCTTGCCCTTGGCATCTAAGTAGTGCTATATCATCATTTCTCACCAATGAAATGTGAGTGGAAGTGACACATGTCACTTCTTGGATGAGGAGTTTAAGAGAAGGCGTGCTTTCTCCATGCTCTCTCCCTTTTCCCATCTATCAACTGAAGAGAGAAAATTCAGGGATATAGCAGAAAACAAAGTTACAGGCTGGAAGGAGCCCAGGTCCCTTGATTGCTCTATAAAGCATAGAGGCCCCTTTCCTGACCGGTTGATGACTGATGTCAGCAAGAAATAGAACTTTATTATTAAGAATTGAGATATAGAGGACTTTTTTATAATTTAATTTAATTTTTAATTTTAATTTTTTTTACAGTAGGGAAGGCCAAATAACAAGTCCACCTATTACATAAAATTAGAAAGATTCAGCAGTAGATAATGTGCTGTATTAAATTGAATGTATTTAGCCAAATAATTTTAAGTACATATTTTCTGGGTTTCAAACACTATCAAAGGCTCTTATCCTGATACTTGGCTTTCTTAATCAAAAATATTAGAGCTTTTGCCTGGCTGGGCATTGCTCAGTGGTTGAGTGCCGACCTAGGATCCAGGAGATAGCGGTTTGATTCCCGGTCAGGGCACATGCCTGGGTTGCGGGCTCGATCAATGACTCTCTCATCATTGATGTTTCTATTTCTCTTTCTCCCTCTCCTTTCCTCTCTCTGAAATCAATAAAGATATATTAAAAAAAAAAAAAATTAGAGCTTTTTACTTGTTTTAAATAGCTTCCTACATTATTACCTTTATACTACAACTGCCAAAGAACAAATTGAAAAAAAGAACCTGGAACAAAGTAAAAGCCAATAAAGGATTGAAATGTCAAAGAAGAAAAAAAAAAGAAGACAGATATTACATAAAATTTTCAGATCATGCCTATGTTGAAAAGAATGAATTGACTCAGTTGCTGAAATTAGTTTCCCCCAAATCAATTCATAAGCAGTTATTTTAATACAGTTATGCACCACACAACATTTGGTCAACTTCAGACTGCCTTATGATCCCATAAGATTATAAGGAGCTGAATTTCCCGTGAGAAATGGAAGGGTGTGTGGGTCAAGAGATTTTTCTTTCTCTGAGCCAAACTGTTGACAGATGCCAGAGAGAAGAAACTCAATGGATTGAGATAATGCTCTGGAGAATGGCAGCTTTGCACCTTGATTTATACTTACAATCAAAAGAGGAGACCTGGTGAGTTACATGAAATCTACTGGTGATAGGTTAGGGAGGTGGGAGAAAGCAAAGGGGAGAAATCTCTGGGACTGGATAAAAAGTAAAATGATAGACACTTCTTTTACTGAGGTGGGTGAAGGACAGTTAACTATCAACATTTAACACGGTAACAATCAGGGCATTTGTGGTTTAGCAGAATTGGTGCCTGTGGCTTTGAAGTGTTTGAAGGGTCCAGAAAAAGGAAAATTACTTTGTTTTGCAAAGACATGTTAATCAGGTATGTTATTTCAGATGCAGAAAGACAACCTGAGGTGAAAATTAATTAACCTTTGTTAGGGAAAAATACCAGCCTAGGACATTATTACCTGTCTTGAACTGCTTTTAGTTTTAAAAAGTTTTCATTTCAGACCATCCTTGAGGTTACTTTAGGTCTCTGAATTTGCAAGGCCTTCCCTGAGATTTTCAGATTTAGCATGTGGCCCTTTTTCACCCTACCTTTTATAGCGCTTCAGTTTTGAGTGCACAGATCACATCCCAGTCAGCTAGCTACCAAATTGTTTTAGGACAGAGAAGCTTGTCCACTCAGTAGTACATATTCAGGAGGCGCCACAGCGCTCCCAGATCTAGCTTGATGGTCTTCAGAGAATGTTGCCGTAAGTTACTTTTTGAGGACCTAAGGTCTTTTTGAGGACCACAGGAGCTACTTTAACAAGTATTAAGTGCAGCTGTCACTTTAGTTAAAGCTTTCTGTGATTATGTGGAGGTGTCTGTCCCTGTACTTTAGAAATATTTTTAGGTTGTCATGATGCAAAGCATAGATAACTTTTATTTCTTCTATAAATTCAATGCCAGAGAGAGCCCTTTGTGCCAGATAGGCTCAATGGAACCAAAAACAAACTCCCAAAGTCAAAATAATTGAGTCTCAATTCTACACCCTCTCCATGTTAAGCACCTGTTTTTTAAAAACAAATGCCAAAAAATTTCTTAATCTGACCACTGCACCAACATGCAATAGCTAAAACCACATCGCTGTGGCCACCCTCTATGTTCCTTTCTCTCTCTGTCTTGATTTCTTACTCTTACAGACCCTCAGGCCACCTTTCATTTCCTCCTGCCAGTCACTGTTATGGTGATTTATACTTTATTCAGCCTGTTTCTCCTTGATATTTCCAATCAGTCCAGACCACATCCTGTTCATGGAGTAGCACTGACAGCTTTGGTACTCTATTCCTGATTCATTTGGAAGGAAACAGGGGGAGGGCTTGTGGGACAGTGTTTATAAAGTCTGCAGTAGTGGACAGTAATGTCCTGGGCCTTCACATTCACTCACCACTCACTCACTGACTCACCCAGAGCAACTCCCAGTCCTGCAAATTCTATTCACGGTTAGTGCCCTATACAGATGTACCATTTTATATATTTTATATCATAGGAGTGATTGTCTATATCATGTAGCCTAGGGGTAGTAGGCTAATGATGCATTTCTCAGGACATGTCCCATCGTTAAGCGATGCATGACTGTATATCAAACCATAATTGGTATCTTGACATTTTTGATAGTAGAATAAAGACAAATTACCCTTTTATAAAGTTTACATTATTGCACTATGTAACTAGTTCCTAATGAGTAAAAACATATCATTTTTTTACATGACATAAAGCCTTAAAATTAAGTACAATTTTTTAAAATAAAAATTCACATGGAATCTTTTCTGGTTTCTTTGGACACTGGCTATATAAAATTCAGTCATCTCATTCCATTCTTCTTTAGCTTTTCTAATAAAAAATTAAAATTCCATACACTCAAGTATATTTGCATACATTTCATATGTGATTCACATGTCATTTGTTTCTTTTTTATTTTTTTATGCTTTGATTTATCTTTATTGTTGAAAGAATTAGAGATGTCTCCCTTTTCCCCCCATTAATCCCCTCCACCCTGCACCCCCTTCCCCAGGCCTTCACCACACTATCCTCCGTGCCCATGGGCTATGCATATATGCACATAAATTCTTAGGTTAATTTCTCCCCACCCACTCCCCCCCCCCCACCTTCCCTCTGAGATCCCTCAGTCTGTTCCATGCTTCTATGTCTCTGGATCTATTTTGTTCATCAGTTTATTTTGTTCATTATACTTTTTCAGTTAGGCTTTTAGCTACAGTAGGAAGAGTCCACAAGGTCACATGCCTCTGCTTAAGCATCTTCATCTGGGTTTCTCAAAGAAATTCCCAAGTGAAGCTGATTCATGAGGAAACTTTTCAAACCCCACTATCTGTGGACACAATGAGCAATGATTGTCTGTTGCTGTTCCATCACTCACAGTGCCCTTAGTAGGGTCAGTACAGCTCTACCCTTGGACCTAGCCCTTCATAGTCTGCAGTGGTCTGCACCACACTTCTTGGATGAGGGGTCTATGGAGCTGCTGGGAGTTTGTGTTCCATGTGCTCAGCTGTTCATAAGTCTTCATAAGAAATACATATAACCATTTCACGGAAGCAAGGTTAGATTATCTTTAAGTTTGGTACACATTTCACTAATACTTTTAAGTTTCCTTATCATAATAATATTGCATATTTCACTATGTCAAGTCCTAAATAGATATACACAAAACATTTGTATTTTATCCCACTATGTCATATACACTTAATATTTCATGTAAGACATGATGTGGAAAATATTGCAAAGTTTATAACCATTTTAATATAAACAAAACCAAACATAGATATTAAATTTTATTAATTTATATTAATATTTAAATGTAAAGGTTTGAGCTTTATAAGTATGCAGGGATAATTTAGACCCATAGTTTTTTAGTTGATAATTATCTTAAAATTTGAATATGCAGTGACCATTTACCAGCACAGAGTACGTATATGCATGCACTTAATTGGCCTTAAGCATACAATATTATTTAATTTTTATAACAACTCTATGAATAAGGTATTATTATCCATGTTCAACACATATTTGAACCAGGTAATTTCCCAAGGTCACAGAGCCCATAAAGAGTGAAGCTGAAATCTAAACTATGGTCTTTGCTAACACTATATACTCTCACCAAATCCTTAGTTATATTAACTTAAATTTCTATTTAAATGTTAAGAATAATTTATAACATAAATTCCCATTGTAAATCAGATAATGGAGAGCACATTAAATCAAGAAATTAAATTGAGGCAATGTCCATTATTACTAGGGAACAATTTTCTGTCAGAAAAGTGAAGAACTTGTTGTTTGCCAAAATACTAGAAATCTGGACCGTAACTGATGCGTGGATGACGTCTTGCAGTGTTCACAGAAAGGTGTTCTTGTATCACCAGTTTGGTTTCATCTCTTCCAATATTATCTATTTCTGAAAGTTTTTCTTGATAAGTTATGACCACAAGTGACCCAGGTCTTCTCATTCATCTGTTCTGTAGGTTTTAATAAGCATTTTTTATTCTCACTGGACCATGTATAAAGTAAATCTCAATTATGAAATTGTCCAATAGGTATCTACAATATGTTCCTTGGGAGCCAGAAGATAAATTAGAAAGAAATTCAGATCACCATTATCTTCAGAGGAGACCCTTCTTGCCCAAAGTCACAGAGTAAGTTAGTGGCAGACTTGTTAAGTGTCATCTCTCTTAATACTATATCATTGCTCTTGCTGTCACTAGAACAAGAATAGCTTCACTTGTCTGTGAACTAGATAGTATGCTTTACTGAACACTTAATGGGAGAGAGCATTAAACTAACATTCTTTCTTCTTTCATAACAAGGTTTGTGAAATAGAGCCTCCTCTACTGAACCCTTCTTGATTGAACAGAAATGAATACAAATTGCCTTGCTCTACTTCTAATTCCAGAGGGCAACTTGTATTTCCACAGTGTGAGAAGTCATGGGAAGTTCTACTAAGGCTTTGAATAACTGTGGTACCTAACACTATGACTACTGACTTCTCTGAGTACAGCTTAAAAGAAATTTAAAATATTTTGAGAGCACAACGTTCTTCACTGTGCCCTTTTTACTACTACTCTTAAACACATGTTTATTATCTGATTTTTTTGAGGCAAATCTCCACATTAAGGGAGACTAAAGAATATTGTGCTGTTCTCTCTGGTGAAATAGCCTGACCCAGGTTGGCCATGGGATACAATATAGAATAATAGAAATATCAGGGATCACCAGTCTAAGACTCTAATTTTACAAATGGAGAAAGCGCTTGCTCAGAGAGGGTAATGATTTGTGCAAGTGACCTCAGTAATGAGCAGAACTACGACTTTAACACTCAGCAGGTGCTCTTTTTACAGCAGCAAATGTTTCTTAATAGTTATGTTGGTGTTCCTTATATAACAAATGCAGTAAAAATGTATATTAAAATGCAAATAACTTTACATTTTTATTGACTTTGCTGATTCATTTAGCAAATGTTAATTGTTTATCAACACCACAGTTCATTTGGAACATAACCTTCAGAGTTGAATCTCCTGAGTTTGGATCTCTTTTCCACAATATTATAATATGTAGAAAGGCTAAAAAAAAAAAACAACTAGAGACCAAAATTTCTATTGGGAACTATACAAACCAGGTAAATACTATTTCTACATATAGTGTACAAAGACATATATGTGGATCTAAAAGATGAAAAATTTATTAATTTAACTGAATGCAAAGCACTATTTATTTTAAGATACATCACTATTTTATATAATAAGGAACAAAGAATAATACCAACAGAGCTATGCCACAATGCTAAGATGCAACAAAAGACAGGTACATTGATATTTCAAAGATAATAAAATACAAAGAAATGTGTTTTTAGAATTTATAAAATATGCTATTTTCTTTCTTTAGTTACATATAAAGTCAGATAAATAAAGGGAGAGGTTACTATGTACCATGGCACAATGTTGCTGATTTTATAGGTATAACTTCATTCAATACTCACAACTGTACTTTGAATTAGGTGCTATTTTTACTTCTTTTACATATTAAGGAACTCAGTCATAACAAAACACCTTTCCAAGATCACATTCTTTCAATAAAAATAATGAGCACATGCTATTAATCATTTGTCAGATGATCACAGTCCTGCAAGTTGACTTCTAGGAAATCAAGTGCATTATACCTAGTTGAGGTATCAAGTCATGCACACCTGGAATAAGCAACAATCTCAGGTCTTAACAGTCAAGTCCAAGATCATCCAGTCCGGGATCGCATATTGACTTTTGGCTTAACGCCTTTTTGTGACCAAGAAAAATGTGTGCCTAATGAGCCCAGTTTTCATGCATTTACAAAAATATAATGAAAACGAAGAATTGGGCATGGACTCTCATATAATTTTAGTACATTATTTTTTTCCTTTCCTCCTGCCTTCTGGAAACTCAATAGTCAGTTAACACTTGAAGAATGGGAAAGCATCCGCTACCCACAAGAGATACTAAAACCTCCTCATTTGGATGATTAGGCAATAGGAAGGTTTCTGTTTTGTCTTTATTTTTGTTTTTATTTTCTTGACTTGGCAGATGGTTTTTAGCAAGTTCAAGTTAATTGGGTTTGTGCACTACCTACTATACCTGTAGTGTTTGTCAAAAGGAAAGAAAGAAAAAGAAAGAAAGAAAGAAAGAAAGAAAGAAAGAAAGAAAGAAAGAAAGAAAGAAAGAAAGAAAGAAAGAAAGAAAGAAAGAAAGAAAGAAAGGAGGGAGGGAGGGAGGGAGGGAGGGAGGGAGGGAGGGAGGGAGGGAGGGAGAGAGAGAGAGAGAGAGAGAGAGAGAGAGAGAGAGAGAGAGAGAGAGAGAGAGAGAGAGAGAGAGAAAGAAAGAAAGAAAGAAAGAAAGAAAGAAAGAAAGAAAGAAAGAAAGAAAGAAAGAAAGAAAGAAAGAAAGAAAGAAAGAAAGAAAGAAAGAAAGAAAGAAAGAAAATATATGCTCGCACATCTAGCTAATATGCATGCCAGGACATCACAGAGAATTCAACCAGAAGTAGAAGCTTTGCACTAGGGAACATATTTACTGAAGCAGAAAGTATCCTCTGTGTGAATAAGCTTCTCAAAAATATCTTGGCATAAATGTGCTTAAATTCACTGTGAATACCATGCTTTCTGTGACATCCTCCTGCTTGTCAAGTTCCTCAAACTATACTGCAGGCTGCTTCCTCATGGTATGATTATTTCATACTTGTTTGGGACGTGCATTCAAAATTTTAAAATCTAATCAGTATTTTAAAATTCAATAATCATCATTTAAAATTATCATTTGCTAATGTCATTATGTGTTTTAATAGTTTTAAAACCAGAACATCTTTAAACATTCATTAATTTTATGTAAGTATATCCTATAATATATTTCCAATTCATTCGTTCATCTAAGCTTAGCGATGTAAATTATTTTTATTTTCAGCATTACCACCTAGACATGTTACAGAAGTGAAAGTTCAAATTCAAAATTGTTGTCCTTTTTAGTTTTTTTGGAATAGGAGCAAACATGGAAAGGGCCAGACACTCTCCAGGTAATTCTGGTGTGCTCTTAGGTTTAAGGACCACTGACTTATACAACTAAAGAGTGATGTCACAAAGGGTAGGCATTAATACAGATGTACTTTGTGGAATCTAAGGCAGTATTACGACTAGGTCTCGGGAAAGATTGCAACCATAATACAAGAAAAGTCTGAGAGAACCTACAAAGTCTTTCCTTTGTTCTCCTTGCTTCTCTCCATTCGTTATTGTTACTCTATTTCCCTAAGGTTTTCCTGCTTAGTCCCCATGACTGAAATAGGACTACAACACCTCTGAAGTTCACAGTTTAATCAAGATTACTCTCAAATTTCTCATCTCCAATTACAAATTGATGGGAGAGTAAAATTGGTCATTATTAAGTCATATCCACACCCTTAAACCTCTCAGTTGTGACCTGCACCTGGGGTCATGTTTTGTGAGCTGGTGGATTTCTCATGAGTATGGAGAGAAGAAGACAGAGGTGGGAAAAAGAACACGGGCAGACAACCCAAAATGTTCACCAAAAAACTTGTTAATTTAACTTTAATGCTCTAGTCTCTATACTATGTACATAGCGGTAGATTAGGACCTGGGGGTATATGGTTTGGTGAAAACACAAGATCCTGCAAGTAGGTTGCTAGGGCTCCTTCCTATGATTTTGAAGGGTCTGTGTAAGTGAGGGGCCACAAAGTTTAGGACTCTTTAGCTTCCTGGTACATCTCTTCTAGAATGAGCTTGCTTTAATCTTTTTCTCCTCCCTGAATAAGAAACATATATTTATGAGAAATGAATAAATATTATATTGTTCTGATGAGCTCCAGATGTTCTGTAGTGGAAACTGCAAAATGAGGAGTGGGGTTAAGGAGATGGGACCTACTGATTTCTCCTTAACTTTCAATAAGTAGAAAATTAAAGACAAAATAAAGCCAATATAATGATTATAATCTTCTCTTTCACCATGGAGGTGACTAAATCTGGCTGGTAAAGGTTAGTTTTGTTGGTACAGCAACAGAGAAGTGACATAAGAGTGAAAATGCAAAATCGAAACCAAGTCCTGTGGAATTGAAATCCCTAATTTTAGATCCATGATTTTTTCTTAATCCTCACTTAAGGATGATTTTCTATTGCTTTTCAGAGAGAGTGGAAGGGAGAGAGAGAGAGAGAGAATCAAACCCAAGACTCTTCAGTCCAAGGTCGGACACTCTAACCACCGAGCCAAACCAGCTAGGGCTAGGTTCATGATTTCTTAAAACAGAAGTCAAGATCAGACATTGCCATAATTAATAAGAAAGAGCAGGATAAATAGGAAAAAATACAAAAAAGGCAGAGACTTTGTGTAAAAATTTCTCAGAAATGACCAATAAGATTAGAAATAGCACTCAGAGAAAGCAGTCAAGACAAATCAAAACTGAAGGAAGGGGGGAACTGCGGTGCAGCATGGCCTTTTCCTTAAGTTCAAATCCCGTCTTCCCTTAAGCCTGATTATTCAGTTATATTAATAAAACAAACTTTATGAAAATAATCTAATTCATTTGTTAATTTATTATAAATTACTTTTTGCTTTCTACTATTTAGTAAGCACTATAACTGGCGCCCTGAGGTTACAATTTGTGCCACTAACATTTTGACAACATAGGCAGTCATATTTAGTCTTCCAGAATGACAAAGAGAAACATGAGACCCAGAAATATCCAAGAGCTAAAGTTATAAACTCTAGATCTCTTAGCAAGTATCAAGTGCCGTGATTTCATTAACATATTGCGGTAACTTGAAGTCCTTTTAAGACAAAAATGTGACATTATTAAAAGGCTTTCCATCATTTTAGAATGACAGGGTTTTTCCACTTGCTTAGGTGTAAAAAAGAAAAATTCTGGATTTATTTATATTTTATGAATAGCTGGTATACAATATTGCATTAGTTATATCAGTTCCAGATGTACAATATAGTGATTCACCATTTTTATATCTTACAATATGATCATCCCACGAATTCTAATAATCACCTGTCACTGTGCACACTTATCACATTATTGATCATATTCCCCTTCACCTGTTTAGCATCTCCCCATCCCTTGACTCTGGCAGCCATCCCTTTGTTCTCTGTTTCTACCAGTCTGTTTGTTTTAGACACCACATATCCGTGAAACCATACACTATTTGTTTCTCTGTCTGACTTGCTTCACTTAGCATAACATCCTCTAGGTCCATCCATGTTGTTGCAAATGGCAAGATTTTATTCTTTTTTATTGCCGTGTAATATTCCACTGTGTGTTTGTGTGTGTGCTTCTATATGGTATATACATACACACACATATGCATGCATATATGCACATGTGTATATGTATAAATGCATATATGCACATGTATATATGTATATATATGCATATATGTGTATATTACATCTTCTTTATCCATTCACATATTGATGGACACTTAGGCTGCTTTCTTATCTTGGTTATGGCTATTGTAAATAGTGCTGCAATGAACATACTGGTGCATATATCATTTTGAATTAATATTTTGCTTTTCTTCAGATAAGCACCCAGAAGTGAAATTGCTGAGTTATATGATAGATCTATTTTTACTTTTTTGAGGAACCTCCATACTGTTTTTCACAGTAGTTCTAGGATTTTGCATTTCCACCAACAGTGCACAAGTCTTCCCTTTTCTCCACATCCTTGCCAACACAGGTTATTTAACTTTTTATTAATAGCATTTCTGGTGTGAAGTGGTATCTCACCACGGTTTTAATTTGCATTTCCCTGATGATTATCCTTTTATTTTTAACTCTTGAAGATAATATTCAGCACATTTTCATTTATTCTTAGGAATGGGCCAATTAGCTTGAAAAGTTGAAAATGTACAGATAACGATGCTAAGTTGATAATTTACTTAATAATTTAAAAAATTCTCAGTATACATTTTTTATTATTTGTAAATTACAATAACACTTTTTAAGAAAACTAGGGCATTAAAGGCAAGCAAGAAAAAATTCAAATTGCCTTTTGTCGCAAAACACCATATGTTGCTGCTTTAGCATCAGAAAAGATACTGAAGAATATTCAGATAGTAAACAAAAGTTTAATAGATCAAGCTGGGGTGAAAAAGTTAAACTGGTTAACACATTGCAAAGTAAATCTATTTATGACATATTTAATCACCCCAAAATATTTACCACTCAGTATAAGCACCCATGAATGAAAAGGGGAAGTGTAGTTTATTGTTTTAATACTCAGTATAATTTTGTATCCAGCTGTGGCCCTCCAGAAATCTGAAAACTTTTTGTGTGGGATTGAAGTTTGGAAAGGAGGCAGAGGAAGGGGAGGGAGATGTGTGAATTCTCTACAAAGCAACCAGATGTTTACTCTGGCACTTTGCATAAACGTCAAGTGAACATTAAAAATATTGACAGTTTGTGCACTTTGGATGAAACATGTTTTAAGGTTGGCTTTATTATATATTTGATCTCTTGCAGAGAAGAAAGATGGAGTGATTTCTTAAAGATTTTAGCAATAAATGTGCATCACCCTAGCTGGTTTTGCTCAGTGGTTAGAGCATTGGCCCTTGGACTGAAGGGTCTCGGGTTCTAGTCTGGTCAAGGGCACTAAAAAACAAAACAAACAAAAAATAAATGTGCATCTAATTTTATTTTGGGAAATGTTGTAATACCATGCATGCATTTTAGCTGGAAAGAAAAGTATGAAAGAGAATTTTCACTGACTACCATGCAGTAAGTGTGTTTCCAGTCACCATCTTCCTGTTGCTGTCAGCTGGACTTCTCTTCCTCGGAAAGAAATGACTGAGCGTCAACTAGGTATCAGGCAGTACTTAAGTTCTAATAAATCAACAAAACAGCGTTTGTCCAAAGGCAGACACTTTTTTCCCCTTGCGACTTCCTGTCATTGTAAAAGTTTAAAAGAATAGACTGTTTTCAATGTTATAAATCATATCTTTGGGAGGCCCCTATAAGCCTTATAATCAAAATAGCAAAAAAGCTCATCTCAAGATTTAATTTAAATAAAGAATCGTGAACACCGTATTCCAAAATATTTTAGCAGATCTAAACGTTGCCTTTAGATAGAAGAAAAACAGTTATTTCAGAGTATTTTAAGAATTATATGTAACTGAAAAAATATTGATTTGTTGACAGAACTTACCAAGTTTTATTAAGATATTTTTATACTGTCTAGACTTGTAATCATGAAGAGCACTTTGCTGTGCTAAATAATTCATTCAATTTGACTTCTACCCCAAATTCTGGTTTTTATATTTCAAAATTTTTTTACTTTCTCTCTATGTTATATCACTTCTCTCTGTCTCATACATTTTTCAAATTGAGGAGATCACAATTTAAATGGTTTTCTTTTTACAGACAGACATACATAATCTACTGTGTGAGAAATACCTCATGGCATGGTAAGTCCCAGTGTAAGTATCAAATTAATGAATTACAATTTAGTTGTTTTCCATGTTATATACTTTGTGCTGGTCACATTTTATTATTCGGCTACCGAAAGCTCCTCCAGGCCCCACTCTGTCCAAACGATGCTCCACTCCACAACTCTCAATGTCTCTGTGCACCAGAATTGCCTGTGTTAGTCTACCCTCATTTCCACCTTCCAAATATCCCATCCTCTTGATGAAACCTGAGCTTACTCACCTGAATAAATGAGTCACATTAAATAGGTAACTCACTCACTTTAAAGAATGGAAGATTAATAACCAATCTTTCTGGTTGACTTTTTATCTGAAATGAGTTTATTTCCAAGTGAATTTCTAACTAGGCTCAGTGTAAATGTGTTTTTAAAAGAAAATCTTTTCTCAGAAGTTGTTAAAATTAAATTCATAAAATAAATGAATAATTTTTAAAGTTAACATTTTTTTTATTTCATAGAGAGACAGAGAAAAAGGAACATTTTAAAATAGTTTTCTATATATGATATATCTCTGACTTATATTCTGATTTCTCACTAGATATTCTTGTTTCTTTTTTATGCTTGGTTAAGTTTTTAGGAGGTTTTTACCTACTATTCTTTTTACTTTTACATTTTATTAACGTATGAATTCTCTAAGCTTTTTAGTGCACTCATTTTTGTTCATAGACCCTCAGGTCCTTTTTTTTTTTAACATATCTTTATTGATTTCAGAGAGAAGAAAGGCGAGGGGGAGAGAGAGAGAGAAGCATCAATGATGAGAGAGTCATTGATCAGTCGCCTCCTGCACACCCCGGATTGGGGCTGGAGCCTGCAACCCGGGCATGTGCCTTGACCGGGAATCGAACCCCAATCACCTGGATCCCAGGTCGATGCTCAACCTCTGAGCCACACCCGGCCGGGCGGTCCTTTCTGTTTTTTTTTATAAGGATACACACACACACACACACACACACACACACACACACACGTATATATCTGTATAATAAGTCATTATCTTAAAAAAAGGTATTAAAAATTGGGTTGGACTAGGGAAATAAAGAATCCCCCACCCACAGAAGCTTAGCACTTAGTAACCAGCAGGAGTAGGATGTTGCTGGGAGTGGGCAAGTTTATGGAAAGAATTATCATCTGAAACACAAGCCTGGAGACTCTCCTAAGAACCGAAGAAAGGTGCGGCCCTGTGGCCGAGGAAGGCCTTCAGGCGCCAGGAGCCTGGCTAAGCACAAGTTGCCCACAGCCAACCAAGGGGACTTCTGGGTCTGCTTAGAAAGCAGAAAATCACAGAGAACGTGGCATCCACCCTAACAAGGAGAAAACAAAACAAAACAGATAATCTGCTTAATCTGATAAAGTGAACAATTAGGTTCTAAATTATTTTTGAGTTAAAAATAGCGCAAAATAATGTTTTAAGGAAAGTAGCTATGAGGAAAAGCATAATATTGAAGTCTTAGCAATGCCAAGCTTCTGACAAAAAATTTTAAATACTCTATTTTTAAAAGATCTTAAAATGTCTCTAGATTAAGACAATGATGCTATTTAATAAATTGATGAGATTTCTCGAATGACAGATTCCCTGCCTCCCATTAGTCTTTTTAGCCTTTTGTGCCTATTACCACACCATGCTTCTGGATGTTGATACTTGAACTTCTTCCATGAGTGGTGTCAGAATTCCTCCTTTATCAGTCCATCAATCTGCCAACCGACAGTGTCTACCCTCTTACCCCACATTCTCTAAGTTATTTCATAGTTCAAAGCCTACTAAGTGAGAGGCCAGCCATAAGGACCTGGATAGAAAAGCCACCTCTCCCACAGTTTTCACGAACAGTAACCCATGGCAGTTATACTTAAGAGGTGCCTGTTTAAGTTACTATTGTTGCTTATTAATAGTCATTCAATGTCAAAGCATATTCAGCGTGAAATATAAAGGCATCTCTTGACTTATTGGCTTTCATTTCTGAGCTTTGAGAGAAGGCATTCAATTAATGCAAGAAGTAGAATACAGAAAATAAGGGAAAAGGGAAAAAATTTCACTGAGGACTAGTACACATCAATAGTAAAAAAATGTTAAATTTACTTAATAAATAATTTAATCAGTATTTTACTTTTTCTTAAAAAATACTAATATTTAAAGATTTTGGTTCAAGAAATACATAATACATTATTACACTTATAAAAACTTCTCACATATTTATCCAATTACACATTATATAAGGAAATAAACCACTTGGCTTTTAAGAGAGAGAATCTTTGTAGAGAGCATCCTAACCTTAGTTATTACCTCTCTTCAATGAAAACAAGTTAACTTGTTTAGGGGCCGAATATTCTATTCAACATTGGTTTTAATAAAACTCTTTAATTGGTTAATATTTTTGGAGGGGAGGGGGTGTTTATTGGTTGTTTTGTTATTGGTTGGTTGGTTTAGTTTCATCAGAAACCTTGTTTCCATGTAAAATATAGCAGTTCCTAAAATGGAATTACTTATACTTTTTATTTATTTTACATTACAAAAAAAAATTGTAAAAATTAAAAAACAATGTCACCATTATGCCTTTTGTTATGGAGATAATCCCATTGTGTATTTTGTGAAGAATCAGGCCCTGGGGGATGTAACCCAACACTGAAAGAATACCACAGGATTAAGGAGACTGACCAGTGTTAACTTGTTTGATTTTTTTGTAGAGATTGAGGCCCATTTTAATCATGGTGCAGAAAGCAGTGTTGAGCTTTGCTTCAAATTATTTTCTTTATATGCCACTTCCCTAATACAGCTTTGCAGTGTCGAAGTAAGAAACATCAAAACCTGTAGAGGATTTTTATGAGATTATTTTTGTCCAACTGACGACAATTTCTGGGAAGCAAAATCTCAAAGGACTGAGAAAATGCTCTGGAGGATGGCAATTTTGTAGCTTATTTTATATATTAGGATAAAAGCAGGAGACATGGGGGAGTGGTTAAATAGAGTAGATTAAAGTGGGGAGAGAAGGCAAAGTGGGGAAGTTTCTGGGATTGGATAAAAAAGCAAAATAGAGAAACATATTTCTTTTACATTGATGGGCACAGGATAGTCAGTGATTAACATTTACAGCACATAGAGATTGTACCTGGGGATCAAAATAACAATGAGAGCACTGTGTTCTCATGCTCTGGTGTGGCGGTCATGCCCTAAGGGGTCTGGCAAAGAAGATTACTCTGACATTTCACAGGTTTGTCATCTTAGATGCAAAAAGACAATAGACAGGCTCACTTAAGGTAAAGTTTAACCTTTGTCAAGGAAGCTACAGGCCTGCTTTTTGTTAGAAATTTTTATGTTCAGACCATCCTATGTGGTTACTTTCCGTCTCTGAGTTTGTAAGGTTTTCCAAGCAGGCCTCCCCTGAGCTTGTCAGGTGTAGTATGTGGCACTGTTTTCATCCACAGCAAGATAACTTGTCTTGTGCCCAGCCATGAAAGCTGCTCATTGGGAGTTCACTGATAAGTTTTTGATTTCCCACTATGCACCTTATATCTGCAGAAAGGTGTGACATTGGAGTATTAACACCCCATGAGTAGAGATCCTACTAGCTCTGTCCTCTATCGTCTTCCTGTGCTTAGAACTGAGTCTGATCTATGGTAAATTTTGAATTTTTTATAAAGGATTGAGTGAATAATTAAAGAAGAATTCCAAAGGTACTTATGTCACCTCTCAGGATTACCCTATGCTGCTGTTGAGAATGATCCTGCATATTCAACCGCTCAAGCATGCCAGAGGTCCCAGCCCCATACTCTTGTGAGAAGGGCCTGTAAGAGCCCCATGAAAGGAACCTGTGAATGTGAAGAAAATGCTTGAACTTTTGCCAGCAGATTTGCATGTTGATGCACAAGCACCTCTTCTCTCCTGTACATCTAACAGTGTTTTAATTATGACTTTAAAGGAAAGTGTCATGTACTTATTTTAATTTCAAAAAAAGTGTCATACACAGGTGACAAGAATGCTGGAGTTCTGATAAATTTAAAGTGTTAATATGTGTCGAATTACAGATGTTATACAGAAGCTGGAAACTTGGGCCCTAATTGTGGTTCACTCTGCAAATCTAATAAGATGACACTTCTCAAATTATTGATGTATAAAATGAGATTTTCTACTGCAGCTCCTTTTCATTTGTGAAAATGTTCATCATAGTTTAGGCTGAAGTGAGTGCCATGTAGTGTGTAATTAAAATAAGATTGTGGTTATGAATTATCCAACGTTTTTTAGAATCTGTATTCATGATTTGTTCTTTTCACTTATTTGTCTTGAAGGAATGACGTGTTGTACATACAGCATTTTCTACTTCATTAAAAATAAGCAATGATAAAGTATCACCATATGAGTGATACCATATTAAAAATTAATAGGTAAATAACAGAATTACAGAGGAGGAGATTTTAAAAACAAATTTGTTTTATAATGCATTTAGAAAACATGTGCTTACACCTCAATGAAGAAGAATTATTATGCAAGGATAGTAGGGCCAAAAAAATAATATTTGAATCTCTATAAATCCCATGCCTCGAGAAGACCAACCAATGCAGCAAACAATCAAACTTACCAATAGATCAGATCTGCTGAGTTCAAGATCAAAATGTAAAGCTCAATTGTCTTCCAATATACTAGCAATAAACTACCAGAAACTAAATTTTTAAAAGTATAGTTTATAATAACACAGACATGAAATATTGATAAATAATCTCACAAAAGAATGTAAGAGCTCTATTCTGAAACCTATAAAATATTGCTGGAAAACTTTTAAAAGTCAGCAATAGATAGAGAAATATACCTTGCCCGTGGATTGAGAGAATCAGTACTGATAATATATAAATTTTCTCCAAATGGAAACTGCAGCAATAAAACTTCCAGGAGAAAACTTGTGAGAATACTTTCGTGACATTTCAAGGGCCAAAGATTTCTAAGACAGTACACAAAAATACCAAAGAAACACACACAGGAACTATTTATAAATAGTTACTTAATGGTTTATCTTTCTACCACACAAACTAAAAACCCCTATTTAACAAAAGACCCCATTAAAGCCCTGGCTGGTGTGGCTCGGTTGGTTGGAGTCTGTGCCAAGCTCCAAAGGGCCCCAGGTCGATCCCCGCGAGGTGGCACACAGCAGCACTAACCACTGTTTCTCCCCCATATCAGGGTTTCTCGCTCTCCCCGCCTCCCTTCCTCTCTGTCCAACGTCAATGAAAGCATGATTCTCAGATGAGAATGAAAACCTTTAAAAGGGATCCCATTAAACTTACAGTACATATATCTGAAAAGGTCCTTTTCAGAACATGTAAATAGCTTCACAGAGCAATGAAAAAGAGCAACAGTGTAATAAAAGGCAAAAGACCTGCACAGAAATTTTATAAAAACAGAATATCCAAAAGGCCCATACAGATGAAAATAATGGTTATCTCTGCAGAAGCGGGACACAGGAACGGTGACTTTCAGGGTTTTGGGAATTTCCTAGAGTATCACTTAATGGTGGTTATATGGGCTTACGGATGCATGGTTTATGCACTTAAGATTCTATACCTACCTGTATGTCTATTTACTTAAGAAACTAATTTTCAAATAAAAATTGCGTTGAAGTACCATTTCTCATTTGCGGAAGTGACGAAGTTCATAGATGTAATGAAGTGTTCTCTTGGAGGGTCTCTGAGGCCAAAACTCCCATATGTTTTTAATGGGAATGCAAAATATCATAACCCTTATGGATACGACAATAACAAAATCATATACATAGTTTACCCAGATTTCACGTTTATAAATACTCCTCAAAGTTGCACTGATAAAAATATAATAAAGTATGTGCACAAGCTATGCAATACAGCTCTCTATATGATAACAAAAGACTGGGGACAACCTAAATGTCCATCAGGGGAAGATTATGCATTCAACTGCTCGAATACCAATGTTCTACAAAAGGAAAAAAAAAAAAAAAAAAAAAAATATATATATATATATATATATATATATATATATATATATATAAAATCACTCTTCAAGATCATATATATATATATATGATCTTGAAGAGTGATTTTCAGGATATATTGGAAATTGTGCTTTGTTACATTTTTAATAAAACATGGTGAAAAACATAATAGTGCCATAACTGAGTGAGAGAGAATATACATTTATAGGTGTGTGTGTGTGTGTGTGAGAATAGGCTGCAATATGTAGTACAGGCTGCATTCTACCTGATTCCGCTTCTAGGACATTCTGAAAAAGACAAAACTATAGAGAGAAAACAGATTAGTGGTTGCTAGGGGCGGGTGTAGCTGTGGCTTTGACGATAAAGGAGCATGGGGGAATTTAGGTAGGGTTACTATATTTTCACAGTTGTGCTGATTACACAACATTATGTCTTTGTTAATATTTATAAATTTACTCTAAAAAAGGAGACTTTCACTATAGGTATATTATACACAAAAAATTAAAAAGATGGAAAGATAAACTATTAACTAAAAATAATTATATTTACATATGTAATGATGGCAATCAGGTGGGATGGTTAGAGATGGAACATTTTCTCTAAACACTGCAGATTATTTCTAGAGATTTAACTTGTCGGTTTTTGTTTTAGATGTGATTTTGAAACTGTAAATATTAGACATAATTGTAAAACTAAATTTAAAAAGCAATTGCTAAATATTAAAGTAAAATTAAACACCTAATTCTGTCATAACTAATATAATAACATAGAGGTTTTCAAACAAAACAAGCAAAAAATGTGCAAAGAACAATTGTAAGTTATTTTCTAAAATCTGCCATGGATAATGTTGATAATACTGTTTTTCTTTTTCAGAATAGTCAGCCGTGTGTACATTTTGCAACAGAGTGAACGAGTAATTATTTTGATGTCAGTGAGAATCCAAATATTTTACGTGATTGAGAGGAGTTTTACTCTCATAGAAAGATAGAGTGGGATTGATCCAATGTAGAGATTTTGGTAGGAAGGTGGAATTAGGAAGACACCAGTGCATTGATGTTAAATATAAAAGCAAGAAATAATAACAATGAATGATAGCACAAGGCTAATTGTGCCTATTTCCTCCATACTGGTCATGGTATTAAGAATTTTGAAGGAGCTATTTCCTCAGCTAAAAACAGTATTTCGCGACATCAATTTGCACGTAGAAGAGGCTCATTGCTGTTTCATTTCTAGGACTGTTCAATAGAACGAGCTAGAAAATATGTACTTTTTATAGAGACAATGCATTTGAGTTCATACTGATATTTTTTAATTCAAATTCAGGACTACAGGATTATCACTTGGTCTTGGCAATGATGTTTATCACCTAAAATGAAATAGACGGGTAGCTTTCTAAGGTGTCACTTGATACATATAATAAGAAAAGTTTCTATGACTGGAAGCAGAAATTGATTCCAGTTACCACGGTGGGAATCCATGCTGTCCCACCTGGTTGCCACATCTAAACCAGTTATTAGAACTAGAATTTATTGATTGGGGAAGAGTCTGGGTCAGCCTGAGAACTGCCGCCACAGTTTCTGCTGTAAATCTTCCCCAGGATGTTGTCTCTCTTTTCACCAGAGAGACTCTAACCTGAAAAAATGTAAATACCCCATAAAAACTTACGATTTTTTTAGATAATAATTATGAATTATTATTAATATCTGAAAAATCAAAATGGACAGAGTGATTATGGAGGTTAGATAACACTGTAAACTTGAGAAAGACATACTTGGCTACCAAATGAATTCCCACATTAGTGAATTTTGTGGGAAAAGCCATAAGAGCCTGTGGAACTACCCCCTGCACCTCCATTTCACATCCCTACATCTTCAAATTCTTGAAGGATTCAAGTGTTTTGAATTTTATTACACCTCAATTTATCTTTTCTTGCGCTATGCAATATTTCAGACATATTTTGGAGAAAAAGTGTGTATTACAGAAAACTTTATGAAATGATGAGGCCAATTGGAACTGCCATTCCAGATATGCTACCTTAAATATGTCTTTTTCAAAATTAATTTTTTAGAGAGAGAGGAAGGGAGAGGGAGAGAGAGACAGAAACATTGACGAGAGAGAAACATAGATCAGCTGCCTCCTGCATGCCCCCTGGTGGGGATGTGCCCTGATCAGGAATAGGACCTGTGACCTCTTGGCTCATAGGGTGACGCTCAATCCACTGAGCACACCGGCCAGGCCAGATATGCTATCTTTACAGTATCAATTCACCCATCATCAATTGACCTGGAAGGTTCCTTTGTTTCTTCAGTCTGATTAGTAAACACTATCAGAAGCAGTCAGCCCTGCAAAATGGGGAAATTCACATTTAATATCTTATCTCTGAACTACTATGTCAGCTTCTCTGTTCCCTGTAATTCCACTTTCCAGAAAAACTTCATGTCTTGATAGCCTATAGAATACCAAGTTTATCATCACCTGGCCCACCATATTATACAGCGTGGATTTGGAAGTAGTCAGCTCCCTTAACAGTTACACAGTTGTACCTCTCTAGAGATTTCTTCCTCAGATGACACTGCCATGGCACTATTAGAGAATGGTCTCACAGTCTTCTCTTCGTATTGATTTAAATACCTATTCTCCTAGATTTAACATGGCATTCAGATCAGAGTCCACTTTGGTCTCTTTGTTATTTCTTGAAAGCACATATGATCGGAGATAGGGATTTATGTCTGTTGTGGCCCTAATGCTGACCAGTTCCTGAAAATAAAAACAAAAACAAACACAAAGAAATAAACAAAAAACTCCAACTGAGTTTTTAATTTTTTTTTTAACTCAGCCCCCTTGAGATGGAGAGTGTCAGCTACCTAATAATGCCTGAAGCCAGAACTCTCAGAAGCCTTGTACCCCAGGACTAGAACCCTGCATGCCTGTATGGATCAGAGGTTCGTCTGTTGTACGCCTGCTCGTGCGAGGGGGTTGCTAGAACAGCCCTACTTTTTCTGTTGATTCCTAGCCTTTTGTTTTTCCTACCTCCATTTATGAGGTGCAAGAGCAACCTGAAGCCTATACCATGTGACTTGTGCACGTGTGTGAGTGAGCCCACATGCATGCACACACACACACACACACACACACACACATCTTAAAAGAGGGACACTTGGCATGAAATAGTTAGAAAGTCATCTCTTGACACCTGTGTGTGCAGATGTGGAGACTGAGGGGAGAGACCCCACCTGCAGCGTCACCTCTCAGGAAGCATCACACAGCTGTGTTTCTGGTCAGTGGGGAGGGGAACATTTTCTATGCATTTCAGTTCTCAACAAGGAATTTCCACTTTCCACAAAAGTGAGTAAGAGCAATCTCACTCCAAGAACAGAATGTTGATTACCACAGAGAATACAAATAAAAAAAGCAAGTAGAAAGCCAAATCTGTTTGTTGTAGGGAAAGAAAGAAACAGGAGAGATAAAAATGTTTTTCCCGACTCATGACTAAGGAAGTAGAAAGCTGGCATTTTGCAAAATTCTTCAGAATCATCTACTATGCATATAAATTGTTGAATACTGATTATATAGAGATGACTAATTAAATGGGGTATATTGATGTTATGTCCCTTTACTAACCATGAAAAATGACAGATAGGAAAAAAGAAAGTAAATTCAGATATTAACCCAGAAGGACGACAGGTGGAGGATGGGAAGCAAAAGTGAATGAAAATTTTTAGCCAAGTTTTAAAAAGAAAATGGAAAAGTAATAACTGACCATAGGGTTGAAGAAGTTAAATCTCTGTGCCCACAGAGGAAAATATCCGCAAGAAGCGAGCTGAGAAGCTGTGCAGATCAGCTGAGGACCTTGGAGAGGCAGCGCAGAGCCTGCAGGCGGGAGGCTGGGAGAGGGCTGCAGGGGTGTCCGCGTACAGAGCCTGTGGCCCCCCAGGACCCCTCCCTGCCTCATGCATGAGATGAGTGCTGCTCCTCATCAGTGCTGCACGAGTCGGGGTGTTTCACTCTATAAAACAAAAGAAGCAAAGAGACTTGAGGTCCCCAAACACAGGGGAAGGAAGTGGGGAGACAGGGGCTAAAAAAATATTTTGTGCATTAGGAAAAGCGGACTCTCGGCAACCGCCTTCTCCACCTTCAAGGAAGATTGCCATCCAGACAAATGACACTCCCCACCCCAGCAAGCCCAGGCAAGAGAGAGAAAAATCTGCCCTAGAGAAACTGAGTGGTGCAGAGAGACAATCTTTACACTAAAAGTTATATCATATTTCATTCATTTTCATTCATTATTACCCAGAAGTAATATTTTCTTAACATCTCCTATCAATCACACCAAACACATGATTTCCAGAAGGACACACTGACAATGAAGTTCCATGTACACTGAATTGCCTGCCCTACAGCACCCACAAAACCTTGCTCTAAATAGGTGCGAATAAATATTTTCTGTATCTCTTAATGAATTCAGCCACACACTTGTCAAATCTCAGTGATCAAAAGTCATAAAGTTCTGAAAGAAACTTTCATCGGTCAACTAGTATGTTCCCTGGGCACAGTAATTTCTAAACAGAGTTTCCTGTCATATTTCTGCACAATGTCAAGATAGAAGTGAACAAACCCACATGCAGCTTTAGAGCTCTTACAGTTTTGCTTCAGTGAAGTTAAACCAAATTATTTAATAGCTTAAAAGTCAATCTCCTATCTTTTCAAAATTTCAGCATCAGCATTCATGAAAGATTTTAGCGGAGTTTCAGACTAGCAACTAAAAGAGACACTGGCTGTCTACTGTGTATCCATGGAAATGGGAAATGAGGAGACTTTTTGATAAGATTATGCTATCTTTGGGATAGGTTATAATGACACCGTTGAAAGGAAATGCGGGACAGGAAAGGGCCTGGAGCAAGCCCGTCCTCATTAATTTTATCTCAACTCCATTGCTCTCATTTGTCATTGGCACTGTATTTTTCAAACCTCCAGCTCAGTGAGAACATGTCTAGTTGTTTTTAAAATTCATTGAGAGTTCTGACTTTCATGGAATACTTTTGATAACTCATTTCCTATTTACTATTCAATAAGATTTTATGAGAACCTTGTTGAATTAATTTCTCAGTTACAGTTAATGTTCTCATTTTTAGAATAAATCCTTGCGTTTCTTCTCACTGATCTCCTTAGTAAAGCAGGCATCCTTTAAAAGTTTCTCAGTTTCCTATCCTGCCTCATTGATTCCCATGTTGCCTCACAGGAATCAATGTGTGTAGAGCGCTTAGCACAGTACCCAGCATGAGTAAGTGTATATTAACTTGTAGCTGTTTGGATTGCTGCATCATTATTATTACTAGCTTGCAATTTCAAGCACAATTTGTTAGTACCTTTTAAAAAAAGGCAAGTGTTTTCTTCTATATCTGGCTAATGGTTAAATCATGGAGAATCATAATGAATGTTACTCCTTCTTTTGACAGGGGCTTTGGCTTAAGGCCTCATGAAAACTGTTCGAAAACCAACATAACAGATATATTTTCCCCCCTATTGATTCCAAATATAAAAGGTAATTTCTGTTAGAGTTACATTTGAGTAGTTACAGAACTTTTTATTTGGATGTTTCAATGCTATCTACTCAGCCAACATTAGACATTTTTAAGTGAAAATCCCTTTATAAATTATTTTTTTTAACCAGTTACCAAGTAAACTGAAGCCCTTGTGTTTCAGTTTTCATAGTATCAGATGGTGGCAACAGACTGGGCCTACCTTCAATTAATATTTGAGTTTAATGGAGAACACTAGCTTGTAAAAGAAAATATATCTGAATGTCCTTAAAAAAACCCACAAACCAATATATTTGATATCTTTTAAAAATGGATGTGTCTTCAAATACACTAAAGATATTTTCTCACTTAAATTAAGACTTATTTGGGACCATCTGTTTTCTAATACTTTCTTACTAAGAAAAGTAATAACAAATTCAGTGTGAAGTAAAGAATATAATAACATTTCCAGTGGCACCAGAGTTAAAAGGAAGAATAAAATAGTAGTTAAAAATAAAATCCTAATCAAGCTGTGTGCATTGATTCCATCTCCTCATTTTACTAATGTCTGTTCACAGGCAAGTCATTTATAATTGCTAAGTTGTACTTTCTCATTTCCAAAATGATGAACCTAAAAGAATGTACTTTATTGAGTTGTGAAAATTAAAATGAGAATTCATGTAAATAGTACATTACCTGGGACATAGCAAATTCTCAATAAATGCATTGGCTCTCATTAGTTATTAAGATCAGTGGGGAGTGGGTGTTGAACATGATACATGCTTAAAATAGAATCATTAAATTCATATGCTTTCAAAAATTTGTCTCAAATACAAAGGATGAATTTTTCTGTCAAAAATGTTCACTAGTTTTTTTTATAGAAGACTGTTATATGAAAATGTGGTATCCAAAATTTATAGAGAAAACAAAATAGCATCATTAAAAAAATTATTCACATTTGTTTTAAAACAAATCTCATTTGCAGTACTATAATGAAATCCTTTTACCGATATCATCAGGACAAATATTAAATTTATAAAACTAATTGGATTCATACAAACTGAAGTAATGAGTGTCATTTGGGTCAAATCCTCAAATTACAAATAAATGTTATCGTTTATCAACTGAACACTTTTCTCAATAAATCTTTGCACTGCTTTTCTCACTTCTAGGGCACGTCATTTGAGGTTCCCTTCTGATTTAGTAAACTAAATCAGATTTAGTGAACTGGGTCTGACCTCTCACCCAGTGGAAACTTTCACCTTCAAATAGCAGCTAATTCAAATATAGCCTAATGCATAATGTAATTTGGGAGGAGATCACACTTCAGTTCCACTAACACAATTATTTTTTATCTTTCCCATATAAATCTACTCAGGAAAAGTGTTTGATTCTATGAAGAAACTTCCAATATACCTTGTGTTCCACTGAGAAGGCCCCCCTCAGTATGGAAAGTTTTTTCCCTCTATTTGATTCATGGGATGCGTGTGTGGACAATTCCCTTGAAATCCAGCTTAATATATGAACAATCTTCTCTGCTCTACTGAGCCATTAAATCCAGAGTCTTAGCACATTTAGAATACACAAAAGGAGTCCAGCAAAAAATATTTCTATGAGGACAGTTTTAGAAGGATAAGTAACATAGCTACAGATGTCAGCAATGTAAGATTTCCCAGATGGAGATGGAATGATGGCATCTCTGTGATCTTCAGGATGAACATTGCTCTGGAATATGCATTTCTCACTATAAGATCTATGGCTCACTTGGCCTCATTTTACTTTTACCCCCTTAACCTCTTTTTGTCCAGATTGTCTCACCCATTTGTTTTATTTTATTTAAATTTGTATTTCATATATTATTGTAAACATATTTGGAAACAAATCAAGGAATATATGAAAATAATGAATAAGTAATGATAAAAAGTAAAAAATAGTGTTGAATGAATGTATAAATAGCAGAATGAATGAAAATGCATTAGTTCACTAATGGATTTCCTGCTAGTTGGCTTAAAGGGGAGAGGATTTTGAATTTTAACAAGAAAAATAGTGCAAAATAGGGCAGAAGCAAATAGCTAAAACAAATAATGACTTTCACATTTTTTTCAAGTGGCTGTCATGAATTTTTCCTTCTTTTTTTTTCTTTCTTTTACCACCCCTGGTCTTTCCTACATCTTCCTTCTCTCTATTCTAAGATCATTTGACTTGGAATATCCAGAATTACTGGGATAAAAAATAAAATAATAAAATAAAATAAAATAAAATAAAATAAAATAAAATAAAATAAAATAAAATAAAATAAAATAAAAAACCCATCTTGGTAATATGATGAAATTAGCTGTTGAGATCCTTGATTTAAGGAATAGAAAGAAATTGGTAGGGTATCTAAATAGTAAATTAAAAAGAAGAAAGGAAAGAAGGAAAGAAAGAGAGAGAGAGAGAGAGAGAGAGAGAGAGAGAGAGAGAGAGAGAGAGAGAGAGAGAGAGAGAGAAGAAGCTACCTGTAAAGCTGCCAAGGATAGGGGTTGGCAAAAAAAACAATTACTCATTGAAGGTGCCAGAGGAGAACTGATGACATGAATTCATAGCCTCTCACCATAAAGGTGAGTGATGACACAGACTCTTAGACTGGGGAATTAGAACAAAAAACGGCGCATGTAAGGTTCTTCTATTTACACCTGATTGAGATATGAAAAGAAAATGAGAAATGGGATTACTAAAGAAAAATTCCAGACAGTTAAGCAATTTTAGAAATGATTCATTTTAAGATATGGTCATCAATTATTTATAAGGGTTAATACATAGATTTATAAGCAAGAGGTACATGGATTCTAGAAATACATAAATGCTCTACAAATTATTTACAACCTCGACGAGTTACAACACATGAACTACTGCTGAAAACACCATTTATTTGACTTTAAAATTTGCACCATCAACTATAAAATAACTGGATGTGGAGCATCAGCCATTTGTATTGTGCTGTGCAGTATTTAACATCAACTAAATGTGTTTGCACTAGCTGCTGACCAATCAGACTAATTTAATAAGAATTCCTAGTGCCTAATGATTTATTTGTAGATAAAATGATCATAACCATTTAATGATTATAATATCAGAGATGTAATTCTGAAATAGAATATAATGCCTTGACTTTAGTACATGCAGTTTGATAACAAACATTCAAAATATTTTTAAAAATTGACAGAAATGACTTATACCACCTGTTATTTTTATTCCCGCTGGTCAGCTTTTCATATTCTTTCCTTTTATCTTATGTTAATCTCTTAGCATTCCTTTCATCTGCGCATCCTTTCCCATTCTTTGTACCTGTTTGTTCTACTTTAGCTATTTCCCCAAAAGCTTTTGGTTCTGAAAGGGGGATGTTTTCCTACTACACATGGCAGTAAACAAGTCAAAATATTCCTTAGTGATCCTGGTTTCCGGAATGAATGGCTACAAGCACAGAGTCCCTGTCACCCTCTCAGAGACTCTGACAGTCATCATTCTCAGTCTGGTCGGTGCCTTATTGTGTCTTTGCTAATCCACAACCCACCTCTCCCAATCTTAATATCTAGAAATACATGTAAACTTATGATAATAATTTTAGATTGATACCCACATTTCTTGTGTCCCATGCACTACTAGCAGAGGGAATAAAGATTTGGAGATTGGTAATAGTTTGTCTTTAAAATGCAGTGGCATCACATTTTCTTCATATTTTTTTTTCATTCCTCCGTTTAAGTTAAGTTATGCTGTGGAAAGAAAATAACAGAATAGCTGAACTAAATGCCAGCTTACCTCTCATTCATTCTACATGTCAAACGTAAAGTTGTCAGAGGGCTCTGCTCACCAGATTGACTCAAGCACCAGGGTTCCCACACACTGGTAAGAAGAGATTCTGGAACCAGAGAAGAGGCTGTAGGTTTGTCAGTCTCTGTATTGACAAGGCCTTTCCCTAATCCTTGTCAATTAAACAATTTTTAATATGTAAAATATTAACATAGTTGAAATGTTAGATCTGTATTAAAAGAGATATATCCAGAAAAGCACTACACATTGTAGTTATCCATTTTCATGCATTTTTATTTTATCTTTCTAGCATTTCTCAAAATCTTTCTCAAAAAATAAAAATAATCCCCTTCTCACTTTCAGAAAATGTAACATAGTTAATTCTTATTTTTTCCTCTTAATATATCCAAGAAATTACACCCTGTAGACTCAAGAGTTTCTGCAGCTGCAGTTCTCTGTGGTGAGGATGCACTGGGCCTTTTCATCACATCTCCTCTCTGTGTGGTGAGCAGGCTGTTTCTCAGATGTCCCTGGTATAATCATGCTGCAGTGAATATCTTGTGCATATTTGTTTTCATATTGTCTGAGGTATCCTTTAGAGTAAACTCCTAGAAGTGGGATGAAAGAGTGAAATGGTCAATGTGTACGCAGTTCTGTTAGATATTGCCAAATTCTCCCCCTCCAGGGGTCACACCGTTTTGCATTCTCCCAACAATGGGTAAAGCTCCTGTTTTCAAGCATTTTATTTTTTTGTCAGTTTGATGGTTGAGAAAGGTTTTGACTATCACTCCCTTCGTCCTGAATGTACTGGAACATCATTTCACACGTTTAAAGAACACTCGGTTATGTTTCCATGAACCCCGTTCATGTCTTTTGCTCAGTTTTTAGGAGGGTTTGGTTATATTCCCTCATGTATGACTCTTTTATACACTAGGGATATTAGTCCTTTATCTTTGATATATATTCAAATGTTTTTTCTGGTGGACTATTTGCCTTTGGCCTTCACTTATGGTGTGGTTTTCTTACACAAACCACACATTTTTCTTCATTTTTATGATGTCAGATTTATCTTTTATTGGTCCTTGATTGTGAGTCACAGAAAGTTTCCCTCCCACACACCAAAGGTGTAGGAGTCACACTCACATTTTCTTCTAGTGCTTGTATGGCTCCATATGCGTCTCTGATCCATTCAGATTAATTCATTAGACTATTGCTTTAAGGTGTTTCATCCTAAATAAAGCTTTCCACTCAGTAACATGTCTTTCTAGTTTCCTTCTCCAATCTCGCCCTAATTCGTCTTCCTAATTCCCCTCTCCAACAATTCCTTTATCTAAAGCATTAAAGAAGTTTTACTAATATGATTTTTCCTAATATCAATTTCACTTTCCTTCTCTATTAGTTTTTGCTTTTGGAAGAAAGAACAACAACATATCGGCAGCATAAACAAAAAAGATTTATTTCTTACTCGCGTTCAGTGATGGCACTGGGCCATCGTGGTTCATTTCCTCTGGGCTGCAGGTGGACTCAGGTTCTGCTCTTCACTCCTTATTCCAGGGTCCAGACAGAAAGAGCAACACACCTCTGGGCACACCTTTATTTCATACTAGAGACCACTAGCTAAACCACGCAGTCACACTTACCTTCCACCCAAACACCAAGCCCACCAAAATGTGTCACTGTTAACAAACCCAGAGTCAATGAAATAGCTAAGTCTTGTAACAATAGGCAGGAAAGTAGAAGCTTGTAAAATAATCCTGTGTAATACCTCTATATAGTTTAATGACAAAATAGTGATGCTAGGAAATATATTAGTTTAATGTCTGAATTAAAAATAAGCAGTGATCGTAGAAAATCTGGAGAATATAAAAAAGAGTAAGAAAGAAAATATGTATAAATTTGACATCCAGTTAAAAAAGTTATCAATATTTCATGTATCTCCATGAGTTAGTATCACAAAATATTGTTCAAAGTATTATCATATGCTATTGTTAGTAGATGAAATAATTTTTTTAATAAAGGGGGCTATATGTGTAATATATTAAAAATATACATACTTTAGCCCTGGCCAGAGTGGCTTAGTGGCTAGAGTGTTGTCCTGTGCACCAAAGGGTCCCAGGTTCAATTCCCAGTCAGGGCACGTGCATGAGGCAACCAATTGATTTTTCTCTCTCACATCTGTGTTTCTCTCTCTCTCCCTCTCTCTTGCTCTCTCTCTAGAATCAATGAAAATCATATTCTCAGGTGAGGATTAAAAAATATATATATACACATACACATACATACATACACATACTTCATCTGGGCAAAAATATGCTGCAATTTATTGATTTTTATCTTACCTTGAGCCTTTCAAACCACTATTTCTGCTCCTTTAAATATGGCCATGGAAGAGGACTTTTAAATGACAGTTCTTTTTTATTTCCTACAAAAGTCATCCAATTAAAGGACCTTTACCAACCTTGTTATGCTATCAAATTTACATAATTTGACAGTTGGCTCATTTGATAGCCTTTACTTTAAGAATGTCATTGCTAGTTGTCTATTTCATTTTTTAACATTATGCTTACACTGCTGAAAGCTGCAGAAAGAATGACTCTAAAATCTTAGTCTGAATATGAGGCATTAAGACAAATAAATGCTGAGTTCATTAGTCTGCAACTTTCCTGAGAACAGGTTCCTCGTAGTCCCCACATTCTTGACAGAGAATAGACACTGAATAAATTTTGAGAGGCTGCATTAATAAATAGTATCTCTCTTTCTCTCTCCATTGCTCAAATTGACCAAAGAAAAATCCAGTTTCATACAAGTCACAGACATGTTCTGAGGAATTTCTGACCTTTTCAACAAATATGATTTGAGAGTCTTCTTTGTAACAGACACTGTGCTATGTATCAGGCTACACTGGCAGCAAAGACTTTTCAGCTAGCTATGGACAAATGCCTTGAACAAAGAGATATTAGCTATATATATTCATATGCAATATTTAGACAGGTTAGGCTAACACAGAAGTTCTCATTCTTGAATGCATATTAGACTAGCCTACTCAGTATTTATTATTATTATTATTATTATTATTATTGATTTCAGAGAGAGGAAAGGAGAGGGAGAGAGAAATAGACACATCAATGATGAGAGAGTCATTGATCGGCTGCCTCCTTCATGTCTCCTACTGGGGATCGAGCCCCCAACCCGGGCATGTGTCCTGACCAGGAATTGAACCTCAATCTCCTAGATCCTAGGTTGATGCTCAACCTCTGAGCCACACCAGCCGGGCCACAGTATTTTTTATAATGTCAATATTAGACTTCACCCACAGAAATTAAAATGTAATTAATCTGGAAGAGAGATTCTACATAGATGGTTTTAAAAGCTCCCCTGCTAATTCTAGTATACAACCTTGGTTCAGAATCATTAGTCTAGTTACTCCAGTACCTTGCTACTATAACTTGGTTCTTAGAATAGCATCATTTCTATCACATAAGAGGCTGTTATGAAGGCAGAATCTCAAGGCTCATCTCAAATTTACTGTATCAGAATCAACATTTTGACAAGATCTTCCAGGAGATTTATATGCACATTAGAATTTAATAAGTGCTGTGCTCAGTGTATAAGACATCATGACAAAATTATGACTTGGGGATGGCTGAAAGAAAGGAGTGGTGTAAGACTATAGTAGGTGCCCAGCCTGCATGGATCAGTGGTTGAGCATCAACCCATGAACCAGGAGGTAGCTGATCAATGATTCTCTCTTATCATTGATGTTTCTATCTCTCTCCCTCTCCTGTCTTCTCTCTCCAAAATCAATAAAAACATATTTTTTAAAAGAAAGACTGTAGTAGGTACTGCAGAAAGTTAGATAGGCATGAGCTGAGTAGGAAGGATAGGCCAGGTACAGATGTTCACTAGGACTGAGAGCCCCAGGTGCCTAGCTACAGGCAAAAATATGAGCCCTTGCTCCTGGCTGGGCGTGGCTCAGCGGTTAAGCATCGACCTAGGATCCAGGCGATTGGGGTTCTATTCCCGGTCAGGGCACATGCCCGGGTTGTGGGCTCCATCCCCAGTCGGGGGCGTGCAGGAGGCAGTCGATCAATGACTCTCTCATCATTGATGTTTCTATCTCTCTCTCTCCCTCTCCCTTCCTCTCTCTGAAATCAATAAAGTCATATTTTAAAAATATATATATATATATGAGCCCTTGCATGACCACTCCCTTAAGCATTAACCCCGGGAAAAACATCTAGGCCTCAGTTGCGTTTCAGCTCCAGGCCCAAAGAAGCAGCAAAGTCAGGTGGAGCAATGCCATGGCTCACCTCAGGACCAGTTTGACAAATGAACCCTGTACCTTGGCTCCAACCAGTCAGTGGAAACCATGACCCTGAGAGGGCACATCTGGAAAGCTGATGAATATTCTATTGAGATCCTCCTCTGAGACCTTCAGATAAAAGCCCTTAAGGCTGGGACCCCCTCACCCACCCCTACCTCCACTCTCTTTTTTCCCTGCAGCACACTCCTGCCTTTCCTCCTCTTTCCTCTCTCAGGGCATGTATCTCTGTCTGTCTGTCTCTGTCTCTCTCTCTTTCTCTCTTCTAAGCTCCAAGGGCCCTTCCTTTGCCTCTGTTACTTGTTTCCTGAGCCCATTTCTTCTATGGCTCACTTCTACCTCTGTGACTTTCTAAATAAACTTTCTCTTATAGTTTGAGTCTTGGCTCTGAATTCTTTCTTAGCCAGAACTCAAGTACTGAGGTTGCTGAACCGAGGTCTAAAACCCGGTGCCATTTTGCAACCAACAACACCAAGTGTACCAGGAATTGTCCTGATCAAAGCACCGAGTATCCACACTTAACACATGTGTTACTGTTGAAGTGGGCCAAAGGGAATCATTTGAAACATTTACTCTAAGAGATTTAAGATATCCCATGTGAAGGTATGAGAAATATAAATTTAAATAAGGAAAAATTCAGAAGTTTTTACTAAAGCATAAAGATATGGGTAGTGATAATCCGGGTTGTGCCTGAAAAACTGTGGCAGAACCCTCCAGAGCAGAGAAAACAGTAAAGCTTTGGTCAAAGACCTCAGGTTTCATCTCTTTCAGAAGAGAAGTTGTGTTGGCAAGACCTATTAGAGTATAGTGGATTTGGCTAAATCCATCCTGAAGGGAGGAATTATGTTTATGCCTGGCTTAAAAGAAAAAAACCCTGTACATATATAAACCTAATTAAATAAATGAACACATAAATTAATTTGTTATTGCTACCTTGCTCACTACAGGGTGATTTCTGACAATGATATTCAACTCAATTTTCCCTCAAGTAGTTATGGTCTAGCAGAGTGCTTTTTAAATTGGACTCTGAGGAGTCCTCAGAGGGTGATAGAAGTGTGCTGGGGGCAGTGGATGAAAGACAAGGAGGGCCAAGCAGGCAGGGCTCCAGGCTGCTCACAAGTATTTCAAGCAGAGAAAATTCCCTAGTGTGCATTTTATGTATTGGACTTCTTCCAAAAATTTCAGCTGAATAAATGTGTTCAAGACTCCACAATTTTAAAGACCCAATACCACCGATGCAAAGCTAAGCTAGAGAGTGGCAAGGGGTCACATCCCATAGCACTTGAACCTGCTTTCCTTGTTTCGATTGCACTTTAATGAATTTCCATGAACCTAAAACTTTTCTAACTATGATACTAAATTGTCCAAGAAGACAAACAAAGCCTTCCATGCTTGGCAAAGTTGCTTCTACATCTTTAATGGTGACAGACTTCTCAAGAATATCTAATGGAACAAATTTGCATAACAAAAAGATTTATTTACCCAGGCATTCCTTCACAGAGGAAATTCAATGATTTAATAATTCCATACCACTTTAAGTCCTTGGCACCTAGAACTCAAGTGTTTCCTGCCCGGAAGACAATTGCCAACAACGGATGCCTTGGAAAGTGCTAATGCAAAAGGATTAGCAAGCTAGTGCAGACAAAATGAATTATGCTTAGCACTTACGGCTTTTCTACGGGCAGTAGTAGGATAAATGAGGTATTATTAGTACTGTTATTTTGTGCCGGAGGCAATATCTAGCACTCTAATGCTTTATGCTACTTGATATGCCAGCCTCTGCGGTATGTTCATCCAAGCTGGTGCTGACAGAGCAAAGGAACACGCTGAGACAAAATCCTTTAAGTTCCCGTGTTCCTTGAAATAAAGAAAGATTAAAAAAAGAGAATCAAATACAAATGTACTTTGTATTATTTTTTTACCTAACTCCTATGGTTATTAATCCACACCAAAGAAACAAAGGAAGTGGTTAATCTGTCAGAAAGGACTCAAAAATTTCAGATACTTTTTATTTTACTTTATTTCTTTTTTTCCTCTCATCACTAATAATCCACATTTTTTTTTTAAAAAAAAAAAGGGGGGAAAGGAGAGTCATGGGGTCCAAGGGAGTGATTCCTCTTGCAGTGTCAGTATCTGTAGCAGAGACAGTTTGCACTTTTATGACCCAAAATGCCATCGCTGCTCCTGCTAAGTAGGTGGTGTACTGAGAGCAATGAACACTATTTGCCAGCATTAGCACAGAGAGAATCCCCGCTCCAGGTCTCAGTGCCGAGAACATGGGGACAGGGAGCTGCAGAATGAGGACATCGCATGTTTCTGACAGTTACGCTTTGATCCAATGAGACCGAAATTGATACGTCATGGACTTCGCCTTATTAATGTGCGTGATCACTCAGCATCTTGTCAGGAAGCCCCACACTGTCCCCCACGTTTGAAATTAGGTACAGCAGACTAGACAAGAACATTTCATTAGTTTGAGAAATACATTTGCCAGCAAATGGTTTTTAGGCAAAAAAATACGTACCCCAAATGTTTGAACATCGGCCTATTGTAAACACTATAATTTATTTAAAAATTATCTCTATACTCACAGAGTACAGAGTCTGCTAAAGCATCATTTTTAAAGTTGTGTCAGCAGATAATAAAATGTTACAGAATCATGTTTTCACTTTCCCTTGGTGTCTCTCAATGTGTGATATAAGCCTGCATGCAAAATAAAGTCATTCCTATCAGCCACCTGCAACAATAAAGGACTGTATTCATTTATGCATCTATTTATCTACATATCTATTCATTCAGTATATGAAGTGTATATTACAGTATAAGTAACTAACTGTACTTGGTGCTAAAGGCCCAAACATATAGATCACAGTTTCTGCTCTTGAGAGGATTACAGTATTGTGGGATAGATGTATAAAAAATAACATGAACTAGAAAAATATCATAGAAGCTAGGACAGGGGTGAACCCTGGGTGTTATGGCTGCAGAAGCTAGAAGTTCATCTGGCGAGTTCTTTAGCCATTTCAAGGACCTAATGTTTCCAGTAGAATTTGAGAAGGCTCATGTGGGCTTCATGACCCTCTGCTAGGATTTGGAGCCCACCCGATCTATACCTGCTAATTCCTCAGCCACGAACTTTCTGTCCAGGAGGCTTCACTCTGGCTGCCAACTGCTTGGAGAATTTATCTTCTTGGAAAATTTATCTGTTCAGCTTCCTTACTATTTAAAATAATTTTAAAATTTCTCTAAAGTCACACCCTCTTTTGTCACAGCTTTACAGAACTTCCCTGGCTTCTCCATGTGTCGCCATAATTTCTGTTCCCACCATCGAAATTGGCTCCAGATATCGCAGTCCTTATTAAAACTGACACATGCAGCTTTACCACTTGCCTGCATTCTTCACACTCCTATTTCACTTGTTTGCTCATTAGAACTAAAAAGTGCACCAGTCCTGCAAGAAATTATAGCCTTCTTCTAAATCAATGACATGTCAGCATCAAAAGTTCAACTGAGTTTCAAGAATGTAGTAATTTCCAGCTCAGATTTTAAGATAGTTTAAAAGTAATAACCATTCTTGAAATATACTGTAGGGCAGTATTAGAACATTGTTTTCAGAGACGGAACTTGTAAAAAAAAAATTGTGAGTTTATAATCACTTCACTTTGAAAGCATTCAGATGTTAAAAACAATAAATTTTGTTTCTTATAAGCCTCCCTCTCTTACTGTGAATTTGACTGTGGCAATCCCAGGAAATGCCAGCTCTCCTTGGATAGCATTAGTCATCACTTTCTCATTAACAAGCCTCCTAGAACACAGTCCCAAACTGATTTCCTTCCTCTATCTCTCATTTTAGAGTTTCTCCCCCTCACTATGCATTAGTGCATAGCAAACTCCATAATATGCCTTCCACCTACCCTGTGGCTATCCCTTGCATATGGCAATTTAGAATTTCACATCAGGCCCAAACTACCATATCCTTCAGTGCATTAAGTTATTCAGGGAGGGAAGAGAGCAAGTAATATGGAGTTATATTTATTTTCCATTGAAGACAGAGTGAAAGAAAGAAAAATATATTTACATATAAGCAATCAAATAATAATACTTGTCGCACTTTGTACACTCTTTTGCCCTTAACGTGTAGTGAATTTTTCCAGTGAAGACTGACACTCTATTTTCTATTAATGTCCATAATGTATAAAGATGTTTTTGAGTTTAATACCATCTAGACTGACAGTTTTCATCCAATGAATCACCAATTGCTATTTGAGTCCATTCATTCCCTTAAAAAACAATTTTTTGAGTAGTTACTATGTGTCCATCACTGCGTAAGGAGCTGAAGATACAGAGATGGCAGTGAGGGGTGTGATCCTTGGCTTCATGGACCTTTCTATTTACTGGTAGAGACTTATTTTAAATAATGCTTACTCACAAATTCATTGATATCAATAGTGAATAACGATGGTAAGTAAAATGAGAGGATTTGGTGTTCATACAAATGGACTCTAAAAAATTCGGAGGGGCGATGATGGTTTCTTTGAGGAAGCTGAGATCTAAAAAATGAATTAAGTACATGAATGTAGTGGAAATAGCACTGTTAATGTAAGAAAACATTCAAACCTGTAAAAAAATTTTTGTGAGTTTGTTTGAACCAAACTATTGGGAAACTTTCTGGGGAGCCAAAATCTAAAGGGATTGAGATAATGCTCCAGAGAACGGCAGTTTTACACTTTGTTTTATACCTTACAATCAAAAGGGGAGATGTAAGTGGGTTATATGAATTTCACTGGTGATAGATTAGGAAGGCCCGAGAAAGCAAAGCAGGGAAACCTCTGGGATTAGATAAAAAGTAAAATATAGACACATACTTCTTTTGCATAGGTGAGTACCGGATAGTTAACAGTGAAGAGTTAACAAGATAACAATAACAATGAGATGATTCACGGTCTCTGCCCTGGTGCTTGGGGAGGGGGGAGGGGGGGAGAAACTGCTTTGTTTTGTGTGTTAATCAGGTATGTTATCTCAGATACAACAGACAGGCTTAGTTAAGGTGAAAATTAACCTCTGTGAAGGAAAAATACTGCCTTAGGGTGTGACTACCAACCACAAACTGCTTATGTTTAAAAAGTTTTCATTTCAGACCATCCTTTGTGGGTTTTTTAGGTCTCTGAATTTGCAAGCCATTAAGCAGGCCTGCCCTGAGGTTTTCAGGTCTAGTATGTGGCTCCTTTTCATCCACAATACCATAGGTTGCCAAATATAAGAACAATCTGAAGACAGTTGGGGCACAAGAAGATCTAGCTCCCTTAACTAAGAGTAAAACTCAGACTGATACAAGATTAATCAGTCTTTCTATGTTTAGTATAGGGTTCTATCTATAGGACAGAGAGACAAAACACTAGGAACCCTTCAGAGCTTTCAACAGATGTGTGGCATGAGTAAGATCTCATTTTACAAAAACCACTTCAGTGGTTAGATGAATGGATTGAGATGGGTCAAGCATCAATGTAGATGACCTCACAACCCAGCAATTCCTAAATTGTTACCCAAGGGAAATGAAAATATGTCCACACGAACACTAGCACATAAAGTGAGCATTATCCAGAATAGCCAAAAAGTGGAAATGATTCAATTATTCATCAATGGATAAGTGGAAAAACAAATTTGGATATGTTCGAATAGTAGATTACTATTTAGCAATAATAAAGGGTGACATACTAATGCATGATACAACATAAATGAACCTCAAAAGTATTATGCTATGTGAAAGAAGCACAAAACAAAGACCACATATTATATAATTAAATATGTATGAGATATCCAGAAAAGACAAATACACTTGCTGCAAAAGAAGAGATGTTGTATAGGCAAAGGGAAAAAAACAATCAGAAATACTTTGTTCAGTTATTTTTCACAGGACTTAGCTGACACATCATAAAATCTCATTCACCTATATAATCAATTTTGATTTTTAGAATTATATGTGCTGATAAATGGAGTTATGAAACAGCATGATGTATGCTGCAAATTACAAGATTTGATGAAGAATAATACTCAAAGCTAAGAGTATTAAGAGATGAGGCAGGAGAAAGATCATATCCTGCTTTACATGACATTAAAGGAAATGCCTGTTTTATTCTGAAGATGTTTTGTACACCATTAAAGCTTTCAAACTTGGAAGTGATAGGGTAATATTTGCACTTTTAACGAGATCGCTTTGATTGTAGAACAGCCTATTAATTTGAAACAGATAAGAAATGGAGCTGTGCTGGAGGCTGTTGGAATAGTCAAGGTGAATGATGCTTAAAGCCTGTATTAGAGGAGTGATGATGAGGGAGAAATCATCCTATAAGAAATATTTCGCATTTTACTGGATGTGAGGAAGAGTGAAGAATGAAGTATAATTTACAAGTAACAAGATTAAGTGAGTCATTGAATGGAGGGGCTTCCAACAGTTAAACACAATACACAGGAGGAAAAGGTTTGGGTGATAACTAATTCTCTTTAGGGTCTTTTCCTGATTCTCTATAAGAAAATAGAATTTCAAGTGGAAGGACTTTGAGCTAGTTCTGGAAAGGGTTATAAAAAGAGGCTATAGACTTTCTATTCCTATAGGAGACAACAATATGTTTCCAACTCCTTCCCTCAAAGGCTATCTATCAAACTTACTCTTAAAATGATACATTCATTTTAACAAAATTCTTGTGATTTTAGGGTTCCAAGTATCATCATCATTTCATATACCATTTGCATCAAATAACAAACAAGAAAGAAGTGTGGATACTTCAACTGGGCTCTATTTCAACTAAGAAAGGGAGAATTTATGAACATTAATGTGTAAGCTACTTGGAAATCTTGGAAATTTTTGAGTAACCTTCCCTTCAAGTTTATTCAGCAAACAATAATTGAGCCACTATTACACACCCGGGCCCCTGCCTGGTTCTGCAGGAATGATCAGTTGAATTGTCTCTGTCTTATCTAATTCGAAACACAAACTTATAAATCAGCCTCTTGGTCCCTTATCCAACTATTTCTTTTCTAGATTTTTACAGTTAATGTGCTGCTACTCTTTCATTTTTTTTTTTACTTTTTATTTTTCAATTACAGTTTACATTCAATATTATTCTGTATTAGGTGAGTGTAAAGTACATGATTGTCTAACCACTACACTGTACATCTGAAACTAATACAGGACAGTATTAAATATTGAATGTGCTGCTACTCTTTAAGACTGATTAGAGATTTCGACTTTCCATATCTCTTCATTACACTACATGTTTAAAAATTTAATAATTTTAGGACAGATATATATTCTGCCTCATGTTCTAAACCAATAAAATATAAAGATCATATCCATGACTATTACACAAACAGTGCTTGTACAGTTATTTTTTAAAAGGACTTTTTCTGGTAAAATAACTATTTTTCTTTAAATATTGAAATATTACACAATGTTTACATTATTTATTAATATTTATTTGTAATGTCACAACAATTTTTTGATATATGAGCTGTTATACCCACTTCACAGATGTGAAAACCTGAATCTCAGAGTAGTCAGAGAGCTGAGGTCTTGTCACAATATTAATCCACCTGAAAGTGCTATAAAATCTTCTTACCCTTCTAAATACCCTTTTAGAGCATAATTCAATCTTTTATGATTTTCCTGCACAACATTACTGATTATCTTTTGACCTTCAGGAGCAGAAAATGTGGGCTGGCTCTGCCAACTTTCCCATAGAAACTATGTAAGATTATTAACACTTACTGTTTTAAGTAAAAGCTGTGTCACTATTACATTTCATTGATGCTGCATTTTGCCTACTTTGGTCTGTTGAAAATTTTTTTCTTTCTTCCAAAAAATTATGAAAAAAAAGTTCTGTAAGTTTACATATTTCCATAAGGAACTGAAAGGTATTATTGCTAGTATTCATTTCACCAAATTTATTGTTTTTCTTTTTTAGAAAATAAGATTTTGGAATCTAAATTGAGAATTTTCAAAATGTTACAAATTTTGCATCTCTTCCTTCTGCCCAAATAAAATAAAATAAAAGAGTAAGAAAGAAAAGTAAAGTAAAATTTGCACCTTTGATTCTGAAAGGGTCACACATGTGCCACCCTCAAAGCTGGTGCTTCTGTCTCCACAAGGACATTGCTAACTTTCTGAAACAATGCAGCTGTGAGCTTCTGAATTCAGAAGGGCTGGGTAACAGGTGGCACATTATGAACATATGTGTCCTTCTGGACTCAACCTGAGAGTGTAATTCCAACGATGAGGTGCGATAGACGTTCAGATGCAGAAAGCAAGTTTTGATTCATTTAACACAATTTTCTCATTTCATCGATGCTGAAATTAAGACTCAGATAAACAAAATTATTTACTCAGGTCTTTGTCAAAAATCTATGCAATATACAGCAGTGAAACCTTACTGCTAACATCTAACATCAATAGATATTCTGTGCTCGAGTTTGGCTAAAGAACGGAGTTGGGAAATGAGATATTTTAAATTGTTCTTCAGAATAAAATCAATATACAATCAGTCAACAAGCATTTGTTGACTGTGGACTATATCTAACTCTATCACATATATCAAGACGTTGCCAACCATAGTGGCCCATGAAGTAGATTACTTGCCGTAACATTCTTAAGTCAGACAATGTTCAGAATCAGCTTGGTTTCCTTCATTTTCTCTTTCCAACTGTGATTAAAGGTGTTATTTTGAAAACACTATATCAAAGGTTGTATCATGTCAAAGCCATGAATTTTTATTTCAGTTTCCAAAGGGGTTTGCGTGGGTGTTTCACATTCATTAATTGCATTTGAGCCATGTTTTTTAAAATATTTTACCTGCCTGAATGTCTTTCACATAGGTTCCCCAAGGACACCACAAATGAGCAGCAGTCACTTTCAAGTTTCAAAAGAGTTCTGCTAGACTGACTAATGGGGTTTAAAGGTCCTCAAATCAAGATGATGTAAAATTCACTGGACTTCTGAGCGGGCAATCGCAGGAAGGTTTAGAAGCAAGGTGATAATCACCCTTGGAGATGGACATGCTACAGGAAAGAGAGAACTGGGTCTCTGGGGGATGAGTTGTCGAACACAGACTTTTTCTGTGCATGGAGTTTTAGTATTTCAGCAGTGGGAGGAAAATTTGCTGTCACTTACTTTAATTTATTTCTCACTACATGTGAAGAAATTGAGGCCAAGATAGGGCAAGGGACATATTCCATAGCACACAGCTAGGGAGAAGAGAAGTTGGAATTAGAATCTATTTATTCTGATTTTAATAAATATGGCTATATTCTTTGTGAGACAATCTGTTATAAAAGATATCATTGGTTTATTTGTGATTATATGGAATATAATTGCTTTCCTGAAATGTTGATAGTTACCACAGAATTAAGCACAGTTCACAGGAGAAATCTTCCATACATGAAGACATTCTTAACATCCATTCATTTTTTCTTAACTGTTCCCTCCTTTTATCTCCCAATCTATTTTACACACTTGAAGTTCACTTTATCATTTTGATTTGACTTAAACAAAGTACAACGAAACGATTACCTCTCTTTTCCTTCCTTCTTTAAAACCAAATTTTTAGTTTAGATAGGAAAAAAAAATTCATTTTAATTCACGCTGAGTCTAAAGTCAAATAAAATCCCTAAGTAATAGAAATGCAGAAGCTTTGGATTGAAATGGGGCATTAACCATCATCTCATTTGGTTACCCATTTATGCTTGAATGTCCCCTACAGTTTCCCCCTGGAAGTAGCTGTCCCTTGCCTACATGTGAACAGTTCCAGTTCCAGGTTCCATGTTGCCTCCCGAGAGAGCTTTCTTCATGTTCAAATTGCTCTAGCTGTTCTCTCTTCCTTATATTGTGCTGAAATCCATGTCCCTATGGTATCCAAAAATTTGCCCCAGTTTGCACTCTTGGGGCCATAGAACCCCATGCCAATACTTCAAATATTTACAAACAGCTATCTTGCTCTCTGAATCTTTTCTACTCTAAGCAAAATTTGATTTCCCTCAACTGTTTTTACATAATAAAGTTCAGGGTCAACCTTAACTCTATTGAGTACCTAATCTCCGTTTTCTGAAACACACTCAATATATTTATATTTCAAGTACTTATTTCAAGTACTGTATAAAGAATTGAAAATGTTTCTACAGATGTATCTAGCTAGTGCCAAATAGTTTACTTAAGATATAGATACTAATAGGGATCTAATGACACAATTTATTTTTTTTAATTTCCTTCTTAGCGACTCATATGAAACTTGTTAATGGCTAAATCTATTATGGTTTTTTTTTCCAGATGTGCTACTGCTAAGCCACATCTTCCCTCTCCTGAATCTCTGCTATTAGAATCTCAGAACCAAGTATAAACATCTATCAATTCACCTTAATTTTTGTTTTTTAAAATTTGATCCTTAAGTTTTGCTTGTCATTTTTTTGTTTGTTTGTTTTAAAGATCCCGATTTGGTCCTTAACATATTATTTCTTCTACTTTGTTTTGTCAGACAGTCATATGAACATTTCTTTTATTTATTTATTTACTAAGTTATTGCTTTAAACAGAATAAAAATAAGAATAGGACAGGGCTAAGTCTAAAGTTTTGCAGTACATACCCAGAGACTTTTCTTTAGTCTATAATCTCATTCACCAATTATATGGACCTTTCTTTAAATAAAATATAGTGTGAAAACACAAAAATTAGATAAAAGCAGAGCTGATCTGGTTGAAGATCTGTCCATATAAATGTGCAAGCATATGTGCATGCACACACACATATCCTCTCTAATTTGTTGTTTTCTTTAGGTCAGTGACTCTCTAAAGTACCTCCACAAAATAGTAGAGAAATTCAGGATATAATTTGAATCACCACAATAATTACATTTTGGAAATGGTTATCTTAGAAGCAATGATTCCTATCTGTATTGGCTTGTATACAAATTATCATGAGATACTAATATATCCCCAATAAAAATGAAGTTACCGTATATATACTGCCCCAAGTTCATCTTTAAATAAATGAATTTAAATAAAATTTCCTGTGGAATTTTATTTTCAAATTGATAAATAGTTTTAAAGTTGATGTGAAAAATATTCACACACTTATAGAAGAAAATTTTGAAAACAAAAGATCATAAAGCTATAAAATTAAAACAGGAAGGGTAACACAGATATCCAAATAGATATAATTATTTTTATATACATTTCTACATAGTAAAATAATGGCTTATGTACAAAATGGTATAATGATTGGAAATCCATTTGGAAAATTAATTTAGATATTTCACCAAAATAAATTCTAAATGAAATAAATTTGTTTATGTATAAATAACAATTTATAATTGCTAAAATTAAACATAAGTGAGTGTATAGTGTTTTTAATGCATTAATTCCATGGCAGAAACCACAAATTATGTGACTAATTTAAAAGTCGGATTTGAGAAAATAGAACCCAATTAAAAATCAAATTACATAAAAGAGCAATATTAGAAGATATAGTTTCATATAACAATAAAATAATTTCTCCAATCATATGTGAAAATTAACATAGGAACATGAATAAACAATTCATAAAAAGACAACTAAACCTGAGAGTCATCAATCTTTGTGCAATTAAACTGACAAAAAGATAGATTTTCCCATAACTTATGTTGCCTAATTTTTGAAGGATTGATAATACCAGCATTGATGTGTCAGAAAATGGGTAGATTTCCCTCTCTCTATATGAGTGTAAGCAATCAACTTTTGGGTGAGGCCAATTTGAAAACAAGTTTGTGTCTATTTTGCAATATCCATACAATGAAATATAAAAGTGATTAAGAATGTAGGTTCATAATTATTGACCTGGAAAGATGTTTATAGTATGTGCAGAATGATAGAAACAAACCAGAAAAAAAGGTAGATTGTACCCCACTTCAGTTAAAAATACACGTGTCTGCTTTTTACTTCTTTAGTAAAATCAGCCCCAGGCTTTGCCTTTTCTATCCCATTCTTCACGATTACTCAAAAAATTTATAACAATTTTCTCAGTGCAGTCATAAATAAGAAATATTTTTTTCACTTTGGGATGTAAATTATCAATGAAAACAAAGTACTTGGAGAAGTTAAAAGTTGACATTTTTGCTGAGTTCAATACAATGTTTTGTAAAATACTCAATTTGTTAGAACTATACAGGAAGCATTATCAATATTGCTGAATTCTGTCAAGTAATAGCAAACCACAAACACTGAACATTTCTTACTTGCTTTGCCGACTATAGTTTTCCCTTATACCTGATTTCAATAACATGGAGAACCACACATTATTGTTTTTTGTAATTTCATATATAAATAAGGTTACTATTTGTGTGGTGTTTATTATACACCAGGCACTCTAGTATTGGAAGAATTAACATATTTCTTTATTTTATTATAAACATTACATGTATTACTTCAGTTCAGTTCTTCATAGTGAGTGATTGTATATATTTTATTACCTTTATTTATTTTTAATGTGAAAAGATACTTACGGGATTAAGTACTTTTCTCAAGGACAATCACACAAATGTATAAAGGACAGAAAAAGACTGGAAGCCCAGTGTTTCATTCCCTAGATCTTAGGGCGCTTCCTCATGTGCCATGCTGTGGTGCAGGAATCCCTGTATATAAGTGAATTTACAGAGAAAGAGACAATCGAGGGGTCATTTATCACACAAATAAAATAATATGAGCTCTATGATAAGGAAATGTTTGAAGGGAAAATGTTTAAGTTAAGAAAATCCATAAAATGGAAATTTGTTGCAATTAAGAATCAAAAATTGCTCAGTTTCTATCTTGGGGGAGAAATAAAGAGATACCTGAGTCTCATTATCTAATAAAAGAAAGCAAACTAATTTATCCAGTTCACATGGGCAGCAACCTGCCTCGATGAGAAGCACTAAGCTGAGAATGAACTGTGCTCTGCATGCTTCCCCCCCCCCCATTTTGTCCCACCCTAGGTGAATAAACTGAATTCTGTACAATATTTCAGTTCCAAAATAAACATTGTGCATTAATCTCTACTAGCATTTATATCTAACATTTCAGTCACACTTTGATTCGAGAGGAAAATAATAGAGCCTAAAGCTTATGACTGGATGGTTACATTTACTATGAATCCATTAAATAAAAAATAAAAAAATACTGGTCTTTTGTAGAATTTCAATTACTATTATGTCAAAGACTGTAGGAAATGGTTAAAACTATGAGCTTTAACAAATGAAGGATCTATTTCAAATCTACTCCTCCTTACGTGGACAACTCTATTGGCCAGACTAGGAGCCCATGAAAGCAAGGACCATGTCTGCGCTCTTACCACTGATTACCAGGGACTAATATAGTGCTTATATAGTTGGCTGCTCAGCAAAAGGAAAAAGTGATGAATAAGTGAATTTATCTCTCTAAACCAAGATGTGGCAAAAAATGCCTGCATCATAAAGTTGTTGCAAGAATGAGGTTAGCTATTACACATAAAGGGCTTAATAAAGTGACTGGCAGGTAGCTGTAATTTAATAAATAGAAACTATCTGCATTAACATTAAGTAACTCATTATAATTATGCATTATAATTATCATTGTATTACCCAGGATTCTCAGACAAACCTAAGAAAAGGACTCTTTGATAAAGATTATGAGAATGCTTTATACCTAGCATGTATTATGTAAATGAGTGGTCCCTAAATTATTGCTACATATTTCTTCTTTCGTTTCTCAGCATTCGGATCATAGAACTATGGGCATACAGACTTTAGGTTGGTAAAGATCATGCTTATTTCTGAGAATTTGCCCTCATTTGCACAGTCCAACTGGAGAGCAACTTTTATGTTTCTGCATTTCATTTGGATGATAACTGTATGAGTGTACACATCTACTGTGTCTTTGTATTTTTGTCAATTGACACCTTCCTCTGATCATAAATTGCTTGCAGTTCTTTCTTTTCCTTTATAAAAACAAAACCAACACAACACAAAATCAAAAAAGCTACCCACAAACGCTCTTCATTATTTTCTTTCTTCCTGAGAACCAGCATGTGAAAACTACAAAGAAAATCTCTTTACCCTCAACCTCAGGTAATTTAGCATCACCCTTGGGTAACTGCATACATAATTTCTCCTTTCATTTCAAAAGAATCCAAATAAGAATTCAATATCAACAGACAGCCTATCAAAATAGCTTGCCCTTTTAATTTTTATGACTATCATGGTAAGTGCAAGTGTAACTGTAGCTTTTTTTCTATTGACATAGAAATCAAATTGACTGAAAGAGATATTGCTGTCACTGCTCTTTGTTTGCTAGAAATGAGTAGAGCATACTGAGATGATCTGTCATATATATATATATATATATATATATATATATGTATGTTTATATATGGTATATATAATGTGTATATATATATATGATGTGTATGTATATATACATATTTATTTTGAATTGCAGAATATTAGAGGAGAAGAGGGCTTCAGTCTAGCATCTCATTTTATAGGCATCTTGGATTGGGCTCCAGTGAGTGATGTATTAAGGGAGCATTCTCAGGGGGACGTAAGGAAACAGCAGAAGCAGGACAGGGAAGATGTCAAGAAGGGATTTGATTCAGGCAACATCCTAGCCTCAGCCTGCTCATGAAGGGCAGCCTGAAGTGTAAGTAACACCACAGAGCATTCTACCTGAAGGAAAGGGGCTGTGCCCGCACCCTCCTGCACGAGGCTTAGTCTTTGGCTAAGAGCCACTGCAGGGACACTTCCATTCCCACACACTTTTAACTCTGCGTGTTTCCTGTGTCCTGGCTAATGAAGGGCAGCAGAAGTGCAGGTCATTGGAAGTGAAAGGACACAGAAGTTAGGGAAGGAGCATAAAGGAAGAATAGGGGGATCCAAGGGGATCTGGGTGGGGCCCCTACAGCATCACGTACAAGATGCTGGAATCCAAGAAACCATAAAAATGGCCAAAGACACAGTGTTAATCATGGAAAGAATCTAAGTCACTTGACTCATAATCCAGGACATGCTTGTGTTGGTTTAAAGCAAGTACCAGGATACCAGCCATGATGATTCCAATTAATTTGCACAAAGACAGATATGTTAGTTTATGACCTGTATTGCTGTCCCCTCAGATGGCAAGAGGGGTTTTTACAAATTATCATTGTGGACCTTTCTGCTGCTAATGATATTTACGGTTCTAATTCCCTTTGGCTTTTAAGGCCTTAGTTGAGCAAACATTTAACTTTTGTCTTAGGAGATATTATTTTCATTAAAAAAATAAAATCTAGGGAATACAATCAAAATTCCATTAATCTTCTGACAAATCAGTTTGCTAAGTCCATAAACAGAACTTAAAATTATAGATTTGTTCAAATTTTATTTAGCATAATAACATATCATTTTTTCTAATATACACATTCCTGTAAGCTCATTTTTACTCAGTAACCCAAAATGTAAAATTGTTGCATATATTTATTCCGGTAAAGACTGTTATGAATGCAACTTGGTGGATCTGAAGCACCTGGAAAAGGACTGTGTCTTAGATAGCTTTCATATTGGGGCTTACATTTGATAACATTTAGTGAACACCTGCACCATGTTCACTGTTGGCAAAGGATAATAATGACATTGGTACTGATGCAATCACTTTTAGCTTTCCCTAAAAATATTTTTTATTGAAAATTTTACTAAAAAATTAAAAAAAAAAAAATCTAAATTAAGCAACCAGGATGAAAATAGAGGATACATTTACAGAAGTGTATTACAGGATGTTTGGATAGTTCTCATTTCCTTGTTTCATGAGCAGATTTCCATTCTTTGTATACTCCAAAAAAAAAAAAAAAAAAGGAGATAAAAGCCTGATAAGTAACAAACTATTTCCCTTCTCTTTGTTTATGAAGGAAGAAAAATGAGAAACCCTCTGCTCTGAGGACAGATATCATACCACAGGATGGTTATCTCTTCACAAGTAGAGTGGAAGTTGGTTTGACAATTGCTAATAAAATTTATTTTAATATCATAAAAGAACACAAGAAGTCTCAAATTTATGTTGTTATGTTTTGCCTGAGACTTATGAAAGCAATTAAAAGGAAATGTGAAAGATATAAAAATTATGGTGAACACCTGGCACAGAGCGTTTGCACAGTAGGCATTTAACCAAGTGCATTGAATCTGCAAATGTTTCCCTTTGATAAATACAAATGCAAGGTCAATTTTTGATAATGTTTTCAATCATTTTTTTCCACGATGTTTTTTCTTACTTAGCTTGTTATTTTCCCTTCTCTCAAGCTTTCTGTGCTGCAGCGAACCTTAGAAACACAAATACTTAATTAGCTACCTCTCATTCTATCTAATGAAGATAATGCTGCTAAGTTAGAGAGGGGCCCACTGAGCATTACAATTCTTCCTTCTTTTTATTTTTTAGTTTTGTTTCCACTTTTTTCTCTGGGCAGCAAGTCTGCCTATACACTGAAATTGTAAACAAGAAATAGTCCTGATCAAACCTTGTCTAGTTATGACCTCCTACTCATCACAAGGGTTTGATTTGAATTAAGTGACTGGCCAGCACTTTAGACACACACACATGTCCAGTGCAAATTCAAAACCCTTTTCCAAGACCAATACAAATAATGTTCTTTTCATAACCTTCTGAGGTATTTCATACTCCTGCTTTCTTGATTAACATTGATATTGGAGACTTGATTATATTTATGTATACCATGCAGGTGGTGCCTTTTAGCAAAACAAAATACGACATATTAATTACTTGAGAGGTAAGACATTCTACAGGTAAGAATCTGCCACACTTTATTTAACCTACAGCCGGGATACCAGATCACGAAGAGCGCAGGAAGAGGGCATGCACTGCTGCTTAAGAAGTGAATGCTTCGAAGCAAACGAGATGAAACTTTTGTTCTGTTGGAAACCCTATAGTATTATTCTTAAAATGAGAATTTCTCTTTTTCTTACATCCTAAAAATAGTTTAGAGCCTTCCACTTTTATGTAAGAAAACAGTCTCTGTGAAAGTTTATTGAAGGTATTCCTCTCTTTTTAATGAATTTGTTTGAGATAATTATATTTTGTGCCAAAAAGTCTAACAGTATCCCCTAAGTGGAAATAAACAAAAGAAAAAAAATATGTTAAGATGATTAGGTGGATGGAATACCATTTCCCAAGCAAGGAGGTAACAAAGAACCGAGTTTGGGGCCTTTTCTCACCAGCCCACATACACGCATTTGTGTGAACCTTGTGTCTCCTCACATACAGATGGGCACTAGTGGGGCTCCATACGCTGGCTGTTGCTCCATTTCATCAGATACCTGCACCGGAGACAAGCTTCCCCCCACTTGAAGAAAAAGTCAGCCAAAGATCATTAAGAAATTTCGGTTTTTTTGAAAAGCACTTTCAAGAAAGGAGGTTGAAGAAGAAGGGACAGAATAAAATCATAACAATGAAAGGAAAAAAGTGACAACAGAGAGCTTAGGAGAGGGGTAAGAACCGGAAAGGAGTTCGTCTATTGAGCTGTGCTATAGTAATAAAAAATAAACAAAATGCTTTGTGTCGCTCATGATAGCATCTTCAGAAACTCTTTCAAACACAGCAGTTGCAACCCACCATTTAAAAAGGGTTAATAGCCCACAGTGAATATTTTTGCTTCTCTATTAAAATTGTCATCATGCCTTTCTAGTCATAAATGATTTTGACAAACCTGTCTCCATTTTCGTAGAAGAATATTTTGTCTCTGTTTAATTTTATATTGCTTGAATTTCATATTGTATGGCTTAAGCTATTTAGTTAATAGATTATTTCAACAGCATGTGTTCATTTTATTTAAATGTATCCTGGGCTTCACAAAGCTTGTGGCTTTCGGGGACAATTTTCACATTACCTGAAAATAATTTCATGTTGTGATAATGATTATAATGATCACTCAGCACCTAATAATATGGAATTCTTCTGTAGTTACACTTATCCTGAAATATAAATCCTTTCTAACAACTGCTCAAGTCTGTCACTGCACAGTCATTAACACTAGAAGATTTTTTTTTTTGGCAATAATTCCCCAGAACAACTCCAATTTCCCCAGAAAAACTTCAATGTAACAATTTCATTTGGTGATAGTTCACTAAGTCCTTATATTAATTAAGAGAAAAATCCCAACAATCCCATGAGGAGAAGATGTGGGCAAAGTACCAGGATATAGAACTTTCCACTTTAACATAATGAACTCAAAAACAAAAATTTGGGAAATAAAAATATAATTTCCAGGGAGAAGAATCTTTTATTTTTCTTCTTATTTATCTTTATTGTTGAAAGTATTATAGATATCCCTCCCTTTTTCCCCCCCACTGCCCCCCTCCACCCCACACCTGCCCTCCCCCTAGGCCTTCACCACACTATTGTCTGTGTCCATGGGTTATGATATATGCATATAACTTTTTTGATTAATCTCTCCCCACCCACCCACCCACCCCCCTTCCCACTGAGATTCCTCACTCTGTTCCATGCTTCTGTGTCTCTGGCTCTATTGCGTTCCTCAGTCTATTTTGTTTATTAGATTCCACATATGAGCGAGATCATGTAAAACTAAATCAGGAAGAACCAGAAAACCAGAATAGGCCAATAACAACCGATGAAATCGAAGCAGTAAAGAAAAAAAAAACAGGGAGAAAAATCTTTAAAAGGCTTCAGATGTGACATGCGTGGAGCAGACAGTTAGGTTTTACCAAAGCCTAACTCTCCTGGAGGAAGGGAAATACCCAATCGCATCCCTTCTCGTTTCCCTTCTCACAATGGACAGCGGGTGACTGACAAGCTCTTGGGAAGGTGACAGCCCAGAGTCACACCTGACTAGGGAACTAAGATCTAATCATAAGATTATAGAATAGTTTCTCTCCCCCTACACCTAACCATCACATAGGGTTTCTGTATATTAATAAGATTAGAGTTGAAAAACTGCAATCCTCAGACCCTATTTAACAAAAAGTTGCTGGGGAAACCAAAAGACAAAGGAGACAAAAAACAAGGACACTAGGGGGAATTTTAGCCTCTGATACCACAGCTACAGCAAACAGGAAACAAGGTCTAATTCCTAGCTAGATATACATAACATCTCCCACTAAAAAGTTATTGCCTCCAGTTTTTTTTACTCAGTACATCATGTATGAATTTCAGTCACAAATTATGTCATGTCAAAAGTCAAAAAAAGTCTGAAGAGATAATGTAAGCATTAGGTCAGCTTCAGATATGGCTAAGATATTGGAATTATGAGATGGAATCTTTTGAAAAATCATGATTAAATTCTAAGGGATCTCATGGAAAAAGTGGGCAACATGGAAGAACAGATGTACAATATAAACAGAGAGATAGAAACTCTAAGAAAAATCAAAAGGAAATTCTAGAAATCAAAAACAATGTAATAGTGTAATAACTATATATGGTGTCAGGTGGCTGCAATATTTATTGGGGGATCACTTTATAAGTTATATAAAGGTCTAACCACTATGTTGTATGCATGAAACTAACATACAAACAAGAGGATAGTGGGGTGAGAAATCCAAAGCGCTAAAAGATTAAACAAACTAGAATTATATATCCAGCAAAATTATCACTCAAAAATGAGGCAGAGGCCTAGCCAGTGGCTCAGTTGGTTGAAGAGTAGTCCTGTACACCAAAAGGTTGCGGGTTCAATTTCCAGTCAGGGTACATGCCTGGGATGCAGGTTTGATCCCAAGTGGGGCATGAATGATGTTTTTCTCACATTGATGTTTCTCTCTCTCGCCCTCTCTCTAAAACATCAACGAAAACATATCCTCAGGTGAAGATTCAAAACAAACAAGTGAAGGAGAAATACTTTGTCAAACAAACAAAAATTAAGGAAATTTGTCACCAGCAGACCTGATTTGCAAAAAATGTTAAAAGAAAGTCTTTAGAAAGAAGAAAAATTGTATGGGTCAGAAAATTGTATTGGTTAGGTCTACATTAAACAGAAAAAAAGGAGCAATATAGAAAGAATAAGTAAAAATAATAACAGCAACAATGCATCAGGTGATTATAGCTTATGTATAAGTGAAAGAAACCACAGCAATGTAATAAAGGGTGGGAAGGAGAAATTAGGAATACTCCATAATAAGGTGCCTACACTACCGTGGAAGCAGTATAGTGTTACTGAAAGTGAATGTAGATTGGTTGTAAATGTATATTGCATATTTAGGCAATCACTGAAAAAATTAGTCATACTGTTTAAGTGTGAGAAAATCTTCCTCTTCCTAATCTTCATCAACGTTGTCTAACTCACTTTTCTGTGTCCAAGCTTTGTACCCAGATCTCCCAAGTGAGCTTGTAGGGTTTTGGTAGAAAAGATATAGTGCCATTTTCAATAATTTCAAAAGAATGGAAAGAAAGTTGAATGCTGAAATTTCAAAATTGCAATATGCTCTTTAGTTTAATCAGAGTAAAAATATATGCCACAAAGTATGACATTTGGGATTATATGTCATAAAGAGTGTTCAAAAATTCCTTTGCTTAGACAACAGACTATTCTGAAATGTAAATATGCAACCTATAGGCATTTTGATCTTAACTAAAGCATGTTGATTAATCAAAAGTCCATACCTGTCTGTCATTTTCAATAATAATTGCTACATGATAATCGGTGAGGTCAAAGGAATGGTTGCCCCAATAGATGAAGAAATCAGAAAATCATTACACACAATATTTCCTTGTCTTTTTATGCTCTTTCTTTCATCATTTAAGTCATAACTCCATGAGCTTCAAAGAAAATTACGAAAAAATAAATAGAAGATGCAAACCGTAAACTGGTTAAAAACAGCAACAACCACAAAAATAAAATCTATCTATTCTGCAGAATGTGGCTACAAAGTGGAGAAAAATAGTTCTGCACTTAAAGGAAATATGTGATCACAATTTGTTTCTCTTTCTAGCTAAGTTGGACAGATTCACACATGTTACTCTAACGATACTAAATGAGTATTTCAATGATTGTTTCTTCCAATCTCTAATCAGAAATCCAATCTGTTCTTTTAGAAAAAGCTCCTGGCTTAAAATTTTTTAATCTTTGCAAAACTGTTTTATGCCCACATTGTTTTCTTTAATAGCTCCATCTTCTTAACTGCTAAAGTTTTATGTGTATTTATGCAAGGCTTGGAGTGCATTGTGCATTATGCATCCTGCTGTTAGCTTCGGGGCAACAGGGGCAGTGCTCTGTGAATACAAGGGCATCTATTGAAAGTTTGTGGATGATTCTGCATCTTTCCTCCAAATTAGTAATGGTTTTTCAAGCTGAAGAAAAAAGATCCAAGTGTGAAAAGAGGAAACATTATGAAAGGGAGACAAAAATAAAAATGTTTCCCTGGGCCTTCTGTTCCAAAATAAATCACCATTTATTTTATCTTGATTTAGATGTTTATCGCAGTCGGGTTTCAAATATTATTCTTCTGAGCCTACCTAGTAAACCCCAGAAGGTGAATCATTCCCAATCATCTCTCCTTCCTGGTACGAGCTACTAGAACCTCTTTTTTAAAACTTTCTACTTCGTGTCCTTGGTCCTCTCCTTGTCCCATAGTGTATCCTTAACACAGCTGCCAGAGTAATCTTACTAACATGCGAGGCAGATCTCTGCTTGAGCTTTCCTCAGCTTTCTGTCTTAGCCTACACCTCCCGAAGTGCTAAGAGCCCTTCCACAATCCTTACCCTCCTCCCCCTCTCTTCTCCTCTGCTCCGCTTCACTGTCCCTATTCCACCACATGGGGCATATTCCTGTCTCAGGGCCTTTGCACTGATTAGACCCCCTGCCAGCAAAGGTCTTTACCTACCAACCCTATGTGACTGATTCCCCACCTCTTTCAGGTATTTGCACAAATGTCACCATCTCTGTGATACCAACCTTGAAACTTTATTTAAATAGCCACCCCCACACTTATACTTTTGGCCTCCCAAACTCTGATCTTATTTTCTTTGCTTATTTATTTTGTTTGGTTTTTATTATTATTATTGATATTCCCTAGCTATATTTAAGATTCACGAGGACAAGAATCTTTAGATTCTGTTCACTGATATTCTCAGCACCTAGAACACTGCCCAGCACATACTGGGTACACAACATATTTGTTGAATCACATTGCTGAGTCTCTTGACACCTTCCCCACCTCCCTGGACTCCAGCACCAATCTTCCTGTTAAATCTTTTGCCAAACACACAATCTCACAGATAATAAAAGAAAGTAGTTAAAATCTGAATATCCTTATTTCATGCTATATTTCTGTTAAGTTGTAATTATTGGTTGATGACCATAATAATAGATAATGCAATGTATTTTTTCCAAATGAGCAACAAAGCACAAACCAATGTAAAATACAATTCACATTTTTAACCACTGTATTTCACCTGATAAGAACCAGAGGTCAACAATCCTTTTAAATAGTAGAATCCATCATCAATGGAGGCTAAGAAACCGGCCTTTAAAATACATGAATCAAACAGAATAAAGCTGGCACATTTTGCTCTACCATATATTTAAGCTTTCTGTTAATACTAACAATATCTGACATTTCTTTGGTTCTGAAAGAATTGTGCCATTGAGTCTTCTTGTCCTGTGCAAGGCAGCAGTCTTTCTTCACTGTCATCAATCGTCAGAGACCTGTCGGTGCTGGGATACTGATGACAGACCTGTATCCTTTTGCTTCCTCTGGGTATGTCAGTTTTATTTCCACATATTGTTGATTATGTAATTTTCATTTGTCTACATATTGGAGATGTTAAGGTAATATGATGTGCAGAATACCAAATTCTAACTTGTTACTCATTTGGGGACCTATAAGCATTGAAATAAACAGCAGTGGGATTTTCCGAAATCTTTTTTTGAACGTCCTGGCAATTTGTTGCTTGGTCCATTTACCTTCCAAGTCTCATGTAGTGGAGACAGCAATTCAGTTAAAAAATATCAATCTCAATTTCTTTCAGCCTATAAATTCTAGATTTTACTCCCAGACAAAAAGCACAGTCTTACCTCTTTAAGCAGGAACTCATTCTCCGTCTACTTCTGATTGGCATAGCCTTGCAGAGATATATCTCTCTCTACACTTCCTGAAGCAAATAATATGGCATTGTTGGAGAGCACACTAGAATTTTTCATGTCTCCTTTCAGTTGTCAACTTTAACATAATCATATCTTACATGCTTTCTACTGTCCCAATGATTTTCCCACTTACTATTCCTATGTAGCTTTATAACATCTTCTTACAGATTCTCCAAAAGTTATGGAAAAGAAACTAAGATGCAAAAAGGCCAATGATTTCCATAAGGTCAAACACAAGGCAATTGCATGTTAGGGACACAACCTTGATGCCCTGTTTTTAAAAGATTTACTCTAAATACCTCTCAGTAAACGTGCAGAGTCAGTCCTGTGATAAAGCGCGAGTTCAGTAAGAAACCTGAAATGCCCGCTGTGCTTCTATCTGCATTTATTTAATCTCGTCTCATGCATCTCCACTGTTACTTCTGGTTGTCCCCAGGCTTTCACATGCAGTCACAAGCTCACACCTTTCTGGTACAGAGATCATCTGCTAGCCTGCACCGAGTGACCCCATGTCCAGTGAGCTTGGCATCACCTCCTTGCGTGCTCAGCTAATGCTTCTCTAGGAGATCTACTTGCTGAACCTGCCATCTCCCAAAGCTGCTTCCCTTTGCTCCCCGTAGGCCACATTCTCTGCAGAAATGGGACAATGACCCTTTCTCCATGGCTTTGACCTAACCCATATCAAATGGGGAACAGAAGCCTCATTTTTTCCCCTCTTCTTGGTCTCCCTTTTATCTTACTCTAACATGAAAAGATGCTCAACATCACTAATCCTTAGGAAAATGCAAATCAAAATCACAATAAGATATCACTTCCCACTCACTGGGATGGTTGTTATTAAAAAAAACAAAAACAAAAAACCAAACAAACAAAAAAATAGTGCTGGGCAAGTTGTGAAGAAATTGGAACTCTAAAATGGTGGGAATCTAAAATTATGTAGACACTCTGGCAAAAAGTATGGTGGTTACTCAAACATTACACATAGATTACCATCTGATTCAGTGATTCCATTTCTGGTGACATATAAAACATAACTGAAAGCAGAGACTTGAACAGAAATTTGTATATTGATATTCATACCAGCATTATTCACAATCACCCAAAAAGTGCAAACAACATGAATGTCCCTCAGTGAGCAAATGGTTAAACAATGTGGCATGTATGTACAATGAAATATTTTGTAGCCTTAAATAAATCATGAAATGCTGATCTCTGCTGCACCATGGAAGACCCTCAAAGACATTATCCTAAATGGAATAAGCCAGACACAGAAGGACAAGTATTGCGTGAGTCCACTCGTACCAGAGTGGTGCCCAGAGTGGTCGAATCATAGCGATGAGAAGTAGAATGGTGATGACTAGGGATGGTGGGCTGGTGGGGCAATGGGGAAGTGAGTATTTAACGAGTAAAGAATTTGAGTTTTGGAAGATAAAAAACACTCTGGTGATGGGTATTGATGGTTGCACCACACTGTGGATGCATTTAATGTCCCTAAACTGTGTACCTAATAGTGGTCAACACGGTAAACTTTGTTATGTATATTTTACCAAAGTTAAAAATTAATTAGGAACACTCAAACGAATGCATTTTCTGACTGGTCACCGTTGTGTTGTGCACTTTAGTTTCCATTTGTTCAAAATTCTTTAGCACGGCCGACGAGCCCCTGTGCGCTCAAGTCCGCCTCACCCTGTGTCCCTTTCAGCTCCCCTCTGTCTCAGGCGTCTTCATGCGGGCACTGCGCGTATCTCCCGTTTGTCATCTCCCTTCCTCTGGAGGAACTACTCCGCAGCATTTGGACTTTTGGACTTTGACTAGAAATGCAATATAAACATATAAAACTTTTTTGAAAATTTACAAAAATCTATGTAACATCATTAACTATGTTTGCAATTTGTTTTTTATACACTACTTTATGTTCTTTAGCTTTATCCGGGGCTGAGATTCTTCATTTATTTTAACTACTATATAGACTTTTATTGCGGTGATACACTAGAGTTAATTTATTCATCTCCATCCTGAGGGAAATTCACTTATTTTCCCTCCAATTTATTCTTGTTTCCAGGTGAAGATCTGAAAGAGTTCGTCTAAAGCACCGTACGTAGAAACAAAATTGATGGATTTTAGAAAGAGATATGAGCATCTTCAACTTTATTATTTTGTCAAATTGAGTTTTGTGGTAGCTACAGTTCACAATCTCTTGAGCAACATGTAAAAATACTTATTTCATGCATTTTTGCCAGCAACTAGCATTAACAATTTTTAAAACACTCTTTAACCTTAAAGAAGATAAATTATGTGTTAGTCACTCTAATTAACATTATACTGATTAATAGTGATATAGAGCATCTTTTAATATGTGCATTTACCTTTTCGATTCTTCTTATGTAAATTGGTTGCTCAAAATCTTGCTCCATTTTGTAATTCTGTTGATTTGTCTTTATTAAATTTTAGAAGTGTTTTGTATATTCTGGTTAAAAATGCTTTACTGCTTGCATATGTAAATATCTTGAAAAATCTGTCACTTGTATTTCTACTGTTTATAACACTTTTGCTAGAAATAGTTTTAAAAGTTTAATCTATACACATTTGTATGTATCTTTACATATAGTTTGTGTTTACTGGTTTCTTTAAGAAAGCTTTCTGTATGCTAAGTTCACAGTATTTTGTTATATTTGTGTAAAAGTGTGAAAATTTGAATATTGTGTATAGCATGAGGTAGTAAAATTTTTTTTCCACATGAAGATCCAATTGTCACAAAGCCATTTGTAAGTGGCCCACACTCTCCTCTAACGTGAGATACTCCTACCTTAGTGAACTGATTCCCAAATATCCACAGGGTTGTATCGAGGTTCTCTACTGCATCTCTTTGGTCTGTTCATCTAGCTCTATGATATATCATGGTGTGAATCTAATACTTCATCATAAAATACAATATATTTTACCAGTTTGATTAGCTACTCTTTATCAAGTCATAGAAATTCTGTTCTAGTACAATGTTTGTTAATACTTTTTGCCACAGATGGATGTTAGATTCTATAAAGAAAACTTTTTTCTCTCTCGTGTATTTGTTTTCCTCTCTAATTTGATAATGTAATGAATTGCTTTAATAGATTTTTAAAATTAAGTCATCCTTGCAGTCTGAGATAAATGGTTCTTGGATTACTTTTAATACATTGCTGAATTAAAATTTTCACTATTTTATTTAGATTTATTACATCTGCATTTATACATAAAACTGGTGCATAATTTTGGTTGCTTGGAAAATATTAGGCCTTGTCCTAGTCAGATTTGGAATCAGAATAACATTAGTATTATAAAATGATCTGAGAAGCCTTCTAATACAGAGCAGGATTATTGGTTTCTTGGAGATTTCACAGAATTTCATGAGCCTGGTGGGTATTTTTGATAGGAGACAGTGGGTGGGAAAATTGTGAACTAGGTCTTCAACTTCTAGAGGTTTTTTTTACTTTTTTTTTTTTAAAATATACCTTTATTGATTTCAGAGAGAGGAAAGGAGAGGGAGAGAGAGAGAGAAACATCAGTGATGAAAGAGTCATTGATCAGCTGCCTCCTGCCCGCTCCCCACTGGGGATCGAGCCTGCAACCCAGGCATGTGCCCTGACCGGGAATCGAACCCGGATCTCCTGGATCCTAGGTCGACGCTCAACTGCTGAGCCACGCCCGGCCAGGCATTTTTTAAAATGTTTCCATCAAATTTTAAGTTGATAAAAAATTATATTCTTAACAAGCACAAGTAGGAGGAATACCATCCTCACCTTTCTTGTCTTTAGCAGCTTTGGGCCCGGCTGGTCAGTCCCCCTCCAGGCTCCTGGGCCCTGTCTGCTGCTTTCCCTCCAGCTCCCCGGCTGCCCTGTGCAATCTCCATTCAGGTTCCTTCTCATCTGCCTGACTTCAGACGGAGCATCCCAGTGATCAGCCCGTGTACTTTTTCAGTCCACACTCATTTCCAGGCGATTTCTTCTGGCCTCATGCTGTTGTATCTCTTGCTCAGATCTTTTTCCCTGAACCCCAGAACCATATATCCAACAGGCTACCTTAAATCTCTACCTGGATGTTCATAAACATCTCAGAGGTAAAATGTTCAAGCTTGTGCCCTGATTTCACCTATCACTCCTTCAGTTGATAGTAATTCCACATTGATTTCAGCCTTGGGGAGAGACCCTGAGCCAGAGGACCCAGCTAGGCCCCACCTAGATCCCTGATGTACAGAAACTGTGACATGATTAATGTTTGTCGTTGTAAGTTACTATGTTTGGCATGTTTTATATAGCGATAGATGACTACTACAAAAGTATATTCCGTATTTTTTTCTATTCTTTGAAGGAACTTGTCTAAGTTGGATAGTTTTTCTTTGTTAAGAATTTTATAGGATTTATGTGTGAAGCCATCTGTCCCAGATCTTTCTTTATGGGAAGGCTTGTAATTATAGTTTCAAAATTTCTTTAATAGTCATATTAACTATTTATCCTAGTGACAGATCTAGTGAGTTTCATTTTGTGATATGTGTCACATGCTTAGTAAGCATAGCTGTTGAATGAAAGCAAAAATGACGTACTTGTTAAAAACATGATGATGGTCTTAAGGACACTGTGTCATACATGGAAGAAGATCAGACTGGTGTAGAAGAGCATGGCTTTCCCAACTTTCTTAAACCGCAAATCCTTTTTCCTTCTAGCCATAGCACAACTGTAAGAATACACAGCTGTGCTGGTCAGGGTTCTCAAGAACCTGAGCCACTAGGAGATCGATAGATAAATACATTTTAAAATATATATAGTACAAATATATTAAAAATCTACAAATACACATTTATAAATATATTTTTTATATATTATTATATTATATTATGTTATATTATATTAATTATTAATTAATAAAATTAATACTATACTATACTATATATACTATATATACTATAGTATATATACTATATATACTATATTATTATTAATTAATAATACTATATTATTAATTATTATTAATAGTATACTATATATACTATATTATTATTAATTTTATTATTAATTATATGATATACTATATAATATATACTATATTAATTATACATATAGCTTCTTATAAGGACGTTATTCACATGATTGTTCGGTAGATCCCAAGATCTGCTGGGTGAGTCAGTGAGCTGGAGGCTCAGGAGAACCAACAGCTCAGTTCCAGTCGCGTCCAAAAGCCTGAGACGCAGGGGAGACAATGGTGGAGCTCCAGTTTGAGGGCAGAATGCTCAAGACGCCCCAAAAGACAACGTTTCAGCCTGAATCTGGAGGGAGGAGAGAGCCGACGCCCCAGTTTGAAGGCCGTCAGGCAGGAAGGTTTGTTGGCTCCTGGGGGAGGTCTTCCCCCGCCTTCTCATTTGATTCAGGCCTCCCAGCGATGGCTGGGGTCCGCCCCCGTTGAGGGGAGCCCTCTGCTTCACAGGCCTGCTGATGGAAATGCTGATGCCTGAACACCCCCCAGGAACACCCAGAGAAATGGTAGAGCAAGTGTCTGGGTGCCTCAGAGCCATATCAAGTGGACCCATGAAAGGAACGGCCAGGGCTGCTTGTTGCAATCTCCATTTCAGCTCTACGGTGTCACAGCCAGACAACATAGCTCCAAAATCAGAAATGGACTTTTTTGCTTTAATTGTTCCAATGATTGTGGTTTTTCCTCTCCTCAGAGTTTTCATGGATACTTTAATGGGAATACTGCCATGTAATACTACTTGATTCTAAATGCAACCAGGAGACTGAATTGGCACTTAACAAATATTTTTAAAAAACATTTTAATATATTATATTCTGATAAAAAAAGTAAGTGTTGAAAGCAGTAAAACATTTATGATACAGTCCTTGTTAATATAATAGTACAACCACTACATTCTATTTGGTCTCTTAATTTTGTGTCATTTATCAAAAGTCTAAAGTAAGTATAAAGTGTCTCATTTATTAAGAAGGGATTGCAAAGGACCATGAAGAGTAGATCTATGGGTATTTTCTTTTCTTCTTTTTTTCGTTAATCCTCACATGAGGATATGTTTCCATTGATATTTAAAGAGAGTGAGGGAGAAACAAACATCGGTGTGAGAGACACATCGAGTGCTTGCCTCCTGCATGCACTGACCAGGGTCGGGGATGAACCTGCAACCCAGGTGTGTGCCCTTTCTGGGAATCGAACCCACGACCCTACAGTCAGCAGGCTGATGCTCTAACCACTGGGCAAAACCGGCCAGGGTCCTTTGGGTATTTTCTAATTGTAACTTTGAGTATTTCTCTAACTGTATAATTTTTAAAATTTAGTTTAAATCAGCATCATCTTATTTGTAAGGATTTTGACACAAAAGAAACAGTAAGCAGCCAGTGTGCAGACTTACAGGATTACTTCTATAAAACGCCTTTTAAATAAATGCCTTTCTGCAATTCAGAGGATCCTTGATACTTTAAATAGACGTTTGGTAAACACTTCACTGCCTAAGAAGTAACTGAAGCCGCCCAGCATATTTTATCTTAGCCTCCTGAGCGCAGTAAATTCTTTCTTTATCAGTAAAGAAAACGGATAAAGTCAGATAGGACACTGCCTAAGTAAATAGCCTTGAACAGTAAGTACTCACAAGACCGGAGGGAAAATACCAGCAAATGATCACCTGTCAGATTCCAACAAGTTTCCTACCTAGAAGGTCTTTGCTTACTTTCATTTCTAATAGCATATGACCCTTTATCTCATAGTATTTCTGCAGGAAAATCAGTTCAGTACCTAAAGGAAAGATACTGATCAAAGTTAGGCAAAAATACTGTAATTATAAACTATAAATTACTAGAAACCCCATGTTTCTTCTTCTCTAAAGAAAATGCCATATGCCCTGACTGGTGTGGCTTAGTTGGTTGGGCCATGTCCTGTGCACCAAAAGATTGTCAGTTTGATTCCTGGTCTGGGCACATGCTGGGGTTTCAGGTTTGATCTCTGGTAGGGGTCATGCAGGAGGCATGTTTTGCTCTCACGTTGATGTTTCTCTCTCTCGAAAAATTAATCAACTCTCTTTAAATAAATAAATAAGAAAATGTCATAATTTTAGTTTGTGTACTAAATGATGAGAATTTTTGTAAGTTATGACCTAATAATTTTCTCTCATATATTAGAAAGCTTAATAGAAATCTCAAGAATAAGAATACAGTGTTTTTAGAAGAAATTACTACTATATTTATTTTCACGAACCTTTGAAGTCACCAAAGAAAAGGGAAGGACAGGATGCTGACGTCAAGATGCTGGTGTTAATGGGTAGCAAAGGGACAGTGCCACACTATTTTCCCAGGTGAGAATCTTAAATGGTACTTCAGCACAGTGGACCTTAGCTTTTGGTGAGTGTAAAAATTACTTCAGAAGTCTGTGTGGAGTGCCGTTGATGAGTTCTTTGGACATAGCAGTCAGTCTAAAAGATAAAGTATAACTCTTTCTTCTTCCACTCCTTCCCATTGCAACCGTGACAACAGTGGGCCCTCAGATATAAACACACACAAACACCCAACATATCGGGACATGCTTCTTGGTCCAAAGATTTGGATCGAAGGTCTCTTCCAGACAGGGTGCTGCAGCTTTGGGATTCCTTGGTAAAGAGGCAACGTGAAATCAGTATGCAGACCAGTGACTATGTATCTAGCGAGTTTAAGACTTCTCGCACTTGGTCAACAGAGTTAACACAAAAAGATCTCTCTGTATAGATAAGTTATTATCATTATCATAAAAGACTATGTCATTCACCTGTTTAAAATCACTCATTTCTTTCCATTATTTCAGTTTAACCTAATTCATTTCATGGTAAGAGCAGAGAACTTTCCCTTGGGCTAAGTTGGTCTTTTCTATCTAAAGTCCTATAGTCCTTTAAAGCATCTTGGTACACTCACAATTCCTGGTTTCGGTACACTTTATACATCACTAAGACTAATTTTATTTTATTTTTTTGTGATTATAATAATACAGCTACATGATAAAAGAATCAAATAGAACTGGGGATTTATTCAGAAATGTGAGTTTCCCATCTCATCCGTTCTCAGACTTATTGCCTAGAGAGTTATTGTACACGAAGTTTCGTGTACTCATTTATTTTTGTCCTTCTGGAAGGCATCCCCATCATTCACAATCTTATGCTTTCACTTCCATTTCTTGATTTATCAATTTTGAATCATATTATTACCCTCATGATGTGAAAAAATATTTAATTTTACTTATACTGCTACTTTATCCCACTATTCTCTTCCCAATGTTTCATTTTTATACAATGAATTTAAATATAGGTTATCAATAGTCATATACCTGGGGTACTATACAAATATTCTTAACTTCAAATTCAAATGCCCATCCACCTTTATATAAACAATCAATTGCCTAAAATCATGCTACACATTCATTTGCAAGGTATTCATGAAGAGATTTTTAAAAAGTCTTTTGTTCAATTTCTCATTGCATATTTTCCCTCCATTATATCGGGCTAAAAGTCTATTTCCTTTCTTTAAAAAAAAAACATTCATTTCAGAGCCGATGACTCCCAGATCTTTCCTTCACTGTTATGCTTTGCTATGTTGGCTCTTTCTTGCATTTCTTGTCTTCAGTTTTCTTGACTTATTTTCTCCTTTGCTAGAGAAGTCCCTCTAATAACTTGTAAAATAAATGGTTAATAGAAGATAAACTATCTAAATTCCTGAATGTCTGAATATGTTGTTTCACCTGATTGATAATTTGGCAGTATATAGAACTCTACACAGATAATTATTGTCCCACAAAATACTAAAACTCTATTTTTCATCGTCATATAGTATTCCCTGTTGCAGACAAAAAGTTTGATGTCACTCTGGTTTTCATTCCTCTGTTTTTTGGTTATTTGCTGCCCCATGTTGGAAGCATTTATCACCTTTTTATTGCTGCTTTGGTGAAATTCAAGATTATGTAAGTTTATCAGTGGCCATTCCCCCACTCTCCCCCATTGTGCTAAATGGTTATTTGGTGAGCTTTTCCAACCAGGAGACAATGTCATGCCCTTCTCCAGTTCTAGAAAATAGTTGTGTAATATTTTGGTGGTTATTTTTTTTTAACTACAACTTTTCTCTTTACATTTTCAGTCTACATGTCCTTTTGTTCCACATGACAAGAATATGTATTTTCAAAATGAAATGGAATTTATCCACTTGAATTAACTTCTCCAAAAGAAACCTTAGGTTTTTTTTCAAGCCAAATTAATTAGAAAGAAATTCTAGTTCTTTTTGGGTGGCATGTTTGTTTTTTCAGAAAACAAATATTATTCACTTGTAGTTTCAGAGTAAGGGTGAGGCAAGAACTATGGGGGCTGACTGTCACAGTTGTCTTCCTCACTTTTTTTTTCAGAGTATTAATGTTTTTTTAGTTCCCTCTCAGTGCCCATGGATACAATATTCTTACGAGCCCTAACCTGGAACTATTCAAATAATTCAAATACTTAAATATAGAATGAACAAGAAAAAATTATACCATATTGACACAATATATTACTATATAGCGTAACATTGGACATAAAAAAAAAAACACCAGACATAAAACAGTATATAGTATGAGATTCCATGAACATATATTTTACTTAAACTGTAAAAGTATGGTAATTGGAAAAATTTATGTCTGCTATTAGAAAAACAGCATACTTGGGGGGGAAATGAGGCCTCATCTGAGGATAAGTAATATGCTATTTATTGCCCAGTCAGCGTGGCTCAGTGGTTGAACATCAACCTATGAACCAGAAGGTCACTGTTCCATTCCCGGTCAGGGCACATGTGGGGGTTGTGGGCTTGATCCCCAGCAGAGGGCATGCAGGAGGCAGCTGATCAATGACTCATCATTGATGTTTCTATCTCTCCCTTCTCTCTCTGAAATCAATAAAAACATATTTTGAAAAAAACAGGGTTGAGTATGTAAAAATATGGTGATATTATCTGTACACTTGTCTATATGTTAATGATTCTTCAATAAAATGTTACAAAAATAATAATGTAGTGAAGGCTGGGAAGAGAATGAGAAGGTTAAGGATGGAGCAAATTTGATTATATACTGAAAATTGTTGAAATGCTTGATAGGTGCATAAGAGTTTATCCTATTATTTTCCCTTCTTCTGTGTCTGAAATTTTTCTTTTAAGATGGTAGAGGGAAAAAAAGAAAGAACGCTTCCTTTCTTTCTTTCTTTCTTTCTTTCTTTCTTTCTTTCTTTCTTTCTTTCTTTCTTTCTTTCTTTCTTTCTCTTTCTTTCTTCTTTCTTTCTTTTTCTTTCTTTCCTTTCTTTTTCTTTCTTTCCTGGATATATGTCTGGAGTTAAACACCATCAAAAAATTACCTCTGGAAAAGTTAACATGTTTAATCATGATGTTTATTGATATATTCCAATTGCCTAGAACAGGTCATGACACATAGTAGTCACTCAAGAAATACTTGGTAAACAGAATAATGATTGACTCTGGAAGGTCACATTGTTAAGGTAATTGCATCGTGACAATAAAGCTCTAAGGAGATTTGGGTTGTGTTGTGTACCTCAAGAAAAGTTAAAATCTGGCTTTCATTTATTCTCGCTCTACATTCTTCCCCATAGAATTAGAAATCTAATTCACTTCCTTAAGTAAAAATAAGCTCCCTGTTATGTAGGCAATAATAGTTGTCTTCTTTGTGAAACAAATGCCTGAGCTTTATAATCCTACCTAAGCCACTCATTTCTTTGTGCTTTTTTCTATCACAAACATGAGCCCTTTCACTCCAAGGAGTATATTTTATCTAAAAGTACTATGAGTTATCAGGTCCCAGGGATGAGAGCAGATTTGAATTTCCATAGTATTTGATTTTCTTAAGATGACAGAATCAGCTTTTGGAAATCAGCTAATGAATAATAATTACATTATTTTGTGCAAAACCAACTTTGGTTAAATATATAACTTTTCAAATTTCTTATTTCTCACAAAATAACCAATAAACTCATGGTTTTTTAAAAAGTATTAATAATAAATCCTCCAAAATAGCAAATTGCTCTAGGAAATATTTGTAATTTACTTACACTTCAGTTGATCCTGTGATTTAGAACTATGGCTATAAGTTCTAGTTCAAGTACATTTCAAATCAATTGCTTAGTTTCACTTCCTTTATTATGTGCCTTAATTCACGTCCCTCATAAATGTGAATAAATTATATCCAGGTTATGATAATTTGTAAATATTAATAAAAAGATTTAAAAGAATAGATTTAAAAGAATGCAACTATAAACTTGTCGAAGTGATACCATTGTAATTAGCTAGTTATTAATAACTGTAAAGTAGCAAAAGGAAGGCCATGTCATTTGGGAAGCTTCACCAGGAAGCTGCAACTTCCCACTCCCCAGGGAACCACCAGTCCATTCCCTGCAAAACACTAGGGATGGGCCTCAACAAAAGGGGGATGGGAACATGTGCAGTAAAGTTGGGGTGATATAGGTGATGCCATTGTAATAACCTGGCTATTAGTTAACAGGAAAGGGGAAAAGGGAAGTCTAGATAATATAAGCATGCCATTTATACAGCTTTGCCAAAAAGCTGCATTTACCACTCCAAGTCTATTCCCTGCTCATTCATGAGGGAAGGGAATGGACAAAGGCAGTTTAGATGCATGCTTACTAGTGGTCTGAGTAATGTGGGAAGGTGCTTGCCCATCAATCACACCAGGAAACAGGTAAGTGGCCAGAATAGGCATGGTCACTGCAAGTGCATGAAACCTGAATATTTTAATTTCCAAACAAAGAATCCCCCCCCCCTCCCCAACACACACATGTTGGGCCATCTTGGGACTCCTGTTGCAGGGGGGTCACTCACCTGTACCCACATGGCTCACAGACATATGGGACTCCCACAATGGATTAATGATGGACTAAACCTGGACTGAATGCTAAACTACACCCGGCTGCAACATGGAATGGAAGCTCTGGATACTGGCCTTGTTTCTGGCTTTGCTGGAACCCCAGCTGCATCTCTTTCATGACTGGTTTAGGGGGAGGGGAACTTTGAAACCTGAGAGATGTAGCCTCACACAAATACAGCCTTTTTCCACATCTCATCCTCCCATGGGGACTTCTGAAAATTCTTATTTCAGGTACCTCAAGAGCCTCCACCTTGCTCCCAGGAGCAACCGGGAAGTTTGGTTCTCCAGTAACATAGAGAAGGTATTTACCTATCACTAACCCAGGGAACCGTGAATTGGCTAGAGAGGGGAGGGCCAATGCAAGCCTGCAAAATTTGGGAATACATAATCCCCTAGACAAAGAAGCTTGCTTGCTTGGTTCTCTGGTTTCTTTGGCTTTATTCCTGCCTGTATTCCCTCCATAACCATGTGGCCCTGTGGACCTCACATGCAATGGACTGATGGACTGCAGCAGGGAACACAAATTAAGCTCGCCTGATGCTATATTTGGACTGTGCAGACATGGAATGGAAACTCTGGGCAACAGCTTTAATTCTAGCCCTATTGATGCCACAGCTATAGTTCTTTTAATGTGGAATGAAGGGAAATGAGACCTTGGAAACTCAGGGGCGTAATTCCATAGGAATAAAGCTTTCTACAATATCTCTTTTCCTGTGTGATTCCCAGAAATTTTTTTTTTTTTTTTTTTAGGATATTGCAAGTAGCCCACTCCCACCAGCAACCAGTGGGGGGCAAAGAGAGCTCCTCACCAACAACAAAAGTTTCAAGTTTATTTATTTAGGTTGCTTTGGATATAATGTATATAGTATTTACATCATGCTGACATAAATAATTACCTAACAAAACAGTTGATTAAGACCCAAACAGTGGATTTTGAGTGCTCTCCCTTTCAAATCAAGCTATTAAAAGAGACCTGGCAACTCATTATCTAGAATTAAACTGTAAACTATAAAATATCTTTACTGGTTTTAAAATAAGAATAAAATATAAGAAGATTATTAAATATTAAAAGCTGCTTTAAATAAATAACTGCTTTAAAATAAATATCTAAAATTTGAAAATTTACTTTCCAAGAGCTTATTTTCCATTCATGATAATGTACAACAAAGAAGTTTACATAATAAAGATTTCATTTGTGTATGTTTCCAAGAAACATTCTAGACTGATTACAGAATATTTGTCTAACAATAATTAGTAGTGGAATTTTATCAACTACCTTAAATACAACCTGTCTTATAGTGGACATGCTTAGTCAGAGGGTATGTTTTGCATCCCTTATAAAATAGGAAATGTGAGGCAGTGACTTAAAGGAAGATTTGAAGCCTGGTTCCATCTTCACACCACTTCTAGTGTTCCTCCCTCCAATCTATTCTTCAAACTGCAGTAGAGAAATTGAGTTTTCTAAAATATGAATTTGATTAAATTACAATCCTACTTTAAATCCTTTATTGACTTCGTACTTCCCTTAGGATAAGTCCCTAATCATTTCCTAAGCCTTTTATGCTCTGTCCTCTGAAAACTCCTGCAATATTATTTTTGAGGATGACCTTCCTCATATTCTACTACTATTCTTGGTATATGCCATACTCTCTTGTCTTCAGTGTACTCACTCTTTTTTGCCTGATTTTCCACACAATTCTACCAAGGGTAGCTTCTCAAATTCCAATTCACTTTTCCTATAAGACCTCCTTAACTGTTGAATACTAAATTAATATCCCCTCTTATAGGATTCTATAGCACAATGTTTCTAGTAATTATTGAGCTTATCTTTTTGTGCCGCAGTTGCCTGTTTACTTGTCTGTCTCCATGATTTCTCTAGAAACTTCCTTTTGAGAGTATGGATTATCTTTTTTTTTGCAATCATATGCAAAGTATTTTTTTGGCTCATAGTAAGTTCTAAATAAATATTTGTAGAGATAAATAAAAGAATTATGAGAAATAAGGTTATCCCTAATTTAAGTCCTGAAAACAATGGTTATAAATAGTACAAATATAGTCCTATATTATTGTAAATGTTCCTCATCCTGAAAATTTACACTCCAGGTAGAACATAGTTCTTCAAGTTAAACTTATATTACCCAGTTCTCCAGTTCTTAGAATTTGCATACTGGCCTTTTAAATGTATTTCTCCTTCCATTTGATCTTGTTATTAAACAACTTATATGAACAACTGAGTTTCTCAAAATTCCCCCTTAAAGAGATAGAAACAAGAAATATTTAACCAGCTACAGTTACATTTGAGAAAGATAAATGATGCATCACACTCGCTGGCCTGTTCTGTTTTCCATTCCAAATCACATAGTTGTTTGCAACTTGAGTATTTGTCATTTTTATTTTAATATTTGCAGATGTCAAATACAACTTGGATCTCTGACCAGCAAATAGTTTATGGCTGGAGATTTCTTTTAGATGAACAAAACTCCCTCCTGTGTATATAGCTAGCCGTGAAGAAGCCAGTTCTGACCAAACACAACACTGAAGTTTCCCGTCATAGATGGTGTGCTAAACAGAAAATAGCTGATGCATGAATGGAGGGCGTTAGTGCATCAACAAATTGAACTTGTTGTAGGGAAAGAATTGTCTGTATAACTGCTATTTAAAGTGCCTCTCCCTGACAAGATCCAATCGTGTCAAGAAACTAAATAAATAAGCTTAAATTCAAAGACTCAAAGAAAAGTAGAAAAGGCTACAGAAATTGTCCAGCCAGAATTCTGTACAGAACAAGGCTTGTTTGGGCTTCCAAGAATATTTCAGAGGATCCATATAACACTATCCATGATCTTTTGGTGACTATGGTATTTCATGAATGGCCAAGATTGTGTTCCCTAGAGTTAAGGCAAATTTGTACTCAAGAGCTAAAATCCTATTTTCTTTGAGGTGACCATATTTAAAATAAACGAAGACCAACCAAACAAACAGATATCTTTTAAGAACTATCTACTTGATTTAAGATACATTAAATATAGCATGCTTTGACTTCTATGATACCTAATTTTTCTTCCCTTTCTCATTCCTGTAATGAAGACTCTGAGTCCACTTTTTAGGTTGTCTGCAGACAGATTTCAAGCCCCATCTAAGCAAAGGGATAAGACAGGCCGAATGGGCTTTTTCTCTGGTGCCAGTGGGAAGTTCAAACCACACAAGCTCTTATTTGTGGCAGAAGCCTCACCCTAGCCCCACCCCCTGACCACCATATGAATCCAGGCCATTCCCCTTCCCTGGTTATCTTCCCTGGCTATTTCAGGTCTGCTTGAGAAGCCTCTGTTTTCCTCCGTATGCCTCAGTATGTGAGTTTTAAAGCTTTTCATACCTTCTTGACACTTGTATGACTATATGAATTAATATCCATACTGAATTTTGAGCGACCACATTGTCTATAAATAGAAGTCAAAGTACAAAATAATGAAAGTCAAACACAGTCTATAGAATGTGTTTCAAATATGAGTGAGAAAGGAAGAAAATAAAGTTACAAAAAAAACCCCAAAACAAACCCATACGGGCTAAACCCTCTTTAGAAATAAAATGTGTCACACAGATCCAAAATAAAATATATCTGTGCATTTCATTACCAAATAATGTAAATACTAGTGAGGACAGTATAATATGCAGGGACTGTCAATTAGTTTATATTCAAAAGTGTAAGATATATAAAAAGAACTGAAGCAGGCACACTGCACAACTACATTTATTTTAAATGCTGAGGAAATATTAAAATAAAGGTATACTTCACCATGGGAAGGAAACATTACTGGAAAGTTATTTATAAAGTATTATAGTATCATATTCTAACAATTTTTCTCATTGAATTCCAGTACAAATAGAAGATATGTTCTACAGAAGGAAATGAAGTCACCAACATACTTATTTAAAAATTATTTTAAAAGAACGAATTCAAGATAAAAAAGTTAATAACCTTCTCAAGCTGAATAATACTTTTAAAAGTTAACTATAGTAAGGTATAATAAAATGCACACACTAAATGAACAGTGTGATGAGTTTTAACATTCGTTTACATCATCCAGAAAGTATGTATGTCCCTTTGCAGTCAATCTATCTCCTAACTTCCTCCTAGAAAATCACAGATCTGGACATATGAGATGTAACAAGTATTTTTGCTTTAATGATTAAAAATGCTATGAATATTTATCTGCAGGTTTTTAATTGCAAAGTCATAATTTTTTTCTTAACTTTTCTTCTAAAAGTTTTATCAATTACAAATTAATTTTCTATATAGTAAAATGTAGCAGTAAATATTCATTATTTTTTCTTTCAGAAATCCGGTTTTCAACATCATTTGTAGAAAAACATAAACATTAGCCATTGAATTATCTTGTTGCCTTTTTAGAAAACAAAATGAGTATATATATGTATGTGTGTCTATTTATGGACTTTATTTTGTTTTATTGATCTTTGTGCTTATACTTACCCAAATATAATACAGTTTTAATCAGTGAAGCTTTTTAAAAATCTTTGAAATATGTTTTTTTCTTCAAAATTGATTTAGCTATTCTAGATACATTTTAAAAGCAATTCCAATTTCTACAAAAAAACTTTCTAAGATTTTAACTGACAGTGTATTCAATCTATGGATCAATGTGAAGAGAATGAATATTTTAATAATACTAAATTTTTCAATTCACAAACATGGTGTAAATTACCATTTAGTTAGTGCTTCAGTAATTTTTCTTAGCAACTTTCTGTAGTTTTCAGTGAGAATATCTTGGTCAATTTTCTTTAAATTCTTTCTTAAATATTTATTGTATATGCTCTTATAAATAAAAAATGTTACATTTACCTAATAATTATTGAAGCTTTTTTATAGATCACTTAGGATTTTCTACATAAACAATCATGCCATGTATAAGTAGAAAGTTATTTTTTTTCTTTTTTCATTTTATCTTTAATTCACTTATTGACATATATATTTTTAAATACATCTTTATTGATTTCAGAGACCGGAAGGGAGAGAGAGAGAGATAGAAATATCAATGATAAGAGAGTCATTGATCGGCTGCCTCCTGCATGCCCCCAACTGGGAATCGAACAGCGATCTCCTGGATCCTAGGTCAATGCTCAACCGCTGAGCCACACCCTGCAGGGCCACCTATTGTTATCTTATTCTGTTACCTATAACCAACAGCACACATTTGAATAGAAGAGGTAGAGAATAGACATCCTCTACTTTTTCCAAATTTTAGGGAGAAAGCTTTTACCTTTAACCATGAAGTATAATATCATTGGTAGGCTTTTTATATATGTCCTTTACCAGATTAAGAAAATTTCAAACTATTCCTTGTCTAGTGTATTTGTGAAAGATGAAATTGTGCTTTGTCAAATGCTTTCTTTGCATTCATTGAGCTGATCCTATGATTTGTCTCCTTTATTCTCTTAATATGGGGAATTGCATTGATTGTTTTTTGAATATTGAAATTCCTTTTGCCTTCTTTGGATTCCCTTCTCCTTTTAGTAATGATACATTAGCTTTTTCTATATTGCTGTGCTAAAATTTTATTGAGGATTTTTGCACCTATGTTGATGAAAGATATTAGTTTTATCAAGATTTCAAGAAGTGAATTGATGGCATGGATAAATTTCTCTGTTGTCTAGTTCATAATTGGATCTTATACTTTTAGCTTGTTAAAGTGGAAATTTACATCATTGATTTCTCTTGTCCAATGACTTCTCCAGATGTACACCAGAAAAAAGTTTTATATGTCATATTTTTAATATCCTATATGTCAAAATATTATTTCTGTTGTAATTTTTTCTCTGATACATGAGCTACTTAATAGAATTTAACCGAATCCCCAATACTAGGGGATTTTACACTTAGTATTTTGTTATTTATTTATAATTTTACCCATTGTGGTCAGAGAATACAAAATGCATGATTTCTAGTATTTATTTCTTTTTCAAGATCAGTGGAACTGATAGTGGGGAAAGGCATGTAACAAGAACAGAGCTGCGGCTGTTTAACAATTACTCACCTTACTAACTATAGATGAGAGGTTTTTTACAGACCCTGGGAAACTAGGGGATGAAACATAAGATGCTTTGGTGGGTCCATTACTCAGAAAAGAAATACATTTTGAGAACAGACCAAGGACAGGATACGCTTTGATTTGGTTGCTGTGCCTGGACCCTGACCCCGTCCGGGAGTTTGCCCCAAGAACGCTGACCATTCTTTGGTCCCAGGAAAGGGCTGAGCTGTTTGTAGCATCATGGAAAATTAGTTACCTGGTTGTTGGGCTTTGAGCTCCTGAAGGCAGGACTGCAGACCCTCCTCTCCCCTTTCACTGTTACACTGGTAGCTGCAGCTGCTTGTAGTTATTTTCTCCCTCACTGTATAATCAACTGGGCCAGGGGCGTCAGAGCAGAATATCCAGGGTGACCGACTGCTCTCCCATTTTTCTGGCAGTAATGGAATAAACGCTCACATATGATTCAACCCTGTCTTTGCTTAATTTGGCTCAAGAAGTGACAGGCAGCCTTGGACCCCTCGTGTCTGGTTTCAGAAACCATGGAAATCCCAAGGTGTTTCTTAATGTCTCTACCTTGCAAGACTCCAACTCCAGCTCAGTCTCCCCTATGGATTTTGTTGAAGTTTTTCTTAAGACAAGCCTAAAGTAAACTTTCTTCTATGACATGGGTGTTACTCCTAAAGCATGGGTTTTTGTTTTTGTGTTTTTTTTCCGTTGTCTTAGATGCACGATCTTGCTGTTAAAATGATTTCTTTATTCTGGCTAAATCAGAATTCTACCATCTCCCAGCACTGCTCAATCTCTGTTCTGTTTTTGGCTCCATAGCAGCCTTGTATAATCTCACTCTCTGCATGTGTGGCTCTACCTTTAGTAAATAATTCATCTGGATCTTTCTCACATGGTTCTACACACTTCCCCATGCAGTCTATTGCCCTCCAATGCCCTGCTCATCAGATTCCAGCCACTTCACTGGCCTTGAACTCTACTGTCCTAAACTCAGTGGACCCACCGTGTCTTCTTGTACTCTAGCTATCAATACTACATTCAAGAAATTGTCCTTATACAGAGAGGCAGGGAGAAAGTGAGTTTCATCTCATGAGTTTCACTTTTTTAATAGATCACAGTCTTGCTCTGCCTGTTCCCTAAGGCTTGAAACCTTTACTTCATGTATTTCTCCATTCTCTAGATTTTTTTGTTCATTTAAATAAGAAGTTTAGTCCAGTGCCATTTACTCCATCAAGGCCAAAAGTAAAAGCCTGCTTAATTTAGTTTTTTGGATTAATGTCTCCCATCAGTTCCAATTTTCTTTAAAATCTTTAAAAATTCATTTTATCTGTAGTTGTATCTCCTTAATTCACTTCTTAATAAAAATTATTTGAAGTTGAAAATGTACGTATTTTTCTAATTTGAAATGAACCACAATCTTTTTTCAGCAATTCTAAAGTTTAGCATTCTATATGATAAATCCTTTAAAGTAATACCTGTGCATTTTGTCTGGTTTAGCTCTCCATAAGTCAACTACAAACTAAGGACCTTGAGCTATCTTACAGGAGAAATGAGAAAAGTTTCTATCTTATGTTGTATCTTGTTTTTATTACGTGAAAATAAAATCCTTTCCCTGATTCTTTTGGGCTTATCCAAATTAAAAAAATAGTGTACAAAGTTGGAAGTCTGTGGACATCACTTGTCACTGAGATTCCAAAATTTCTCACAGTATGACTAGGGTAAAATTTATTCCCAAATTTTAATTCTATCAAAGGGTTTAATATCAGTTGAATCTGATATGTTGCATCCCAGCAGTGACTGAGCAAAAATGTACTCAAAGCACTCCAGAATACTAACCGGGAAATTTATTCATAAAAGAAGGAGTGGGAGTTTTTTGTTTGATTGATTGGGTTTTTAAAAACATGTTCCATAAGAAAATGTAAGAGAATTGGAAGAGGGTTGTACACAGTCAGGCACCCAAATGTTTAAGGAAATACAGCTTTAGTTAATGATATAAGAAGAATAAAAGAAAAAGGGACAGATTCTTTTTGAGATTTGTTAGCAAGAGTGGAGACCTGACCTTCTAACAATCTCCAAGCAAGAGAGGTTATTATGCAAATTGTTGTGTCCAGCTGTTGTTTCTTTCTGTGATGAATAAAAGAAAAGAAAATAGTCTCAAAATGCAGCACGAGGGACTGAGGTTTGGCAGCTTTGCAAATGGCCCTTTGCTTACCAGCCTAAGGAAAGTGACAGCTGATTGCAGGAGGGTATTAATGAATACTGATTTCACTATTGATTTATGGTATCTCCACCCCCAATCAGAATGCAGGCCAGTGAAAACTAAACTGTATCATACTATATTTACCTTATATGCAATATAAAATTTTTATACACAATAAAGAGTACAGAGAGCATTTTATAGATTTTAAAAAATCACATTCTTCTAAGAAAGAGAAAATCTTTCCTACCTCCCTGATTTGATTTTCTGAAAGTGCTTTAGTTCAATGGTTTTTGACTCCTGTATAATGCAACCATAATAGTAGAAATAGCTATATGTACACAGAAATTTTGACTTTTCTATAACCTTTACACCTGCATTATCTCATTTGTTCTTTAGATATTTTTATTTCCATTTTATAGAACAAGGAACTGGGGTTCATGAAAGATAAGCAACTTGGCTATGCAAGCAGTGTAACCCTTGGAATATTATACTTGGAATGCCAGCCTCTCTTGCTCAGTCTAATGATCTTCCCACTGAAGCTGCCAGTGGTCTCTTTATAATGTGAGAATGTACAGCTCTAAAGGTATTTTGAATAATGTCAAGGGGCTTGACCAGAAAAGCCAATCATAGTGCTTGTCATACCCTTAGACCTTTTAGAAACCCTTGTCAAGAACTTGAGATTGAAAATAAACTAAGAAAATAAGACAGCAGCAGGCTCTGCTGGAAAGCCTAAGAGCTTTCACAAAAACCTGCAGTCAAAAGGAAGCAGAAATGATAACTACTTAGCATAAATTATGCAATAGAGACTCACTGATTAGAGGGTGAAAAAGGCAGATGGAAGTTGAATTTAAGAGGAGAAAAAGTGAGAGAGAAAGAGCCAGTAGATGCCCATGTAGCAGTGCAGGTTCAACGCTAAGTGGATCTGGTCCCCCTCTGGTCCCATTTGCTCCTCTGGTCCCCCTCGAAGTCTCTGTTCTCAATGTCCTCCCAGGGAGACTGGATATGGGGAACGTTTTTTATGATCCTCTCCTTCCTGAAGGCAGGCACCACTGGACTCCCTCACCACGTGCTCTTTCTGAAGCTGCACCATGAAACCTTCCTGGATGCTTGGGTGTGTGTATTTTTCCAGTGTTGCTACCAACTTTCAATATTTGAGGTTTCTTGAATGATTACTCATTCTTTGCCACCAAAAGACCTCAAATAAAACCTTATCATATAGCACTGAGACCGACAGCTGATGAAGAGTTAATACTGACAGACCAGAACAGAAACGTTTGGGGAAAATAATTTAAAATAATAATGACTCTAAATGGCATGAAGCCATTTCGTTAACAGGGTATTTAGAAGTGTGTGTTCTTGTGAAAAAAAGTGTGTGTTATTGGGAAATTGCTTCTCCTATATGTGTCTTATGTCTTTGTAATCCTAGAGCAGTTATTTACTGCACGATGCAATTTTTATTCTAATCGTTTAAGGTACTGATCTTTTGTATGTTTAGTTAGTTGTAGTGAAGGGCCTTTGAAGTAAAAAATTCTGTATATTTAATAAAATTTAGTCCTACCAGTGGGTAACTGTGTGATCTACTGAATTCTTAGCAGTATTTTTGAAGTCACTGACCAAAGAAAAGAAGGTTACTTTTGACTGTGTATCACCATGTTTCAAGCACAGTACGGGGTTCTCTGCATTCTTTGGCATTTGGTTTAATATTCATAAAAGCCTTAATAATTATTTATCCTTACACACGGGAATATGTCTCAGTATGACAAGAGAAAGAGCTGTTGTCTTAAATTGCATGAGATGGAGCTAGAAGTTGAACTAGCATCTCTGATTTACTAACCTCTGAAATTTCTACCACCCAACACTAGCTTCCATCAATTCCTCCATTCATTCATACAACAGAAATTTATTAAGAGATGATTCTGTGCCAGACAGTGGTCTAGGAACTGGGATACAGTGTTGAGTAACAATAACTGAAACAAGACTCCCTGCATTATGGAGCTTCTTTCTAATCCAGTGAGTTCCTTGAACTTTATGATTCACAAATTGTCCCCAAATGAGTGATCTTTTCTTCACCCTCATCTTCCATCTATGAAGTCCAGTGTGCAAGGCTATCATTTTGCATGTGCAAAATTAAGTATTAGGTCCCTCAGCTTTCTCCAGAAACCATGTGCCACCTCCCTGCACAGAGCTCCCCAGGGCTTCTCTATGAAGGGAGTGGAAGCACATATATGTCTACAGGGCCAAATACAGTAGGTAATTTTTCTTAGAAGATTCTATGACTTTTAATAACAAATTGCATTCTTTCCAGTCCACATTTTAAAATTAGTAAATTAGTTTTAATTGACAAAATCTTCTTTTATTATATTTAACTAAGAAGTCCTCTGGAAAGATAAGTTGAAATCCTAACTCCCAGTAGCTCAGAATGTGATCTTATTTGGAAATAGTATTGTTGCAGATATATTTAGTTAAAATGAGGTCATACTATAGTAAGGTAAGCCTCTAGTTCAATATGACCGGTGTCTTTACAAGAGAAAGAAAATTGGGACACAGATGCACATGCAGAAGACAGTCGAAAGAGACACGAGTTGAAGACAGCCGTGTGACAAGGGAGGCGGAGGTTGAAGCGAGGTATCTACAAGCCAAGGAATGCCAAGGATTGCCAGAAAGCACTAGAAACTAGAGGAAGCAAGGACGAATTTTCCTCTACGGATTTCAGAAAGAATATGACCTTACTGACATCTTATTTTACAAACTCTGAGATCATGAAATTCTGATGTTTTGAGACATCAGTGTTGGTAATTTGTTAAGACAGCCCCAAGAAGCAAATACACCTCTCTACCCCTCTCTGTTCCTCATGCACCCTCTTCTCTCTCAGCCTTTCTTCTCTCCTCCCTCTCCTTCTCCTTCCTCTGCCACCATTTCTTCCCACTAGGCTCATTTCCCAGGTCTGACATCTTGGCAGTCCCCTTGCAGGTACCACAGGCAGAGTTATTTAATAAAGGTGCCCCTTTATTTATGAATGCTAAGGGATGCCTAGAAGGTTCCGCAACTCTCCTCTCAGTCCATATTACAAAATGCACGAGCTGATGAAAATGTGTCTGAGCTATGTTGCTGCTCCCGCTTAAATATGTGGAAGCATATGTTTCTCTGGTCCTCTGGCATCCTTACGTCTTCAGAGACATGCAATTTCCCTCCATCAGAGAGTTTTTCAGTGTGCTTTAGCAAGTCCTGAAACATGTGAACATGTGGATGCTTACCAGTCCCAGGTAGACAGGGCATTTTTCCTCAGTCCTCCCTGTCACAACTAATCATGTTTTGCCTCTCCTGGAAGCACTGGGCCACTGCACAAAGTGATTTTCTACTCTAGATAATCACACCACCTTGCTGGCTATGCAAATATCCAGTATAGAGCATCCTTCCTGAAAACCATTTCTCAAGGACATGCTATTTCAAAATCTGATTTTGTGGAACTCAAAGAGAACACTTGTCACTGGCTATTTCCTTCTCTAAATATCTCAGCATGTAAAGTTTTCTTGATTACTTTGACCTTCAATGTCAGAAAAAATAAAGACAAGAAAAAGGCGTGGGGTGGGGCAGGGGCTGGGTGGAGGGGGGCAAAGAGAGGTGGGGGACAACTGTAATACTATCAACAATAAAAAAATAGAGGCACAAAAACGTTAGAGAGACCTCATTACCTTTTTTAGGTCAATGTAGTTTTATATGTATAATACACATTTTAAAACAGAGATAAACAATATTATTTAAAATGTGTGCATTTTTGCCCAGCCCATGTTGGCTCAGGTGGTCATGGTTCGATTCCCGGTCAGGGCACATGCCTGCGTTTCGGGCTCAACCGCCAGTAGGGAGCGGTGCAGGAGGCAGCTGACCGATGATTCTCTCTCATCATTGATGTTTCTATCTCTCTCTCCCTCTCTCTTCCTCTCTCTGAAATCAATAAAAACATATTTAAAAAAATAAAATAAAATGTATACATTTTATCTAAGTAATAATTATGAAGTGTCTTTACTGTTCCTGGGCACTCACTGAAAGAAAGACAGCTAAAAATAATATAGTCCATTTTCTTAAGGAGATTTTAGTCTAGTGGGGGAAGCAGACTACAGATGATTACCTTCCATGAAGGCTACGGGGTACAGGCTGAGTGGTACCCTGGAAAAAAGTGCAGGTCAGATCGGAGGTCAGATTATCTGGATTCATGATCCTGGCTCAGTCACTTGCTAGTCTCTGATCTTAAGCAAAGTAAGCACATTACTTAAGCTTTCTGAACCTCAGTTTTCTCATTTGTAATGAAAACTTCCAGTCATAGGGCTATTTTGAGGGCTTTACAAGTGAATTCACATAACGCCTTAGCATAATTCTGGACACACAGGAAACTCTGGGGAACAATATGCTTTTATTTTACACCGGGAAAAGCAGTTGGGCAAAGGGACTGAATAAAAGTAGCCCATCACAATAGGAACACTGGTGCAGAGCATTAATTTGAAAGCTATTCAACTTTAGCTGTGCTGAGTAGCTTACAAATACGTTGAACTCTCTCCATAGAGACCAACTAGTGACAACAACCAAAAGAGGAAGCAAAAAAAAAACCTGCAGGGAAAATGAAACAATGGCTTAAAAAGTGGCACTGACTTTATCACCACCTGGCCATTCCTCTCCTCCTGGGGTATCAGCATCTGCTCCAAGGAGAACACTATTTGTGTCATAAACAGTTACTTGGTTGATTTTCTGCAGGGAGTTGCTGTTTTTCTGTTGACAAGGCACACTGAATTGATCATTTGGCATTATATCACATTCCTTTTACTGTCTCATAACACTTTATTTGTTTTATATAAGGAGCTGTGTGCCAGAGGGCTCTGGTGATGTTGAGAATGCATCATCTCAGTCACTTACCTCCACCGCTAATGGTTTTGCTGCCAGCTATTTAAACTTGAATTAATTTGGCAATTTAGTGCTCAAATAGAAAATCTACTTTTGAACATAGGTGAGCCAGCTGGAGGCTGAGGTGTAAGGAAGAGAATTTGTTTTGTTGGAAGTTGTGATGCCAGATTTTCACCATTTGTGAGATCAGCTTTTAAAATTTTTTTAAGTAAACTTTTCATTTTAGAATAGTTTTAAATTTACAGAGTAGTGAAACTCATTCTGAGCATTCCCATATATCTAACACTCAGTTTCCCCTGTTGTTAACATCTTATGCTATGTATGGTATATATTTGGCCACCAATAAATCAGATTTGATGCTTTACTATTAACTATATTTCATACTTGATTCGAATTTACTTAGTTTTTACCTAACGTTCATTTTATGTTCCAGTCATCATGTTTCCTTAGGCTGCTGGTGGCTCTGACAGTTCCCCAGATTTTCCTTGTTTTTAATGACTTAGTTTTGGGGAATACTGATCAGACACTTTGCAGAGTGTCCCTAATTTTTAAAATAATATTTTATAATATTTTAAAAAATAACTTTATTATTACACTGAGATTTTGGGGTTTTTGTGAGGAAGACCACAGAGGTAATGTCCTATTTTTGTCATCACAGCACGTCAAGGCTCGATCTATCAACAGGACTTAGCATTGGTGATGTCAACCTTGGTTGCCTGGCTCAGGTAAAGGTTGTCAGCTGTCTCTACTGGAAAGGTATTCTTTTCTTCCCCCTTCTCATACTGTGCTTTTTGGAAAAAAAGCCACTTAATAGGTAGAATATATGCTCCACCTCCTTGAGGGTAGATTATCACTAAAGTTATTCAGAGTTCATTTGCACTTGAGATTTATTTCTTCTCATTTATTCATTCAATCATTTATATCAGTATGGACTCACAGATGTTTACTTTATACTTTGAGTTATAACTCAATGCTATGTTGTGTAGCTTGTTGCTCAAGTGACGTCAGCTTAGGCCAGTGGGGCCGTGGAGCTCTTTCAGTTGGCTCTTGGGTCCCTTTTCTATCCTCTCATCATGGTGGGTTGTTTTGTTTTGTTTTAAATACTTTCTTACATTCTGGAAACACAAGATACACCAGGCTCATCTAGCCCTAGAATCAGCCATTTCTCTGAGAAGCACTAGATGATTTTATTAGAAGATGGTAGTTAAAACTGAAATCTGGGTATTGGGTGTGCTATTGCTCCTGAAATGTCATTGTTTCTGACATCAGCTTTTTTTTTTTTTTTTTTTTTTACCACTTGCTCTTCTTCATAATTCCCCTAGGATTCCTGGGGACTCAGACTGCCCAGGACCTTGCCCTGTAGTGGCTCATCTAGCACAGCTCCTCAGCACCTTGCCATAGGGAAGCTAGACTCACCCAGTTTCATTCCCTTCCTCCCATCAAAAGTTATCCACCTGTGTCCTGTTCCTTCACTGATCAGCTTCCTAATACAATGAGTTACTTGAACCTTGCACTGAATCTTTCAGGTGATTTTTAATAAATATTTTTTACATTGAATTGAATCTGATAATCTAATTCCCACTAAGTTGTCAAAAACTGATAATGGATTAAATTGTCATTATTCACATAAGATAACTGAATTTTTAATAGAGAATTTCTAAAGATAGAGCTATTCCCCAAGAAATGACACCAAAAGGTGGCAAATACTTGGAAAGATGTATGCAAGCAAGTAAACCTCAATGTAGTGGGTCCTAGCCAGCATTTTTAAAATTTAAAAGTGAATAGAAAATATGTCATTACATATAATTATGACCAACATTGCTTTGTGAAGTTTTTAGGAGGGGTGTGTGTGTGTGTGTGTGTGTGTGTGTGTGTGTGTGTGTGTGTACTGAGTCATGATGTACTTCAGATGACAATTCACAATGCCTAAGTGGCTATTTTTTCCACTATTTTATATACAGATATAAAGGATATAAATCTTAAGGATTTCTATTCTAAATCTTCATTGGGGAAAGCAAACAACTTTGGTTCTCTTTTTTCCTTAAACTCCTTTGGAAATATGTCACAATTATCAATATGGTCAGTGGCACATCATATTGGTGACTTTCGCTAGGCTGTGGTCCATTTTTATGGATGTGAAAAGATATGATCCATGTGTGATAGGAGGTCACATTCCTTTCTTTTCCTTTCTTTTTTTTTTTTTTTAATATATCTTTATTGATTTTAGAGAGAGGAAAGGAGAGGGAGAGAGAGAGATAGAAACATCAATGATGAGAGAGTCATTGATCGAGCCCGCAACCCGGGCATGTGTCCTGACCGGGAATCGAACCACTATCGCCTGGATCCTAGGTTGATTCTCAACTTCTGAGCCATGCCCGGCCGGGCTGTTTTCCTTTCTGATTTATTTTCTTTATTGAGAGGTATCCCCATCCATCCAGATGGCCAGGTAAGCAACAAGATGACATGGTGCAGTGGTCCAACTTGCAGGGTTTGCTTACTCATAACACAAGTTCTGCCATTTCTTAACTGTGTGGCTTTAGTCCAGCAACCTCAGTTTCTTCATATGTAAAATGGGACTAATTATAGTATTTACCTCATTGGGTTGTTGTGATAGGAACATTAGTATGGTATACCTTCAATAAATGTTGTCATTAAATAAGTCAGTATTTTGTAAACTGTAGATCATAACTCCTGAGTGGACCATGAAATCAATTAGTGGATACCTGTAACATTAAATAAAAAAGCATAGTAAGAGAGAATACATACAAGTACTTAGAGTAAATTTGATTCCCAAAGCTTCAGTTGTGTGTGTGTGTGTGTGTGTGTGTGTGTACTGGGTCATTAGGTAAAATGCATTTCTTACTGATGGTCATGATCAAGAATATTTGAAATGTCAGACAGATCTTCTCTTCTCAAACCCTTCTCCATTCTTCAATTTTAGGCTCTGGTGTCAGTCATTCAGACAACGTTCTTCTACCTCTCTCTCTGGTTTCAATCTCTTATTATATCATGAAATCCTGAATTCTACCACTTGTCGGAGCTATAATTTTACATTTACTTACGTGATTGTTTGATTAATTGTTGTACCTCTCTTTTTAGACTATAATTTCACTGATAATCATGACTGGTTATTTTTGGCTTCTTCTATATTCCCTTCATCCAACACAGTGTCTGGCATACAGTACAAGCTCAACAAATATTAACTAAAGGAATAAGTATCCTTCTTTTCCTCCTATACCACCCCAGATATAATTAGCCATTACTTTTTTGTGAATTTTTTTCATTTAATATATCTCAGGTCCATCCAGTTCACTGAATTATTTAGGAAACAGAATTTTTCTTGCTTGAACTTCAACAATGTTCTTTTAACTGGTCTCCTGCTACTTTTCCTCCAACTCTAATCTAATTAATTTTCTCCCTGAGTGTTTTTTTTACTAAAATTAAAATCTGATCATGTCATCTCTCAACTTAGTATTTTTCAATGGTATCTAATTTCCCTCAGAAAGAAGTTTAATCCCTCATTATGTACTTTTTCTTTTATTTTTTTTAAAAAAATATGTTTTTATTGATTTCAAAGAGAGGAAGGGAGAAGGGGATAGAGATAGAAACATCAATGAGAGAGAGTCCTTGATCAGCTGCCTCCTGCATGCTCCCTGCTGGGGATCAAGCCTGTAACCCAGGCATGTGCCCTGACTGAGAATCGAACCATGAACTCCTGGTTCATAGGTCAATGCTCAACGGCTGAGCCACACTGGCTGAGCTCATTACGTGCTTTTTCAATCACAGATGCCATTTTGTAAAATTTTAACTTTGTTTATAACTCAGTTTGATTTTTTTATTCCAAATGATATCTGCCTGATTTAGAATCAATTTAGTCACTTTCATGAAAACTCAGTGTAATTAGGATTTATATTTCAGTCACATACAGGACTATAACACTCTCATTGTTATTTGCAGTTCTCCTAGAGTTTGAGTATAATCTTTGGGAGATTAAGTGAAGACAGTGAGGGCGACTCACACAATTCATACTACCATGTTTTAAGGAGAGGGGTTTCTCCTTCTTGGTGTCAACCCACTTCATATCTACATTTGCCTTCTAATTCTGGATGTGTTCTCTGGTTCTCAGTTGTCTGTGAGCAACTCCATCAGAGGTAACTTGGGTTGCCTACGTCTGACTTTGCTCACTTAGCTTTCCAGTAATTGTGGTCCATGGAGAGAGCAATCATTAACTCCCTGTCTCTGGAGGCAATTGTCTATGCCACAACCTTCACACATGTTAACACATTAATACCCAAGACACCCCTCAGGTACTTGTGTTTTTCTTACTCGTGCTCTCTCTCTTTCTCTCCCCTCCTTTCCTCTTTCCCCCTTAAATATGATGCTTTACCCACAACATATGGGAATGGTCATATGCTATGTCTTTTATTTTTTATTTATTTAATTTTTAAAAAATGTATCTTTACTGATTTCAGAGAGAGGAACAGAGAGGGAGAGAGAGAGAAACATCAATGATGAGAGAGTCATTGATTGACTGCCTCCTGTACATCCCCTACTGGGGGTCGAGCCCACAACCTGGGCAGGTGCCCTGACCAGGAATCGAACCATGATCTCCTGGATCATAGGTCGATGTTCAACTGCTGAGCCATGCTGGCCAGGCCACCATGTCTTTTAGAAACTGGGACATACTAATGGGCTCTTACTCTGCTTTTTAAACCTTCCATTAGGAATTTGACTACTGTTTTTCCCTTCCTTCAAATTCCCCAAACTTCAAGACCTCCAGCAGGGATTCTATTCTGTAAGAGCCTCATATTCTTAAGGCAATTGCTATGCCTTCTAGAATATGATTTAATTGTATTTTCTCTCTAAGCTCATCAGATTTTCAGTATCAGGAGTGAAAGAAGAAGTTGCTCCTCCTATTTGTGTACTAAATTTCATCCTTGGATGGGTGATAACTTTGGAATTTATAAATAATAAATTTGTCTTTGTTCATTTTATTCTTACAATTTGATAATTCTTACAATTAACTTCCCTCTGTAGTTAATAGGAATCCAAAAACTTCCATAGACACCTAGATGGCTGGAGTGGAGATGGCATTTATTTTATTTTGCCAAGCATCATAACTGGAAGTTTCTTTTATTATTTAATTTCATTCTCACTACAAAATTTTGAAGAAAGTTATTATTTTTTTTAATCTTACCTATGAAGAAACAAAAGTACCAAAAAATGAAGAAACCTGTTTAAGGTTGCATCAGATGTGTGAGACAAAATCTAACCCAGAAACTCAATCTGGAGTCTCTGCTGTCAATTATTTTGCTGTGTTGAAAACACCTTCACAATTTATAACACCTCAGATCTTAGTACCAGATGCTCTGACTTCTGGGTAGAATGTTCTTTCTCTGTTTTCTTTCTTCTTATCATTTGAAATTCAACTCACCACATTATCTCTTCTGACAAATTTGCTCTTTACCATCTTTCTTCCTCCTCTCTCTAGCTGATTTTGTATGCTTCAATGGCTGGTTTAACTAATTTTTGTCTCCCACTAGACCATGAGCTTATTAAAAGTAAGAACCAAATTCTCTGATCTGTATTCCAATGCCTAATCTAGTACCTGGCCTGTAAAGAATGTTTAGAACAAATTGTTGATTGAATTAATGATGAATGAAGTTTGAAAACTGAAGGTATTCTACAGTGCTGATATGGAAATAGCAGAAACTTTAAAAACTGTGAAATATGACAGTTTTAAGTAATATCTGTCTGGTAGCAATAGAAAATTTTATTTTTAGGTCTCTGAGATAATTGGATATAAAGGCCAAGTCTCCTGAGGCTTATGAGCCTCACTATCCTTGGCTATCTATTATGTTCCCTCTGCTTTGAAGAAAGTATCTAGGGAGATCCAAGATGGCAGTGGACTGAGTGGAAGCTACACTGAAACTTTCCAGGGAACAATCTGGATTTACAACGAAAACATAGAAAAACCATCCTGAAAACCAACTGAAGACTAGCTGGGGAGCACCCTCATAACCAAGGAGGAAAAGTAGAGACCACATAGAGACTGGTAGGAAGTGTGGATGCCACAGGGCTGGCCGGGCTCCCACAAGCAGCAGCTGAAGGTCCAGAGAAATATCTCAGCTGTGAGGGGTTCCCACTGAGGACTCTGGGGCCTAAACCGCAGGCTGGACTTCCCAGCCAAGAGCACCAGAACTGAGAAAGGTGTCCACATAACATCTGGCTGTGAAAAGCAGCTGGGTTTCTGTCTGCCAAAGAGAGGCAGCTAAAACTGCAGACACCCCCTTAAAGAGCCAACACACAAAGTTTCGTGTGTAGCCACTCACCTTGGGTTCCAGTGGAGGAGTAATGGAGTGGACTGGAGCTGTGTAGCGAGTCTGCAGTTGTGGACTTTGGAGAGTGAGATCAGGGGACACTCATCTGGATTCTTGTACAAAGTCATTCCCCCAGACTGTGGAGGACATCTTTCTCGGGGGGGGGGGGGGGCACTTTTTTTGGCTTTTGCCTGAGGAGGGAAACAATTGCCCCACCCTGCTGGAAAGCCAACAAACTGCATCTGACATTCACTTATACCAGAGACCCTCCAAAAACAGAGTCACAGCAGATCTACCAAATACTTAGAAACAAACCCAAAAAAGTGGCCAAAATAGGAGACCAGAAAACAAGCTCCAAATGAAAGAAGAAGAGAAATCTCCAGAAAAAGAGCTAAATGAAATGGAGATAAGCAATCTCTCAGATATAGAGTTCAGAATACTAGTTGTAAGGATGCTCAACAGCATGAAAGAAGATATGAAAACTATGAAAAATGACCAGTCAGAAATGAAGAATGACATATCAGAAATAAAAAATACATTGGAGGGAATAAACAGCAGATTAGAGGAAGCTGAGGACTGGATCAGTGAATTAGAAGATAGGGTAGAAAAAATGACTCGGTTAAAGACTGAAAAACAAAAAACAATTAAAAAACAGGAGGACAGTCTAAGGAGCTGTGGAATGACATGAAATGTAACAACATTTGTATTATAGGAGTGCCAGAAGAGGTCGAAGTAAGCAGGGGTTAGAGAACCTGTTTGATGAAATAATGGCAGAAAACTTCCCTAACTTGGTCAAGGAAAAAGTCACACAAGTTCAGGAGGCACAGAGAGTCCCAAGCAAGAAGAATCCAAAGAGGCCCACGCCCAGACACATCATAATTAAAATGCCAAGAATTTAAGACAAAGAGAGAATCTTAAAGGAAGCTAGAGAAAAGCAATCTATTACCTACAAAGGGGCTTCCATAAGGCTGTCATCTGACTGCTCATCAGAAACTCTACAGGCCAGAAGGGAATGGCATGAAGTATTCAAGGTAATGCAAAACAAGGATCTGAAACCAAGACTACTCTATCCAGCAAGATTATCATTCATAGATGGTGAAATAAAGAGCTTCCCAGACAAGAAAAAGACTAAAAGAGTCTATCACCACCAAACCAGCACTGCAGGAAATGTTAAAGAAACTGTTATAATTAGAAATAGAAATAGAGAGAATGAGAAACATAGCCATAAAGAAATAAAAAAGCATTAGATAAGTATCTTTCAATAATAACCTTAAATGTAAATGGATTAAATGCTCCAATGAAAAGATATAGGGTGGCTGAATGGATAAGAAAACATGACCCAATTATATATTGTCTACAAGAGACCACCTCAGAACAAAAGGCGCACACAGGATGAAAATGAAGGGATGGGAAAAATTTTTCCATGCAAATGGAAATGAAAAAAAAAAGCTGAGGTAGTAATACTCATATCGAACAAAATAGACTTCAAAATGAAGACCATAATGAGAGACAAGAAAGGTAATTACATAATACTAAAGGCATCAACCCAACAAGAGGATATAACCCTGATAAACATATGTACCCAATATAGGAGCACCTAAACTATAAAAAAGCTTCTAGAGGACTTTAAAGGAGAGATCAACAGCAATACATTCATACTAAGGGACTGTAACACCCACTGACTTCACTGGATAGGTCTTCCAGACAAAAAAATCAACAAGGAAACAGTGACCCTAAATAACACACTAGATCAGATGGATTAAATTGATATTTATAGAACATTCCACCCCAAAGCAGCAGAATATACATTTTTCTCAAGTGCACATGAGACATTCTTAAAGATAGACTACATCTTAGGACATAAAACAAGTCTCTACAAGTTCAAGAAGATTGAAATGATATCAAGCATCTTCTTGGACCACAGTAACATGAAATTAAAAATAAACTACAATAAAATCACTAAAAAACATTCAAACACATGGAGGCTAAAAGGCATGTTTTTAAACAATGAATGGGTTACCAAAGAGATCAAGGAAGAACTCAAAAACTTCCTGGAAACAAATGAAAATGAACACACAACAACTCCAAATCTATGGGACAAATGAAAGTAGTCCTGAGAGGCAAGTTCATAGCACTACAAGCCTATCTCAAAAAACAAGAAAAACTTCTAATAGACTCTTTAACCCTACAACTTAATGACTTAGAAAGAGAACAAGAAAAGCCCAAAGTAAGTTGAAGGAAAGAAATAATAAAGATCAGAACAGAAATAAATGGCATAGAGACTAAAAATAATACAAAAAAAATCAATGAAACCAAGAGCTGGTTCTTTGAAAAGATAAACAAGATTGATGAACCTTTAGCCAGAGTCATCAAGAAATAGAGAGGACCCAAATAAACAAAATCAAAAATGAAAGAGGAGATATAACAACTGACCCAACAGAAAAATGAAGGATTGTAAGAAAATACTATGAACAACTATATGCCATCAAGCTGGACAACCTGGATGAAATAGATAAATTCCTAGAAAAATACAACCTTTCATAACTCAATCAGGAAGTCAGAAAGCCTGAATAGGCCAATAACTGCTGAGGAAGTTGAAGCAGTAATCAAAGGGCTCCCAGCACACAAAAGCCCTGGCTCTGATGGCTTCACAGGGGAGTTTTACCAAACATTCAAAGAAGAATTAACACCTATCCTCCTCAAACTATTTCAAAAAATTCAAGAGAAAAGAATACTTCCAAACTCTTTTTACGAGGCCGTCTGATTACAAAACAGATAAAGACACTACAAAGAAAAAGAATTACAGGCCAATATCCCTGATGAAGATAGATGCTAAAATCCTCAACAAAATATTAGCAAATCAGATCCAGCAATATATTAAAAAGATCATACGCAATAACCAAGTGAGGTTGATTCCAGGGATGCAAGGCTGGTACAATATTTGCAAGTCAATAAATGTGATATATCACAAATAAATTGTAAGACAAAAATCACATGATTATATCAACAGATGCAGAAAATGCATTCGATAAAATCCAACACCCATTTTTGATAAAGACTCTCAGCAAAGTAGAAATTGAGGGATCATACCTCAGCATAATAAAGGCCATATATGACAAACTTAGAGCCAACATCATACTCAATGGGCAAAAACTAAAACCATTTCCCCTAAGAACTGGAACAAGACAGGGGGCATCCACTTTCACCACTCTTATTCAACATAGTACTGGAAGTCCTAGCTACAGAGATCAGACAAGAAGAAAACATAAAAGGCATGCAAATTGAAAAGGAAGAAACAAAATTGTCGTTATTTGTATATGACATGATATTATACATAGAAAACCCTAAAGATTCCACCAAAAAACTACTTGATTTAATAAACAAATTCAGCAAGGTAGCAGGATACAAAATTAACACCCACAAATCGATGGCATTTTTATACACCAATAATGAACTTTCAGAAACAGAAACTAAAAAAACAATCTTATTTACCATTGCAACTAAAAAAATAAGATACCTAGGAATAAACTTAACCAAAGATGTAAAAGACCTTTACTCCGAAAACTACAAGATAGTGAAAAAAGAAATAGAGGAAGATATAAACAAATGAAAAAATATACCATGTTCAAGGAATTGGAAGAATTAACATCATTAAAATGTCCATACTACCCAAAGCAATCTATAAATTCAATGCAATCACTATTAAAATACCAACAGCATATTTCACAGATCTAGAACAAACACTTTGAAAATATATATGGATCAAAAAACCACCCTGAATAGCTACGGCAATCTGGAGAAAGAACAAAGTTGGAGGGATCACAATACCAGATATCAAGTTATACTACAAAGCCACTGTAATTGAAACAGCCTGGTACTGGCACAAGAACAGACATATAGATCAGTGAAACAGAACAGAGAACCCAGAAATTGACCTATGCCATTATGGTAAATTAATATTTGACCAAGGAGGCAAGAATATACAATGGAGCAAAGACAGTCTCTTCAATAAATGGTGTTGGGAAAATTGAACAGGTACATGCAAAAAAATGAAACTAGACCACCAACTTTCACCATACACAAAAGTAAATTCAAAATGGATAAAAGACTTAAATGTAAGACATGAAACCATAAAAACTCTAGAGGAAAATATAGGCAGCAAAATCTCAGACATCTCTCGTAGCAATATGTTTGCTGATACATCTCCTAGGGCAAGAGAAACTAAGGAGAAAATATATAAATGGGACTGCATCAAAATGAAAAGCTTCTGCACAGCAAAAGAAACCATCGACAAAATGAAAAGGGAGCCCATTGTATGGAAGAACATATTTGCCAACGGCATATGGGATAAAGGGTTAATATCCAAAATATATAAGGAACTTGTACAACTTAACAAAAGGAAGACAACTCAATTAAAAAATGGACAAAGGACCTAAATAGACACTTCTCCAAAGAGGACACACAGATGGCCAAGAGACATATGAAAAGATGTTCAGTCACTAAGCATCAGAGAGACCCAAATTAAAACCACAATGAGGTATCACTTCACACCTGTCAGAATGGCTCCATCAACAAATCAATGAACTACAAGTGCTGGCGAGGGTGTGGAGAAAGGGGACCCTAGTGCACTGCTGGTGGGAATGCAGACTGGGGCAGCCACTAGGGAAAGCAGTATGGAGCTTCCTCAAAAGATTTAAAATTGACCTGCCATTTGACCCAGTGATCCCACTTCTAGGAATATACTCTAAGGTACCCTAAACACCAGTCACAAAGAACTTATGCAACCTATGTTCATAGCAGAGATGCAAAGTGCTGAAATGATTGCTTTAACATGACTACTTGGGATTTGACCAGGAATTGATTTATTTGCATTCAACATTATCACTTTTGCATTAAGGGAAATAAAACATACTGAAAAGAGTGGACATTTTCTGGAAATAAATAAATGGCATTTTCAGTGTAAAAATACATAATATGCCATATATTTTAGGTACAATTATAAAATGTTGATATGATATTTAGCTGGTTAATCGCATTTCTGATTTCAATAATAATATGTAAAATATTGAAGGCATTTAAGAAGTACAATATTGGAGAATGGTTTCCAAGTACTAATAAGTATTGGTCGGGCAATTTAGAGACGATGAAAGCTACCAAATTCTTCAGAAAGACATATATACCTCTAAGCAAGTGTGAATTAATAATTAAAGGTTTAAAGCTACCTTCCTCTTCTATTTTTATTGTAGAAAGCTCTCCTTGTATATCTTTGATTAACTTTTAAGTAAAATTGTGTTTTTAAACATCATAATAGCCTATCCCTGATCAATCGATTGTACTATCTCTACAGATAATTTTGCATAGCTTTTACTTCCTTTAAACATAAAGGTTTTACACACTGTTATTCTTTGACTTTTGTGGGGTTTTTTTGTTGTTGTTATTTTGTTGTTGTTTTTTTACTTCTCAGGTGGTATTGAAGAATAAAAGTGGCTGTAGGCAATTCTAGCTACACAATTGTGTCTCAACACATCACTTACATTTTGATTGTACATAGGTTCAAATCCTGAACCTTTTTTCAGCTTTTTGAGGACAAGGAATGTGACCCTACTTTCCTTGAATTTCCATAAGCACAAAGCAACTAAAGGGTACAATTAAGGTAGTCTATTAACACTCAGTTGGCTTACTGTACCCGAACATGAAAAAATTATCCTGTTCCCTCATGTGGTGATTCTTCTTTGCCTGATATATAGATATATTTTGGTCAGAAGGATTATTTAATTCTAGTCAATCAATCTTTAAACCAGTTAAGAGTCAAAACTGTATATGATTATTTTTCCAATGATATTAGTCAGTCTCCAAATATTTAATAAGCCGGTTTTTAAGGTACAGTCCATAACAAGGAGTAAAGAAGAGTTACATGTTATAATCTGGGTATTAATGGCCATCTGGAAAAGCTGATAGCCCAAGGAAATATCCTATGGTGACTTTATGATTTCTATTATAGCTCATTTGTTTTATTTTAATTAAGCAGGAAAAGAAAAGAAATCTTTTCCCCCACTGTGGCTGTCTGAGTAATAATAGTGCCCTGGGCAACAGGTATGCCCATTTTTAATGAATTGACTACAAAAACAAGATTCAGTTTCTAAGAATTTATTAACCTGGGGGAAGGAGGATTTGGAAAATATCATACAAGTTGTCAGTGTTCAGTTTTCTAAAATATTTATATATATATATATGAAACAACCTATGTGTGATCATAAAACACTTGCATAAGTATTTTCAATGTATTTTAAGGTTTTCTGATTAATCATCTGCAAAATATGACAGATGTTTCCAGAATAAATAATGTGCATTCTGACACAATGTTATGTCAGTGCTCTTTGATTACAATACCCAAATTACTGCAGTTTCAATAATAACAAGAGATATTTTTTATGATGATAAGTAGATTACACACATCTGATAGTAAATAGTTATAAAAATGTGCATGTTGTCAGTGCTGTTATTTGGCTGGTTTATTTAGAAGAAATGAATATTGAAAATGCATGTGTCCTCAGAAATTCTTATTATTTATTACACATAATAATCAGACATGGGACATTTCAAAGCATGAAATACAAAGCAAGGTCCTTTGCTCCATAAAACATCAAATGTAAATTAGAAATAAATAAATTGTGTACTAACGGGAACAGAGAAATTTCTTGCCTGTTTGTTGGGGCAGAGAGAGGTCATGAGAAAGATGAAACAAAGAAAAGGATTGAAGAAAGGTGCTAAATAATGTTTAGTACACAAGAAATAGAGGAACTAAGGAGACAATGAAAATAAGGCCTTAAATGCAGAAGAAGGATAATATTATATTATTCCACAAGTATATAAATAATAAGAAAAGAAGATTCAACTCTGTCATCTGAAAGCTCTGTAATTTATGTTTTACCGGGTCATGACAATGTGTGCTTGTTTCTTTTTTTCCACTGCAGAGCTATTTAAAATGAATACTTTATGAGTACTCCTTCATTAATCGTCTCTTACTTACTGTGAAGAGTGTAATTACTCCTGTATTATATTTGAAGAAATATGTTTATGGTCTATTTTGATGTAAAACATTGCTGTTTTGCAATGAACAAGATTTGGGAATAGAGATGAGATAACCTGGCTCCATTTACCAAAACATAGACAGGACTGTAAATTTTGTTGGCAAAATATAAAGGAAATGCAATACATTTTTGTGTAATTTTTGTGTATGCGAACTAAAGCGATACGTGATGAAAATGAGCAGTAGATCTCTTACCCTGCTCCCATTTCTAAATTTATAGAACATTGTGAAATATATTGAGTTTAAATGTGAGGGATGGATAAAACATATTTTTTCATTAAGGAAAACAGTTTTACAAAACAATTGGCATATCACAAAGAAAATCAGCAGCACTTACTTTAAACTATGTACAAGTAAGTGTATTAATACTTGCTAAGTGTCGTTACACTCCACACACGTTTTATTTTTGCTCTCATTGATCTAAACATTTTTGAACTTCACATTAAAATTTTAAAAAAATTTTTTAAAAATTTTATTGATTTTTAGAGAGGAAGGGAGGCAGAGAGAAAGAAAGAGAGGGAGAGAGAAACATTGATGTGAGAGAAACATCAGCTCTCTCCTGCATACACCCCTGACGAGGGATCGAACCTGCAGTCTGGGTATGTGCCCTTACTGGGAATCGAACTGGCCACCTCCTAGTGCACGGGAGGACGCTCCAAACGCCTGAGCCACCTAGCCAGGGCTGAACTTTACATTTGGAATACATTCTGAGCAAGTGGACCTCCTTATGGCTGTCCCTGGGGCCAATAAAATGCATTCATGTTCGATTATTATTATTTTGGGGATCCACTAAAAGTAATCTGATGTCAGTCCAGAATCTTATCACAGCTTTCACAGAAAAAGTGTGTATTCTAGAAAGATACAGATTACTTAGTGCATGAGGCATTGAAAAAGAGAACCTATTAAGATACTCCCCCAACAATGCAAAATACATATGCGTAAGCTGACTCACTGACACATTGCTAATAACTGCAAAATTTTGAAAGTAATCTAAATGCCCAAACACTGGAAAGTGGTTGATGAAATAATACACACAATGTAAATGTAGCCATAAAATGAACGAGGAAGATCTCTATGAACAGATATGAAGCAAATTCCAGGGTAAATTGTTAAGTGAAAAAATCAAAATGCAAAGAACACTATAGTATATTATCTGTCATGTAAGATAGAAAGTGATATAAAAATATATACATTTATCTGCTCTTTTGTGAAAAAATAAGTAAAAGAACAAAAAAGTTTGGCAGGAATGAATAAGCTTGATAACCTAGAAGTGCTGAGTGAGAATGACGTGGAAAAAAAATGAAGAGCCAGGACGGCAATAGATGGGATACTGGGAGAGTGAATTTCTCTATCTCTGTGGCATGACTTTAAAAACCGTTAATACTTCACAGTTTTGAAAAGTAAATTAAAACTTTAAATCAATGTCTGTGGGATAATTGAAAATGGATTACAAACAGTAAAAAAGAGAAAAAAAAGAAAAAGGAAAGAACCTCCCTGTATTTCAAATGAAACAAATTAGTAACATAAACACTTTGAAAGGAACAAAGAAGAAAACTAATGAGCAAACTTTGGACAACAATATTTTAACTATATGCTCTAAGTGAATGAAAACTGTACACAATCATTGCACTCTAGTTAATAAACTTGTTTTTCACATAGATATGGGTTAGCAATTTTAAGATCATTCCTATTCTAGAATAAGCAAATAAGTGAATATATTATTGATAGTGAGAGCCATAGTTCTTACTGTTAAATAAAAGGGTTATAAATTTGGGAAAGGGGAAGACTAGAACAAACTTTATGGTGTTGAATTGGAATTGAAATTATCAGGATAAAATAGTTATTTTAATATAGATAAATAAATATAAAATAAATATAAATATGCACTGTTTATGTGTTTGCCTACATAGAGTTCCTAGCTCTTTCCACTGAGAGGACCTAAAAACAATGACACACCATTAGCAATGATCACACCTAGTGCCTAGCTCTTGGTTTCTAAATACCATTCTCCAACAAAAAGAATGCTACTTGAAAAATAGTCTAATTTTATGACAAGTACAAGGAAAGAAAAAGGGGAGACTGGAACATTTTGTTGTGTCAGAAAGTAAGAAAGTCTCAAAAAATGGTGAAGATGCCAAGTGAAACAGAAGTCAATATAAGGAATCTTTCAATGTCCAATTTCAAGACAATCTGAGCATCATACTAGATAATCATATCAATGTATCACGTGATGGTTGATTTTATATGTCAACTTGACTGGCCATAAGGTACCCAGATTAAACATGATCCTGAGTATGTCTGTTAGAGTGTTTCTGGATTATATTAACATTTGTATTGGTTAATTGGTCATTTTGATAAAGTAGATTGCCTCCCCACCACCACCACCACTCGGAATGTGGGTAGGCATCACCCAATCCCATGAGAGCCTGGATAGAACAAAAGGAGAAGAAAGGAGAAATTTACCCCTTTTGTTTCCTGCTGCCTGCTTGAGCAGACACATCTTATTTTCTTAGGCCTCAAATTGGGACTTGCACCAGTTTTTCCTCTACTTTTCAGGCCTTTAGACTTAGACTAGAGCTATACCACCAATTTTCCTGAGTCTCCAGCTTGTAGATGGAGATCCAGGAACTTCTCAGCCTCCATCACCACAAGTTCCTCATAATAATCTCCATGTATTTATGTCTATCTGTCATCTATCTATCATCTATCTATCTTTCATCTATCTATCTATCATCTATCTATCTATCATCTATCATCTATCTATCTATCTATCTATCTATCTATCTATCTGTCTGTCTGTCTGTCTGTCTGTCTGTCTGTCTATCTATCTATCTATCTATCTATCTATCATCTATCTATCATTTATCTATCTATCATCTATCTATCTATCTATCATCTATCTATCTATCATCTATCTATCTATCTATCTATCTATCTATCTATCATCTATCTATCTATCTATCATCTATCTATCTATCATCTATCATCATCTATCATCTATTTATCTAGCTATCATCTAGCTATCATCTAGCTATCACCTTCATGTATCCTGTAAGTTCTATTTATCTGGAGAACCCTGAGTAATATAGATCATAATCTATACTCCGATTGAATATTGAATATAAACTATAACCAGAAAAATGTTTGTGAGGCCAAACAAACAGATTAATACACAAAAATGAATAAATAAGTGAATAAATGTGGAAAAGAGAAAACTTTTCAAAGATAAATATAAAGGAAAAAATAATAACTTTCTAGTGGAGGATCTTGGGAGATGCCACCTAAATAGGTGATCATAGCTTGCATGCCAATAGTAATAAAATATGTTCATCACATATGTTCTGATATGATGCACTAAGAAAGTACAACAACATTTCTGCAGTATTCCTGCCAGAAATTTCTAGACTGAATTCAACCATGAGAAAACATCAAACCCAGTTTGAGGGGAATTCTACAAAACAACTGGCCATTATTCATGAAAGAAAAGGTAAGACCTGTGGAACTCTTTCCAAACTAAAAGAGACTAAAGTGATGTAACGACTGTGTGATCAGGGTCTACAAAACAAGGGTGTTACTGGGACAATTGATATCATTTAAATAAGTTTTATAGCTGGTAGTGTTGTATCAATAATTTTGGGTTTGATAGTTGGCTGTGGTTACTTAAGATGTTAACATTTGGGAAAACTGGGTAAAGTTTACAAGGAAATTCTTAGTACTATAGTTTCAATTTCCAAGTCTGAAATTATTTCAAAACTAAAAAATATTAATATTAAAAACCTCCCACAATGGGGCAGCTAGCTGTAAGACATGAGGATAGACCAACTGTTTTGAACGTCCAGGTCCTAACACTTAATGGGATAATACTAAGACAGTGCAACATCAGCAGACTGGCCAACTGGGGGTCCCACTATCACGGAGGCAAAAATTCGGAGCATAGCATGTTTGAATGTAAAAGCTTCAAACAGCAGACACTGTAGCTTTACACTTTAAGAGACCATCTTTCCATAGCAGGATTGAACACAAGTATGTGCCAGATTTGTTTCTTTCCCAAGACGCTTTTAAACATTGACATCACTTAAAAAAAAAGGATAATGATTTTTTTGTGCCAAAACTATCTACACCACATAATGTAATGACCACATTTAGACAGAGGACCTTAGGTTTTTTGGGTTTTTTTATTAGATATTTATAACATAGTAAGTTGTAAATATTTAGCACATGTACTCACGCCCATTGCTGGCAACTATTGGACAAGGCAGATTAGGATAAATTAGCCCCCAGAGCTGAAACAAACCAGAGTTTGAAGCAGACATTTCAAATCTACACAAATGTTTTACTTTCCTCATAAGGGAAGGACATGTGACCTCTGAAGGTCTACATAGCTAACTTCAGAAATCAACAAGGCAAAATGAAACAAGCTAATACAAAAAAAAAAAGGGGGCGATTTGGGTCCCCATGTGGGAGATCAGCAGTATAGGAATAAAGCAAATGTCGTTCATGATCCAGGCTGCAAAGGGGATGAGTGTGATCCCTAGGGCACAAGCCTTTGCAACTCAGGTACCTAACAATTAATACATGTAAATTATCCCCATTACACTAACATTAGCTTCTCTTTCTTTTTGTATCTTATGTTTTAAATTTCTAGTTTTAGGAATGTTTTCTGATGAATATGACATATAAGTTGTTTTAAATACTTTACAAATAAATAGCCAATAAGAAAGATACTAAAAATATTTGTACTGAGGGCAAAGAAGGTTGTTATTCAATGAGTATAAAGTTGTAGTTATGTAAGATGAGTAAGTCCTAGAGGGCTAGTGTACAATATCATGCTTATACTTAAGCTTTACTGTGAATTTAAACATTTATTAAGAAAGTAGATCTCAAGTTAAGTGTTCTTATCAAATAAAAAATAAATAAGAAAGAAAGTGATTAAGAAAGAAATGATGTCAAGAAGGCTCTATTTATTTTTCTATTTCTATTTGGTAAACTGCATTTATTAATGTTTGCACTTGGATATATGTAGATTATGTTTTGATTACAAAGAGGGAATGTGTTTGCAATCATTTTGTTTAGAAGTTCTCCAAATCAGCTGTGGGTCAAATCAGATATCAGAGCTATCTTGCACAGCAGTGATTACGAAGGTGAATTTGTCTGACGTTGCTAGCTTGTCAACTCTACGTTTTCTCTCTATCTAGCCATACAAAGCTATGGGTACTGTTTAAGAATTAGAATCGCAAAGAGCAGTACCAGTGGGCTAATCTATGACCTCTGGTCTTTGGCCTAGCATCACATTTCCTGCTGGTTGAAAGCAGGATTGAGCTCATAGTTGACAATCTTGGCAAGAAAGTAAGTCACAGTTTGAGCGGTACATCTTGTGCCTTGATCAGGTAGGGACAGGGAAACTAAGTTCACCACAGAAATATTAATAAAAAAATATTCAACTCTCTGGTTGCAGAAGTTACAGGAAATATGCCCACATATAACCTTCATGTAGATGCAAATGCATTCCAAAGTGCAGCCTGGGCAGCTATGTGTCAAGAGTAGCTTCTTCCTAAGATCATTTAGGTTCAGAAACCTCTATGTCTGCAATATTAGTCTCTTGCAATGAGGACCTCTCCCTAACAGAAATCCATGCAGTACAGGAAGATATCTTTAAACTTCCACAAGATTTAGCATTCAAAGACTGTGTCTTTTGCCTTTTGTTTGATCCATCTATTCATTATAAATGACTTTCAGGATCATACTTGTACATTTCCTGTAATTACTTGGTGAGAGGAAAAATAATGTGGAGTAAGGTGAGAGGTCCACTAAAGTTTAAGAGGCAGCCTTGAGGCAGGGCAGGGTAAATGCTCTGCCCTATCCATGGGAACAGTTAAAACAACCCCAAGATGTGGTCTTAGGTGTTAGCAAAGGAGTCACAGAGCTTTACAAAGGAAGGGAAAAAAACAAAAAAACTCAGGAAGCTGCTCTAAGAACTGGCAAGAGGTGCCAGTGGCTTATCCAGGACCAGAGGTATGTTATTTCCACCAGCTACTCAGGCTAGTTAACATCTTCTCTTCAAAATATTAGTCTTCACAGAATAACTGGTCATATTATTGTCTGAAATGTTTTTCTTTCTCCATATTTATGCAGTTTTAAGACAGTAAGACTCTTTAAATAAAACATTTTAATTATCTATTAAAAGTGAAAGACACTAAAAACCTGAGATCCAGGGGAGATACTATTGCTATAGCTGGGAGGTCACACAAATGCAAATGCCTGGATGATCCCACCTGTGCCCCGTCAGCCATCATTGTCCATGTTTTGAGACCCCTCAATAAGATCCTCACCTTAAGAGTCATGGCTATGGTTTGCATGGCTTTCTCCAGCCCCTTAAGGTTTGTCGTTTATAGTCTTGGAAAGAATAATATCTTATAGCACATGGATGTTCAAATGACCCTTCCTCAGTGTCTGGTTGAAACGATACTGAACATTCCTCTGGCCTCACTGCCACACTAGCCTCACACTATTGCCTCTTGTAGCCACATCTCTCTTCCCCATTGTGACGGCGATTTTTATGTGTTGACTTGACTGCACCATAGAGTGCCCAGATATTTGGTCAAGTATTATTCTGGATGTTATTGGAAGGGTGCTTTTCAATGAGTTTAGCTTTTAAATTGTTAGACTGAGTAAAGCAGGTTGCTCTCTTTAATGTGGGTGGGCTTCATCCAATCAGTTCTTAAACCAAATGGAACAAAAAAGGTTATTCTCCTGTGAACAGAAGGGAAATTCTGCTTCCTGACTACCTTGAACTGGGACATTTAATTCCTGCCTTTGGACTCGAATTTAAACATCAGCTCTTCCTCTGTCTCAAGCTGCCAGCATTTGGACTCAAACCACTCTATTGGCTTTCCTAAGTCTTTTGGGACTTGCCAGCCACCACAATCATGTGAGTGAATTTCTTACAGTAAATTACATATATATATACATACATATACATATAGATTATACCATATTTACATATAGATATATAGAAGTCCCTCAAATCCATGGGGAACTGATTCCAGGACCCTCGCAGACACCAAAATCTGCAGATTCTAAAGTCTCTTATATAAAATGGCACAGTATTTGCCTACAGTATAGCCTATGTATATCATTTTGTATACTATAAATCATCTCTAGATTACTTTTCATACCTAATGCAATGTAAATGCTATGTAAATAGTTGTTATACTTTGTTATTTCGGGAATAATGACAAGGAAACTCTATACATATTCAGTATGGATGCAACCATCGTGGCCTAACTACATAGCACATCAGCAATGGCATATAATGAGCAATAGCTTTTGTTCAAACATTTTCAATCCATGGTTGGCTGACTCTACAGATACAGAATCCATGGGTAAAAAGGGCCGACTGTATACACATAAATACATTATACATAATAATTTATACAGAGAAACATATACATATGTATACATCCTATTGGCTCTATTTTTCTAGGGAACCCAGACTAATACACCCACCATATCCACGCAAACAAATAACAATCTCCTCTCAAGGATACAAAATACAAATTCTTCGATAAATAATGATCCCTTTTTTTTATTTTAAGCATTTTAATGCTTAGGTTATCTGGAACTGGGAATAGTAGTCAGATGTTGATGTTTAGTCACTTTTTGTAGAAAAAAGTTTCTCTTAAAGAAGAAAATAAAACAAAATAAAATAAAATAAGGAAAGGAAACGAAAGGAAAGAAAAGAAAAGGAAAAGAAAAGAAAAGAAAAGAAAAGAGAAAAGAAAAGAAAAGAAAAGAAAAGAAAAGAAAAGAAAAGAAAAGAAAAGAAAAGAAAAGAAAAGAAAAGAAAAGAAAAGAAAAGAAAAGAAAAGAAAAGAAAAGGGTTTGAACACCCAATAAATTAATTTCACCTTCCCTACAATTTAGGACAGTCTAATGATTCTTTCAAGTAACATGGCTAAGAAAGAATTAATAATTAAAAATTGGATATTTTCAATAAGTATAGCATATTTAATACATTTTTGAGCAGTTGCCTAAATTTCTAGAAACCCTGTCAAATACTATATATCACATATTAACAAGGTTTTACTTATTTATATTCATGAATTATAAATCCATGATCAGGAAAGCCCTTTTAGAACTGTAAGTTAAAAACAAAACAAAACCTCAGAGCAATATTTAAATGTTCTTTTCTGAATGACCAGTAGGCATCAAAAACAACAAAAATATTTTTCTTACTATACCCTAACACAACACCCCGGCACCAGTTCTCCCTCTTTTCTCTCAGCAGCCCTTGTAGACATAGTTCTTGCCTGTAACCCAGTCTTCCTCAGGGGCCCAGGCTTCCCTGTCTAACACCCACGCTCGTGGAAAGGTAAGGATCCTCTATCTACAATATAGTCTAACTAGAAATCCCATTTGCCCGCCATCAACAAGTGGTAATTGTAGATTCACTAGTAAAACTCAATATTTATCTATCTGGCTGAGGGAAAACTTTTAATATTGTAATTTCACTAAGAGTGCACTCAGAAATAGAAAATATTAAAATAGTGACGCTGTAGCTGAAATGGAAGACATTGCTTTCCTTAAGAAATGATCTTTGTATTAGCATGAGGCCATCATTTTTCTTCCCAGACACCCTTCTGATGCTTCTCACCTTGTACATGGTCCTTTCTTCTCATATCCTGTTATTTTTATACATATTGTGGACCTGTTTCTCTTCCCTACTTATTAATAGTCATTTTAAGGCAGACACATGATTATTCTTCCTTACCACCATCCCGTTGTAAAACACCATATACAAACAAATGTTACTCATAAAAAAATCATTTAAATTCAAATGTTGCAATTTAATTTGATTGCTTTTTTGCTATTCGGAGTTATGCATTTTCTTTCTTCGTTGCAGGTTACATTATTTTTTTGCTGTTAGGAAGGTCCAGGCCACTTTTGGCAGAGAAAAGCATCAGCCTCTCTGTCTCTATGGTTTCTGTCTCCTTCACTTTCTCAGCCTAGAAATTTACTCTGGCGGGTTCCCACTGCCCAGGGACTTAGCTCTCCCACTGATGTGTTTCTTGCTCCTATTGTTTCTAGAAAGCCAATGCCTCATTCAAATCTATGCACTCTTCCTAATACAATAACATTCCTGTAGCCTTAAAACACATATCTTATCCAGAATTTAATGTAGCATCATCTTGAAGTAAATAACTTTGTTGTCTGATGGACGTATTTCCAGTTAGACAGCTCAAATATATACATAACCTTAGAAAGTGCGGAGAGTTAAGGGGGAAAACTTTAAGTTAGGTGTGTTGTCTTGTTCAAGTTCCTGATGAGTTGAGAATATTTTAAATTTGATTCTCAAGAGTATTAGTCTACCATCTCCAAATATAAATGGCCAGGTGGTGGTGGTTTATCAACTGCTGCTAATCTTTTAATACGCCCATCATTTATTTCTTATTATATTTTGAGTAACAAATACTCTTGCATAAAGTTTATAGTAACAGCAGGGGAAAAGTTCTGTAAAGAAATATTTATTATACCCCAGTATTTTCATTGATAAAATGAGTACAGATTTTTAGTCCAGAATATCTGCTAATTTACCACACCCTCACCAGTTATTCTGGTAAACACTTCAGACATGCTGCTCTGTCAGCCTTCACAGTCATAACAGAAGTAATGATATTTAAAATTCAAAAATTTTCTGGCAACCAGTATGAACAGATTGCTAATTTTTTCACCCACAAAGAATCTGCATCATTCATATGGTATATTAAAAAGTATGGTTTTCAAAATCATCTATTTTCTGTTCTCATTTTCTCATGTTAATCGATACAATATTATTTGTTTATTTTGTTAGTTGCCTTCCAACAGGGAACAGATTTCTCACATTTGTACATTAAGTAGCAGTAGCAGAATACATTTTTGTACTGTGATACTGGACTTAATGATCATCTGCTGTGTCACATCGACACGACAGTCACATGTATTTGTCTTAAACAATGTGCTGTGACTAACAGAAAATGATGTCCCCAAAACACTGTAAGTAATTGTGAGTGGTTTATCCTTTCCCAACACCACGTTTTAATCTGGGACCTGGAGGTCTCAATTAAACTTTTTCCAAAGCCAGAATTTTTTCTTATTTCCCAGAGATAGTAAGGTTGTAAAACTTGCATTGCTCCAAGTCCTTGTGCTTTCTTACTCACCAGCCATGTGACTTTAGGCAAGCGCTTAGTCGGTCAGAGCCTGAGTATCCAACTACGAATTGTGTACGGTGACTGCAACTAGCTTATGAATTTATCATGAAGGCTAAAAAGAAAATATATGAAAGTAATTTAGAAATTGTTAAGTGATATATGTGTTCATTCAAGGAGGTAAAAAGTATCATATGAGTAAGACACCTAACTAGAGATTCTCAAGAATATGTCTTGGAATATAACCAGAACTTAAGGGAAATTTAAAAATATATATATATATATATCTCGAGACAAATGACGATGGAAACACAATATATCCAAACTTGCGGGATGCAGCAAAAGCAGATTTAAAGGAGGAGTTTATAGCAATAAACACCTACAATAAGAAAAAAGAAAGAACTCAAATAAACAACCTAACTTTCCACCTGAAGAAACTAGGAAACAAACAAACAAAACAAGCTAAGCCCAAAATTAGGAGAAGGCAAAAGAAATACCAAATATCACAGATGATATAAATGAAACAAAGTCGACAAAACAGAACCCAAAATATTCATTCCAAGAGCTTGAGACAGAAAAAGCCAAATATATATATATATATATATATATATATATATATATATATATTTAATGGTGAAATGTAATCTGGTACGAATTAGTTTCCAGGCGATAGACAATTGCAAAATTACTAGGATTATGTCTGCACTATGGACCACCAGATTTTTAAATTGTCTGGATTCTGTTTGTAAGGCTGGGGGTGCTTGCTGTCTGACAGAAAGCTCCAGCAAGGTCTTTAAATGGTGTTCATGAGAATTCTCTCACGCAGTTCCTCAAAATCACCCCACCAGTGGGAGCAATCAGCCGTGCTCAGTGTCCAATGGCGGGCCTTGAATAGTGTCTGTTGGTGTGTATTTTCCTTTCCTCTCTACCTCACTCATTCCCCTCTTTCCTGCTCTCTGGGAAGGCAAGCACTGATAAAGTAGCAGTAGATTAAAAATTGAATTTGTATATTTTCTCTGAGGGGCCTTATCTGAAGGGTGATTATGAGGAGAAGGATTTGGTTCTTTGAGGACAGGAGCTCGGCCAGGTTCACCCTGGAATACGGGCTGTTAAGGAGCGAGTGAGAGTGTGTGAAGTTGAGGGTTTCAGTTCTCCCGACTCACCTCAGAATTAAGGCATCAAGGGAGTGTTGAAAGTTATAACGTATTTTTTTCCATATATTTTCCTCCTATTGCCAGGAATAGGTGTTTGACCAAAATCTATTGCAAATTTCTCTTTTTCACTGTCCTGAAACAGCGTTAGCACCTGTGACTCTTTTGAGCAGATGCTTCTGATTTTTATTAAGGTTTTCCTCATGCTGGATGAGTTCGGGGGCAAATCTAGAAAAGGTAGTTCCAAAAGTGTCAATTCTATGATATCTTTCACTTCTGTAATTTAAAAGTAATATTTTAAATACATGAGTAACTTGAAAATCTATTATCAGCATGGAGAGAAAATAGCTCATTGGTTCTAAAAATGGAGCAAAGGCTCAACATGGAAAATCCCATGTCCTGTTGCCTCATGAATCTGTTGTCACTATAGAACTGTGTCTGTATGTTATTAAGGGGCCAAATGACCATAGTGATTTAAATGATGAGGAGGAAGTGCTAAATGCTTCAGAAAAGACCCCAAATCTGGTTAGTGGAAAGGGGTAATCTTCTAAGATATTTAATTACTATAAGTTTCCTTTTCCCCATTTTTCCCTCTTATCATTGAGGATATTTTTAGAGCCAGGCTTAAAACCTATCATTGCTTTATCTTTAAACCTGTTGAAATTTTCTACACCTAATCAGTAACTTCAAGCCTACTCACACACAAAGAGGAGAGACGAGTGTAAACTGTCACATATCTCCTACTCCAAGGAGCTTATGAATGCTGAGCATTTCTGTCATTCTATTCCAGAAGGGAAACCAGATGTCCCTGAAAAAGTTCTGTGCAACAATTTTCAGTGGGATTAAAGGCTTTACACACATATTTCTTGCATTTTGCGTTCCAAGGCGTAGGATTAACATTCAGGCTGGGTAAAAGGTAAGTATAAGGAAGAAACTCTTCACCATAACTTGGTGAGGTTGCTAATCCTCATGTCCTCCTCTTGCTCAGGACGGTGACTTGTCCTGTCTCTCAAACACTTACCATCAACCACTCTCTTAGGTCTGGTAACAGCAGCTATTGAGAGCAACTGTTGCTTTTCATTTCTGCTTATTTCAAAATACACTGTCTCCATTTCTTCATTTTATCATATTACCGAGACATTGGCACAGACCTTTTCACAGTTCTCATTATCTGACTGTGGTCCTAGTAACATATGGTAATATTTTTCTAATTATACTCCCTGCAAAATATCAAAAGAGCTCATCTTCAAAAGGCCATTTTAACAACCAACCCACACTTTTCCAGTGTAAAAATCCATCTGAGATAGGTGTAGACTGAATATGCCGTGTCTCCATACATACACGAGTAACTCTACCTAATGGTATTGTGACTACTTTCTGCAGTCCTCTTCAACACCTGTTTTAAAGTGTTTATTTTACCAATGTCTTGGTTTTCAACTATGATGGAATCTTGTTCTGTTCATTAAAATAAGATTTGATCGAGTACGGGGAAAAGTTTAATTTCTACAATCTCATGGTACATCTTGAACTGACAGACTTGAGAAGTTTTGTTATTTGTGCCAAAACAGTAAACTGCAAATATAACTTATTTCCCCCACTTACTCTAATGTATTTGAAATACTACTCTGAAGATTTTACTTCATTAGCTTGTGGTTATCTCTTCTTTCTTATTCACATATTTGCATTTATTCAAGCATTTCAAGCACTTACTTGTACTTTTTTAAACAATTAATGTAAGGTAAGAAGCCAAAAGCCTGCCTCAAGTACCATAACCCCTATAAATGATAGTCTCTATATGCCTGGTAGGATTTTTCCACATTTCAGACAGGTGCCAGGTGCCATTTATTTAGAGCAGCAAGAAAAACACCAGAAGGTGAGTATGAAGTGATTATACTCTTTTGTTTTTAATGTCTTCTTAGTAACGATATATTGGCTTAGTATTATATGTATATAATTTTACATCTAGCTTTCTAAATCACTCCCTTGTCTTTGTTCATTTCAATAGTACTTAGACATAACATAATAAAAAAGAATCTTTTTCGTAACTTTGTAATAAAAGGTAGTATGAAATAACATTCTTGTGATTTTGTAATAAAATCTCTATCTCAAAGGTATTAATAAAGCAAGAAATTAAACATTTTAAAAGTAAATAAAAATAAAGCTGATCAAGTATTAGAGATATCAGTTGTGCAGAGACAAAGAAAGTGCAGAAATGGATCATTGATAGACACCAAGACAAGAAAGGGCAGCCTGAAAGCACATAGAAGCCACAGAAAAAATGCCATCACTTTAAATAATGAAAGATACTTCTAATTAAAGATGCTATTGGACCAATTTAACATACCATATCATTAGGATCAAGGAGTATAAGATAAAAACACTAACGGTGATTTTTTCCCCCTATAATGACTGAGATGTGTATTTCAAAGGTGTAATAAATTAATTGTCAGTTATCCCAAAGAATGTGTGACTTTCTGGTACCAGATTTTTTACTGATAAATTGTATGCCACCCCAGGCAAGTTATAGAACCTCTATGGCCTTCAGTTTCTCCCTCTATAAAATGACTAGGAGTTTAGGGCTAAATATATTATAGCTAAGATTGCTTCCAGCTTTAAATATATATTTAGAATAATTTTTAAGTTACAGAAAAATTGCCAAGATGGTACAGAGAATTTCCACATACCCTACTCCCACTTTTGGCTATTGTAAACATCTGTATTTGTGTGGTATATTTGTCAAAATGAATGAAACAATATCAATACATTATTATTAACTAAAGCTCATCCTTTATTCCAATGTCCTTACTTTGTAACTAATGACTTTGTATATTTCAAGATCTCATCCAGGACACTGCACTGCATTCAGCTGTCATTACTGACTTTGACAGTTGTGAGGAATACTGACCAGATGTTCTGTAGGATGCCTGTGGGGTTTTTTTTTTGTTTGTTTTTTTTGTACTCCTAGCTTTTAAAAACACTTTATTTATCAGTGATCTTTGTAAAACAATCGCTGGCACATAGCAGTTAATGAGCATATGAATAAATGAATGAACAAATAAAGGAACAAATGACAAATGAGAAATTGCATGTTTCATTCATGTGTGGAAAGTAATGCATTGATATTAATAGAGAAGTAATTCTTTGGTCTAGATTTTAATACCACACTGGCACTATATAATTTCAACTTAACAAAAACCAAACTGGAATATTTGATTATATTTTCTCTTTCTGAACCAAATTTAGAAATATTTCAGCAGAAGACTAATTTAGAAGTTTAATAAAAAAAATATATTATTGGAAGGTTTTTAATGGTAAGATAAATGCAAGTGTGGGAATGTAAAGGACATTTTAAAAACAGTGAGTGATTCTCAAATTACTATAATCATGTCATCTTATTTTCCCATACCATCAGGGGAAGGAATACAAAAGTAAATGAAAAAAGTGACCAAAAAATGCATTGAAAGACTGAGGATTCAGTACTCCATTTATTGGAAATAAATAAAATTAGATTATTCTGCCTGAAGGGCAACAATGTGTTGGCAATGGAGCTCTGGTAAACATAACCTTTCCAACCTTTATTCAAGGTAGTAGCTGAAAATTTTCTTTTCACACATAATTTCATCATGCAATTATCTTGGAGGAAAAAAGAGAATAAATATAACCTTGACAGGCAATGCAATCTTTTGAAGTAGCCTTTTCTCTTTCTAAAAATCTGGGTCCACCAGATATAATTTCAGACTAAATACAATGTTAAATTCTATGACAAGAAAATGGGCAATCATTATATAGGTTAACAATATATTGATTAACATATTTTTCCCTAATTCAGTAATGTAATAAAGATTTACGAAGCATTTGGGTGCATCACTATTATTTCAGTTACGAGCTCAGCTGGGTAGTAAAATGATAAGCTTTTCTCAATAGACTATTCCTCAATTTATGTAATTTACTTTAAATGTTAAGTTTAAAGAAACAAAAAACCTTTCCATCTTATCAGTTCTTTCAGGCTGTGATATTTTACCTTAATATAGCAAACTAATAATTATCAATCCTTAAATGCCTATTTTTTGCAAATTAGTTTCAGAAAAGCAAATTAAAAGTTTCTCCATTTTTCTCAGTAGACCACAAAATAACATTCTTTTAATTGCAAGGATTGAAATGCCTGATATTTTGCATTTTTAGTACTCCATATTGACTTTTGCAGTCATTATCCACTTTGCACTTTGCAGTGATATTTACTTCACTGCTACACTGTTTCAGATAAATTAAGGAACATTTATTCAGATTCATCCAACAAATATTGTTGGGAGTTTCATTTATTCTAGGATCAAATTGCGCATTAGAGATACAAATAGGTGAAAGTAACTTTTCTAGTCCAGCCACGGCGCTTTTACAGGATCATGCAACAGGAGACAAAAGTTGTCCCATCGAGTATGAGATCCCTCCAATCTACCCATGTGACTCATCTACAAAAGCATACAGCTGATGCTACTTAATATACATAATAGAAACACACAATTAAAATGTATATTAATTTTAATATAAGTAAACTTGGTTGACTTGATTATAACTCACTCATTGTTTTATAACATAAATATAAAATAACATGAACTCCAATAAAACATAAAGCCTTCAAGGAGAATTTGGACCTCAAAGGGCTGATTCCCAGCAATCTAAAATTTTACCTATTAGAGGACATAAAAGAGAGACTAGTCACTGAATTAGAATCCAAGAAAATGAGAACGTTCTTATGATCTCAGGTTTGGAAGTATGGAGTGTCTTCTCTCCCGCAAGAGCATCTCTCTCATGTCAGGATGGGCAGTTAAGGAAAGTGGTGGGAAGATACTTGATGTCAGGGTCATCCTAGAATAAAACTCCTGTTTAAAGGAAATATGGGACTTGAAAGAAGTAAATTGGATCAAAAGACACTAAGTGGAAATGATATGCAATTTAAATATGGACAAGGGGGGGGTCCAAATGTGGGTGAGTGGATGATGCAAAGGATTTACAGGCAAGGAAGAGCAGAGTCATCACTAACAATGGGAAGGCCAGGAAGAGTATTTGTTATTCAGCATTTCCAGGAATTGTTGCATGCCCACGCACATACAAATAATTAAAAACTAATTATTTAAGTTGAAAAATAAAGCAATTAACAGAAGATAAAATGTAGCACAAATAAACTGGTGTTCTCTAACTACCCAGAACTCTAATATACAAGTGATAAAATGTTTTAAATACTTTCAGCCCTGCTAATTATTCTATTCATAAACTGAGGTGATTTTATATGGGAGCAGATTTACTAAGGTCTCCAATTCTAATCCATAGAAAGTCTTGGGGGTGCTTGCTCATTGTAAGGCCATAACCTTTTGGTTGTCTTTCTCATTGGAAGAAGCTTCTCACTTGTTGAAAGTGGATGGAATATAATAAATAAAGAATCAACCAAAATCAATGGACAAGAGATAGAGAGAAAAACAAACATGAAAATGGGATATGATCAGAGGTTCTTTATTCAGAGAAAGTTTAGCTACTCAGAACTTACCAGGAAGCAAAGTGCTTTTGGGTCAGGTAACCATAGGTTCAAAGCCCAGATTCATTACATACTGTGATATGTCCCTGAGAGAGTTATTTGCTTCTCTTTTTTTAAGTTTTAGGTTTTACCAAAAAACTAACAGAATTGATAAATGAATTCGGTATAGTAGCAGGATAAAAAATAAATATCCAGAAATTAGTTGCATTTATATGTGCCAATAATGAAGTATCAGGGAAACTAAGAAACAATCCTACTCACAATTGCTTCAAAAAGAATAAAACACCTAGAAATCAATTTAACCAAGGATGTAAAAGACTTGTACTTGGAAAATTATAAGACACTGAAGAAAGAAATGGAAGAAGATACAAATAAATGGAAGCATATACAGTGTTCATGGATAAGAAGAATTTACATCATTAAAATGTTCATACTACCCAAAGCAATCTACAGATTCAATGCAATTCCTATCAAGATACCAATGATGTATTTCACAGAACTAGAACAAATATTCCAAACATTTATATAGACCACAAAAGACCCTGAATAGCAACAATCTTGAGAAAGAAGAATAAAGTTGGAGGACTCAAATTACCTGATATCAAGCTATACTACAAGACCATAGTAATCAAAACAGCATGGTGCTGGGATAAAAACAGACATATGGATCAGTGAAACAGAATAGAGAGCCCAGTAATAAACCCATGCCTTTATAGTCAATTAATATTTGACAATAGAGGGGAAAACATACAATGGGGTAAAGATAGTCTATTCAATAAATGGTGCTGGGAATATTGTACAGGTACATTTTAAAAAAATGAAACTAGACTACTTTCTTGCACCATACACAAGAATAAACTCAAAATGGATTAAAAACTTAAATGTTAGACTCAAAACCATAAAAATCCTAAAAAACATGTAGGCTGTTAAATCTTGAATATTTCTCATAGCAATAATTGTTTCTGTAATATCTCCTCAAGCAAGGAAAACAAACAAAAAACACACAAAATAAAACAAATGGAACTACATCAAACTAAAAATGTTTTGCACAGCACAGGAAACTGTCAGTAAAATGAAATGACAACCCACTGAATGGGAGAACATTTTCACTGATATATCTGATAAGAGGTTAATACGCAAAATCTATAAAGACTTGGAAAACTCAACACCAAAAAACCCCCAAAACAATCCACTTAAAAATGGGGAAAGTACCTTAATAAACACTTCTCCAAAGAGTATACACATGGCCAATAGACATCTGAAAGATGCACAAGATCACTAATCATCAGAGTAATGCAAATTAAAACCACAATTATATCACCTCATTCCTGTCAGAATGGCTGCCATCAATAACAACAAACAGCAAGTGTTGGTGAGGGTGTGGAGAAAAGGGAACCCTCCTGCACTGTTGTTGGAAATGCAGATTGCTGTAGCCACTGTGGAAAAGAGTATGGAGTTTCCTCAAAAAATTAAAAATGATGCCCAGCTGGGCATGGCTAAGTGGTTGAGCATTGACCTAGGATCCAGGAGATCGGGGTTCGATTCCCTGTCAGGGCACATGCCCAGGTTGCGGGCTCTATCCCCAGTCAGGGGCCTGCAGGAGGAAGCCGATCAATGACTCTCTCATCATTGATGTTTTTATCTCTCTCCCTCTCCTTTCCTCTCTCTGAAATCAATAAAGATATATTTTTAAAAAATTAAAAATGAAATTGCCTTATGACCCAGCAATTCCACTTCTGGGAATATACATGAAGAAACCCGAAACACTAATTCGAAAGAATATACGCACCCCTGTGTTCATTGTAGCATTATTTACAATAGCCAAGGTTTGGAAGCAGTCCAAGTGCCCATCAATAGATGAGTAGATATGAAAGCTGTGGGACATTTGCACAATGGAATGTTACTCGGTTATAAAAAAAGAAGAAAATTTTACCCTTTGCAACAGCATAGATGGACCTAGAGAGCATTATGCTCAGTGAAGTAAGCCGGTCAGAGAAAGACAAGTACCATATGATCTCACTCGTATGTGGACTCTAATGTACAAAATGAATTAACAAGCAAAATAGAAACAGACTCATAGAGAGCAGGCTAACAGCTGTCAAGTGGAGTTGCTTGGTAGAGGGGTGGAGGGACTGAGCATGAAAGAGAAAAAGCTCATGGACAGTAAAGATATATTGTCCATGCAGTGATTGCCAGGGGTAAGGGAGAAGTGCGGAGGTGGAGGAGGGTCCAGGGAGGGTAAATAGTGATGGACGGAAACTTGACTTGACTTGGTGAACACACAATACAGTGTATGATATGTTGTACAATTGTGCCCCTGAAATTTGTAAAATGTTGTTAACCAGGGTCACCCCAATAAACCCAATAAAAAAGAAAAAATAATTTAAAAAAAAGAAAAATTAGATAAATAAAAATAAAAATTCTAAAATTAAATGTATTAGGGTGACATCGGTTAATACACTTATGTAGGTTTCTTTACCCTTCACTACCTCCCACCCCCTTTCCTCTGCTAACCACCATACTGTTCTCTGTCTTTTTTGTTCATTTATTGCTTTCAGTTTTATATCCCACATGTGAGTGAAATCATGTGAAGTTATTTACTTCTACGAGTTTCTGTTTTTTTATATGAAAATATGATTAATATTAATTTATTGATCATTTCATTGTAAGGATAAAACAAAACAATGTACAACAAAGGGCTTTGCACTAATGCTGGCCATATGATAAACGTTTATTAAATGAATCCATGTTTTTCTGTGTACATATATTTTCAACATATTTGAAATATTACACTGTATTTATCAAAACAATTTTTTGCACATTTTAGCCAAAATATGCCTTGTTTTACATATTTCCTTTCTTCTTATATAATTTCCTATGACTATCTTTCAAACTTCTCAGTGTCAGCACCTTAAATGTCAATACACTTGTCTATAGCCCACTTGTGTGTGAGTTCTTTATGAATTACTCCCAAGTTCTTATGATTTGGTTCTTTTGAATTAGCTTTAAAAATATTTTAATTAATGAATTCTGGACTACAATTAGTTTGTTTCAAATGATATTTACCTTTAATAGAATTTACACTTCTAATTCTATTTTCAAATACCCCAAACAAAAGCACAGCTCTCAAGCAAAGAATGCCTACATTCTTTGCTCAGTTTCAATAAAACTGTTACCTCCAGACCATGGATTCTCAAATACAATTAATAGAAAGTCATTTGACTTTTAAAAGAACCTAATTTCATCTGTAATAAGGTGATTTGATTTTTCTTATAAAGATTAAGTAACAATATTAATTTTTACTTTTACACAAAGCCACTTATAATCAGTACTGTGATAAAATTAGGATTTAAATCAGATAGATAGTAGTTTTCTAGTTAAGTTCAAGAACTCATGTAAAGCAGAAAGAGTGTTGGTAGCTTGGCTGATGTGATTAGTCACTTTGAACCAAATACACTCCTTTTACAAATACATATGTTAGATGTTGATTGAGGAACATGATCTAATTGCTTGGAATCATTGTTAGAAAAAAACATATTCGATATTCTCACTAAAAATAATGAATGTGATGCTTAAACTTTCTGGGAAAGTTTACTTAACTTTTGATAATCAGAAAGAAAGAGAGATTCTTTATATTTTGAGTTCAAAAAAAGAAGACATCATTACTGCTTAGGTAGCTGCTTAAAATGACATTTATCTGACATTTTCACCTATACAGAAAGGCATCTCATGAAATAATTTTTTTCCAAGCAATAAAGTTAAAATGGTAACCATATCAACAAAATTTTTTAAGATTACCCTTTCCTTTGAAAAATGTCATTCAGGGGTTTTTATGTATTAGATGTGAGTTGTATTCTGACTTCAGGTAATATATATATAAAAATGTCATACTTTAAAATTCATATCATTGAAAACACAGATTCCCTCCCTGCCCCACCCCCCAAACCCTTAGTTATCAAAAAGAAATTCTGTGACTAAATAGTAACTATTCAGGGATCATTGGTCTGTTAGCTAAGGAATTACCTCTAGGTGACCTAGTTATGGGTAGCACACATTGCATAACAAAAACCAAAATGTAAAGCCCAACTAAAACCTTTCCAATTACTTTTATAAAACCAACATAACAATAACACTGAAAGAGGACTTAGTTTTTACAGAAGAAAAGTACAGTTCATTCTCATGCATCCACAAAGATGTTTTTTGGAAAGCTAATTCAATTAAGTTATATATGTTAATTAGTAAAATAAGCATGAAAAAAATATTTTGAGTGAACATATATTTAATATTAAGGTACACATGAATACAATTTTGCAAATGAAAGGGTTAATACCTTTAGAAATGTGAAGACCATAAGGTCACAAACCTGGCATTGCTAGAGCCAGGATAACAAGCAGTTTGTGAATGCCTATTTCAATGTGCTTTAAAAAAATTTTTTACACAATTAAGAAAAGCAGGGACATATATGAATATTTAGAGGGTCACATAAATTAACTGAATGGAACTGCATACAGTCCGAGTGTTCTAAGACATCTAATTAAAGTCTTGGTCAGAGGCTAGCTACTGCTTTGAAGTCCGCAGACCCACACGAAGAAAGAGCTCCTGCAGGACAGAGGACTGAGCCCTGAGGCCTGAAGAACCTTTCATTGTGGCTGGTTTTTCCTTCGTGAGGATAAAGAATGAAGATTGCCAAACAGATGGAGCTCTGACTCAATTTCGAAAGTCACATAACACAGGAAAGAGAAAAACAGGAAAAAA